>NC_000072.6:23042500-23642500 GCF_000001635.26 Mus musculus | reverse complement strand
TTTGAAACACACGTTATAGGCTGGAGCTTGTAAGTAACCTAGGGATGGTGGAATAGTAGCTATAGTATGGTATCCAGGGTACAGTTGATTCAGTTATGTACTTAAGTATGAACTCATGTCATTGCAATAACTCTGCAACATCATCACTATTAGAACCCTATTTTTAATTTCCCAGTTTACTGGGATTGAACCTAGAGCATCATGTATATTAGCAAGTATTCTATTGTTGCAGCCCAGGCAGGTCCTGAACTTGATCCATCGTAGTAGCAGGGTCTGCCAGTGTTCAGAGATGTTCTCAGAGTCAGAATATCAAGATGAGTGCCCAAATGATGTAGACAGGTTAATGATAAGCCTATATATCTATTTAGCATGGTCCACAGCTCATTGTCCTGACTCCAACATTATAACCAGCTTGAAGCTTCAGTTTTATGTAAAGGAGACACTATTGGTATGAGTACAGTTTTGAAAGCTCTTAAAGTGTAAGGTCAAGGAAGAAAAGCTCCTGCTAAGGGCATTGGCAGTGCTAACCAAGGAGTTGGCAGCTCTCTTGTGTGAAAAGCAATTATTTACTCAGAAGGATTTGATGTGGGACATCTTTCTCAAAGAAGTTTGAAAGTGTAGCAATTTTCATAATTCCAGTTGCATATTGGCTGTTCTAAGTTCAGCCATAAAACACAAATCTTCTTTTCAAAAAGAATAAATGTCTCCTCTATCACATTACCTGCATTTGTTTTCTGTCCCAGGGAAACAGCTCAAGAGTCATGGTGATTTCCACTTACAGCATCACCTACACCTGTCTTAGGGCTCACTTAGGTGAGCTTGCAGTCAGAAACCTTGAGGATCCATTGGATGCTTTCAGAGAGTCCTCCAGTGGCTCGGATGCACATTTGAGTTTTTAAGAATCTTATGTAACCAGAGGGTCTGTTCCTTTTAGCTAGAATGCATCACACACTTGTAATCAGAACTAATATTAAGGGAGAGTAATTATGAATATTAAAGCAGTTGCTATTAGTACATTAAGGTTTTGAGTTAAGTTTAAGTGCATTTCAAGTGAGCAATTGATCTGATTTGTGCATATAAATGCTTCTTCCAGCTCGCTGTCTCCCACCACCATCACATCTGCTAAGGAAGCCGTGAGGAAAATTAGTGGATTTTAGGCAGATTGAAATTTCCAAATCAGAATGATGGAAAATAACTGAAAAAAGGGGGAGGGGGGACATTGCACACACAATTCTGCAGCCTCAAGGGGGGAAACGGGGTTAGTTTCCAATTCCTAGGTACTGTGACCTTAAGATGTTACGGTTTGAATCCTAAATGTCCCTTAAAGGCTCACTGTGTACAAGGTGTTATCCTTGGTACTTGGTACTGTTGGAGGGTGATGTCACTTTCCAGGAGTGGAGGACAGTTTGGCCAGGTGGTATGCCCATGGAGGGAGGACTGGGACCCTTTGCTCTTTCTCTCTTTCTGGTTCCTGACAGTCATGGGGTGAGTACTTTCCCCATGTTACTTCCCATCATGTTGTTCTGCCCTGCTACACAGGCTGAGAGCAACCTGACCAAGAGACTGTAGACTGAGAGTTATGAAACCATGACCCCAAATAAACCTTCCATTTATCTCATGAACGTGACAGCAACAGGATGCTCTGTTTCTCATATGGATATTTGAACACATAAGCAATGGGCCAATGATGACATTCCAAAGGCAATCATGCAGACGTCCCCCTGGTGCTAGCTTCCTACCCGCTGGATGATGCTGAGCCCAAATACGTGCAAAATGAGCAATTGGAGGGTGTGTAGCCAGCCGAAGGTGTGTGCTGTCTTCTACTGCATGAACGACAGCTCTGTTTCCCTAACAGGAAATTCATCAGTAGTTTCCTCCTTGATTGTGAGACTTTTGCCTGCATAGTTAGTCTGTAGTTCTTTAATTCATTTGTTGAATACTGATTGCCTGAAAATCATTGTGCTGTCAACCCAGCAGCCACTGCCCACATGGGGTTCACGTCCTAGTGAGAAGAAAAATAATGTGTTATGTTAGATAATTATAAACTCTTTTGAAGGAAAAAGATATCACAGGAAACCGAAGATAGAGTTGTGGTTTCATAAAGAGTTGTTACTACCAAGACAAATAGTTGAACTGATCTTGTTCATTATGACACAGACAAAGGTTATCTGGGGCAGGGGGAGTCTTACTTGGTGGTTTCCTTTATCAAATGTCCTATCTGTAATGCTTTTTCATGAACTTTTAAAATTATATTTATGAGTGTTTTGTCTGCCGGTCTGTGCACCAGGTGTGTGTGTGGTGCCCATGGAGATCAGCTAGCAGATCATTTGGGACTTGAGTTACCAAAGGTTGTAAGCTGTGGGTGTCAGGAGTCGAACCTGGGTCTTCTGGAAGAGCAGCCAGTGCTCTTAACTGTTAAGTGATCTCTCCAGCCCCATTTCCTTGATTTTTTTTAATAGGAGTGGGTGAACCTACCTAGTCTATTGTGGGCAGTGCCACTTCTGGGCTGGTGGTCCTGGAATCTATAAGAATGCTAGTGCCTGAGTCTATCCCCTTAACACCCTGAACACACTTGATCTCACCTGATCTTGCTAGCCCAGCAGGTTTGGCCTGGTACTTGGATAGGATAAAGCTGGATGAGCATGAGCCATGAGAACAAGCCAAGAAGGAGAAGTCATCCATGACTCCTGTGTCTGCTGCTCCTTGAGTTTCTGCCATAACTTCCTTCAGAGATTGACAGTGATGCGAAAACTAAGCTAAATAATCCTGTTCCTCCCGGAATTGTTTTCCCGTCATGGTGTTTATCACAGCAAGAGGAAGCAAACTACAACAGACCTGAAAGAACCAAATGATCCCATGCACATAAAACCAACTGTGTGTTATACAGAGCCAGGAGGCCGAGGAGATGCTTTTGTCCCCTGTGGGACACCTGAAGCATATTTCACCTGGAAGGCAGGTGGTTGCCATTAAACACTTGAAGGGTGCCTTAGGCAAATTGACAGTTTCTTTGTTATTACAGAGACTAGAACTAGTTTGAGAAAATGTCAGCTGTAGGGAGAGTATTGCCTCCTGGAAACAAAGAGCTTCTGAGAAGTTAGTCCTAACCACTGATCATTCCACATGCAGAGTGACTTTCTCTAAAGCGCTTTATCAAAGTTAGCCATCACTGGAGTGGTGGCAGTGGTGCTGATGGTGCGGTGGTGAGGGAATTCAAGTTTTATTAAGGTAATTGGATGTACGACTTTCAGGTCTCTCACAGTTTTGAGGATCAGACTCTAGAGTTAAAAAAAAAACAACAAGAATTTTGTTTTCCATACAGAGTTGCCATCTGGTGGAAAAATAACTAAGTACAATTTATAAATTGGAAAAGCCGTTCAGCAAGCAGCGTGCAGTTCATCTCTCTTGAACTTACACACTGTCTGCTCTTAAGGCTGATTTACTTTTAACAAACTTGTCTTGTTACATTTTGAGTTTTTTGGAATTTTATTCTTTATCTGTGAATCCATGGGTAATGATGTATAAATAACTTGCCATCTCCACAGTTCATGCTTTATAAATTTAGGATCTGAGAGGGTGGTAATATGCTCTCTGGTGTCCTGCTAATATTGTGGAAAATATAATGATTTGGCTCATATAATATCTTCTCCAGCATCTCTGTCAACATTGGCACAACAAGCTATTGCTCTCTTTCATGAGGACCACGTGGCTTTTCCTCCTTTCAAGGTTCCATTCTTATATGTTGTCACATAGATTGCAAATCCAGGGAGTGTCCAATGACCTACTGTTTTATGTTTCTGCTTATAGCAGGTGCCTTCACATAGCCTTAGGTTTCAGTCTTAACAGTCTTAGTAGTTAGAGGGCCAAGAAAAGTTTGTCATTGGCTGAGCAAAACATGAGCTAATCAATAAGGTACAAAATATCTGAAAATGAGAACTAAAGGATTTACTGTCAACTGCCACCAATAGAGAGTTTTACAAGAGATGGGAGTGCCCAATTTATTTTTTAAAGCTTTATGTTTTTCTGGTAGTTTCTTTGTTCATATGGACAGAGACTCATCTTAGGCCCTACAACAAATTTGATCAGATTTCGGTAGTTTTAGCCTTAGGTTTATTGCAAGAGCTTTAGATTTGATATATGGGATTTAGGTTAGCTCTAGTGAAGGATCCTTTGAAGAGACCTCTTCTTCTAGGCTGCAGATAAATGTATAGCTGTGCCATCTCTTATTTGCATTAGCTTTGATAGTAAAGGGGATTATTTGTGGTCAGCTTTAAGAGATGTTTGATAAGGAACAGGGTTGATTGTTAGTGGTTTCCAGCCTTTAGGCTTCACAGATGAGTAAAACTTCTCTGCTAGTATTAATCCCCCATCTTTCTAGTATATATATCCATATACGACATAAGCATAGCTATCTCTCCATCCCCCATTAGGAATGCCATTAGAGCAAGCATTCATTCTAGTGGCTTTATATAATGAAAAGTTGTTTGTTTTCCTCTAACCACCAGCATATTAAATAGATTTAGCTTTACTAAATGTATTATCATTGCCTAAGAGACACCTCTGTCTTCTCTCAAAGCTAGCATCGAGATCTGACTGACTGCAGACTCTGTGGGAATGACTGTCTCAGTGTTCAGCAAGATCAGTTTGTGTACCTTTGTATCCCACTACATATAGGATAAGCAAACATATGTCATTGTATCAGTAGTGATGAACTAGTTAGAACATAATTTGCTTTGATACATGTTATTGGGAAAGGAACATATAAAGAATATTGAAAACCAGACAAATGTTTCCTTTTCTTAGAATAGAAAGCATATTCTTCAGAACAATGGGAGAGAGAACTGGGAAACAGAGGCATAAGGGGAGATTTGGTGAACAGAGAAAATGAAGCCATTGGAAGTGCTATCAGAGAATCCACTGGCTGGCTTTGATTATTCAAAATGACCCAATGCAAATATAATTTGTATTCTGCAAAAATAAGAATTGTTTGATTTTTTTTTCAATGACACTCAACTTACCATTGTTACAGAATTCACCGGTTGATAAAATCTGAAAAATAGTTTAAGAAAAAAAAAACCTTCTAAAATTGATTCTTCAAGGACATTACAAATTATGAAACTCAGGAGACAGTGTTCTATTTGGCTTTATCACGAAGAAACACCTCTTATAAGTGGGTCTCTTGTACTTTCTCAATATCTCCCTGCCTGGAGACGGGCTGGCAGCCTTCCCAGGAACCATCTCATAGATAGCCACAATGATTTGGCAAGAAGATAATATCTTTCTAGTCATTATGAAATACTTTTGAATAAAAGAAGCAATTGCTGTTCAGATCAGCAGTACTGTGCATATTAAGTGCTTCTATAGAAAAATATAATTTGAAATCTTATTTGGACAGCTGAGCAGACTGAAGATCCTGTTTCTTTTTACTTATCACATTCAATTTTGGTATTAGCTCCCTGTGACTTCATTAAGATTTCGATTATCTCTTTGGAATATGAGCCTGGCAGATAAGTGGGGAGAGTGTCATTTCAGGGTACTCAGAAAGAAGGCCATGTACAATTAAATTTCACTAAAATATAGAGAAAAAAAAATAACACACAGGTTATGTTAGAAGCTCTCCAATGTCAGGTTGTTAATGCCCATGCTGAATTGGATTGTATGGAATTTTCACAAGGTAACTGATTGGTAATGCCACAGGTATTGGGCAGTGCCCAGCAGAACATCATGGGATACACAATGGATGTGTGTAAGAGAAACAAATAAACTAGCATTGAATAAACTAGTATCATTGAATAAACTAGTATTATAGTTGAATTCAAAGACTAAGTTTCCTGCTTTTTTTCTCCAAGAGGCACTTAGTCTAGCCACTTCTCAGCTTAAACCCCTTAGTTTGAAAAAGAAAATCATAAGCCACAAAACATAGTAATTGTGCCAATTAAATGAAGCCAGATCCAAGATCTCTACAGAGACAGTACCTGCCCATCAGTGGATTTTTTTTTTTTAATAAATATGTTTAGTTCCCATGCTACTGATATCTGGGTAACTTTGAGCTCTCTCAGGCAGGATTTCACAGATAATCTTGTGCTGCAGAGTAGAAAAGTAGTCTGTGGGCACCCTAAGACTAGAGACCATCTCTACAACAGCCTTGATTGTAGCCATAGTTTGCCGTCTGTGGTAACTAACTCTTGTGGTGAAAGGACATGTGATTATGATAGGTGACAACTCATGAGACAACCCGTCAGTGTCACACAGTATCATATTGGTCACATATGAGAACTGTGGCCCTTGGTCTTATGAAGGCTCTGTGCCCCAGGGGAATGACAGGACAGGGAAGCAGGAGTAGGTAGGCTAGTGAAGGAGAAGGTAGATGGGATAGGAGGGTTTCCGGAGGAGAAATGAGGAAAGGGGATAAAATTTGAAATGTAAATAAAGAAAATATCAAAAAATAGTTGAAGAAGAAGAAGAGGAGGAGGAGGAGGAAGAGGAAGAGGAAGAGGAGGATAGATAATAGGAATTACTAGAGAATATGATTACCAGATGTACATGCCTTTAATCCCAGCACTTGGGAGCAGAAGCAGGAGGATTTCTGAGTTCAAGGCCAGCCTGGTCTATAGAGTGAGTTCCAGGAAAGCCAGGGCTACCCTGTTTCAAAAAAACAAAAACAAAAACAAAACAAAACAAAAAAAAACCAAAATATTCTTTACAAGCAAAAATGAATCTCACTTTTCCTTTTGGACAATATTCATGGTGGTCAGTTTCCTTTGGGATATATTCATCTCTCCCGTTCAAATGGACGGGTTTCTTGTCTTCTAGTAGTTAGTGGATGAATTTCTCGCTTAAACTAGTTAATAGATGAACTATGAATGTGACTGGAGTTCACAACTTTGAAGTCTGGTTTGCTTTAATATTCTTTCATTGTCTCCTTCGTTCCTTCTTTTCCTGTATTTTTCTGGGTTCCCTGGCATTACATCACACTGGCATTACATCACACTGGCATTTCATCACACTGGCATTACATCACACTGGCATTACATCACACTGGCATTACATCACACTGGCATTACGTCACACTCTTCCACCTCTCATCCACCTCTACACCCTAATCTGTGGCTCCTATTCTCATGACTTGGCTCTCACATCTGTCCCATGACTCTGCAATGTTACCTACTGTATCCATCATGGATAACTCGACTAGTTTTCCTGACTGACCTAACATGTGTTTAAAGTGTACAACAGAATGAATAGGCCACCAGTCATTTTCTCTTCTAAACAGCTTGCTCACAGTTTGCTTCCTTGCCCATACACTAGGTATTTAATAAGTATTTGCTGTGTGACCTTATACATTGGTGTTATAGTGAGATGAGACAGTTTTGGACATTGTGGGATTTATTGATTAAAATGTATAAACGTACTTGCTAATTAAACACTATAGTTGCAATATGAAATGTGTTTTAAAGGAAAGTTTTATACAAAGATCTAGCCAAGCTAGGATGACTGGAGAGGAATCTCTGCGATCTTAAGGCAAATAGATGGTGGTAAAATAGACCATGGAAAATTCCTACGTGACCCCAGGTCACTTTGAGAGCATTGGGGCAGATACAGGCAGAGCGAGTTCTAACTGAGATAGAGAATTGGGAATGGGTGGTAAGACCATGGACACCATGGTGATTTTATTTGTAAACTACTGAGTTGACATGACTTGAGGTGGTAGTGGTGGTGGTTGTGGGGCAATGGACTATGCACACACATCCTGGTCTCCAGTCGAGCTGAGGTCTGGAACCCCGGTGGGACCTGTGGGTGGTAATTTCCACCTACATGGGATGGAAGGCATTCGATCATGTCTCCTGGACCCCTGGCTCCTGTCAAAGTTACTGCCCCCACAGCCCCCACAAGAGAGACATGTGGCTAGCAGTCACATAGACAATGTCCCAAGCTTCTGGCATTCTGGCTAGACTCCTTCCCACAGTTACCTAGCAACAGCAAGATAGCAGCCCACTATAAGAGGGGCTGTTTGGCCCCTCCTCGATCTCTTTAAACTTTCTTACTCACTAGCTTTTCTTCTCTCTATTCCCCCTTCTTTGCACATGGCCTCTCTCTCTCTCTCTCTCTCTCCCTCTCCCTCTCCCTCTCCCTCTCCTTCTCCCTTCTCTCCTTTCTCAATAAAGCTCTAAAACCATAGACTATCTCTGTTCATCAAGGCCCACAGTGCTTGAACGATGGGATAGGCTTTCTCCTAATGAGCCGTGTCTAACCTCTCGCCAGAAGGCCTTCCTGGGCTGCAGCCATGGATCGGACTAAGGACTCTCGCCTGCGTGGGAACCACCTAGTGCTCCCTCTCCCTCTGCCCTCTTCCCTTATCTCTGGGGCCGAGTGCCTCCCCATGGCCCCTATTCTTTTCTAAGCTTCTCCACCATATCCAGCATGGGATGCGGGAGACTGTGAACCTGGTACCTGGGACTGCCCCTTGTCCACCACCTGCCGTGTGGGGTTAGTGGCTTCTCACACACCCACAGCCCTGCAGGTGGTGGTAGTGATGGTGTTTTAATATTATTTTTGTGTCAGTGAAGAAAATACATTAGATTAAGTGATTGTGGGATTTGGTATTTGCCAAAAATCTCCCAAGGCAGGGAACCCACTGAAGAGTCACTTGACAGTCCTAGGAAGAAACATGTAGAAACTGTTGTGAGAAGATGAAGATATCTATGAGATTTCTGAAGGATACCTGGAGTAGGATCAGTATAGTGACAAATTGTGTATTTGCAGCCATAGAAAGGAGCAAGGGGGTTGTCAGGGATAGTTTCCAAGTCTCAAGGATGGAAATTGGTACCTAACGCTGGAGGTAAAGTGAGGGTGGGAAGATGCTTTAAACTGCACTTGTGAATTTCAAATGCTTTTAGAACTCAGTGGTATCAGAGGTCTCATTCTGTAGCTTATATTAAATGCAGATGGGGGTTAGTGGGTCACACTTTGTGGAGGTGCTAGAAGAAAGTGGAGTGCCCCAGAAGGTGGTGAGCAACATGGTATTTTGGAAAAAAATGTATACCCTCAGGCTAGGAGGCCTTTCCTTCTGTATACAGAACCCAGCATACTGTTCTGTGTAAAAGTTCTCTACTCTGGAGCCCATGCCTTTTGATCACAGAGTTTATTCTGCTTTCAGTTACAGTTATTTATGTCCCTCGATGTCTCACCTGCAGCCATCCATAGTGTATGCCTGTAGCTAGATTTGTACCTGATTGTCTTTATCACTGAGTAGTCAGTATCTTTGGATAGTTACCCCTTTTCAAACCAACCATTTTTTACTTCTAATAAATGACAGTCTCCTTTTAGAGTTTACCCTCGTCAGCAAACAAACTGGCATAAGCCCTGTTGGTATCTACCTTTTACTCTGTGGAGACAAATAATTAATAGATGCCAAATGGTGTTTTGTGCAAAAGGAAAAGGCAGGGTAAGACGATAAACACTGATGAATAAGAGGGAGAGGGGAGGGTAGAGCTTCCTCAAGAGATGATGCTTCTGAGACCCAAGCCAAGTAGGGGGATTTATGAGTAGCCGTCTCTTCCCTTATAGCAAGTCATTTCGAAAATCCTAAACACATAGAAACCATGAATAACCACCTCGTCTCTTCTTAGGTAAGACTCTCGGAGGCAGCCTAGCTGGGCAGTGGTTTTGCTTAAGGTTTCTTAGGAGGTGATGCAGTTGTCTGCTCTTACTACAGGCACCTCCAGGATCAATAGGGACTGAAGAATTAGCTTCCCAGTTCTCTGGCATGGTTCTGAACAGACTTCTGTTCATTAGGGCTGTAGACCGAGGACCTTGGGGCCTTGTTTCACAGCAACTGTGTCCCCATAGGGCATATGTTGAAAGGATCAAGAACAAGAACACCATGGCCGATTACAACCTCCTCACCTCTGAGATGAGATGAGTGCTGACTGGTCTGCTGGGCCTTCTATGTTACTGACTTGCTCAAGGGCAGTGTCCCAGCCTTGCCTCTGCTGCTTCCCTTGCTCTTCCTTCTCTGTTTCCTTTTTCTAAAAGCACAATTTAGGTAGCAGTCCTATATAAACTTTCTTGTGCCTTGCCTTTGTGCTCCCTCCTGTAGCTGGCTCTCTACCTTTACTCTCCTAAATGGTCTCTGCCCAAGGTGACCTAGGAGAAGAAAACAGCAAACAGGTCTGTTTTAATTTGATCCGTTTCTTCTAGAGCTCTCTGGTTCATTCTTGCTGCTGTCCCTGGAAATAGGTTCTGCCTGAGCTGCTGCTGCCAGTGGTGAGAGAGGGGGCGGTGGGGGGGGGGGAGGGAGGAGGGTAGAGAAAGAGAAGAAGGAGGAGGAGGAAGAGGAAGAAGGGGAGGGGAGGGGAGAGAAGAAGAAGAAGAAGGAGAAAAAGCAGAAGAAGCAGAAGAAGAAGAAAAGAGGAGAGAATATATAAGAATGACTGAGAATGTCCCTGGTTGTCCTCATTTCTACTGGATACATTTGTGTCTGTGAGGGGTATTTATTTAATTTATAGTCATTTAAATATAGGGGTTTTTAGGCTTTTGTTCTTCCCGTGTGCTTTTATCATGCTTTTTTTCCTGACCATTATCCAAATGAAATTAGCTATCTTTAACACTCACTGTTTTGTCAAAAACCAGCAACAACAAAGTAAATCATATATAGGGACATATATTCTTCCACCTTTATTCTTTATTACAGTTACAAAGAGAATGAAAATCCTATTTTCTCACCTTAGTTTCCATAAGCTGTGACTCAAAAGGTATTCTGTTCTTCTTTATTCTCTCTTCCTGCCTTACTTCCAGCCCTATAACCCTTCTACTTGTCAGATCTCCTGTCTCAATGTAATTATTGGTCTCTGCCTTATCTCCAACATTTTGCCATCTACCCTTGCCGCTGGCATCTCAGTTTGAGATATTTTTTAGTGTATTTAACACTAGGTCACCTAACCACAACTGGGCCCTGCATTAGTTAGGATTCTCTAGAGGAACAGAACTAATAGAATGAATCTGTATTACAGTGGGAATTTATTAGGTTAGCCTCATGGAATGGGCAATCAGGCCATGCACTGGTGGTGCTGAGAACTTGTCATCTACCCACTATGAGGTTGGATGACCCAACAGTTCTCATTTAACACTGAAAGCCTAGAATACTGTTAGGGAGCCGATGGTCTGTTCTTTGTTGAAAGGCTGAAGAAGGTAGGTTGTAATGACAGCAGTTTAACAGCAATTACAGCAGCAATTGAGTGGACATATTCACCAGCAAGGACTGAAGGCCTACAGGCAAAATCAGCACTGGTTTTCCCTCTGTCCTCTTTATATGTGGAATGCTCTTTGGGAGAAGTGCTGCCCATTCAACAGGGTGTTTCCTTCCCTTTTCATGTTTCCAGGAAACATTCTCCAGACTTACCAAGAGGCATGACTCTTAGTTGATTGCATACCTAATGAAGTTGGTGAGCAGAATTAGCCATTACATCATCAACTAGAACCTGGAACTCTCTACTGTCCGCATGCCAGTCTCTCAGATATCTAGTGCTCTTCCTGACTTCAAATATTACTATAGTCATAGAAGGCTTTATATGTAATCTCTGTATATAGTAGGAAAGTTTTTTAATCACTCTTTGAAGATATTAACGTTTTATTCTTTTTGGTTCCATCTATTGTTTTTTTTTTAATTTTTTATTAGGTATTTTCCTCATTTACATTTCCAATGCTATCCCAAAAGTCCCCCATACGCTATTGTTTTTTTTTTTTTTTTGAACTGTGTTTTATTCTCCCCTTTATCTTTACACAGTTCAAAGGCTATTAAAGACACAGGCCTCTTGCCCCTGTTCTGGGCTCTCCCCTATGTAGCTCTCACTTCCCAGCAGAGTTGTTAACTCCATTTCCTTTGTTTCCTCTCCTTTTGTAGGAGGGTCTGTTACTGCCCTTGCTCTTTTTCCTTTTGTTGTTGGCCTTTCCCCCTTGCGGAGCTGGAGCTTGTCAACATTTAGTCTTTGATGGATTTATCTGTGTGCCGTGAACACTGAGCAGAATCCGAGCATTCTGTTATCATTTAGCAAATGTCAGTTACATAGTTAGAGTGAGTTAGTGCAGCCTTGGTTATGGTTCTATAGGAGAAGGAACTCAGCAACAATGTTCGTTTGTGTCTTTACTTCAAAACTAGAGTCACTCAAGGGAATGTAAGCTCCTGGCTACACATTAGACAGTGAGGAAAAAAACAAACAAAAACAAAATAAACTGCTCATATAGAGTATTAGAAATGAGTAGTTTTACTGTAGTGAGACTATCAGTATATATTTTGCTGGTCCGTGTTTATGCTCATTATACCAGTTCTAAAAGAGCCAACTTCAGGTATTTTCTAGAGAAGCAACATTACATGTAGTACCAGTAGTTATTTTCGTGGATCAGGTGAAAAACAAACTAAATAAAATTGAGCAGGAAAGCCATAATGCATAACAATAGAAGAAAGCTCCTATGAGCAATGAAAACAATAAAACAAATACTAGAATTAGGAGGGGGAACATCTGAGGAAGAAAGAAATCCCAGAGAGAGTCCCCTTCTACCAACCCCAGACCTCAGACCAGACCTCACTAAACATATGTGTCATGGTATAACAGTAAAGTTACCGTCTTGCCATAGTGATGGACATAGGGAATCTATTTCCTCCCAGTTCTGGGTGAAGTCCACAGGGAGATGCTAGTGTCCAGAACTCACTAGAAATCTCCTAGTATGGATGGTGCTCTGAAAGGGGCACCCTTGACATATCTGAAAAAGGAGTTGTCCATAGTTAAGTGTCACCAGGACAGCAATGAATAGCAAGCCCTCCTTCTACCAGTGTGCCACCTAGGCTCACTTAATTGTTACTGCTCTAAGTGGTGTGAGACAGGGCTGCCTAGATTCCTGGGCATCTATAGCACCTTTAGAAAGAGTTATAACAAAAATTATATGTATACATATGTATACAGTTAAGAGTCTTTAATTAAAATATAATTGTATGTAATTGGTTGTCACTGAATCCACATAACTCTACTCAAAGTCCCAGCGGCAGCAGTGGCACTCTTTGCTACCCACCTCAATGTTCTGGGTTCCCAAATGAAAGACACACACACACACACACACACACACACACACACACACACACATATGACCTTTATATTTTAATATGCCTTAGTCAGCTCATTGGCTGGGCCACTTTCAAAACTCCAGGTGGTTAACATACTCCTCTCTGTTATCCCTGACTTATTACTTACTAAAACCTATATTCTAACTTGGCTGCCCTGGACCCAGACCTATAGCCCTCTCACGCTGAATTCCCCAGCACCTACATGATGGCTGTGTTCTTTTTCCAGCACCTCTCTGACATGGCCTCTACTCCTGTCCTGGCATGGGGGCTCTCTCTCTTCCTGCTACTTCCTCTGTCCTTTGCCCAGAAATTCTACAGTCCTGCCTCTCTCTCCATGCCCAACTGTTGGCTGCCAGCAACTTTATTTACCAACCAAAATCAATGGTGGGCAGAGTCCCTCAGTGTCTTATGTGTGGATTTTGTGCCATTTTGATGACCAAATTAGCACAATTTGTGCAGCATTAAATCAAATCCACAACAATTAATAGGTATCATGGTATAATTGTGTGCTTTTTTATGTATAAGGTATAAGCACAAAGTTTCTTCATATGGACGGTCAGTACCTCATGAGCAAAGCAGTATCAGCTAAGAAAGAGAAGAGAAATCGTGACATCCCCATGAGGACTTAAGAAATGTCATTTCCTGACAAAATACAGCATTGAGTGTCTGAGTTTCCTTCTCCCCGACTTAGAGTTGTTAAAGACACCGTTAGTTCCACGCCTTTTTAAAACAAGGGTTTTGCTTTACAATCATGTTTATCCTTAAACTAACTACACAGTTAGGCTTGAACTGGTGATTTCCCTACCTCAGCTTCCCAGGTGCTAGGACTATTGGATCAAGCCATGGTTGTTCTTATACCTCTCTAAATATATTTTGTTATGGCTTGAAGACATTAAAAACTAAACAAAACAAAACAAAACAAAACAAAACAGATAATAGAGACTTTCTTATCACAAGTGACTTAGAGATATAGAGAGATAGCACACATTTTTGTATAGGTATTATAAATGTGGTTGCCATAGGTAGAAGTTACTAATGCTTTAGTATCTGAGTGTCATTGACTGAGATAGGAAACAAGAACAGCTTTTGTGAAGGACTCAAAAGAGGAAAACTAAAAGCATTTGGGGAAATTTGGGGGTCAGGTGGACACATATGCCAGCTAGTTAAACAGAAAGACAAGTGAGTCACCTGACATGTGTAGAACATGTTTGTAACCGGTTTATGTATAAGTGGACATGGTGGGGTAGTCACATGATGTAGCCCTAGCTGTAAGAGTACTTTATCATTATGATTTAGTTTTTAGGAACAAACTAGCCATTTAGGGGAGTTGGAGATAAGGCTCAGCAGTCAAGAATGCTTGCAGCACAGTCATAAAAACGCCAATGCCCAGTCCAGGTGAGAGGATACCTGAAAAGCCCCCAACCACTCAGAGGAGAAGGAAATGGGGGGGTGAAGGATTGTAGGAAGAGGTGGCTGGGATAGAGCAGGATATAAGGTGAATAAGTAAAAAAGGAAACTAAATTTTAAAAGAAAGATTCCTCATATCCTCTTCTTGTCTCCAGTTATGTGTTGGTGCTCACAACCCTCACATCCATGTATGCACACGTGCACACACATGTACAGACACACACACACACACACACACACACACAAACAAAGTAACTTTTAATTGACATTTTCATTCTAGAAGGATTATAGCAGCATTCAATACATGGTAGGTGCCTTAATTTTTCAGACTCTTCTGCAAGAAGCTTGTGTCAAATATGAAGAAGAAAACAGGAAAATTAGCTGTATCATTTGATTAGTATCCATGACAAAATGGTTGGATTCATATGTCAACAATATGCTTATATATCTTACAGGTGGTCCCCTCTCCTTGCATCTATTCCCTGTAGCTATGAGACAAGTGTTAAGAAGCTAGGGAGCTAATGAGATCGTAGTTACATAGGATATCTATTTACATCAAGTGCAGTTCTACAAAACTGTTGGCCCCCAACCCCTCCTGTGCTTAAAGAGTTTCCCCAAATTCCCAAGTAAACATACAGAAGTTAGCCATGTATTTCCAGCCGCTTTCTTAACCATTTGAGTGAAATGAGAGAGGTGGGCGGCTAGTAAGAGAGGAACAAGGAGTTATAAACAATAGTTACTTCTTCCAGTTTTTGGAACTGCGAGGTGCTAAGTGGCACCTAAAGTAAGTGTCTACTAAATGACTCTTATTTCCTAGACTGTTGTCTTAGCACTTTGTTCTCAGGCTGCAGAGGATGGTGCCAGGACGTCACTGGGTCTCCACTTTTGAGAAACCTTTGGCATCTGAGTCCTTGACCTTCAGGTTGGACAAATGTAGGTTATCTCACAATTTCCTCAGAGTTGCTTACAACTTCTCTCAACCTTTCAACCATTTAGAGATTTGGGTCTCGTCTCATAAGTTATCATGTATTATAGTTGTGTTATACAACATTTTGAGCCATGGTGGAACACTTGTTATCCTGGCTGGGTGCCCCCAGAGCATAGGTGTTAATGTCCATGCCTAATTACAGGTGTTGTTTGACTTTGTTTTTCAGGTGTTTCTAAAGAGTGACCGTGTGGCCAGAATGGTTCAAAGTGGAGGATGCTCTGCTAATGATTTCAGAGAGGTGTTTAAGAAGAACATAGAAAAACGTGTCCGTAGCCTGCCAGAGATAGATGGCCTGAGCAAAGAGACAGTGCTGAGCTCATGGATAGCCAAATATGACGCCATTTACAGGGGAGAAGAAGATTTGTGCAAACAGCCGAACAGGATGACCCTCAGTGCCGTGTCTGAGCTTATTCTGAGTAAGGAGCAGCTCTATGAAATGTTCCAGCAGATTCTGGGCATTAAGAAGCTGGAACACCAGCTACTTTATAACGCATGCCAGGTGAGTACTCTGATGTCCCCCCCTGCCACGTCTGATGCATGCAAGGAACGTGGAGTGTGTATGACCCTGGGAATAGCTGCTTTGCATTTGCCAATCAGTCTCCTCAAATGGTTGAGTGAGATTGAATTGTAATAAATAAAAGAGTGACAATTTGAAAGAAGCTTTGAAAGAGGCTGGGTGGGGGGAGAATAATGTCAGTATCATTAGCCAGTTACGACTGGACCCAAAGACCTTATTTTAGGACATCAGTGTTATGCTTAGTGGGCATATAAAGGACAAACCCTGAGTAAGATGATGATCACCTGCTGCCTACGCAGTGTCCCTAGTATACATGAGCCAGTGCTCCTCGGTGCAAAATAATTCATCATAAAGGTTTGGAGATAGTCTTAAGAGTATTATGGAAGTAATTGAAATTTCAAATTTTTTCTTTACCTCAGCCTGCAAGAAATGGGTTGAAGATGATTGCTAAACTGGCTAATTTAAAGCAATGACAGCAAATAATATGTTTTCCCTTAAGTTGTTATTCAAGTCATGCATATGAAAAACTAAAGAAAATCTCATAGGTTTTTCATTTTTAGATTAAATGATTTGTCTAATAATATATTCCTTGGATTTCTGCTCATTTTGGGTATATACATTATTTAAGCCCTATTAGACAATTCAAATTACCAAAATTCAGCCATTTTAAAATTCATTAAGAAATGCACTTCTATAATATACATATATTTATTTTTAACCTTTTTGCAAGTTTATTTTCACTTAATTTCTGCATCCTGTTCATGTTCCTTAGTTCGCATCATTATCTTATGAATATCTTAGGCAAATAAAGAATTAATTAATAGTAAAGTACTGTGTCACCTTAACCCTCTGAGCCACTCGTGAACTCACCGTAGTTTTTTTCGCTGGGTCATTAAACCAGGGGGGTGGTTTGATAGCAAAGGCTGAGCATAAATCACAGACATGTGATTACATATTATATATTAACAGATACATTGAATTAAGACTGTGGGTCTCATAATGTCTATCGTGGCTCTTTTGTATGGTCAATGTTGATGAACATTACAGTAAAATGGAAATTCAGTCATTCAGTAGCTACTTAATGAGAATTTATCAAAAGTCTCAGTAGATTAATGAAAACAAAACTGAAAAAACTGCTTTCCACATTCCAAATATAGTTGAGCAGCAGGACCTCCCATATAATTACCCATTCCAACTTTTAATGCTTATGGCCGGCCTATAAGATATAATCCCATGTAGTATGGGGTTATGGTTGGTTATTAATGCAAACCCTTGTGTCTCCTTTATCAGAGTGTTCTTAGGGCTGTGTTGTGGACCTGTTCCTCTCTCCCCTGTGGCTTGTCACACGCAGCACTTCTGATCCAGATCACTAACCTGATATTGCATTTATATTTACATCCAGTTCTATCAGAATTTGCTTCCTGTATTCATGTCTGATAGGACTGTTCTCTGTTCTTGTAGAACTGCATCCTTCATTGTGATGCTCTTTGCTTTGTCTCGAAAGCCCACTTGATCTTTAACTAATTGAGGTAGCTGCAGCATTCCTATGGTTAGCATTAGCATGGTGGATATTTTCTACTTTTGACTTGTAACATAATTATTTTTAAAGATGTAGTTGGGTCTTGGAGGCTTGTTTGTTTGTTTTGTTTTGTCTTGTCTTGTCTTGTTAACACATACCAGATAACTTTGTCTTTCTTTTCTTTAAATTTTTTTATTAGATATTTTCTTTATTTATATTTTAAATGTTATCCTCTTTCCTGGTTTCCCCTCCGAAAACCACCTCCTCCTCTGCCCTCCTCCACCCAAGCTCACCAATCCACCCACTCCCACTTCCTGACCCTGGCATTCCCCTACACTGGGGTATAGAGCCTTCACAGGACTAAGGGCCTTACCTCCCACTGATGACCAACAACACCATCCTCTGCTATATATGCAGTTGGAGCCATGAGTCCCTCCATGTGTACTTTTTGGTTTGTGGTTTAGTCCCTGGGAGCTCTGGGGATACTGGTTGATTCATATTGTTCCTACTATAAGGCAGCAAACCCCTTCAGCTCCTTGGGTCCTTTGTCTAGCTCCTCTATTGAGGACTCTGTGCTCAGTCCAATGGTAGGCTGCAAGGATCCACCTCTGTATTTGTCAGGTACTGGTAGAGCCTCTCAGGAGACAGCCATGTCAGGCTCCTGTCAGCAAGCATTTCTTAGCATTCACAATAGTGTCTGGGTTTGGTGACTGTATATGGGATGGATCCCCAGGTGGAGCAGTCTCTGGGTGGCCTTTCCTTCAGTCTCTGTTCCACACTTTGTCTCTGTAACAGCATCTGTTTTGGTTGTCTTCCACTGTGCTGCTGGAGATGTAGCCGTAGCAATGTGCTAGAAAAGGGAAGAATTGCCCTTTAATCTGATTAAATCTTTTGGTGGACCTGTGTCTCAGTGATAGAGTCTGTGTTTCTGTTTCTTGTCCAGGAGACTCATTCCTTCTACCTCAGAAGACCATATTTCTTTCTGTGATTACACACTTCACAATGTATTTTCTTAAGCTCTGTGTACCTTAGCCACTGTGCATTTCTGGACTCAGTTTTGTTTTTCCCGTAGATGATATAGGAAAGCCACCAATCAGGTATTGTTTCACTGAAGCTGGAAGGACTATTCAGCATTTCCCACTGGCAAACTTTTACATTGGGAGGAAGATCTAATAAATTTAGAAAAAAAGTATGGCTAGTTGGGGCAATTTCTTTTTTTTATTTAATTTTATTTTTTATTAGATAATTTCTTCATTTACATTTCACATGCTATCCCCAAAGCCCCCTATACATTCCCCCAGCCCTGCTCCCCAGCCCACCCACTCCCACTTCCTGGCCCTGGCATTCCCCTGTACTGGGGCATATGATCTTCGCAAGACCAAGGGCCTCTCCTCCCAATGATGGCTAACTAGGCCATCCTCTGCTACATATGCAACTAGAGGCATGGTTCTGGGGGATATTGGTTAGTTCTTATTGTTGACCCTCCTATAGGGTTGCAGATCCCTTTAGCTCCCTGGGTACTTTCTCTAGCTCCTTCATTAGGGGCCCTGTGTTCCATCCAATAGATGACTATGAGCATCCACTTCTGTATTTGCCAGGCACTGGCATAGCTTCACAAGAGACAGCTATATCAGGGTCCTGTCAGCTAAATCTTGCTAGTGGGAAAATTTCTTAGATCTTCTTTAATAGAGGGAAGTCAGTGACATCGGGAGATTTCTTATTCTCTGTATTTTTATACAAAAATAAAAAAGAAAAGTTATACCAGCATGATACCCAGTGCCTGCTCATTCAACTATTCTACTTTTCAAATGTGTGTCTTTATATTTTAAATAAGTAGTTTTCCCAGGTCTTGGGGTCTCTAACACACACACACACACACACACACACACACACACACACACACACACACATCTCTGATTTTTTATTTGTTTAGTCTTGTACGAATGGACGAATGGGAGTGAGGATTTCCAAGTTTTTTTCATATGCCTAAGATGAAAATGGAATTGTTTTGCATTCTTGATTGAAGAAGGGTTAAGATAAATAAAAAAAACAAAAAGAAATTCTAAAAACCTACTCTCATGGGGAAAGTTTTCCTGTGGAATATCAGTGACTTTACAGAAATTATGAAATGAATTTTAAAAGCAAATGAGATTCTGTTTTCTACAAGTTTCACTTGCACATGCTCTCTCTCTCTCTCTCACTCTGTCTCTCTGTCTCTTTGCCTCCCTCCCTCCCTCCCTCCCTCCCTCCCTCCCTCCCTCCCTTCCATCTTTCCTCCCTCCCTCTCTCCTTTCCTCTCTCTCACACAGATACGGAGAGAGAAAAAGGGAGAGAGAGAAGAGAGATTGAGTTTATGTGTGTGTGTGTGTGTGTGTGTGTATGTGTTTTATAATTTTTTGGTTTTGGTTTTGTCATCCAACAAGAATCACACAGGACACCATTTGTGTTTTATTGGGAAGGAACATTCTGGAAAGAGAAGTAGCAAATTCTGGAAAGAGAAGTAGCAAATCAGGCTTTGGAAAGCGTAGAAGGGACCTCATCTGCGCAAGCTGCTGGAGCCTGACTGTGAGTGTCTGTTCCAGAGACTAATTTCATCTTTCCTGTGAGTCAGGAGAGGTTTGAAAGTCGGAATGGCAGTCACAGTCTTGGTTGTGTTTGTTCCTGCATATAGTGTCTTGATTTGTTGTTGTTGTTGTTTTGCCACCAGCAAACCAATAGAAAATAATAAAAGCATATCATATACTTTATGGTCAGAATTTCAGAGTGCACAACTGTTCGGGGAGATGTGTAGGACTGGAGCAGCCAGTGGGTCTCTAGGGCCAAGAGAATGGGTATAGAAAAGGTCTGGAACGAGGAAAAGACCTTTGCCCTTGCTGCCTCCTGACAACTGCTAGAAGTCACCTAGTCAGATCCCACAGCTGTCCCACAGCTTCAGGGTAGCATAATATAAAACTTCAGGAAGCTAATATAAAAAAAAACACACAGCCATGAACATTACTTCTGGTAAGAACCAGTAACTTATTAATTAGCAGAATTAAGGCATTAAGGAAGCTCTTGAAATACCAAGTTAGGAGGTATAGCATACCTTGCTAAGGCAACAAAGTCTAGGATGGCTAAAATAAAAGTAACTACTTAGTTGTTATTTTAAAAATATAAATGTATATAGTTTATACCTGTTATTAAAATGTAACAAAAGCTGGGCAGTGGTGGTGCATGTCTTTAATCCTAGCACTTGGGAGGCAGAGACAGGCAGATTTCTGAGTTCAAGGCCAGCCTGGTCTACAGAGTGAGTTCCAGGACAGCCAGGGCTATACAAAGAAACCCTGTCTCGAAAAACAAAAAAAAAAAAAACAAAAAAAAAAAAACAAAAAAAAAAGTCTAAAAAATAGAGTCTAAGATTATTTCTTATAATAATCTAAGCAGCATCATAAATTATATGTTATAATGTTAACACCAGTTGTCATTTGATTTGAGGATAGTGTCTGCACAGGTGCACATCCATGCAACAAAATGATAGTATCAAATCCTGTAAAGAAACTGGCAGGGTATATCATGAAGAACACATCCAAAGTGCTCATCATAGCTCTATAGCCCTAAATCATTAGCCATGATTTAGTTGTCCCAGCATAGTAAGGGCACTTGTAAGGACAAAGAATAAGCTGTCAGCCTAAAGTCTAATTTCAGAAGAATATTCCAGAAATGCAGTGAATTTCAAGTAAAATACCTGTTCTACAGAATATTAAAAATATGCACCTTATAGTCTAAATCACTCAACAATTTTATTTCAAGCAGCTCAACAAAAATGGCATTAAGTGGTACCAATCAACCATTCTTCTTTAATCAGAAATTAAATGCATTTATTGATGATTATTTTAAAATATGACATAAGGTAATTACAGCATGTTAAAATTAATTAGTAAACTCATTATCCAGAAACATGCATGAAATATAGAAAATATGCTCCGTGAATTGTATGAAATGAGAGTCCAGTGACAGATAAGATCTAGATAATCGCCTGCCTTAATTTCTAAAAGCATGCCTTTGTAAATGCCACAGTGATGTAGTAATTTCCTTCGTGGCTCCACTCTGCAGAGGCTGAGGAAGGCAGGATGACATTTAAATGTGTCATAAAGAAGTTCATCGAAGTGAGAATTTTGCTTAGTTGCCAGTATCCTCTGGACACAGCCTGCAAAACAGGAGATGGGGATGTGGCTCTCAATGACATCAACATGGGAGGCGATGGATCGTCTAAACTGTAAAGACATTGGAGCCCTAGAAGACCAGAGCCCGAAGGGTGGAACACACAGTATTGTATACACTCATTGCAATTCTTATCCTTTTGCCTCTGCATTTAGATTTTAAGAGGATTAAGTAAGTCAATTTTACAGTTATCTAGATCCTAATCTTCTCTGCCAAAAGCAACCTTCATCAATGTTTTATAATCTCATTCCATTAACTGAATAAAATGACTCACCTAGATTTACCCAAAAGTCAAAGCAAAGTTAATTGAGATCTTGATCTCTTGCTTTTCCCCCACCAGAATCCCTTGTAGTCTGAGAACTTGAAGAAGAATTAAGAATATTGTAGAGTTGCCTGAATGTTTTTAAGGGGTAGCCAGAATTACTGGTGAATTGTTAAAATGTAGTATTTATGATTCCATTTCTCTAAAAAGCTTTCAAAGCCTTTGAATATTGAGGTTTGGAGACCAATTTGTATTTTATATTTGGGCTGTGGGTATAAAGCTTTACATACTTAAATAAATAATTGCTGTGTGTTGGCTTTCCCTATGGGTAGGACTTGCTGTGTGTTGGCTATGGGTAGGACTTGTTGTGTGTTGGCTATGGGTAGGACTTGCTGTGTGTTGGCTATGGGTAGGACTTGCCCATGGAAGCCTCGGAACCACAGGTCTTAAGCATTCTGAGCACTGAGTTCAAAGCCTGGAAAAGAACAGTGAAGTGCCAGAGAAATGTCCCCAAGATTGGGGCTGGGTTTAACAGCCACCATCTTCCTTTTTCACTTACTTTAGGCCAACATCATATGCTTGACAGTATGCCATTGTGGTTTTCAGAAGGAATATATGCACATTTCATGTAATTATGCTTGATAACGTTTAAAATAAACTATAAATGAGGAAATTAAATGACTTAGAGATATTTTGGTTTTATGTAATTTGAAATGTCAGAAATACTTAAAATATTCAAGTATGTTTAACACCTTAAAAATAAATACATTTTTTTCAATTTTTTGAGATACTAAATTGATGATTGAAATACCTATAAATACTTACAACTATGTTTATTTCTTTTCTACACAATGTCCTGACAGTATAAATTTGATGAGTTTGATTTAGATGAATTTGAAATACTATAATTTATAATTGAAGTAACTATAAATAATTATAAATGTTTACTTCTTTTCTATGCAATTGCCTGATACTATAAATTAGTTGAGTTGGATTTAAGTGAATTTGAGTCTCTGGTTAATAGTATTCAGTAAATTTCCTCTCTAAAACTTGTTTTATTTTTTTAGCCTTATAAATGAATCACATTATACAAGTGTGCATCAGTTAACTCGACACTTTTATTTCTTAATTTGGGTCTATGTATGGCCACTGCAAAGGTTCCTGCTGCCGGTGTGGTGGTGTACTCTTCCAACACCTACACCAGAGACCCTGGAGCATGATCTTGAGCTGGAGGAAGCCTGGGCTGCACAACGAGACTTGGTTCTTGTTTTGTTACACTGCTTTTGTTTGTTTGCTTGCTTGCTTGCTTTGTCTTTTTGGCTAGGCTTTGTATCTCACATCTATAATCCCAGCTAAAGCAGGATGGTTGCAAGCTACCAAGTGATAATACTGTTCTAATATATAAAATGAGGGACATTTCTTAATGTTTCCCTTAAAGTTTTCTGTTGAATGAGCTTTCCATTTCTAAAATTTCAGCCCTGCTTGCCTGTTTTTGTTTTTCTTCTTTGTCTAGGTCCTGAGAATATGTGAATATTTGCTATGAGAATATGTTTTCAACTTTTCCAATTTTAAAATGGAGACAGCATTTGCAGGCTGATGAGAATCTTCTATAATAATACTTTGAGAGATATATTTTTGCTAATCTATTTGTTGCTTCACTCAACTGCTAATGAGGGTACTGTTTCAAATATAGTAAGGAATGGTGCCTTTATCCTGCATGGTTGGTTGTTAATGAAAATATTCTATATCCAAGTTGCAATTGTACTTCTGTAGTATAATTTGAGGCATCGTGATACTTATAATTGTGTTCTTTTGTGGCTCTGTATGGTTATCTTTTCTAGATATGTGGAATATGACATCAGAATTTTTATGGCTATTGCATTAACTCTCTACATTAAGTCTCATATTAATTCTGCCCATTCAAAAACAAAGAAGATCTTTCCATCATCTAATGTCCTTTTAATGATTTCTTACCATCCGGTCTTTCAGTTCTTTAATAAGATTTAACACTAGATACTTTTTGAGCTATTAAAATGCTATATTATTAATAATTCTTCTCTGAGAGTACATATTTGGTATTATGAAGGCTAGTGGGATTTTTTAGTTATCTTTTAATTTTTACATATGAATATATTTATAAATGCAGAGTGCATATATGCACACACATGTATGCTGCTGCCCATAGAACTAGAAGAAGCCATCACATCCCCTGGAACTAGATTACAGATGTAAGCCATCATGCATTTTCCTGGAACCAAACCCTAGTTCTCTCCAAGAGCAGTTAAGTGCTTTTAACCACTGAGCTGTGTCTGCAGCCCTAAGGGTGCTGTTATTATTTTAATGGAGATGTTTATATATTGCAAAATTAAAATGATGTATATGTGTGATGCATGACTAAGATTTGGTTGTTTCCCTCAAGGTATTTTCATGTGATCAGGAGACAGATATTAGTACAGTTTTCTAGTATACTGTGGCAAGAGTGGTAGGGGGTGACTGTGTAGCTAGCATAAACACATTAGTAACTGTATCTTAATTTGATTTTGAATTGCATCTGTGGGTTTCCTTAGGTTTCTTCAAATCTGTATAAATGATAGAACAAAACAGCTTTGAAAACTCCTTGAGGCTGGGTACCTCAGAGTAAGTCCAGCAGTTTGTGCAGGTGGGCTCAGCAGTTGAAGTTCCTTGCTGATGTAGATGCAAACTGAGCACAGATGAAGTTGCCCCAAAGTCCCATTTTAGGGCTTTGCTCTATGGCTTTATTTATCTGTCAGGGAGTAGGGGGCATATGCTGAGGAAGTAGAGAGGATATAACAATGTGGAAAATTCAACATCTATATTGAGTTGTAGTCAGATTAACAGGTTTTTTGAAAGATAATTTAAATTTTCACATATGCGTGTGTCTGTGAGAATATGCCACAGGTATGCCCACAGAGTTCAGAAGAAGGAGTGAGACTCCAGCTGCTAGATGCACTGAATGGCCGAATCACCTCTCTAGAAGATTTTTTTTTAAAGGTGGCAATTCCTGAATTTTAGAAGATGGGCATAAACTTGATTTCTGAAAACAAAACAAACCAGCAAACAAACAAGAACAAACTGAACAAAAGCAAACAAAAACAAGTCAACATTGACAATCGCGCCAAGGACTGGATGGCTTCCTTTATATTTGAATGAATATTAAATGCCCCCTATGAGGTCTCCTTTGTTGAATGCTTAGTACTCAGCTAGTCACACCATTTAGGGAAGTTCTAGGAACTCCAGTACCTCACTGGAGGAATTAGGTCACTGGGGGTATGTGTCTGAGGGCTGCAGCTTTTCTTAGAATCCTTTGCCTCTCTCCACAACTCATATGCCACGAGGAGAAGAACCTCCTCAAACACATTAATTCAAGTAACCAGGGACTGAAGAAAACTATAACCATGAAACAAATTCTCCTTCTAAATTATTTTCTCTTAGGTATTTGGTCAGAGTGATAAAAATTTAATACAGATCAGAGTAAATTAGGAAGGTATGTTGTATGAATTTCTAGAGAAGCAAGAGATGAGCTTTAAGGATTCACACAATTTGATGGAAGAGCTTAGAATTTACCTTGTGACAGGCAGCAATGCCAAGGGGATAGCAAAGCAATGACAGGAACCAGGTGGGATTCCAAAAAGTTATTTGGATGTGACTTACAGAAAGATTGCCCTTTCTCAACTTACTTAAAAGGATGGGTCAGATATTTTGTTAAACAGAAGAAAGGCAAAGGAATGAAAACTCATATTGATCAGTAAGTAATCTGTCCATGTTCCAATTTTCTCTTGTTTTACTTGTGGATCTATCAGAACACAGTGGTACAAATACATCATAAATGCAGCTTAAAGATGTAATCTTTAGTTGGGATAATTATTTCAGAGGAGTCTGCCCATGTGCTTGAGCATAAATAACATCATAATGAACAGATGAAGTGTACAGTTAAGTAGAACGGTTTACTTCATGAAAACTAGAAAGCAGAAAGGTAACAGTCAGGGTCCAAGCATCAGTTGCCCCAGAGGATCTGCCTTCAGCATCCCACTACCTCTAGCTATGACCTAACAGGTGGAGTTTCCAGTCTCCTGCTTTGAAAATACCAGCTGGAAAAAACAAGTTCAAAACATAAGTCCGTGGGAGGGTATTTCATATTTAAATAGCAACAATATTTGCTTGGGCTCGAACAGATCCTAGCTCTCTCATGATGGAAAATCTAAGATTTCCTAGAGCTTTAACAATTCCATCACTACTCAGAAGTCTAAGGGTAAAGTCTCCCCAGAGATACAAGGCAAGCTCTTAGCCGTGAGCCCCTATTAAAAACAAAAAATCAAAGAACAATTTACATACCTCTAACATAACATAACAATGATATATGGAAATATTTTAATTGGCAAAGGGAGAAATAGAGGGATCAGAAGTAAGAACCATCAGAACAAGATGAAGCACATTATGGTACCCACCAAGTGCTAAGTGATGTGAGCTCCCTTAGGCCTTTCGTGTTTTCTCTCTCAGGATCACTCCGTTTATTGCCTCTTGTGTTACTAAGTAGACATTTCACATCATGGCTTCTCTAGATTCTTAGGGCCTCCCCTGCAGCCTAGATTTCACTTTGACATTTCACACACCATCCTTTCTCAGGGGTCTTTGTAAGAAATCCAATCCGGTTCCACATTGTCTCAATTGCAAAGGCTTCCTTTGAAATCATGGTAGAAGTCCCCGTGGTCTTGTTACACATTCTATATGGCCACAAAACAAACAAACAAACAAACAAACAAACAAACAGAAAGTCTCAAGTGGATAAAGAAAGCCACAGTCTGCTACCACCTAGGTGGTCACAGTTCTCCTTGGATAGTTGCTGCTGTAGCTTCTGGGGTGAATGAACTCAAGGCTACAGTTCCTCATATTTCCTTGTACAAGCAAAATGTACCAGGGAATTTGTCTTCTCAACAAAGTTGTTAAAATGAACAATTTTATATAGCTTTATGCCTTGGGGTTTGTGATGGCTAGGAGCTAAAGGATCCTTTCTAATTGTCCCACCATAAAGTAACTCAAGTTTTTAAAAATATCACCAATGTCTATAACACTATATTTTCATGGTTTCACTCTTTTCTTTTCTAGCCATACTGTATATTTTTAAATCAATACCTTTCTCTTCTTATTGTCTTGGGTCTTTTGGTGGTGGTGGTGGTGGTGGTGGTGGTAGTGGTGGTGGTGGTGGTGGTGGTTGTAGTTTTGTTGTTGTTTTGAACTCTCATAAATCTTAGTAATCAAAAAGCAGTCAGCCATAACCATGCTATAGTCTGAATCCTACAAGATGCTAAATTTTCTTCCACTGCAAATTGATTTAAAACTCAGCTTTCCCTCAAGTTTCAGGAGAGAGAAAAATGAGTACAGATTCGTTGCCCAAGTGTAACTCAAGTGGCTTTCAGTTCAGTGCTCTCAGGAAACTTGTGCTTGCTTGCTTCTGCTGTCATGGCCTTCTGAGCTCTCCAGAATCATCTGTCCAGTTACAATTACAGCGTCTGTGAGCTTCCCTAACCCAAGTCTCGGATTCTTCCAGATTCTTCCCACAACTGAGGTCCGAAAGTCCGTGCTTCAGGCACAAGTGTTCTGAGTGATCGTTTGTGCATTACTACAAAGCAGAATTCCTGGCAGGACAACCCCAAGGAACACGCTAATTAGACCCTGGGTTCACAGGACAACCCCAAGGAACACGCTAATCAGACCCTGGGTTCACAGGGTTCCACCCATGCTCACCTGGCCCTATGTGCTTTGACAGACTATCAAGGTGCAAAGTGGCTGGCTCAGGAGAGTCACGAGTTTCATGGTACCTTGGAAGCAGAGAGAGTGATAAGAGGACTAGATAGGACATCTTCAAGGGTTCTTACTGACTTCCAGCTAAGTTCTGCCTCAAAATGTGTTTGTATCCTCCCAAAGTAGTGTTACAGCCTGGGGCCAAGTACTTATAACATGAGGCTATGGGGGCGGGGGGGGGGGGGGCACATTGCATCTTGAAACCATAACAGAGATCTGCATTTACTTCTCTATTGCCTCCCAAAATTGTGAACTGCTGGGCCTCACTGGAGTCTATACACTCTCCTGTTTCTATGCTCTATATTTTGTTTCAGAATTTCACTCAATTTATATGTCTGCCTAAATCAAAACACTGAATCACCAGCCTCTCTTAGGAAGGAACAAACTCCAAATTCCAGCAGGGTTGAGTATTGTTGATGCTCCTCTGATAGAACTTATATGTGAAGCACAGCATGGTACCTCCCTGCCTGCTATTCCAGCACACTGCTTATCCTGCCCAGGAATTGCTCCAGCTTTCATTTGAGGGGTAGCAGTTGTCCTGAAGCAGGGCTGCTCAGTGGAGTTCTTGGAATCAGTTTGGTGTTACATATATTAAAACCCAAGTATTATCTGTCTATATAAAGATAATGTGTGAAATTGGATATGCAAATTTGTAGTTGTAATTAGTGGTAAAATTTGGGTATAGACATTTGGTAGTCATTTGAAGAACTTTGATATTTTAAGCCATATCTTAAATCTTCTTTGTTTTAGGCCAGAAAAGAAATTAATTTCTTTCTCTTGTCCTAATCCCCCTAGATAGCATGGAGCAGTCCAGTATTCCTTTAGTAAGATCTTATGTAATGAATACCTGTGATCCATTTCTGAAACTTGGTACAAAGTAACTGAAAGACTTCTGTTGTTGTTAAACACTTAAAATGACATCATTTCCTATGTTAATGTGATTTTATAATTCTGACGTGAGCAACTGTAAGTGAATAAGACTTATACTTCCATCTATGAATCATGTGTGGTTTTTAACTCACTATGTAGTTATTTGTGGAGGTATAGTTCCAGAACCCCTTTCATATAGCAAAGTGTGAATGTTCCTTCTAGTTCTTCAATAAAGTGGTGTGGACTTAACACCAGTCAGAATGGCTAAGATCAAGAATTCGGGTGACAGCAGATGCTGGCGAGAATGTGGTGAAAGAGGAACACTCCTCCATTGTTGGTGGGATTGCAAGTTGGTACAACCACTCTGGAAATCAGTCTGGTGGTTCCTCAGAAAATTGTACATAGTACTACCAGAAGATTCAGCAATACCTCTCCTGGGCATATACCCAAAAGATGTTCCAACTTGTAATAAGGGCTCTACTATGTTCATAGCAGACTTATTTCTAATAGCCAGAAGCTGGAAAGAACCCAGATGTCCCTCAACAGAGGAATGGATACAGGAAAATATGGTATATTTACACAATGGAGTACTACTTAACAATTAAAAACAATGAATTTATGAAATTCTTAGGCAAATGGATGGATCTGGAGGATATCATTTTGAGTGAGGTAACCCAATCACAAAAGAACTCACATGATATGCACTCACTGATAAGTGGATATTAGCCCAGAAATTTAGAATACCCAAGATACAATTTGCAAAATTCATGAAACTCAAGAAGAAGGAAGACCAAAGTGTGGATACTTCGTTCTTCCTTAGAATAGGGAACAAAATACGCATGAAGGGAGTTACAGAGACAAAGTTTGGAGCTGAGACAGAAGGAAGGACCATCCAGAGACTGCCCCACCCGGGGATCCATCCTATAAACAGCTACCAAACACAAACACTATTGCATATGCCAGCAAGATTTTGCTGATAGGACCCTGATATAGCTGTCTCTTATGAGGCTATGCAAGTACCTGGCAAATACAAAAGTAGATGCTCAGAGCCATCTATTGGATGGAACACAGGGCCCCAATGAAGGAGCTAGAGAAAGTACCCAAGGAACTAAAGGGGTCTGCAACCCTATGGGAGGAACAACAATATGAACTAACCAGTACCCCCAGAACTCGTGACTCTAGCTGCATAAGTAGCAGAAGATGGCCTAGTCAGCCATCATTGGGAGGAGAGGCCCTTGGTCTTGTGAAGATCATATGCCCCAGTACAGGGGAATGTCATTGCCAGGAAGCTGGAGTGGGTGGGTTGGGGGGGCAGGGTTGGGGGAGGGTATAGGGGACTTTGGGGATAACATTTGAAATTTAAATGAAGAAAATATCTAATTAAAAATGAAATGTAAAACAAATAAAAAGAAAGTGGTGTGGAGTTTGCATAAAATTTACATAGCCCTGTATCAATAGAACATCTATATCTCCTGTAATAGTTAACTATATAACTGCCATATTGTTTTGTCATGCTTCATTTTCCTACATTTTAATTTTGCCTTGCATTATCTCCATCACTTGGAAATCCTACATCTTTATTTTTTTAAGACTGAAGAAGATCCTGTACGACCCCAAGGAACCTTAGCTTACCAGGAACCCCCTGAGTGAACCACGTGGAGCCAGGATTGATGGAAAAAGCAAGAGGAATTCATTGTTCCAGTGCACTGGGGTTGTCCCAGACCTGAAGGAGAGGCAGTGACCCCTGGCGCCAATTCAGCGTGTTTTTATATAGTTTACAGGGGCAAAATAGAGCATCAGCAACTGGGCACAATATGATTGGCAGAACAGTGCACCCTTTAAACTGGTCTTTAGGGAATGAGGTGACAAGGACTTCCCTTGTCTGAAGGTGGGCAAGGATCTGACCTGCTGCATGTGTCCCCACCTGCAGGTTGGCTAGACCCTCTGGTCGGAGAAATGTTAATTTGCCTCTCCCTTCCGGAGGGGTAAGTGTTTCATGAACTTCCCAAAGTTCCTGAGCTGACCTTTTCAATCCTACTTTCTCTACAAAGGTCTTCTCTATCCCTTCCTTTTTGCTAAATGTTGGGAGAGGAGAAAAAATATGAAGAAGTACAGTTTTTTACCATAACTCCGAAAGCCATCATTATCAACTATTTCATCTTTGTTTCTATACATACAAAGTACCTGCTTTACTAAGCATAGGATAAATATTCTTTGTAGCATTAAGATATAGAAATATATGATGTGTTTCCTATTGTGTGAAAAACAAAGAACAGAACAGATATGTAACACAGAACCAAGGAGCGTGAAACAGTTATGCTGAGACATGGAGCCAAACAGTGATATTAGTACCTTGACCCAACCCTTTATCTATTGTGTGACTCTAGGAAAGTGGCTTAAACAAATCTATGGAGACAACTGGCCACCTTCCTGGTGAGAGCACAGGGGTCCGCCCAGCCCGAGAGGTTTCTGCCTCAGGCCCCAGCGGCGGGAGCCTCCTTGGCTCCTGGACTCTGCTGAGGGCAGGCTGCACGGTGACGGTGTGGAATACAGAGGCCAGCCGTTTCTGGGACAGGCAAGAGCCACAGAGCTTCTGAGGCGACGCCATCTTCGGCTCCAGACAACCGGCCACCTTCCTGGCCAAAGCAACACAGCTCCTGGGAAAGATCCTGTTTTGGGCCTTCATCTTCAGCCAGGAGGAGGTCCAAACACCAGATAACTGTGCACCTTCCCTGAAAGAGGAGAGCTTGCCTGCAGAGACTGCTCTGACCACTGAAACTCAGAGGAGAGAGCTAGTCTCCCACGTCTGCTGATAGAGGGTAACAAAATCACCAGAGGAACAATCTCTAAACAAAGACAACTATAACAACTAACTCCAGAGATTGCCAGATGGCGAAAGGTAAATGTAAGAATCCTACTAACAGAAACCAGGACCACTCACCATCATCAGAACCCAGAACGCCCACTTCGCCCAGTCCAGGGCATCCTAACACAACTGAAAAGGTAGACCTGGATTTAAAAACATATCTCATGATGATGGTAGAGGACATAAAGAAGGAATTTAATAACTCACTTAAAGAAATACAGGAGAACACTGCTAAAGAGTTACAAGTCCTTAAAGAAAAACAGGAAAACACAACAAAACAGGTAGAAGTCCTTATAGAAAAACAGGAAAACACATCCAAACACATGATGGAAATGAACAAAACCATACTAGAACTAAAGAGGGAAGTAGACACAATAAAGAAAACCCAAAGTGAGGCAACGCTGGAGATAGAAACCCTAGGAAAGAAATCTGGAACCATAGATGCCAGCATCAGCAGCAGAATACAAGAGATGGAAGAGAGAATCTCAGATGCATAAGATTCCATAGAGAATATCGGCACAACAATCAAAGAAAATGGAAAATGCAAAAAGATCCTAACTCAAACCATTCAGGAAATCCAGGACACAATGAGAAGACCAAACCTACGGATAATAGGAGTGGATGAGAATGAAGATTTTCAACTCAAAGGACCAGCAAACATCTTCAACAAAATTATTGAAGAAAACTTCCCAAATCTAAAGAAAGAGATGCCCATGAACATACAAGAAACCTACAGAACTCCAAATAGACTGGACCAGAAAAGAAATTCCTCCCGACACATAATAATCAGAACATCAAATGCACTAAATAAAGATAGAATACTAAAAGCAGTAAGGGAAAAAGGTCAAGTAACATATAAAGGCAAGATATCAGAATTACACCAGATTTTTCACCAGACTATGAAAAACAGAAGAGCCTGGACAGATGTTATACAGACACTAAGAGAACACAAATTCCAGCCCAGGCTACTATACCCAGCCAAACTCTCAATTATCATAGATGGAGAAACCAAAGTATTCCACGACAAAACCAAATTCACACATTATCTCTCCACGAATCCAGCCCTTCAAAGGATAATAACAGATAAAAACCAATACAAGGACGGGAACCATGCCCTAGAAAAAACAAGAAGATAATCCCTCAACAAAACTAAAAGAAGACAGCCACAAGAACAGAATGCCAACTTTAACAACAAAAATAACAGGAAGCAACCATTACTTTTCCTTAATATCTCTTAATATCAATGGTCTCAACACCCCAATAAAAAGACATAGACTAACAAACTGGCTACACAAACAAGACCCAACATTTTGCTGCTTACAGGAAACTCATCTCAGAGAAAAATATAGACACTACCTCAGAATGTAAGGCTGGAAAACAATTTTCCAAGCAAATGGTATGAAGAAACAAGCTGGAGTAGCCATCCTAATATCTGATAAGATTGACTTCCAACCCAAAGTCATAAAAAAGACAAGGAGGGGCACTTCATACTCATCAAAGGTAAAATCCTCCAAGAGGAACTCTCAATTCTGAATATCTATGCTCCAAATACAAGGGCAGCCACATTCATTAAAGAAACTTTAGTAAAGCTCAAAGCACACATTGCACCTCACACAATAATAGTGGGAGACTTCAACACACCACTTTCACCAATGGACAGATCATGGAAACAGAAACTAAACAGGGACACAGTGAAACTAACAGAAGTGATGAAACAAATGGACTTAACAGATATCTACAGAACATTTTATCCTAAAAAAAAAAGGATATACCTTCTTCTCAGCACCTCATGGTACCTTCTCTAAAATTGACCACATAATTGGTCACAAAACAAACCGCAACATATACAAAAATATTGAAATTGTCCCATGCATCCTATCAGACCACCATGGTCTAAGGCTGGTCTTCAATAACAAAATAAATAATGGAAAGCCAACATTCACGTGGAAACTGAACAACACTCTTCTCAATGATACCTTGGTCAAGGAAGGAATAAAGAAAGAAATTAAGGACTTTTTGGAGTTTAATGAAAATGAAGCCACAACATACCCAAACTTATGGGACACAATGAAAGCATTCCTAAGAGGAAAACTCATAGCTCTGAGTGCCTCCAAAAAGAAACTAGAGAGAGCACACATTAGCAGCTTGACAACACACCTAAAACATCTAGAAGAAAAGGAAGCAAATTCACCCAAGAGGAGTAGAAGGCAGGAAATAATCAAACTCAGGGGTGAAATCAACCAAGTGGAAACAAGAAGAACTGTTCAAAGAATCAACCAATCAAGGAGCTGATTCTTTGAGAAAATCAACAAGATAGATAAACCCTTAGCCAGACTCACTAGAGGGCACAGGGAAAGCATCCGAATTACCAAAATCAGAAATGAAAAAGGAGACATAACAACAGATCCTGAAGTAATCCAAAACACCATCAGATCCTTCTACAAAAGGCTATACTCAACAAAACTGGAAAACCTGGACGAAATGGACAAATTTCTGGACAGATACCAGGTACCAAAGTTGAATCAGGATCAAGTTGACCATCTAAACAGTCCCATATCACCTAAAGAAATAGAAGCAGTTATTAATAGTCTCCCAGCCAAAAAAAGCCCAGGACCAGACGGGTTTAGTGCAGTGTTCTATCAGACCTTCAAAGAAGATCTAATTCCAGTTCTTCACAAACTATTCCACAAGATAGAAGTAGAAGGTACTCTACCCAACTCATTTAATGAAGCCACTATTACTCTGATACCTAAACCACAAAAAGACCCAACAAAGATAACTTCAGACCAATTTCCCTTATGAGTATCGATGCAAAAATCCTCAATAAAGTTCTTGCTAACCGAATCCAAGAACACATCAAAACAATCATCCATCCTGACCAAGTAGGTTTCATCCCAGGGATGCAGGGATGGTTCAATATACGGAAATCCATCAATGTAATCCAGTATATAAACAAACTCAAAGAAAAAAAACCACATGATCATCTCGTTAGATGCAGAAAAAGCATTTGACAAAATCCAACATCCATTCATGATAAAAGTCTTGGAAAGATCAGGAATTCAAGGCCCATACCTAAACATGATAAAAGCAATCTACAGCAAACCAATAGCCAACATCAAAGTAAATGGTGAGAAGCTGGAAGCAATCCCACTAAAATCAGGGACTAGACGAGGCTTTCCACTCTCGCCCTACCTATTCAACATTGTACTTGAAGTCCTAGCCAGAGCAATTAGACAACAAAAAGAGATCAAGGGGATACAAATTGGAAAGGAAGAAGTCAAAATATCACTTTTTGCAGATGATATGATAGTATATATAAGTGACCCTAAAAATTCCACCAGAGAATTCCTAAGCCTGATAAACAGCTTCGGTGAAGTAGCTGGATATAAAATAAACTCAAACAAGTCAATGGCCTTTCTCTACACAAAGAAAAACAGGCTGAAAAAGAAATTAGGGAAACAACACCCTTCTCAATAGTCACAAATAATATAAAGTACCTTGGCGTGACTCTAACTAAGGAAGTGAAAGATCTGTATGATAAGAACTTCAAGTCTCTAAAGAAAGAAATTAAAGAAGATCTCAGACGATGGAAAGATCTCCCATGCTCATGGATTGGCAGGATCAACATTGTAAAAATGGCCATCTTGCCAAAAGCAATCTACAGATTCAATGCAATCCCCATCAAAATTTTAACTCAATTCTTCAACGAATTAGAAAGGGCAATCGGCAGATTCATCTGGAATAACAAAAAACTGAGGATAGCAAAAACTCTTCTCAAGGATAAAAGAACCTCTGGTGGAATCACCATGCCGGACCTAAAACTGTACTACAGAGCAATTGTGATCAAAACTGCATGGTACTGGTATAGTGACAGACAAGTAGACCAATGGAACAGAATTGAAGACCCAGAGATGTATCCACACACCTATGGTCACTTGATCTTTGACAAGGGAGCTAAAACCATCCAGTGGAAAAAAGACAGCATTTTCAACAAATGGTGCTGGCACAACTGGCGGTTATCATGTAGAAGAATGCGAATTGATCCATTTCTATCTCCTTGTACTAAGGTCAAATCTAAGTGGATTAAGGAACTCCACATAAAACCAGAGACACTGAAACTTTTAGAGGAGAAAGTAGGGAAAAGCCTTGAAGATATGGGTACAGGGGAAAAATTCCTGAATAGAACAGCAATGGCTTGTGCTGTAAGATCAAGAATCAATAAATGGGACCTCATAAAATTGCTAAGCTTCTGCTAAGCAAAAGACACCGTCAATAAGACAAAAAGGCCACCAACAGATTGGGAAAGGATCTTTACCTATCCCAAATCGGATAGGGGACTAATATCCAATATATATAAAGAACTCAAGAAGGTAGACTCCAGAAAATCAAATAACCCCATTAAAAAATGGGGCTCAGAGCTGAACAAAGAATTCTCACCTGAGGAATACCGAATGGCAGAGAAGCACCTGAAAAAATGTTCAACATCCTTAATCATCAGGGAAATGCAAATCAAAACAACACTGAGATTCCACTTCACTCCAGTCAGAATGGCTAAGATCAAAAACTCAGGTGACAGCAGATGCTGGCGAGGATGTGGAGAAAGGGGAACACTCCTCCATTGTTGGTGGGATTGCAAGCTTGTACAACCACTCTGGAAATCAGTCTGGCGGTTCCTCAGAAAATTGGACATAGTACTATTGGAGGATCCCGCAATACCTCTCCTGGGCATATATCCAGAAGATGTCCCAACCGGTAAGAAGAACACATGCTCCACTATGTTCATAGCAGCCTTATTTATAATAGCCAGAAGCTGGAAAGAACCCAGATGCCCCTCAACAGAGGAATGGATACAGAAAATGTGGTACATTTACACAATGAAATACTACTCATCTATTAAAAAAATGAATTTATGAAATTCCTAGGCAAATGGATGGACCTGGAGGGTATCATTCTGAGTGAAGTAACCCAATCACAAAGGAACTCGCACAATATGTACTCACTGATAAGTGGATATTAGCCCAGAAACTTAGGATACCCAAGATATAAGATACAACTTGCCAAACGCATTAAATTCAAAAAGAACGAAGACCAAAGTGTGGACACTCTACCCTTTCTTAGAAATGGGAACAAAATACCCATAGAAGTAGTTCCAGAGACAAAATTTGGAGCTGTGACGAAAGGATGGACCATCTAGTGATTGCCATATGCAGGGATCCATCCCATAATCAGCTTCCAAATGCTGACACCATTGTATACACTAGCAAGATTTTGCTGAAAAGACCCAGATATAGTTCTCTCTTGTGAGACTATGCCGGGGCCTAGCAAACACAGAAGTGGATGATCACAGTCAGCTATTGGATGGGTCACACGGCCCCTTATGGAGGAGCTAGAGAAATTACCCAAGGAGCTAAAGGGAACTGCAACCCTATAGGTGGAACAAGAATATGAACTAACCAGTACCCGGGAGCTCTTGTCTTTAGCTGCATATGTATCAAAAGATGGCCTAGTCGGTCATCACTGCAAAGAGAGGCCCATTGGACTTGCAAACTTTATATGCCCCAGTACAGGGGAACACTAGGGCCAAAAAGGGGCAGTGGGTGGGTAGGGGATTGGGGTGGTGGGTATGGGGGACCTTTGGGATAGCATTGAAAATGTAAACGAGGAAAATACCTAATAAAACAAACAACAAAAAAAACAAAAAAAAACCAAACAAACAAAAAAAGAAATAGTATCCACAAAAAAAAAAAAAATCTATGATACAGATTCTCATCACTGAAGCAGAACAGTAATAAGATCTATTGTATAGGAATACTCTAGGGACAGTAATAAGATCTATTGTATAGGAATACTCTAGGGACAGTAATAAGATCTATTGTATAGGAATACTCTAGGGACAGTAATAAGATCTATTGTATAGGAATACTCTAGGGACAGTAATAAGATCTATTGTATAGGAATATTCTAGGGACAGTAATAAGATCTATTGTATAGGAATATTCTAGGGACAGTAATAAGATCTATTGTATAGGAATACTCTAGGGACAGTAATAAGATCTATTGTATAGGAATACTCTAGGGACAGTAATAAGATCTATTGTATAGGAATACTCTAGGACCTAGCCAAGATAATGTTTATCAAAGGACAGATGACAATATCAAATAAGTGGTGGTCATATTTAGATTTTATTAATCATGATGAAATTACAGTGCTAATCTTGAAAGTCTCTACATGCATTAATTTGGTGGCTAGACCTTCAACCATAGGATGATTAATACAAGTATAGATTTGACCATTTTATCAAGTAAATATTACTAGCAAATACTTGCTTTAAAATATTATGTTTAATTTTGTACAAAAGATGAATCTTTTAAAGATTCATTTATTTTTATTTTAAAAGCGTGTGTGAATGCTTACATATATATATTGGTACCAAGTACATGCCTGGTACATATGGAGGCCAGAAGAAGGCATCAGATCTCTTGGAAGTGAAGTTATAGGCAACTGAGAACAGACTGAAGTTGATGCTGGGAACTGAACCTAGATCATCATGAAGAGCAGCATGTACTCTTAACCACTAAGCCTTTTATACAGTACTGGAAGATGAAATATTAATGTAAATTTTAAAGAAATTTTGTGATATATAAAAATTTACACAGCTATATTTGATATTATTTTAAGGCTATATGTGCATAGATATGTATACACACATATATGTATAACCTACATGTATACCTATAGGATATATATATATATATATATATATGTATATATATATATATACATATATATATATATATCTCCTTCAGGCTACAGAAATCCCGTGGTTTTAATATTTGAGGTTAAATTTCGTATGTTCTTGCCTTTGAACATTTGATCCATTATTTAATATAGTTTAGTTTGGTTCACATAGGGTAATTTTACATCTAATTAACTCATTTATCTTTTCCCTGCTTTACGTATTCAAAGGAAAGTGTGGTTTGGGAAATGAATTTTTAAGACTCTTAGAACTGTTCTACAGGAGTCGGTGGTAGAACTGCTATTTCTGAGTCAGATTTTTATGCATAATTTAAGAAGTAGATATAAGGGAGTTCTTTTAAAGATTTGTATGTAGCAGACAGGATGTTATCTGATCCTTTCATAGATAACATCATACAGGAAACACATTGCTCTCAAGAGCCAGGTAATAAATTCATTTCCTTATGCTCTTGTGTTGTATGAAATTACAAAAAGATAGTTATTTTATAGTTGATATCTAATTTTTAGTGATCAAAAAGGCATAGGACAGATTTTTAGTTTTGTTCTCATGGGGTTGCTTGATGCAAAATGAGTCGGCATGAAGAAGATGTTAGAGTCTAGGAAACTTCCCAATGCAAGTGGAATTATTCTTCATATTTGCATTAAAATTGAGTTGCCTGAATTCCAGCATTGATGATGGGTGCATTTCTTTCCTTTCAGTAGGACAAGGTAAATATAAAACAAAGCATGAGGACTGCATTTGGAGGAAGGGATCATAAATACCTGAGAAGTTCACGACCACTGTCAAAAGCAGATCTCTGGGTGGTATATTAATATCGATAAATACTTGCCTTAGATAGTTTTCTCAGATGACTTGGAGACTTGTCTGTGAAAACGGGGGGAGATGTGGAGATCCTTTTGGGGTGGTACTTGGCAGGAATATGACAATGGCCAAGGACAAGGAAATGGGCAGGTTGGCAGGAATCTGACATTAGGCCAAGATAAGAAGTAAATTCAGGCAGGGGCACAACCTTGGTCAAGGACAAGGAAGTAAGAATCTGATTTTAGGGTAGAACAAAGAAGTAGGCTCAGCTATGGTGATCATCCTTAGAAACAGCTATCACTGGAGTGATCGTGGGCTTTGTGTTTATTGTCTTGCTTGTTCCTTGACTATTGTCTTGCTTGATTCCTCATTGTGCTACTATCCCTTAATACCTGCATATAATTAAAATGGTATAAAAGCTGATTGGAAGAACCTAAAGTTTGGGAGAAGAGCATCACTCTAGGAAAAGTTGACGCAACATTTTCCATGGTTTGGAAATTGTTTGAATGCGCATCTTTGATTTTAAAAAAAATGGATCGATTTGTGTAGATAACACAAGTGTACAATAGAAAAGAGTGGTGGCTTGGTACAAAGCTTATGAGGGTCTAAATACTAGTCTAAGGTGTTGGGGTATCAAACTCCCTTACTTGTTATTATTCTCATCCATCCACTTCCTCTCCCAACCTCTGTGGATTTCCCTCTTATATCTTGAGATTTCAGTATGATCAGTAGTAAGTAGTAAGACTCATATGCCAATATAGAAAGTCATTGAGGAGTCAGTGCTAAAGATCAGTTTAGTTTATAGTTTGAATTCATGTCAAGATGACTATAAGGGAAGAACTTCTCTTAACATCGACTCCTCGAGCTGCAGTGTGAGAGATGGAGAAGCCCTGTGCCATAACTCATGATGTCTCACTGAGAAATGACCTGCTCTGAAGCAGAGCACAGCAGCCAATAACCAAGACAGGAGCCAGAGTCAAGACAATGGGCACACAGCAGCATAAATAAGTCATCTGTAGAGTGATGGGTCTATTCTTATCATTTATGTTTTGAATAATGACTGAGACTTTATAGGTGAGGTAAAATAATTTAATATTAAAAAATCTTTTGATCACTATTATGAAGTCATCTTAGAGACATTCATTTGTACTTGGACATCATTAAGTAAGAATTGAGTGTTATAAGATTATGTGACAAACTGCAAAGCACTGGGTAAATCGAGTTTAGAGAAGCATTTTTTGTAACAATTATTTCATAGGAATAATAGATTTGTAGATAAAATTTATGAAGTACACCACTATGAATTAACTTCAAGGGAAATATCAAATGTATTTGACAGTATAAGTCATAGTCAATTTGTATTTATCACACTGGTAAGAAAATTAACAAGATACAATAAATTGCAGAAGTATGCCATAATTAGAGTGGATATTTAAAGAAAAACTGTAATTGATTTTTTTTCAGTGAGAAGAAGAGGGGCACACTAGACTTAGCATATACAAAGATGCCACATAGAAAAACAGGACTATTCATTTTCTCTTTGTGGTCAGCAAGATTAATATAAGGACAGTCAGGCTGGTTGGCAACAGCAGTTTAATCTCAAAGAGCGTTCTTTACTAAACAATGCCATAAGGGACATTTTTAGAACAATGTATTAATATGTGAGTAGATTTAATGAATTCGACAATATGCTGGCAGTTTTTAGTGCTTGAGAAGGGCAGTGAATTACCGCAGGCTGTGTAAAGAATCTGCTGGGTGAAACTTGGTAGAGTTACCTTCATACTGAACGCACAGCTTTTCTTGGGCAGAGGAGATGGTTTATTGTTGAAAAGTGCTTGCTGCTCTTGCTCTGACTTCAGCGCTCAGCCCCTGCCCACATGGAGTGGCTGTCAGCTACCTGCTCTGCCAGCCGTAGAGAATCCAGGAGCCTCTGTAGGCACTAACACTCACATACACACACATCTGTACAAATACATATACACATAATTAAAAAGCATTTTTTATAAAAGATTTTCTCGTGTTTAAGATAATGTTTTACATCCATAGGCTTCTGGTCCTTCCCAGTATTTCTGAAAAGCATTTCTGTTCTCTGGAGCTTATTTTTCTCCAGAGAACAAGAGAGAAACTGAGCAAGGACAGTTTAGGGTTTGAGATCAACACATCGAAGTTCTGCACTTTTAGTAATTTCACATTCATAGGTGCTCACTGATCCCACTAACACAGATTTTTCATTGCAAAATTTCTCGAATACTTTTTATTTCTCCTGTGGCAATTATTTTTCTTTTTTTTTTCAGTCTTCTTTTTTTTTATTGGGTATTTATTTCATTTACATTTCCAATGCTATCCCAAAAGTCCCCCACACACTCCCCCACCCACTCCCCTACCCACCCACCCCCAATTCTTGGCCCTGGCGTTCCCCTGTACTGAGGCATATAAAGTTAGCACGACCAACGAGCCTCTCTTTCCACTGATGGCCAACTAGGCCATCTTCTGATTCATATGCAGCTAGAGACACGAGCTCCGGGGGGTATTGGTTAGTTCATATTGTTGTTCCACCTATAGGATTGCAGATCCTTTCAGCTCCTTGGGTACTTTCTCTAGCTCCTCCATTGGGGCCCTGTGATCCATCCAATAGCTGACTGTGAGCATCCACTTCTTTGTTTGCCAGGCCCCAACATAGTCTCACAAGAAACAGCCATATCTGGGTCCTTTCAGCAAAATCTTGCTAGTGTATACAATGGTGTCAGCATTTGGAAGCTGATTATGGGATGGATCCCCGGATATGGCAGTCTCTAGATGGTCCATCCTTTTGTCTCAGCTCCAAACTTTGTCTCTGTAACTCCTTCCATGGGTGTTTTCTTTCCAATTCTAAGAAGGGGTAAAGTGCCCACACTTTGGTCTTCGTTCTTCTTGAGTTTCATGCATTTAGCAAATTGTATCTTATATCTTGGGTATCCTAAGTTTCTGCACACATGTGGGATACAGTCACACAGAAACAAGCACGTGTAATTAAAGATTTTTAAGTTATCTGTTCTAAAATATTGTTAGAGTCTTTGGTCTAGCATCTTGATGGTGAAACTTGAGAATGGATTGACATGAGACAGAATTTAACATTTAATATGAGGAGTTTAACATCTTATGACTAAGTAATTGGGAAGGGGGAGGAACATGTGGTCATGTAGGAAGTTAAGAATGATTTCAATTCGTAAATGAAAAATTTCCATATCAATAGGGGTTGTTTGCTTAAAGACAATAGCCGCATTTCTTTGTTTTCCCTTTATCAAAAAACCCATGTAATGGAGCTCGAACGGTATACTCACCTGTAGAAACGTGTGAACACTGATTGCTTGGCAGCATGAGTGTTGTCACTGGAATGAGCAATGCTTGCAGACTTAAATGGCAGAAATTATCCTTCAAGTAGTATTTCAATTGTGTAGCATTAGTACAGACCAAAAAAAAAAAAAAATGCAGAGATGCTCTTAAAAGTAGAAAATAAGAAATAAAAATTAATCAAGATCTTGTCATCTAAAAGAGAGCAAAAGAAGAAATTCACCGATGCTCAAGTGCTCAGGGCTGACCTTGAAGAGAGGAGAATGGGAGAGGTGAGCTTGTCATGGCAACCTCAAGGAAACAAGGATTTGTTTTAGATTTGTTGCCAATGCGTCAGGCAGAGTTATTACAACAATTGCATTTCTCAGTAAATTGAGCTGTTGATTTAACTTTTTGTGACCAAGACGCAGTGGAAAGTAATAGGATTGGGGTATAGCAGAATCCAGCAGACTTCCGAACCGTCTTTAATCACTTATGTTTGTTTTTATGCCACTGGGCTACCATCTGTCCACATGCATTCCTTTCTTTTCTTTTTCAGCTGGATAACGCTGATGAACAAGCAGCCCAGATCAGAAGGGAACTTGATGGCCGCCTGCAGTTGGCAGAGAAGATGGCAAAGGTACCTTATGTGTGCTAACTGCTGTGCTCTTTCTTTACCTATTCACATTCAGGGTGTGCTCCAAAATGACACATGCCTACCATGAGTTATAGTTTGCTTTTCTATATTAATAATGTCTTAACCCAAAATACCTGAACTCATATTTTCTAAATGGAGGACACTCTCTACCTGGGGTTTCCATATGAATTATGTGAGTTGTCCGAACTCAGTGATAACCTCTCTAACAGTTTAAAAGACTCTGACTTCTTTTCTTACTGCTAACTAGATCTACAAGAGTTTCATTACGCCACCAAGAAAAATACAGTCATGGAGAAGACTTTCCTTATAAAGATCATATAAATTCCAAAATTCCCAGTGCACTGCTTGGCAAATAGTGGTACTAACTAATATTCGGTGGAATGATTGACTGTCTAAAATATAATTTGAAATGTATAAGATGGAATCTGACAGATAAAATGTGTTTTCTTTTAGAATTCTAGTTATTTTACTTACATAACCACTGTTTCTGGGAACAGAAATCTATTTAAAACAAAAACCGAGGTTGGTTTTTTTTTTTTTTCTAATATTTTGGGTGTTTGCCTGGATGTGTCTTAGCCATCACAACTATTCTTTGGTGTGAATTGACAGATTAATTTATTTCAATGATATAAAAATTTTAATTCTTCATAGTAAAATTACTGTGGCATTGCTATGGATTTTTTTTTTTTAGCACAGAAGTCTCCCTTCTGTTGAGCAAAAACTATTTGTTAGGTAGAGCATCTCCACCCCACTTCTCTCTTTCCCTCTTCTCCATTCCTCCCTCCTTCCCTCCCCTCTCCTCCCCTACATGACCCTTCCTGCCCCTGTCTTCCCCTCTTTCTCCTCTCTCTCTGTCTCCCTTCCTAACCCTCCCTCCTCCTACCTCTTTCTTATCTGGCATGTATATCCACATTCACAAACTTTTGCTACAGAATTTGAAAATGTCTGTCCACCTAAACCACGGTGGTGAATTTCCACAGCACTGGAAATGTTTCATATACTAACTCCAACAGTTACATCTTGTACTTCTGCCAAGGAAAAATATATTTATGATCATATTTTCAGAGTGCTAATACTCTGTCTATCCAAATTTAATGCTACACAACAGATTGAGATATTGGAAAGAAAAAGAGAAAGACAACAGAAATTGGAGAATAGGGTTGGTAGGAACCAAGTGCGAACCAAGGCAGATTTCTAGAGGGACAATCTCCAATGACTGGCCATGTGGGGTGCTATGAATGAGGCTGAAGAATGGCATTCATGTGCACAGCAGAGTTTAAAGGAAATGCCTTCCTGCTGTCCTCTAGACATTGATACAGGAACAGAACCTTTCAAGAGAGTGCATTATGCAATTCACTGCATAGAAATCCAGAAGCTTGAAGCTACTGGAAATGTTAGAATTTAAACCATCTTAGCTGAAGTGCTAGGGTCATATTGAGCCCATCTGCAAGGCTGGTTGCCTTTCTTGTAGACTAAGATTAGGAAAGAATCCAGAGAGCAGACTGAATGTACCCTTACCGCAACCTACTTAGAAACTGCACTTGTTCAACCAGGGACCTGTCTACATAGCCTTGTTTCTAACATAGATTGACTAGGGTTATAGATGGCTACAGACAAAGAGGAATGTCTCAGATTTGTTCTTAAGCTCATGTCTTTGGAGAATGCATTTTATAAATCCTGCCCGAGTATCAAAAGATTGGATCAGCATTGAGCAAGAAGGCTTCCCTTTCAGACATGGCTCAGTACAGATGTGACCCGTTAGAGAAAGTATGGAGAAAAAAAAGTAAACCATGTAAGACTAGAAGAGTAAAATGCTTCAAAACATCACTGCAAAACACTTTAGCAGAAACATCAGCATAGCATGTTGAACAGGTTTCATTGTTTTCCACTTTGAATAGACCAAACCAAGTCCTCAGAATCCCACTCAAAAGATTGATTCAGCAATACACTGACCTTGTTGACTTATGCTTTCATTACCCCATGAGTCATAAGAGCAGTTGATAGTGTGGGTTCTATAGAGGAGGCTGAAACTTTGGAAGATTATACACTTTACCAGTATCAGAGATCTCCTGCATGATCAGAATAGGTCACAGGCACATCCTAGGCTTCACAGTTGGTTTTTCCCTACATTTGCTACCTCCTTAGTCAGATAAATTCAGACTAGTGATGCATTACCAGTTTGCAATCAGGAACATCCCTTTTCACACTTCATAAAGCAGTGTAAACATTATAATAGCAATAAAACCACAGGGCAGAAATTTGTGTCAAGTAATAGGGATATTGATCTTTATCATTTTAGCTAAAGAACAATTAAAAAGAAGTAGGAAAAATGTTGACAAGGCTGGAAAGGCCAGTAGCTGAGTCCATGTTTATTTTTAGATGTTCAGTAGTCCGCGAAACATTTACTTTTTGATGTTCCTACATATTGAACAATATTTGCTGGATACCCACTGTTATTAGCAGCCACTATCTTGAGTGCTTAGGATATAGCTGTACAAATATAAATTGCCTTAGTCTAAAACAAGGCAGAAATATCCCTACATGCCAAATACAGCATATGTAGTATTTGGGAGAGCCCATGATAAGTGATAAATTCCATTTCTAACCCATGGGAGGTGATCATTATGACCAAGGGAACAGATCCATGGAATTGGCTATGCAGGAAAAGAATGAGTGGTTATGTGACCAGGGTAGACCAGCTCTGACTGAGTTGTGCCAGTTTTCCTGTCACTCAAACCAAAAAACCTTGGCATCATATTTGACTTCTTTCTTTTTCTCTGATTCATGCCAGATTTATTAGGAAATCATGTTACCTCTACTTATTTTTTTTCATACAGGATCTTGCTATAGCCAAGGGTAACCTCAAAGAGTAACTTAACCTTTCTGCCTTGGCCTCTTGAGTGCTGAGACTTTGGGCACAAGCCCCGACTCTGCTTGCTGCCACTTTTGCAGTATTTCCATGAGATGACAGTTGTCACCATTCTTCTGCTGCTGCTTGGGTCCATTCATCAGTGTCCCTGTCACCGGGGTAATTGTTCCATCCTTTTAGCTAGTCTTCCACCTTCCACCCTACCCTGCAGCACAACAGCCAGCGAGTCTGCAAAAGCCTTGTGAAAGTCCCCATGACAGTGACAATAAAATGTTCTTCAAGGTCTGTAGAGTGCTGTGTGATTGGTTTGCTTTCTGCATGACCTTAAATACCTCTGAGCTCTGGCCTTTGCTCAGTTCATCTCAGCTCTCATGGTCCCTTGCCCTTCTTGCTCCAAGGTCTTCACACAGACCTGTTCTCATTCATCCAGCCATCTTCTGAGGATGCTCAGAATGCTTCTTCCCTGGATTGTGTAGCCTTTCTAGAGACATAGAACCCACAGGGATCCAGATAGATGGGGAGGATGGAATGATGCTTTCTATCTGTGTCTGCCAGTTAATCTATATGGCAGCTGGGAAATACAGTCAAGAGGAAATATAGCCTCGAGTATGTAGCTGCAGAGTAGCCTGTAGGTGGGAGATGGAGACTCAAGCAAGGTTTCTAGATTACAGTCTTGAGGAAAAATGACGATTCCCCAGGACTTAAACTTTGTTCTTAAGGTCTTTAAAATCTAGCTGGATAAGGCTCACCTTCATAGAGTCATTGCATACGTTTTACTGGGAAGATGTGAGCAAATATTTATTCAGGGCACATGGGACATTGGTGACACACTAATGGGAATGTGCCATTCAAAACCAGCTTAGTAAACCAGTGAGGTTTCGGGTTTTTCCCCCCTCAGAGGCGTGAGAAAGAGGTTATTTACAGGAAAATGATTGGCCTCCACGAAAGCTTCATCTCCGAAAATCCCACCCCAGCATTAGTGATGGTCTCCTGAAAGCTGGGAAGATAAAAAGCTGTTCTGTTTCCTTTATACTCTAACTAGAAATCGCTAGAATTACAGGCAGCCAGGGTAGAGTTACATGCCACCGTAGGGGCGGCCTTTCAGGAGGGAAAAATGGCTGACATCTCAGGAGAGGTCCTCTCAGTGCCAGTAATCATAATTGTTCTGATTTGTTTGGGTGTAATTGGCCACCTCCCACCCAGAGGGCATGTTCCAAAGTAGACCATCTGATTTACTCAGAGTTGGCTGATTATAGTTGTTAATAACATCAAAGTGTATCCATAGCAGCATCTATGCTGGTACCTGACAAAATAGCTGGATACTAAGCGCTAGCCAACCTCACACAGTATCTGTCCTCTCTCATCTTATTTTCTGCCGTAAAGTTCTGTCCTCACTGAAAACATCTCTGACAATCCTATTGAATGTTAGAATTCCCATCTATTCACTGTGATTTATTACTTACTTTTTCTCCATGTTATACTTAATATTTTCTATACTAAGAAATGACTTTATAATTAATACTTACTAAGACTTTCTATGTTTATGACAAGAGAGGATTTTTGCCCAGTATCTTCTTGGTGGTACTCCAACGATCTGGAGCAGAAGAAATGCCAGATGCTAAAAGAATAGCTTGGTTGTAGTATTTATAATTACCTTATTATGTATGCATTTTGGCTGCATGTATATATGTATGTATGTGTGTGTATGTGTGTGTGTGTGTGTGTGTGTGTGTGTGTGTGTGTGTATGTGTTTATGTTGTGTGTCTGTGGAGGCCAGAAGCGGACACTGTATCCTCTAGAACTGGAGTTAAGGACAGTTGTAAGATGCCACATGAGTGCTGGGACTCAAACCTCTGTCCTCTGCAAGAGCAACAAATGTTGTTAATCTTTCAACCATCTCTACAGCCTCCATCGATGTTTTTAGAATGAGCCTTTACATACTACATATTATCAACAGAAAGCCATGGCAGGACTAAATTCCTAACAAATTTGTAAGACACTGGACTTCTCCTATATTTGAATAAAGAGGGGCTATCAGTATGGTAGGGAAAACTGAATTTGCAAATACATGTATGTTTTACCTCAGTACATTTATTGCCCTTGGGACTAAGTAGTTTAAATGATACTAGAATCCCAAAATTAATGCAGGTTAATTTTTTTCCCTTGTCCAAAGTGACTGTGACCACAAGTACTTCAGATTTGGAATTCTTCAGATTTTAGCATATATTCGTATGTGTAAGGAGTCTCAGTAGTCTGAACACAGAGTCTATTCCATTTATGTTTCATACCTTAATTACATGGACTGAAGGTGGTTTTGTTCAGAACTTTACTGAAAACATAGTTGCACCTGTGTTTTGACTATACTTGTCCCACATTGGATGTGTGGCACCAGAGTGATTTGGATTTTGGAACATTTCATATTTTGGAATTAACGGTACCCAATCTCAGTATTTTGAAACAGAAAGCAAAAATTAGTCATCTTGGGGAGACTCAGCAGTGGTAAGGGTCTGACTGGAAAGGGAAGAGAAAGGCCAAGAGCACCTGAAGCAGTCGCCCACAGTAATAGAGACCTTGCAGATTCAGGATATAACATGTATCATCATGTTAGAGGCACTAGTGTGCCATGGTAGACCTGGGGCCAAATTAGAATTCATATAGGATTCTCACAGTTAAACAATTGAAAACAATTCCTTGTCTAATCCCAGTCACAAAAATGATCAGGTTTAACGTGTGTGCTGATCTGATAGATGATCTATTCTGTTGCTCCCAAGTGGCCACAAAAGCAGGTTAAATGAAGTTGATAGAATATTATCCATAAATGCCAAAGTTTAAACAAAACCTTAGGAGGACTTTTTCATAAATAAAATTCGAATATAGTCAGTTTCCCACAAAACTGGAAGTAAAACATTTATTTTCAAGATGCCTATCAATTTCCTCTTTGGCAATGTGTGAAGTGTGTTTAGCAATAAATAGATATTATTCTATTCATGTGCTAATGCTAATTTTCCAGAAAGCAACACCTTGGACAGTTTTTTTTAAAAAAGGACATGTCAGAGCTTTCAGATATGTCACAAGCTTTCTTTTCCCCCTCCTCTGTAAAGATAGAATTTTAAACGGCGAAATTATAAATTCTACATAAATATAAAATGAAAATACAGTATATTATTCAATCTATTATCAATGGGAAAATGGAATAGCAAAAATATCCAAGAAACAAAGTGTTAGGGCATTCTATTAACTTTCATGGATTCGTTACAAAAGTGGTTAATTTAAAGCGCACACCTAAGTTGTAGCCATTGGACAGTTTTAGCTAGGAGACAAACATTTGCATCATTTTCCGGGCAAAATTGTGCAAGGTAACTTGTAACCTCTATGTCTGGAATGTTTCATCGCTAGTAAACAGGAAGTAGAAGTCCCTAGTAAATAGAAAGCCTAACTTAGTAGCTGGCCTGCTGGCTAGACAAGAGCATCATTCCTTCGCACTTGGAACAGATCTCTCCCTGCATTGTTCTGCCTCATTTTTGACCGTTACCTGATTCTTATTTCTCTTAGAAAGCTTTTACAACTTGTCTAATTTTTTCAAAGAGAACTAGAGAGACGCTCAGCAGCCAAAAGCACTTGATAACCCTTCACAGAGGACATGGGTTCAGTGTCTCACACCCACATAAGACAGCTTACAAGAACAATTTCAAGATCGAGGGGAACCTAGCTATAAGTGTATAACTCTAAGGGGAAAGTTTTCCCCAGTAGATGTATTGCCACTCTGAAGGGAAAGGTATTCTGGCATATGGGAGCCAAGGAATTGCACAGTCACACCTCACAACAAAGCTCATACTGCAGACTATTGGGAGAGACACAGCAGGGTAGCTGCCAATGCTAAGGCAAGGACCAGCAGGGAACTTAGCTGGAGGTGGGCTTTAGATCATGTTTGGGAGGAATGAGGCAGAGTATTCCAGGATAGAGATTTCCAAGATGGAGATTGGTGGATCTTCAAGTCTTGAGCTATGAACAAGGTTTGTTCAGTTTTCAAGCTCAGATATTGGTGGGTTTTCAAAACTCAGAAGTAAGCTCTGACCTTTTACCCTACAAAACTGCCCTCAGTCGACATCTTCAGGCAATTTATTAAATCATCTAAAAGATACATACTTGTGGTTTAATGTTTGCTTTTAGCTTTTATTGAAAAAAAAAACATTCTCAGTCACGTTTTTGTTTTAGTTTTAGTTTTAGTTTTTGTTTTTTCCTTAAAGAAATTAAGAAATTGTCCTGCTAAATATGCAAACTTACATTTTGGTAATGCGGCTTCCAACATATGGTCTTAGGTAAAATTCGGTATTGATAATATGTAAACTATTTTAAGAGGAATATATGAAGGTTAAACTGGAGAAGAGCAAACAGGTGGGCTGGGATTCCGATGCTGGTTCCTGCTCTGGTGCCAGATGACCTAGTCTACTCAGTGCAGTGACCTAGTCTACTGGTGCAGGCGAGTCAGAGGCCAGGTGCATTTGTTAGGAGCATGCCAGATGCATTTCACTGCTGTTAGAGATGCAGTTATCAAAGGTGAGGTTTTGAATGACACCAATGGAAACAACAACAAAGGCTGACATTTTCTGGAGCATTCAGAAATCATCCAAAAGTTGACTAAGCCTCTGTCCTTGAGCCTTGAGTTTACACTGGGACAGACATTACTCTTTTTTTTAATATAATATTTTTATTAGATATTTTCCTTTATATACATTTCAAATTTCAAATGCTATCTCGAAAGTTCCCTATACCCTCCCCCCGCCCTGTTCATCTACCCACCCACTCCCCCTTCTTGGCCCTGGCATTCCCCTATACTGGGGCATATAAAGTTTGCATTACCAAGGGGCCTCTCTTTCCAGTGATGGCCGACTAGGCCATCTTCTGCTACATATGCAGCTAGAGATATATCGAGCTGTGGGCATACTGGTTAGTTTATATTGTTGTTCCACCTATAGGGTTGCAGACCCCTTCAGCTCCTTGGGTGTTTTCTCTAGCTTCTCCATTGGGGGCCCTGTGTTTCATCCTATAGATGACTGTGACACCCACTTCTGTATTTGTCAGGCACTGGCATAGCCTCATATGAGACAGCTATACCCGGGTCACTTCATCAAAATCTTGCTGGCATGTGCAATAGTGTCTGGGTTTGGTGGTTGATTATGGGATGGATCCCCAGGTAGGGTAGTCTCTGGATAGTCCATCCTTTCATCTTACCTCCAAACTTTGTCTCTGTAACTCCTTTCATGGGTATTTTGTTCCCTATTCTAAGGAGAAATAAAGTACCCACTCATTGGTCTTCCCTCTTCTTGATTTTCTTGTGTTTTGCAAATTGTATCTTGGGTGTTCTATGTTTCTGGGCTAATATCCACTTATCAATGAGTGCATATGTAAAATAATAGGAGTAGATGAGAATGAAGATTTTCAACTTAAAGGGCCAACAAATATCTTCAACAAAATTATAGAAGAAAACTTTCCAAACCTAAAGAAAGAGATGACCATGAACATACAAGAAGTCTACAGAACTCCAAATAGACTGGACCAGAAAAGAAATTCCTCCTGACACATAATAATCAGAACAACAAATGCACTAAATGAAGATAGAATATTAAAAGCAGTAAGAGAAAAAGGTCAAGTAACATATAAAGGCAGGCCTATTAGAATTACACCAGACTTCTCACCAGAGACTATGAAAGCCAGAAGATCCTGGACAGATGTTATGCAGACCCTAAGAGAACACAAATGCCAGCCCAGGCTACTATACCCAGCCAAACTCTCAATTACCATAGATGGAGAAACCAAAGTATTCCATGATAAAACCAAATTCACACAATATCTTTCCACGAATCCAGCCCTTCAAAGGGTAATAAAGGGAAAACACCAACACAAGGACAAAAACTACACCCTAGAAAAAGCAAGAAAGTAATCCTTCAACAAACCTAAAAGAAGGCAGCCGCAAGAACAGAATCCCAACTTTAACAACAAAAATAACCGGAAGCAACAATTACTTTTCTTTAATTTCTCTTAACATCAATGGACTCAATTCCCCTAATAAAAAGACATAGACTAATAGACTGGCTACACAAACAAGACCCAACATTTTGTTGCTTATAGGAAACCCACCTCAGGGAAAAGGCTGGAAAACAATTTTCCAAGTAAATGTTCCAAAGAAACAAGCTGTAATAGCCATTCTAATATCGAATAAAATTGACTTCCAACCCAAAGTTATCAAAAAAGACAAGGAGGGGCACTTCATACTCATCAAAGGTAAAATATACCAAGAAGAACTCTCAATTCTGAATATCTGTGTTCCAAATACAAGGGAAGCCACATTCATTAAAGAAACTTTAGTAAAGCTCAAAGCACACATTGCACCTCACACAATAATAGTGGGAGACTTCAACACCCCACTCTTACCAATGGACAGATCCTGGAAACAGAAACTAAACAAAGATACATGGACACTAACAGAAGTTATGATACAGATGGATTTAATAGATATCTATAGAACATTTTATCCTAAAACAAAGGATATACCTTCTTCTCAGGGCCACATGGTACCTCCTTCAAAATTGACCATATAATTGGTCACAAATCAGGCCTCCACAGATGCAAAAATATTGAAATTATCCCATGCATCCTATCTGATCACCACAGACTAAGGCTGATCTTCAAGAACAACATAAATAATAGAAAGCCAACATTCACGTGGAAACTGAACAACACTCAACTCAATGATTCCCTGGTCAAGGATGAAATAAAGAAAGAAATTAAAGACTTTTTAGAATTTAATGAAAATGAAGCCACAACATACCCAAACTTATGGGACACAATGAAAGCCGTCCTAAGAGGAAAACTCATAGCCCTGAGTGCCTCCAAAAAGAAACTAGAGAGAGCGTACACTAGCAGTCTAACAGCACACCTAGAAGCTCTAGAACTAAAGGAAGCAAATTCACCCAAGAGGTGTAGATGGCAGGAAATAATCAGGCATTACTCTTGACCTCATGTAATGAAGCATCCCCTCTACATTGAAGGAAAGAACCAAATGTCAGGTTAGCAAAGATTTAAGGGGGGAAAAAATATTCTCTTTTGCAGTTTTGTGAACTATAAATTAGCATAGTCTTCTCGAAGGATAATTTAGCTCTAAATATTAATATTTTACATTTTTCAATTAATTGGCTTTCATGAGTATGAGTACTTTATCTTCATGCATGTCTGATATCACATGCATGCCTAATGCCGTTGGAAGTGAACAGAGGGCAGTGGGATGTCTGGACCTGAAGTTACCGATGGTTTTAAGGAACCAAGTGCTTACCAGGAACCAAACCCAGGTCCTCAGAAAGAGTAAGTGCTCATAACTGCTGAGCCATCTCACCAGTCCCTGGGATTTGTTTTTAACTTAGTGTATAAAATGAAACAGTCATTGCAAAGATAATTGTTTTTAAAATCCGTCAATAAACTCCTATAATAAAATAGAATCTTCCAGATTAGTCTGTTATCTATTTTTCACTTATCAGATTTCTATCATAAATTGGCCTTTTTGCTTTAAATTAAATCTTTTCTCAACCTTTAGTGAAGGACTGAAGGGATAAGGGATAAGGCCATAAGGGATCTTTTCGTGTTTGTACAATGTGAAAATTGTCCAATTCTAGAACTATCTCCATATTCTTTCAGTAAAAGGAGGTTTTGGTGTGAATGCTTAGTACAAAGGGTGTATCTTCCCACTCATGGACATGGATGGTGAAAATGGGGCCAAGACGATTTTCTTCTGATTAGAAGAATGGTATATCCTGAATATTTCCTTGCAGGTTATTAAGTTCTCCTCTTTCTTTCTTTTTTTTTTTATTTTATAATTTACATTCCTTTAAAAAATTTTTTATTAGGTATTTTCCTCATTTACATTTCCAATGCTATCCCAAAAGTCCCCCATACCCTCCCATCCCCACTCCCCTACCCACCCACTCCCACTGTGTGCCCCTCCTTGTCTTTTTTGATAACTTTGAGTTGGAAGTCAATTTTATTCGATGTTAGAATGGCGTTCCCCTGTACTGAAGCATCTAGAGTTTGCAAGACCAATGGGCCTCTCTTTCCAATGATGGCCGACTAGGCCATCTTCTGATACATATGCAGCTAGAGACAATTTGCAAAACACATGAAACTGAAGAAGAACAAAGACCAAAGTGTGTACACTTTGCCCCTTCTTAGAACTGGGAACAAAACACCCATGGAAGGAGTTACAGAGACAAAGTTTGGAGCTGTGACAAAAGGATGGACCATCTAGAGACTGCCATATCCAGGGATCCATCCCATAATCAGCTTCCAAACGCTGACACCATTGCACAGACTAGCAAGATTTTGCTGAAAGTACCTAGATAGAGCATTCTCTTGTGAGACTATGCCGGGGTCTAGCAAACACAGAAGTGGATGCTTACAGTCAGTTATTGGATGGAACACAGGGCTCCCAATGGAGGAGCTAGAGAAAGTACCCAAGGAGCTAAAGGGAACTGCAACCCTATAGGTGGAACAACAATATGAACTAACCAGTACCCCTGAGCTCTTGTCTGTAGTTGCATATGTATCATAAGTTCTCCTCTTTCAAACATGATGGATAATTAAGATTCATCTCTACACGAAACCATTTCTCCATACCTGTTTTTACTTATGCACATCTTATAATGCTCCATTGAAAAGTATACATACAGTGATCATTTCATAACACAATAGTTCTTCATAGAAGATATAAAATGTACCTTTAGGTACAGTCAAGACTGCCAAAACCTCGGGCTTTTAAAGCCCCCAAACTGACGTTGGCAGATGCGTTGTGTGATAAGTACCATAGTTCTGTGCCGTGTAATCTTTTCTGATAGAACTATAATGGGCCCAGCCTAACATTATGCTTCGAATTCTTTTTAAGGAGAGAAGATTCCCCAGATTCATCTCGAAAGAAATGGAGAGTATGTACATTGAAGAGCTGCGAGCCTCCGTGAACCTGCTAATGGCCAATTTAGAAAGTCTTCCAGTTTCAAAAGGTGGCCCGGAATTTAAATTACAAAAATTAAAGCGTTCGCAGAACTCTGCGTTTCTGGACCTGGGAGATGAGAACGAGATCCAGCTGTCCAAGTCGGATGTGGTGTTGTCGTTCACGTTAGAGGTGAGTCGGGGTCCCTCCCCTCGATGCAGAGATGAAGCTGCACCGGAATTGCCATCAACCTTTGGGATAAGGTTTACAATTTAAAGCAGGGTGATGTGTTTAGAAAATGTTAAAGCAGTCCTCACTTTCTGAGCAACTAGGTACTATATACAAATGAATACAAATTGTGTTTTAATTGTAATGCTCTTATTAGAACTAGTGAACCAGCTTTGAGACATATGTGTTCTCCCTGTAAGCTAATGTAAGTACATCGATAAAATAAATATCAACAACACTGGGGTGGGATTTCAGTATATAACTGGCTCCTGCCTAATCTGTCGTTGATCAACTTTGATTTTAGTTCCCTTCACCTGTGGGATTTTCAGTCTAGAATTTAATCAAGCACACAGCTGTAAAGCACAGTGTTAGGTACTGGGAATGCTGAGAGGCAGAGAAGCCTTTTTCAGGGATTTTACTTTTATCATAGAACTAGGAAACGTGGTCAGAACCAAGGCAAGTAATACAGGTTTAAAAGTGTGTTTGCTAAACCACAGACGTATCTATTTCATATAAACCCAGAGAACCAGAGATGCCAATGCTGTTCCTTTGGGTCTTGCATGATCTGTGTCTGTGTCTAATCTAGAAATGTGGAATGAGTCTATGGGTTTATACACCCATTCCTGCAAATGTCCTGGGAGAAGACCTTATGTAAAGTTAATGATGATAAAAGACTGCATTATCCTAAAGAGTCAGGTCATCATTTAGCTCACACTCCAGTTTGTTCTCATGATACTCTGTTCTCTGTGCAAATGTTAGCAGTGTTAAGTATACATTTATGTATTTTCTGCAATGGTGTGTGTGTGTGTGGATGTGTGCACAATTATGTTTGTGCTTACCCTTGTGAGCATGTGTAAAAGCCAGGGTGTCTCTCACAGGAAACTTGAAATTCTCCGTTTCATCCAGGCTGGCCAGTGAGCCCTCAGGATCTGCTTGTCTCTACCCACACCTAGCCCAACACACAGTGCTAGGATGTCAGGCACTGCTGCCACATAGCTGTGCTGTGGCTCTGAACTCACATCCTCAGGATTGCAGAGCAAGCTCCTTACTTGTTGAGTCATCTCCCTAGCCCCTCTACCAAAGATTTCCCTGAAGTATTATAGCGCCTTTCTTATACTGTGATTCTCACTTTGTGCCATTCCCATTGTCACTGCCTGCATCTGCTGGGTGGCGGTGACAGAGACATCCAATCTTGGAGGAAGGTTTTAAATTTCTTTGATGATGTTCAGCTTGCTAAGTGGTAGCAAAAAGAAAAAGCAAGTGTCTGATTTGGTTCTTTTTCCTTCCATTTAATGGACTTGAGAATAATGCAGCTGCCTCTCTCTCTTCACTTCCAGGATTACTTTGTAGGTAAATGTATTAAACCTAATGTCAGAGTGAAAACATGGGGCTGTCTTCTAACTCAATTCATCCTGGTTTGCCTAATGGCTTTGCCAAATTGGTTTGCCTCCAGGTTTCTTCTCGGTCTCCCCAGCTTCAGAATATAAAATTGTTTAATTTGCAACCACACTGCACATTACGTATTGAATGTTTCCATTATGCACTGCCATAGATATTTGATTGGCTGAAGAAAAAAAAAAAGCTAATACTCTTAAAAGTTTTTTTCTCCTAAATTATATAATTGTAGTTTTAACTTTATCCTAACAAAAGTTTAGCACTTTAATTTTATGGAAAGAAAACATAGAGAAAATGATTTTAATAATATATAAATGCATACTTTAAATAAATATTCAAAAGTAAAACTATAGTTCTGGGCATGGCTTTTTAAAAATCTTCATAAATTATAAATAACTTAGGAGTACTTTTTCATTTTCAAAGCCAGAATTAGGATAGTTGACTGAGTTCTTATTCTGTGCTTTATTGCCACTCTGTTCGATTAAGCTATTGAGTTAGCAATTATTGTCTCAAGAAGCAACTGCCAGCTAAAACTTCCTTTTGTGTGGTCTGAGAAGCTTGCATATTTATAAAATTGTTTTGACAGCCTTCGTTGCCATATCTGTCCAAGGCAGGTATTTTGTTCCCGTAGCTTAATACAAAATTGCTCTGTGTGCTCACAGTGTTTCACAGATGAGTGATGTGCTCAGCATCACAATGAAATCCTGTTAAGTGAGGGTGCTCCGGAACACCTGAGTGATGGCTGGCTCACCTAGCTACAGACTGCAACACCAGCCAGTCCCACTAAGTAAGGCTGGATCCTTGGATCCTTGATGATAACTATGAACATGCTTAAAAGCCAACAGTCAATGCAATGTCTAGCTGTAACATTTCCACTTCAGGCTTAGAATTGGTCCAGTGTGTCTTAACCAAAAAGTGAATCTAGAATAGAGGAGGTAAAGCATAGGTTAAAAAAGTTTTGCTCAAACTGAGCCTCCTTTCAAGTGCAGGGCTCTTGCTCCCCTTTCCGCCCTGTTCTTGTTACTTACCAAGCTCCCTCCCAGCACAGTTTTACCACCAGGCTGTGGCTCAGTGGGTGACTTTTGCTACTTACATATTAGCTTCAGAAAGGACCCCTTTCCACCTCATTTTCTGTTTACTGATGTGTGGGAAGCACCCAAGCAGTGTCTGCCCTCAGCTCTGTCGGTGTATATCGAATGGATTAAGGACATTTATGGTATGAAAGGCAGTTAGACTTACAGAATTACATTTGCATAAGCTCCACCCACAGGGCCTTTAGAAGGAATGCACAGGCAGTGCCTAAGCTAACTCACAGAACAAGCCATGTGAGGGTTAACATCAAGCAAAACAAGAAAAAGCAAAATTGGTCAACATAAGAGTCTGTGACCTGCATGGGGGGGTCTATGGCTTGAATCTGCTTACCTTTCACATTGAACTTTTACATTGATAGTAGACTAGCAGATTTGTGCCTGCCTGAGGGTCTGCTGATGCAAGACCATGCTCCACCATGCTGCCCATCTGTGTATTTAAGTGTCATGTACACATGTTATCTCTTGCTGCTCTTCCTTTCACTTGTAGGACAGCTTTGTCTATTTCCTTCTCATTGCATTAGACACAGAGAGTCGGAGGAGAGGTGGTGGCACATACAGCACAACTCAATTTTATTCTCTGTAGTTCCATAATCAGGTTCTGTTGAGAATCAGTTGAAATAGCTACAATTCAATTAGCTGGCCTGTGATTATTGGTTCTCTCACCAATGTGTGAGGCTGCTTTTGTCCCTGTCCTTGGAAAGTAGACCTAGAGGGCATTATTGTTTACTCATACGTACCAGCCATATAACAATCATTAGTTGCTCTTCCCCTGAATGCCCACACTGCCATTCCTTTCAAAGCTATTATTTATTCTTTGAGAATTCATACATGTATATAATGCATTTTAATCATATGGATCCTTCATCTCCCCTCCTCCAATTCCTTCTAGATCCCCCTTTCATGCTTTCATGCCTGTCTCCCAACTTCCAAGTACATGTTGTCTCATATGTGTTGAGTATATGTATGTATGTGTGTGTGTATATATATGTATATATATATGTATATATATATGTGTGTGTGTATGTGTTTGTATATATGTGTTTGTGTATATGTGTTTGTGTGTGTATGTGTTTGTGTGTTGTGTATATGTGTGTGTGTGTGTATGTGTATATATACATATATACATCTTCTACTGAGCCCAGAATTAGTGTGACCCAAATGGCCATGGGTGGGAAGCCATCCACTGGAGCACAGTTAACATGCTAGGAGTAGCAGCTCTGAAGAAAACTGGCTCTTTCTCTTCCCAGAAGCCATTTACTGCCAATAGATCCTCAGCTAGGAGCGGGAATGGGGTCTCACGAGCCCCTTATCCAACTATTCATGCTGTCATGTCTCTGTATTATTGACCACTATCAATCTCACATATTAATTTCCAATTGTTTTACCTTTAGATTGTCATCATGGAAGTGCAAGGACTGAAATCTGTGGCTCCCAATCGAATCGTTTACTGCACAATGGAGGTGGAAGGAGGAGAAAAACTCCAGACAGACCAGGCTGAAGCATCAAGGCCACAGTAAGCGAGTTGATTTTTAAAAAGGACATTTGATTTCACCCAAAGAAATATATCTTCTTACATGCACAATTAAATGCTCTTGTTCCTAGGGACAATAACCAATTGGCTACCTTCGTCTCAAATCTACTGGGATCACCATGTGCATTTCTTTTTCTGCTATATATTTTTTAATTAAAACAAAATTATGTCATTACTTCTGCTCCCTCCAATCCTCCTGCATCTCCTCCTTCCCACTCCTTTCATGTCCCCACCACCATCTATCTGATTGATACAGGTATAAAGCAGATTTCTCGGCAGCAAATGTTTGTTTCTAAGTCATTTATAAGGACTGCATGAGTTAACTGCGGGAACTTGTGGAGACTCCTGCTGTTGTGCCGTAGTAGTTCCCCCTTTCCTGTGGTTCTGCTGTGAACAAGTGTAGAAAATATTCTGCACTGAAACGTGGACTGTTCTGGTGAAGGAACAGTTAGAGAGTAATACCACCCAAAATCACAAATGATGAAGCTGCCAACTGCTTACTCACCATGCTTCACACTTTATGACTTTAATGAAACCAAGGAGAGATTCTCTTTACCCGATTGACTTTGGGAAGCTTCACTATCTCTAATTAGAATTGCCGCTCCAGCCTGAGGGAGTCGGATGTTCATTTGAACCCTGCTTTTAGAACACATCGTTTTTCTTTCTTCCATGGTGTCAGGATACATCTTGATCATTCAGGAAACTTCTGCTGAGATTCTGGCCAGCACTGGTTAGGTTCTGAAGAGGAAATGAACAAGAATCACATTGCTTTGAAGCAAGAACTTTGGCAAGATACAGAGGGCTAAGTCTTAAGAGGAGAGATTTAAAATGGAGTAGTGTGGTGTCTAGAAGCAGCCACTCAAACGCCTCGCCCTCCCAAGCCCTTGCCTGCCCCCACTTAGACTTGATTTTCTCTGGGATCACACCCTACTCTGTTCCCTTGACTACTCTTGCTCCCCTGCCCTGCATTTCATGAGGTCCCCAAACCACATCAAGTCCCACTATACTCTTCCTTATTTTCCTCTGTAAACCTTGTCCCTGGGAATCTCAGATATTACTTCTTGAGGAATTACCCTTACTTTGCATAACCCAATCAGTGAGAGTTTTCTGGACCATCTCTTTCTTTAGGTTTTGGATTGACATGTTCCTAGTCTGTTGTTTTTTGGTATTGTCTGTTCTTTATTTTAAAAAGAGTAGGAGAAAATCATAACCTATTTAGTCTTATGTCTTTGTTCTCGCTGAGGATTTATTTGAGTTGTTTGGAACTTGGTTATGACTTAGTTGCAGTAAATATCTGAAGGTAATAGAGTAACATCATTGCCAAGTTGTGCAGTCCATCCCACTGTTAATTGTGGAGTACTTATTAGCTACCAACATTCAGTCATACTGGCTCTGAGCAGTGACTATTGGACTCTGTCTACATTTTGCCTTTTTGCCTGTTCTGGACATTTCATGAGTGTAAAAATATTATATGTGTTCTTTAGCAAAACATCTATTATAGAGCATAGTGTTTACATCTTATAGCAGGTATCTGGTCATGCATTATTGTATGTATATATCCATACACATACCTTGCCTGTTTGCTTATTTTGGCTAATAAATGGTAGAATTATTTACAACTTTTGTGTGTTTCAAAACAAAGATGCATACACATATCTGTTCAAGTAGCTGTACACTTACCAGGAATGTGATAGTTCTGGATTTAGCCCTTTACAGAATAAGCACACCTTCTCACCCACTCCCTGGACCATTTCTGTTCTCACTCACTGTGTACAAGAGTTTCAGGCTCTACACATTTTCACTGATACTTCATTTTCACTGTGTACACATGCACATGTGCATCCAACCCCACTTGCCTGTGTACGCAAGTACATGTGAGCATGTGCAACCTTGCAATTCAATCATCTGTTAATTGTCTGTAGCTTTTTAAATTGAGCTTTCTTGTTTTGTAGGGGCCAAATTTAAAATGTTTTTAAATTTTTAAATGTCAGTTAAATTATTTGAGAATTTCATATATGTATACAATTTATGGTCCTAGATTCTATCATGTTCTCCTCCTCCTCCTCCTCCTCCTCCTCCTCATCTTCTTCTTCTTCCCAACTATTTATTATTATTCCTGAGGGAATAGAGCCATCACTGCTGGAATATGGACAACCTACAGAAAGTGGTTGGTAAACTTTATTCCACTGTTATAAAAATGGTCATACATTGCCAGTCTGGCCATGATGTGGTATTCACAGTTCACAGTGCCGTGATGACTCTTCTCCCACAGTAACCTACATAGCACTTCCTGACAAAAGGAAGGCTAACTCGCAGGAAGGAAGCTTCTGTGTTTCAACCTCATTGCTCTGGGCCAGTGGCCCTCAAGCTTCCTCATGCTGAGACCCTCGTGATGCAGTGACCCACAACCATAAAATTGTTTTGGTGCTACTTCACAACCATAGTTTTACTACTGTTTTGAATCATAATGTGAATATCTGATATGCAGCTCCCAAAGGGGTTACAACCCACAGGCTAAGAACTGTTGCTCTATGCCCTGTAGAAAAGTATGTGACGTCTTCGGCAATAGGGTCTTATCATAACATTCTAGGGGGAAACCAGGAGCAAGGATACTTGCCTGAATTGTTTGGAAGCCTCTGGGACCGTTTTGACCAACAACTCTAAGGCATGTATCCTAATCCCAGCAGTAGACTTTATGTTTGATGGCCTATGGTGACTGGGGGAAACATTATCTCTGCCACCCTATCCTACCTCCCATGTAGGACAAGTCCAGTTAAACTTTTTGAATGCATGCTTTTAGAAAGCTTATAGAATAGTAAGTTTCCATATGGCCTTTTCCAACTGTCGTGGTGTTAGTTTTCCATTCTCCTACCCCTCATCTCTCCCTCCCATAGCCCCCCTCTGCTTACACCTCTCACTCCTCTATATTCTGTTTAATTAACTTCTAACTTATATGATTTTCTTCCTTTTGAAAAGTTTAGTTTGCTTTATTGTTTGTTTTCACAATATCTTCATGTGGAAAGTTTGGCATTGGCTCATATTCGACTGTATATGAATCCCTCTGTATGATTCTGTGTTATCTGTATGTGCCTCTACAGTGGTGTTATCCATGTGTGTCTCTACAGTGGTGTTACCTGTGTGTGCCTCTTTAGTGCACCTCCATTTTCCTTCATTTTTTGGTGTCTTGTGTCTGTTCTTTGTATAGTAAACAAGCCAATGTCAGAAGCTTCTTAGCTACAGGATAAGAAGTCCCACTTTGCACCTCTCACCTCAATGGCTAATGTAGTTGAAGTCTTGTCGCCCCAGAAGAATGGAAAGCACATGCATCCACTTGAATTCGTGAGAAGTTCTTTTTTAGCACTTACCTTTGCATATTTCAACTCTGTTCCCAGTCTGTGAGGTTGTGAGACTAGAGTCAACTGTCCTAAGAGTTCCCACTGCCATGCCTTATTCTATCCAATCTCAAGAAGTTTTATATGTTTATAATGTATATATTTTAAGTACATTGCTTCACAAGGTAAATGGTAGGCACTAAAACTTTGTTACATCAATACTTTCATCATGACTGTGTCTTAAAAGACAGTTTGAAAAAATTGCAACACCTATTTGTAGTCTATTTTTGCCTATACTCCAGGAAAGAACACACCAGTATCAAAGATGTCTGAATTAAATCATAAAAAAATTATTCTTTATATTTGGCTCTTATTTGGTTATCATAGCTTTTATAACTGTACATTCAATTTATGCTTACATATTTCTTTAACGCTAATATTTTTCACAGGTAATAAAAGATTTATGGAATGTTGCTCACTAGATATCTAAAATAGTCATAGGTAGTTATAGAAACATTCTGATAGGAAATTTATTAGTGAATATTTTAGTCAATTAATATTCATTCTTCACTATCAGAGAGAAAAATATTGCAATAAGGATCTCATGGTCTTTAACACTACTCTTCACAAGGAAATTTGACCAAAATAGCTCTTGTGGTTTTATATGAACAGAGTAACCTTGAAAATGAATTAAGAGATTTGAGTGGATAGCTGTTTCCCAGGGGTGGATAACCTAAACTCCCGCAGCCTGAGTGCTACAATGGAGCTTTCCAATGAAGTTACTTCCCCCAAACTCATCCTGCACAACAGGAAACAGGTTTGTCTCTGCCATCATCGGTCACAATTATGGCTCAGACACGTTCTCTACATTTTTCTTGCTTCAACAGTTTGTGCTTTGTTGGAGACACGTTCATCTTTTTGCCTGATACTAATTAAAGTGCCTTATTTAGCCCCTATTTCGAATAAACCTAATCAAGAGAGTTAGCCATCGCCTATTACATTCCTGTAGTTCAGAATTCTTGCTGGTAATTAGGCAGAAGTAGCCAGGAAGCTTGGCATATTACTCAGAATATAGAATTTGAGGTCCTAAGTAAATAATGGTTACAGACAAGTTTGACTTAAAGGATTGCTGAAGATCAGATCTAGTTTGGTAAAGTTTTGCCTTTAATTTTAATCTTTTAATACACAAAACAGAAAAGGGTAATGCGAAGAAATTATATTTTTGCTAAGGAAAGTTTTAATTTCTAGGGATGGGTTATGAAAATATTTTTGATTATAACTTTATAGCATTTTACCATTTGCCCTTATCTCCTTCATCTGAGGTTTAGCCCATAGCATTAATGAAAGTATCTAAAGTAAGTGGAGTGGTAGTAAGTGGGGACAGGAAGGTTTGTTATGGCCATGTAGTAGACAGAAAATTCCTAGTATATTTGTAATTTTAAGACCTATTATCTTCCAGTGGTTATCTTCCTTTGATTGCCTACATATCCTCAGGAGTATATGATCTCAAAGGCGGAGTCTAGATATGTCTTGATACTTTGGAAATAAGGGCTATGAAATTATTTCAAATGAACATAAAAGAACATATGGGGTGAGACCTAGCCTCATCCATTTAAATGTATGATTCAGTAAGGTAACAACGATAATCAGAACAATGAATTAAATATTGGTTACATTTACTTGTTAAGATAAAACAAACAGACTGATAAAGGTGCTGTTACTACAAACCTGAAACTTTAGCATTTGGAAAGCTCAGGCAGGAGAATAGCAATTTTGAAACCAGGCCAAACCATATATCTCAAGGCCTTCAAAGCCCAAGCCCTACTAAGCAACAGCATACTTACCCCGTGCATATTGTGTCTTTTTTGCCTTATGGAGCTGTTTGATTGCACTGCTGAGTCTCTGCTTCTTATCTCCCTGAGAGGCATCAGATAAACAAAAGCAATAAGAAACAGGAAAAATTGGTAAGTCACATCATTAGAGAAATGTGTCTACAGATGCTAGACAGAATGTGAGAAATATAATTGACTTCTGGTATACATTAGTAAACTTTATATTTTTTAACCTAAATTTTTATAATAACTGTGCAACAATCATATTGTCAAAGCAATAAGAATATTGCAGCTAAAAACACAGAGCTTCTCAGAGTGACCCAAGGATTAGGGCAGATGTTTGGAAGACTAAATGTATAAACCACATTCAAAACCTTTCTTAATCTTATGTTTATTTCCGGCTTAATTTATTAATATCAGAACTTCAAAGTATAATTAGTCAGATATCTTTATAAATTAGAAATAGACTATGCTACAGTTTGTATAATATATCAAATTTTTTTCCAATTTACAAATCAAAAGGAAACCATTTGAGCTACATGCAGGTTTTTTTTTTCTCTTCTCATTTCCATCTTTAAAATCATGACAGATTGTTTCCTCTTCTCAAAGTCTCTAAAAATAACATTTTTGTAAGACTGATACAGAGTAAAATGGAGCCTAAAGAGACAAATATGGGCATTAAATGCATTAAGAACACACTGGTAAGTAAAGAAAAAGTTAATCCAGGGTCTTCATAGTTGAAGATATAATAAAATGTAAATTTAGAATAATAAAGTTTCAGTCTACAGCTGGAGGTGCACCTGTAACTTAATTTTTTTTCCAGATCCTATTTTTAATGATGGTTCTTAAACGTTTAACCTCCCTTGTAGCGCACCACCTACAAAGATAGTGGAAAAGAAAGGATACAGGGAGTGGGGAGTGGATCTGTTTAGAAAGGTTCTTTGGAGCAATTCCCATCTATGTTGTCTGGAAATTGGCAGTTCAGTTCACAGGTTAGCAAGCAGCTGCAGCTCGGTCCACCACTCACTAACACATCGTGGATATACCAGCCATCCAGTTCAGGCGAGTCAGCTTAGCAACAGCAGTGAGTTGAGACACAACCTAGCAGAGACAGCCAGGCAGAAACACAAGGCAAAGTTCTCATCTGTGACTCTCTGAGTAAAGATCATTGAAGACACAAGACCCACAAGCATTGCCAAGCTAGCTGTACCTGCAAGCTAAGCTCCATCTCTGTCACCCCATTGAGTCCTATTTTTGTCCTCCAAACATCAGTGTCCACCTCATGTCTTGCCTCAGCACATACATCCAATCAGCCCACATCCATGGAGTCTAGACAAATGGAGCTCAACTGCAACTGCACAATGTAAAGTGGAGCAATATATGCAGGTTGTTAGCAAAGCATCCCTCATCATGTGTCCTTTCGCTGTTTGCTTTAGCAGAACATCCTCTCTCCTATGGGCTGCTTCAGAGAAACATTCTTTCATGAGTCTGCCTTAGTGCCAGTGGGCACTTACCTGAATTCTTACATGGTTGGTTCTCTCCTGCTGTTCTTATGTATCATGGCGATTCTCCTTTCTCCTAGCCCATGCAACTTCAAGGTCCCACCTCTATATAACTGTCCAGCATTAGCCATTGGCTCTTTATTGACTGATCAAAAATGAATTGGAGACAAGGACCTTCAGCATTTTGGACACAGAGATTCCTGATTTGAGGGCAAGATTAATTCAGAGCTTTAGACCCTATCCCTGACAGTCTATGCTTGGTAGGAGCCTCTGTTTGACAAATGTCTACATATTCCCTAGTGTGTGTCTTTGAAGAGCCTTCTCTCACCTTTCACCAATGTCTATGTATTCTGCCTTTGTTGCATTCCTCAAAGAATGATGTTGTCCTCATTGCTTTCCCAGTGGGCTCCTGGATTAATGATATAAACTATGTATTCTCTTTAATGTTTGAATTTCATTTACTTAACAGAAAATAAAAAACTGGGATGCTCCTAGGACACAAAGTCTATATATTATGCCACCTGGTACCTCTGTGACACTAACATAGTAAGAGATCTCAGTGAGTGCTCCAGTAATCTACATAAAGACATTTCTAGTGCCAGAACAGGAAGCATCCTGTGAGACAGAACCTCCTAGGAGTGTCTATACCCACAGAGTGTCACCAACATGACTGCCTAAATATGAGGTGAATAAGCCACCACCAACACACATGACAAAGTGGACATGAGAATGTGCAACTCCTAATGTGTGTTCCTGTCTAAAAGAAATACAAGGATAAAAATGGAAGAATAGCTGAAGGTAAGGCTGTCTAGTGACCGGCCCCAACTTGGGATCCAGCTCATGGGTAGGCACCAAAGCCCAACACTGTTACTAATCCTATATTGTGCTTAAAGACAACAGGAGCCTAGCATGGCTCTCCTCTGAGAAGCTCTGAGACCAATGCAGATACTTATAGCCAACCCTTTGACTCAAGTTGGATACCCCTACAGAAGAGTTAGGGGAAGGATTAAAGGAGCTGAAAGTAATGGCAATCCTACACAACCCACACAAAGACCATCAACCTACATAAAGAACTACAGCAAAGTAAGGAATGTTGAGAGTGAGAGAAATAGTCTTCCCCAGAAAGGAGCGTACACATTAGTTATCCTGAAATAATACATACAAGTATACCAATTGGTCTCTGGCTTCTTCTCTTTCCTAACCCCCAACTCCTATCTCTCCAGACATTCCATGAAAAGCATTCTTTTCAAGATAGCAAGTTATTTTCTTATATTTCAGGGCTCTTAGGCTAGAATTACATAATCCCTTTTGGACACTTGCCATCCTGGCTGAGATGGTATTTTCTAAACTGAGATGTGAAGCCTCCTGGATAAACAAGACAGTTTATTTCTCAAGGAATAACTCAGCCCAAGGCCAGTGTTAGGAGAATTGACATATGACGCCTCTGGCTCCATCCACACACACACACACACACCCCAGCACGCTTCTGTGTAGGAGAGAGCCCATTACCTGCAAAGTCTCTTTCTCAATCTCCTTTTCACAATGATTCTTCTCCTGCTTTCCAGAAGAAAGCTATTCCTCTTCGCCATCTTCTTCCTTCCCTGTTGGTTCTTCCGCAGAACGGCAAACCCTCCAGGGCAGGACTCAAAAGGGGAGCGATTACTGTTGATTTTGAGAAAGTGGTTGAATTATGATTCAATAAATTCTTTAGCAAATTAGATGTCTCTCAGTACTTTGTTTTCAACCAAGTTGATGGATTTATTCAAGTCTTTACCTGCTAAATAATTAAAAGCTAGTCTTCGCCTGTTAATCACTGTATGCCTTGGAGACGTTTAAATGGAAAGTAAGCAAACTGATGGGCATTACTATAATAACACTCTCTTACACTCATTTTCTTTGTTCTTATAACAGAGAAACGAAAACCTGAAATAAAATCCAGGCTGAATGTTGCTTTGCTCCACCATTAAGCACTAGGCAACTCTGGGCACCGCTCTTCAGGAAGCAAAGCATGCGCTGTTTCTTTGAGATGTGTGTTTAAGAAATGAATAGCACTTCATCATTTACACTGATCCCCTTGAGTACTAGCAATTGCAATAACTAAATTCAGGAGTTTTAGCATAAGAACACTATGGCTGGAAAACACAATTATTTTCTGATTTCTAAGTTTGATGTAGATAAATAAGGTCCTCATCAAAGAATGCTCACTTGTTACTGTGCAGTATGATCAAATTCTAAGTCTCTGAAGAAACAGAAATAAAGTAGCAGTTCCAGGAAAAGGAGAGACACTGTGTGTTTTGTTAATCATCATACTGGTCCACTGTGAATGAGAGGTGCTCCAGTCACACTGCTGTAAACAGTATATATAATGGATCCTACTTAAAAGGAACATTGTGGGCCTTAGATACCATGGATTCTACTTAAGAAGAACATTGTGGTTTTTATGTTAAATGCCAGGGTTTTAAATACACCAAAAATCATCCCCTTTGCAACTTTTTAGAATTTACAACAAAATTTCTAAATGTCTACCTACCAATGTGTGAAGAAGTTATGTTGCTTTCCAGAAGGTTTGAAGGCTGCACTTCTAAGATCTGCTGTATCCTCCAGTGAGAACCAAGCCCGGAGGTCAGGAGACTTGTTACCATGATTCACAGGAAAATCACAGACAGAGAAAGAGAGATGCCTTCCCTCCTGGCACAGTCACGACACCCAGGAAAGCTGCCCGGGCCCTTCCAGTGCTGTGGTACAGATCTTTTCTAGATCAGAGCCATCTATGGGGTAGTGAAAACCCTATCTCTGGGTACACAAATAATGCTTAGAGTACAGAGAAGCCAAAGGTGTTTATGTTTATGATAAGGAAGCATTAAATCACGTGAAGAAATCTCATTGAATACCATTTTGTGGTCTGCTAAATAAGTTTATAATTTGAAAAATAACCAAAGGCTAGAACTTTACAAATATAAATATATAGGGTAATAGTTAAGAAAATTAATAATCTTTTAAACAATTTAGTTGTCAGTGGTGGTAAATACTCTCAGTGTGCGACTCCACAGTGTTCTTACTGCTACACACATAGTTATGTAATGAATCTTGTGGTTGGTTTCATTTTGTCTCTTGCCACCAGTGCTTCTGCACCAGTGCAGAAATTGTTTGTCTTATACCTGGGCATTTTGCATCTTTGAATGCCCCTCAGCCAGTCATGCCACCCCATGTCCTCCATGCCCCCACCCACCCACCCTCAGCAGCAACTGTCAACTCTTGGTTTCTCTCACATTTTTAGTTTTCTGTATACACGAGACCAAACAACAAGAGAATTGTTCGGTGGTTTGGAGTCTCCTAATCTGAAAGCAATGATTTCAGTGTTCTTACAGTAGGCATTGGTCAGTGTAACATGGGCTTCTGAAGAATAGTGACGCTGGTATAAACCCTAGCCGTGGTGCTGATTAGCTGTGGTATTGTGAATAGTTAATTAAGCCTCTTTGAGTCTGTTTCCTCAACAGGTAAAATGGAGACAGCAATGCCTATTGGAAGCCCACTTGATTCATTTCCTTGTGTTTTTCTCTACTCAAGTTTTTATGTTTTTCCTAACTTTTTCTCCTGGCATTTTGTTTTTAAGTCCAGGAATGTCAAGATGTTGGTGGTATGTGTGTGTGCCCGTGTGTGTGTGCATGTGCATGAGTGTGTGTGTTTGTCCTTTGACCCCTGCCTGGGATTCTTGCCTTGGGTATTTTTATTGTGTCTGATATTTATTCAGTAAGCACCTTTTTTTTTTAAGACTTGAGCATTAGTTTTCATCAAATGGATGTGACTTTCAACATGAGCAATGCCTCCGTGTCAGTTATGATGGGAGAGCATCCTTTGGCTGTCATGCAGTCCCTAACATCACTGGTTTTGTTTCTCAGTTGGTGTCATAGAAGATTTATATCTGTTCTGGTAAAACTCAGCCGTCAAAAGATCTCTAGTGCTCTGTCGTAAATTTTGGCAGGAACCTTGGAACCGTGTCTCTCATATTGGCATTGTGTTAATCTATTATGTCCAGGGCACTCAACTGTTACACATTCTGGAGCTGTGGAGTGGAAATGCAGCTGGGACTCCCCACTGGGAACATGGATCAGCGGAACAAAGGCTGGTCTGATAACAAAGGCAACTTTATATTATCAGGATCCTCTGAGACACAAGAAAATCTGAACAATGTGGAACAAACACCTTGGAGTCTTACTCAGCTCCCATTATAATAGCATACCTGAGATGGGGCAATGTTTAAAGAATAGAGACTTATTGAGCTCGGGTTGTTGGAGGCTCACCAACCAAACAGCATAATTCTAGTTCTTGTGAGCCCTCTCTCCGCCCCTGCATTATGGCAGGATCCCCTGTGAGATGGAGAGGGCACACAGTGAAGCAGGGAGCCAGAGCAGGACCAGGGAATGACCAAGCTTACTTCTTTATAACTAGGATGCCTTGAGAGCTGCACCATTGCCTTACCATCAGTAGGCTTCACCACACAGGCTGCCACACCGAAGACCATGCTCTTAACACACTCACCCGGGAAAGCAGCAGGAGACGGCAACAGACCATAATCATACCATGGCAAGCTCTTTCAGGAGAAGGAGGAACAGAAAAATGTTTAAATAAATCATTGTATCCAGATAGCACTGGTTAGCTGAAGGGCAATGAGAAATAGGAGCCTAAGATGGCCCCTGTCCTTACTCCTTTGTGCTTGTACTTGAGTGCACAGCCCTTTCCCAGTCCCTCTCCAGCGCCAAACTGGTCAGAACTTTCAGATCAGTTTCAACTCAAAGTGGTTGATCTAAGAACACACTCCTATGTTTTGAATTTTTCACTTTTTACGTTTGTATGTGTGCATGTGCATTCACATGTATGTGTGTAGGGTACACATGTAGACATGCTTGATTGTTTGCCTGTGGAAGCCAGATGCCATACCCCAGGAACCATCCACATTGGTTTGTGAGACAGCAACTCTCACTTGGCCAGAGTTCACCAAGTAGGTTAAGGTGTCTTATCTCTAAGTCCTGGGGATCAGCCAGTCTCTGCGTCCTCGGAGCTGAGACTGTGTGTGCCACCATGACCAGCTACTTTTTATGTTGGTTCTGAGGAGCAAATGTGGGTCGTTGTGTTTGCAAAGCAAAGACTTTATCAGCTGAGATTTCATCCCATTCCTGTAATATTCCTTTATATTAAGACTTTTTAATACACAATTGCATATTTCAGTTTTTATATTCAGTCTAGTAACATATGTGGCTTTATAGAACTTCGTCTTTTAATGTCTGTATTGGGCATGCTTATATATGCATTCTACAGTATTTCTTTTTTCACTTAAGTGATTGTATAAAATATTATTATGGTGCTTATAATAAGATTAAGGGACTGAAGAAATGACTCTAAAATTAAGAAAGCACAGTGTTCTTGCAGAGGACCCCAGCAGCTGCTGCTGCTGCTGCTGCTGCTGCTGCTGCTGCTGCTTCTTCTTCTTCTTCTTCTTCTTCTTCTTCTTCTTCTTCTTCTTCTTCTTCTTCTTCTTCTTCTTCTTCTTCTTCTTCTTCTCCTTCTCCTTCTCCTTCCCCTTCCCCTTCCCCTTCCCCTTCCCCTTCCTCTTCTTCTTCTTCTTCTTCTTCTTCTTCTTCCTTCTTCTTCCTTCTTCTTCTTCTTCTTCTTCTTCTTCTTCTTCTTCTTCTTCTTCTTCTTCTTCTTCTTCTTCTTCTTCCTCTTCTTCTTCCTCTCTGTCTCTCTGTCTCTCTGTCTCTCTCTCTGTCTCTCTGTCTCTCTCTCTCTCTCTCTCTCTCTCTCTCTCTCTCTCTCTCTCAGAGAGAGTCTGGGAACTCCAGCTTTAAGGTTCTGACACCACTGACCTCTGCATTCACCTGAACTCACGTGGACATGTTCTCAAATGGGCAGTCAGATACACGTACAATGAAATAATCTTTGCAAATCAAGTTTAATTTTATGTGTTTACTCGATACCATTTCTCTCAATCATTCACATTTTAAAAGAAATGGACTTTCTTCTCTACTCTCCTTTGGTTGTGATTCTGATCTATGTATTTTCTAACTATGTGCAAAAACATTCATCTCCAACCACTTTAACGACACCTTTGCCTTGTTAAAGCATCTTTTGGGGGGATATATCCATTACATTAATTTTTTGATGCCAGGTCACTTAGTAAGATTAACAGCAAGTAGATTGATTTAACTCACTGTATTAAAAACATCCATAACTTATAAGCATTCCCGTATGGGAGTTTTCAGATATATCACCTGAAGTAGGTCACCTTATTGGGTAACTTTTGTAGAGTAGGATGCATGTAGATTTTCCTTTTTTATGAAATTTAAAAATAAATAAGTAAATAAATAGAGGACCCCTACTGCCGAGAGTATATGTCTTCATTGGTTTAAGGAAAGACTATGTTTGTGAAAGCTCAATAGGGTTCTTTTTGTACTAACACATCCTCTTCTCTCCTGTGTGTATGTTCTGGAGAGAGTACACTCAAGAGACACTCTGCAAAGCTCTGGGCATAACATTATTTAACAGTTTGAAGACACGTGCACTTGTTCATTTGGTTTCTGAAAGAACTTGGTTGGCTAAAACACCACCAAAGAAACTGTATTGATATTAGCGTGTAGTGAAAGAAATAGAACGGGAGAGCTAGTCAACTCTTAGAGAATAATCAGTTTCACATTCCTGGCTCAGACTTCCTGGTTACATAAAGTGCAAGATGGATTTGGCTGGCAAGGATTTGAAATCATTTGGCTTATAAAACAGTACGATTTTACCTGGAGCAAGTCTGTGGTTCTCACTGTGTTCTGATGTTTAATTTTCCTCTTTTGCCATAATATAGCTTGGCTGGCAGATGGCAACATTTGGATTTTATCGAATTTGGCAAATTCTCATAAGGATCCTCAACATTTTTAATATTTGTATGCAAAAATATTACAGATTTCTCTGTCAGTCTGCCAAGGTGGCAGAGATGAAGTCTTCTACATTTTCTAATCTCGTTCCTATTTCAGATGAGATTATGTCTAGGAGAAGAAGATTAAACAATATTTACAAACTATGTGTGTAAGTTTAAGGTCATAAAAGCTCAACCTGTCATTTAACATTCCAGAAGTACATTCCAAAAGGAAGTGCCCAGTGTTTCTGTGCTCAGGAGCTAAGGCTCGTTCTCACTAGCAATATTAAACAGCTATACCTAAAGTTCCCTCTGAGAACTCAAAATGATGTATCTAATTGGGGAATGTTTTGGGTCATGTGACTCTTAAGTTCTTTGTGTGCAAAAGCTGTACTGGTTTTGAGAAAGCCTACTTCTGAACCAGCTTCTACACACTGAGAACTTTACTAAATAGGACCAAAACAGGCAGATCAGACATTTTTCCAAATTCAGCTTTCAACAAGATGGTACCATGTGGTTATATTGCACTTAATTATTAATGAGTGTCATGCTAAGCATGTACCCTACTAACCAAGAGGCTGGAATTAATTCATAATCAGGTTTAGAGTTGGGGGTCCTGATTTCTGCTGTTGCAAACTCATTAAAGTTGCAGAAGCAACATTATTTTTAGAAAGCCTGGAGCAAGTTTGTGGTCCTCAGGTGATTAGTCACTTTTGTGATGAGACTTGGTAACAGATGGACTTGTTTCCCTCCTCATCAGGCAAATTGGAGATTACATTAAAATTTCATCATTAGTGTTTTCTTGGGCATATCTGTGAATGCTTCATGGCTCCCTTTTTCAGAAGGTCTCCAACCTAGCTGGTGACCTTTGCTGTGTTCCTGCAGGAGGTGGGATCTTTAGAAAGAAAAAGCTTGTTTACACCAAGCTGAATTTGGCTCTGCTGCTTTGACTCCATGGGGCTGCTCTTTCTGTTCACAAAGAGGCTAATTCCTTTACTCAGTTACCACATGCGCTGTTTTGATTTGGTGGCCTCCTGCTCTGTCATGTAGCTTTCTGGTAGTCTGGACAAAAAGTATCTGTATATTTTCCAGTGATCATTTTCTTAAAATCAGCCAACATAATAAACATATTTAAGTGTCATATTCTTCTACAGTGATCAAACAGCCCACAGTTTTATGAAGCCACTTATGTAAATTAAGATGTATTACAAGGAAAGATAATTGTTATCATCTAGGAATATTTATTCATATGCCACAGATGATAAATAATTTTATAGTAAAATATAATTATTATTCTCTTCTATTTAATGGAAGGACATTGTGCTATATTATTTTAATATATAAATTGTATTGTATGTATCATCTCTTTTTTCAAAGAAATTTTTACAAAGAATCAGTACAAAGAAAGATACAAAAAAAAACCCTTCTGTGACCAACAAAATCTAGTTTTTAGATATTTACACTAGTAATAGAGTGTATGTCTTTTTTTGTCTCTGTACCTTCAAACTCTTTAAATTTATCACATTCAAAGTAGTTAAACACACATACATGCACACAAATCAAGCCAAAAATAGAACAAAAAATAAATAAATAAACCTCTTTAAACACAATATTTCTTTTTCTTTTACCATATGAATATGTCGTATTTCTACTTGGACAAGTGTCCTGGCTAGAACCGTGGGTGTTTCTAATTTCTTCTTCCTGATCCGTAATCCAAAGCCTGCTCATTCCAACATGTTGGAACTCTGTCCCTCACTGTATTATCACTGCAGATAGCTTGCTTTGGGCCTTGCTAGGTTTATTCTATGTAGCTCTGTTTGATACCAGCCCCTATTCTTGTTTGCATTTCAGTCAAGTTTCTACAATACACACCTGCTTATATAAGGCCCTGGCCTCTTCAGTAATGGCTTTGCTTTATCTCCTGGGTGAAGTCCTGTGAAAGACTCACCCTGACTGATCCTCTCCACCCCCTTGTTCTTTCCCACTTAGAGTCATACCCTGTAGTGGAAGTATGTTTCCTTTTGGTGGGAAAAATTCTTGAGTGTTCCCTTGCATGGCAGCCTGTTTTGCTTCTCTGGTGTGTGATCCACCTACACTTTTAGATGCCATCAGTAGGAGGAGGTGTCATTCCTAGAGGGAAGCCTCCTTGTCCTCACACAGGCTCTGTCTACCTGTCATTCTGTATCTGCCCCCGAAGGCTTGGTGTAGGGTGTCCTTCATTGTGAGTCTTTCCTTAAACCCCTTGATTCTGTAACACCTTGCATCCTATGATTGTTGCCTCCCTTTTCTTTTCCGCAAAGCCTTTGAAGACAGAGCCTAGCTCTTGTCTAAAGTCACACCCAATCACTGGGTCCCCTTAATGCATTCCTTGCCTCCCCTAGTAGGAGAAATAGTACTACCTTGAGTCTATTAATGAGATGGCATTGTAATGTTCAGCTATAAAGACAATACTGACTAATAAAAAATAGAATGCACGTCAAACCATCACTGTACACTTGTGACCTCCCATCATCCAGGCATGAGAAAGGTAAGCTAGGGAATGCTAAATGTGCTTGCTAACAGGCAGTAGCTAATTGCTACCATCTCAACCCTCAACACAGCTAAACACAGTCTGCTAAGTGTAACATGCAATTTACGTTCCATGGCACACATTCTAAATAATACACACACACACAGACACACACACACAGACACACACACACACACACAGACACACACACACACACACACACACACACCTACCTTACATCCTACCTTACCCATATGGAACATTACTGCAACGGCAAAATCAGTATACGTTATAAAACCTCCTCTGTAATTCACATGGCAGAAAACACTTCCTAAATGTAAGATAGAATCCTATAAAAGCTAAAGCTATTATCATATCATCTTAATAGGTTATGTTGCCCAATACGGACATCTTTGAAGCACAGGTTGACTATTTTATTTAACCAAACATACAACTGTGTTTTTCTGCACTTAAAAGTTTCCACCCACATCTCTTGCTTACTTTTCAGTTTAGTTTATGGAAACAAGGACTAACAAATCAATAGCTAAAACTCTCCTATCTAGGAGGAAGAAGATTGTACTTCCAGAATAGATCAACCTCCAACCAGACTACTAAATTTCAGCTCTGTAAACACATACAATTTTTGTAATCAAAGGGCACAAATGGAGTTTTGTGAGATAATGTGTCATTTACATATTATACCTGTTCTGGCTGTTGGGGGAGGGGATTGTTTTGTTTCCTCAACATGATAAACTAGAGACATTTGAGAAAAGGGAGACTCAGCTAGGGAAATAATGGTGACCACCAGACTGGCCTATATTCAAGGTTGTGGGGCATTTTCTTAATTAGTGATTGGTGTGGAGAGCCTGCCCATGTGAGTGGTTGGCACTCTTGAGTGGTGGTCCTGGATGGCATAAGAAAACAAACTCAGCCAGGCATAGGATAAACTAGTGTGCTATACTCTTCAGTAGCATCTGTATGAATTCCTCCAGGTTCCTGCCTTGAGTAGTCAATTCATCTGCCTTTGTCACAAATTGGGTATGCTTTTGTGGAAGGACACATCAATATATTTATCCTGACTAAATGCGATCCCCCAGTTGCAGTTTTGACTCATCCAAAGTTATAAACATGTGAAACACATTTGGCTGATTGATGTTTATGAAATCAATTAACAATATTAAAAATGAATTTGGAAGTAAACTGTGTCGTAATATTCTCTGTAGCATTTCAACTGGACATGTGGATTATTCCTCTACTCCCAGCATGTAGGAAGTAGAAACAAGAGGATCAAGAGCCACACCGTACATGTCAACTTTATAGTGACTTGGAAGCCATTCTGGGCTGCAGGAAACTTGGCTCATAAACCTAACATAATACAAACAAAAGGTATCATTTGGTTTTGCGATGTGTACCAGGGAACTTGGCCCCAATTTGTATATTTCTGTTTGTATTTGTTTGTTTTTAACTTTGGGTAAGCCTTCTAGTGAATAAAAACTTAATGAACTAGAAGAGATTCACGTTTAGAGAAAATCATTGCTGCTGCTTAAGCCAACATAGGATATCTAATTTCTGTGATGTAGCTTATAGTAACTCCTGCAGCAGGAAACAGATAATATGACAGAACCTTAAAAAGAGAACCTAAGAAGACAAGTTATAAAAAAAAATCAATAATTTCTAAAGCACCAAAAGACTTAAAAGAATATGTTTAAGTTTCTAAAACACTTTTTAAGAAAAAAATATTACTCATTGAAAAAAATATTTAGAAAGAAATCCTCTTCTTTATAGTTACCCGAGGACAGAGAAGCTGGATCAGAGAAGGTAGCAGGTTTGGGGTAAATGATGTTTAGATCTTTCAAATTTTTGTTATTTATCAACTGTGAAAGACATGATGTGTACATTTATCTAAGTCATAAAACCTTCATAAACCACTGTTAATATTCTAACACCATATTGGATTTTAGTTAAATGTAATAACATGTTTTAAATGTAGACTGGTTTGGAGCCATCTGTTGTCTCTGATTAATAGCCTTCCCTTCCTTGAGCTGTTTGCATTATTCATAAGGATACGTGAGTTTGAAAACATGAAGTACTGTGCATGCTTTTGTGTTTATCGGTGACCATCTCATTGGGAGAGACTGGATATCCAGTCTGCAGGTGTCCAGTGTGATAATTATTTAATAGAGAAGTTCCTGACTTGACATGATTCCTGCCCTTATGTTAGCACATTTAAAGACACTGTCAAGAAGACTCTGTCAGAAACTAAACAGGGACACAGTGAAACTAACAGAAGTTATGAAACAAATGGACCTGACAGATATCTACAGAACATTTTATCCTAAAACAAAAGGATATACCTTCTTCTCAGCACCTCACAGGACCCTCTCCAAAACTGACCATATAATTGGTCACAAAACAGGCCTCAACAGATACAAAAATATTGAAATTGTCCCATGTATCCTATCAGACCACCATGGCCTAAGACTGATCTTCAATAACAACATAAATAATGGAAAGCCAACATTCACGTGGAAACTGAACAACACTCTTCTCAATGATACCTTGGTCAAGGAAGGAATAAAGAAAGAAATTAAAGACATTTTAGAGTTTAATGAAAATGAAGCCACAACGTACCCAAACCTTTGGGACACAATGAAAGCATTTCTAAGAGGGAAACTCATAGCTCTGAGTGCCTCCAAGAAGAAACGGGAGAGAGCACATACTAGCAGCTTGACAACACATCTAAAAGCTCTAGAAAAAAAGGAAGCAAATTCACCCAAGAGGAGTAGACAGCAGGAAATAATCAAACTCAGGGGTGAAATCAACCAAGTGGAAACAAGAAGAACTATTCAAAGAACTAACCAAACGAGGAGTTGGTTCTTTGAGAAAATCAACAAGATAGATAAACCCTTAGCTAGACTCATTAGAGGGCACAGGGACAACATCCTAATTAACAAAATCAGAAATGAAAAGGGAGACATAACAACAGATCCAGAAGAAATCCAAAACACCATCAGATCCTTCTACAAAAGGCTATACTCAACAAAACTGGAAAACCTGGACGAAATGGACAAATTTCTGGACAGATACCAGGTACCAAAGTTGAGTCAGGATCAAGTTGACCATCTAAACAGTCCCATATCCCCTAAAGAAATAGAAGCAGTTATTATAGTCTCCCAGCCAAAAAAAGCCCAGGACCAGACGGGTTTAGTGCAGAGTTCTATCAGACCTTCAAAGAAGATCTAATTCCAGTTCTGCACAAACTTTTTCACAAGATAGAAGTAGAAGGTACTCTACCCAACTCATTTTTTTTCCATTTTTTATTAGGTATTTAGCTCATTTACATTTCCAATGCTATACCAAAAGTCCCCCATACCCACCCACCCCCACTCCCCTACCCGCCCACTCCCCCTTTTTGGCCCTGGCGTTCCCCTGTTCTGGGGCATATAAAGTTTGTGTGTCCAATGGGCCTCTCTTTCCAGTGATGGCCGACTAGGCCATCTTTTGATACATATGCAGCTAGAGTCAAGAGCTCCGGGGTACTGGTTAGTTCATAATGTTGATCCACCTATAGGGTTGCAGATCCCTTTAGCTCCTTGGGTACTTTCTCTAGCTCCTCCGTTGGGAGCATTGTAATCCATCCATTAGCTGACTGTGGGCATCCACTTCTGTGTTTGCTAGGCCCCGGCATAGTCTCACAAGAGACAGCTACATCTGGGTCCTTTCGATAAAATCTTGCTAGTGTATGCAATGATGTCAGCGTTTGGATGCTGATTATGGGGTGGATCCCTGGATAAGGCAGTCTCTACATGGTCCATCCTTTCATCTCAGCTCCAAACTTTGTCTCTGTAACTCCTTCCAAGGGTGTTTTGTTCCCACTTCTAAGGAGGGGCATAGTGTCCACACTTCAGTCTTCATTTTTCTTGAGTTTCATGTGTTTAGGAAATTGTATCTTATATCTTGGGTATCCTAGGTTTTGGGCTAATATCCACTTATCAGTGAGTACATATTGTGTGAGTTCCTTTGTGAATGTGTTACCTCACTCAGGATGATGCCCTCCAGGTCCATCCATTTGGCTAGGAATTTCATAAATTCATTCTTTTTAATAGCTGAGTAGTACTCCATTGTGTAGATGTACCACATTTTCTGTATCCATTCCTCTGTTGAGGGGCATCTGGGTTCTTTCCAGCTTCTGGCTATTATAAATAAGGCTGCTATGAACATAGTGGAGCATGTGTCCTTCTTACCAGTTGGGGCATCTTCTGGATATATGCCCAGGCGAGGTATTGCTGGATCCTCCGGTAGTACTATGTCCAATTTTCTGAGGAACCGCCAGACGGATTTCCAGAGTGGTTGTACAAGCCTGCAATCCCACCAACAATGGAGGAGTGTTCCTCTTTCTCCACATCCTCGCCAGCATCTGCTGTCACCTGAATTTTTGATCTTAGCCATTCTGACTGGTGTGAGGTGGAATCTCAGGGTTGTTTTGATTTGCATTTCCCTGATGATTAAGGATGTTGAACATTTTTTCAGGTGCTTCTCTGCCATTCGGTATTCCTCAGGTGAGAATTCTTTGTTCAGTTCTGAGCCCCAATTTTTAATGGGGTTATTTGATGTTCTGAAGTCCACCTTCTTGAGTTCTTTATATATGTTGGATATTAGTTCCCTATCTGATTTAGGATAGGTAAAGATCCTTTCCCAATCTGTTGGTGGTCTTTTTGTCTTATTGACGGTGTCTTTTGCCTTGCAGAAGCTTTGGAGTTTCATTAGGTCCCATTTGTCAATTCTCGATCTTACAGCACAAGCCATTGCTGTTCTATTCAGGAATTGTTCCCCTGTGCCCATATCTTCAAGGCTTTTCCCCACTTTCTCCTCTATAAGTTTCAGTGTCTCTGGTTTTATGTGAAGTTCTTTGATCCATTTAGATTTGACCTTAGTACAAGGAGATAAGTATGGATCGATTCGCATTCTTCTACACGATAACAACCAGTTGTGCCAGCACCATTTGTTGAAAATGCTGTCTTTCTTCCACTGGATGGTTTTGGCTCCCTTGTCGAAGATCAAGTGACCATAGGTGTGTGGGTTCATTTCTGGGTCTTCAATTCTATTCCATTGGTCTACTTGTCTGTCTCTATACCAGTACCATGCAGTTTTTACCACAATTGCTCTGTAGTAAAGCTTTAGGTCAGGCATGGTGATTCCACCAGAGGTTCTTTTATCCTTGAGAAGAGTTTTTGCTATCCTAGGTTTTTTGTTATTCCAGATGAATTTGCAAATTGCTCCTTCTAATTCGTTGAAGAATTGAGTTGGAATTTTGATGGGGATTGCATTGAATCTGTAGATTGCTTTTGGCAAGATAGCCATTTTTACAATATTGATCCTGCCAATCCATGAGCATGGGAGATCTTTCCATCTTCTGAGATCTTCTTTAATTTCTTTCTTCAGAGACTTGAAGTTTTTAATCATACAGATCTTTCACTTCCTTAGTTAGAGTCACGCCGAGATATTTTATATTATTTGTGACTTTTGAGAAGGGTGTTGTTTCCCTAATTTCTTTCTCAGCCTGTTTATTCTTTGTGTAGAGAAAGGCCATTGACTTGTTTGAGTTAATTTTATATCCAGCTACTTCACCGAAGCTGTTTATCAGGTTTAGGAGTTCTCTGGTGGAATTTTTAGGGTCACTTATATATACTATCATATCATCTGCAAAAAGTGATATTTTGACTTCCTCCTTTCCAATTTGTATCCCCTTGATCTCCTTTTGTTGTCGAATTGCTCTGGCTAATACTTCAAGTACTATGTTGAAAAGGTAGGGAGAAAGTGGGCAGCCTTGTCTAGTCTCTGATTTTAGTGGGATTGCTTCCAGCTTCTCTCCATTTACTTTGATGTTGGCTACTGGTTTGCTGTAGATTGCTTTTATCATGTTTAGGTATGGGCCTTGAATTCCTGATCTTTCCAGAACTTTTATCATGAATGGGTGTTGGATCTTGTCAAATGCTTTTTCTGCATCCAACGAGATGATCATGTGGCTTTTGTCTTTCAGTTTGTTTATATAGTGGATTACATTGATGGATTTTCGTATATTAAACCATCCCTGCATTCCTGGAATAAAACCTACTTGGTCAGGATGGATGATTGCTTTAATGTGTTCTTGGATTCGGTTAGCGAGAATTTTATTGAGGATTTTTGCATCGATATTCATAAGAGAAATTGGTCTGAAGTTCTCTATCTTTGTTGGATCTTTCTGTGGTTTAGGTATCAGAGTAATAGTGGCTTCATAAAATGAGTTGGGTAGAGTACTTTCTACTTCTATCTTGTGAAAAAGTTTGTGCAGAACTGGAATTAGATCTTCTTTGAAGGTCTGATAGAACTCTGCACTAAACCCGTCTGGTCCTGGGCTTTTTTTGGCTGGGAGACTATTTATAACTGCTTCTATTTCTTTAGGGGATATGGGACTGTTTAGAAGGTCAACTTGATCCTGATTCAACTTTGGTACCTGGTATCTGTCCAGAAATTTGTCCATTTCGTCCAGGTTTTCCAGTTTTGTTGAGTATAGCCTTTTGTAGAAGGATCTGATGGTGTTTTGGATTTCTTCTGGATCTGTTGTTATGTCTCCCTTTTCAGTTCTGATTTTGTTAATTAGGATTTTGTCTCTGTGCCCTCTAGTGAGTCTAGCTAAGGGTTTATCTATCTTGTTGATTTTCTCAAAGAACCAACTCCTCGTTTGGTTAATTCTTTGAATAGTTCTTCTTGTTTCCACTTGGTTGATTTCACCCCTGAGTTTGATTATTTCCTGCTGTCTACTCCTCTTGGGTGAATTTGCTTCCTTTTTTTCTAGAGCTTTTAGATGTGTTGTCAAGCTGCTAGTATGTGCTCTCTCCCGTTTCTTCATGGAGGCACTCAGAGCTATGAGTTTCCCTCTTAGAAATGCTTTCATTGTGTCCCAAAGGTTTGGGTACGTTGTGGCTTCATTTTCATTAAACTCTAAAAAGTCTTTAATTTCTTTCTTTATTCCTTCCTTGACCAAGGTATCATTGAGAAGAGTGTTGTTCAGTTTCCACGTGAGTGTTGGCCCTCTGTTATTTTTTTTGTTATTGAAGATCAGCCTTAGTGCATGGTGATCTGATAGGATGCATGGGACAATTTCAATATTTTTGAATCTGTTGAGGCCTGTTTTGTGACCTAATATGTGGTCAATTTTGGAGAAGGTACCATGAGGTGCTGAGAAGAAGGTATATCCTTTTGTTTTAGGATAAAATGTTCTGTAGATATCTGTCAGATCCATTTGTTTCATCACTTCTGTTAGTTTCAGTGTGTCCCTGTTTAGTTTCTGTTTCCATGATCTGTCCATTGGTGAAAGTGGTGTGTTGAAGTCTCCCACTATTATTGTGTGAGGTGCAATGTGTGCTTTGAGCTTTACTAAAGTTTCTTTAATGAATGTGGCTGCCCTTGTATTTGGCGCATAGATATTCAGAATTGAGAGTTCCTCTTGGAGGATTTTACCTTTGATGAGAACAAAGTGCCCCTCCTTGTCTTTTTTGATGACTTTGGGTTGGAAGTCAATCTTATCAGATATTAGGATGGCTACTCCAGCTTGTTTCTTCATACCATTTGCTTGGAAAATTGTTTTCCAGCCTTTTATTCTGAGGTAGTGTCTATCTTTTTCTCTGAGATGTGTCTCCTGTAAACAGCAAAATGTTGGGTCTTGTTTGTGTAGCCAGTTTGTTAGTCTATGTCTTTTTATTGGGGAGTTGAGACCATTGATGTTAAGAGATATTAAGGAAAAGTAATTGTTGCTTCCTGTTATTTTTGTTGTTAAAGTTGGCATTCTGTTCTTGTGGCTGTCTTCTTTTAGGTTTGTTGAGGGATTACCTTCTTGTTTTTTCTAGGGCATTGTTCCCGTTCTTGTATTGGTTTTTTTCTGTTATTAACCTTTGAAGGGCTGGATTCGTGGAGAGATAATGTGAGAATTTGGTTTTGTCGTGGAATACTTTGGTTTCTCCATCTATGGTAATTGAGAGTTTGGCTGGGTATAGTAGCCTGGGCTGGAATTTGTGTTCTCTTAGTGTCTCTATAACATCTGCCCAGGCTCTTCTGGCTTTCATAGTCTCTGGTGAAAAATCTGGTGTAATTCTGATAGGCTTGCCTTTGTATGTTACTTGACCTTTTTCCCTTACCGCTTTTAGTATTCTATCTTTATTTAGTGCATTTGTTGTTCTGATTATTATGTGTCGGGAGGAATTTCTTTTCTGGTCCAGTCTATTTGGAGTTCTGTAGGCTTCTTGTATGTTCATAGGTATCTCTTTCTTTATATTTGGGAAGTTTTCTTCAATAATTTTGTTGAAGATGTTTGCTGGTCCTTTGAGTTGAAAATCTTCATTCTCATCCACTCCTATTATCCATAGGTTTGGTCTTCTCATTGTGTCCTGGATTTCCTGGATATTTTGAGTTAGGATCTTTTTGCATTTTCCATTTTCTTTGATTGTTGTGCCGATGTTCTCTATGGAATCTTCTGCACCTGAGATTCTCTCTTCCATCTCTTGTATTCTGTTGCTGATGCTCAAATCTATGGTTCCAGATTTCTTTCCTAGGGTTTCTATCTCCAGTGTTGCCTCACTTTGAGTTTTCTTTATTGTTTCTACTTCCCTTTTTAGGTCTAGTATGGTTTTGTTGATTTCCATCACCTGTTTGTATGTTTTTTCCTCTTTTTCTGTAAGGACTTCTACCTGTTTGATTGTGTTTTCCTGTTTTTCTTTAAGGACTTGTAACTCTTTAGCAATGTTCTCCTGTATTTCTTTAAGTGATTTATTAAAGTCCTTCTTGATGTCCTCTACCATCATCATGAGATATGCTTTTAAATCTAGGTCTAGGTTTTCGGGTGTGTTGGGGTGCCCTGGACTGGGCGAAGTGGGAGTGCTGGGTTCTGATGATGGTGAGTGGTCTTGGTTCCTGTTAGTAGGATTCCTACGTTTACCTTTCGCCATCTGGTAATCTCTGGAGTTAGTAGTTATAGTTGACTCTGTTTAGAGATTGTTCTTCTGGTGATTCTGTTACCGTCTCTCAGCAGACCTGGGAGACAGATTCTCTCCTCTGAGTTTCAGTGCTCAGAGCACTCTCTGCTGGCAAGCTCTCTTACAGGGAAGGTGCGCAGATATCTTGTTTTTGGACCTCCTCCTGGTCGAAGAAGAAGGCCCAAAACAGGGCCTCTCTCAGAAGCTGTGTTGCTTTGGCAGTTCCCAGAAGCTGTCAGCTTCTGTGGTGCAGACTCTCACCTGTGCAGACTAAAATCCTAAGTTCCAGGGAGTCCTGGAACCAAGATGGTGACCGCTGCTCCTGAGGCTGAGGCCGTCTCCGGAGCCAGGCAGACACCTGTCCTCTGGTCCGGATGGTGGCTGGTTGTCTGCGGCCCGCCCAGGCTGCTGCCTCAGCGGCTCTGTGCTTCTGCCCGTCCCAGAAGCTGTCCGGTTCACTGGCGCACCCTCTAACCTGTTCAGACTAATTTCCTAAGTTCTGCTGAGTCCCGGAACCAAGATGGCGACCGCTGCTGCTGAGGCTGAGGCCGCCTCCCAAGCCCAACCCAACTCATTTTATGAAGCCACTATTACTCTGATACCTAAACCACAGAAAGACCCAACAAAGATAGAGAACTTCAGACCAATTTCTCTTATGAATATCGATGCAAAAATCCTCAATAAAATTCTCGCTAACCGAATCCAAGAACACATTAAAGCAATCATCCATCCTGACCAAGTAGGTTTTATTCCAGGAATGCAGGGATGGTTTAATATACGAAAATCCATCAATGTAATCCATTATATAAACAAACTCAAAGACAAAAACCACATGATCATCTCATTAGATGCAGAAAAAGCATTTGACAAGATTCAACACCCATTCATGATAAAAGTTTTGGAAAGATCAGGAATTCAAGGCCCATACCTAAACATGATAAAAGCAATATACAGCAAACCAGGAGCCAACATCAAAGTAAATGGAGAGAAGCTGGAAGCAATCCCACTAAAAGCAGGGACTAGACAAGGCTGCCCACTTTCTCCCTACCTTTTCAACATAGTACTTGAAGTATTAGCCAGAGCAATTCGACAACAAAAGGAGATCAAGGGGATACAAATTGGAAAAGAGGAAGTCAAAATATCACTTTTTGCAGATGATATGATAGTATATATAAGTGACCCTAAAAATTCTACCAGGGAACTCCTAAACCTGATAAACAGCTTCGGTGAAGTAGCTGGATATAAAATAAACTCAAACAAGTCAATGGCCTTTCTCTATACAAAGAATAAACAGGCTGAGAAAGAAATTAGGAAAACAACACCCTTCTCAATAGTCACAAATAATATAAAATATCTTGGCGTGACTCTAACTAAGGAGGTGAAAGATCTGTATGATAAAAACTTCAAATCTCTGAAGAAAGAAATTAAAGAAGATCTCAGAAGATGGAAAGATCTCCCATGCTCATGGATTGGCAGGATCAACATTGTAAAAATGGCTATCTTGCCAAAAGCAATCTACAGATTCAATGCAATCCCCATCAAAATTCCAACTCAATTCTTCAACGAATTAGAAGGAGCAATTTGCAAATTCATCTGGAATAACAAAAAACCTAGGATTGCAAAAAGTCTTCTCAAGGATAAAAGAACCTCTGGTGGAATCACCATGCCTGACCTAAAGCTTTACTACAGAGCAATTGTGATAAAAACTGCATGGTACTGGTATAGAGACAGACAAGTAGACCAATGGAATAGAATTGAAGACCCAGAAATGAACCCACACACCTATGGTCACTTGATCTTCGACAAGGGAGCTAAAACCATCCAGTGGAAGAAAGACAGCATTTTCAACAATTGGTGCTGGCACAACTGGTTGTTATCGTGTAGAAGAATGCGAATCGATCCATACTTATCTCCTTGTACTAAGGTCAAATCTAAGTGGATCAAGGAACTTCACATAAAACCAGAGACACTGAAACTTATAGAGGAGAAAGTGGGGAAAAGCCTTGAAGATATGGGCACAGGGGAAAAATTCCTGAACAGAACAGCAATGGCTTGTGCTGTAAGATCGAGAATTGACAAATGGGACCTAATGAAACTCCAAAGTTTCTGCAAGGCAAAAGACACCGTCAATAAGACAAAAAGACCACCAACAGATTGGGAAAGGATCTTTACCTATCCTAAATCAGATAGGGGACTAATATCCAACATATATAAAGAACTCAAGAAGGTGGACTTCAGAAAATCAAATAACCCCATTAAAAAATGGGGCTCAGAACTGAACAAAGAATTCTCACCTGAGGAATACCGAATGGCAGAGAAGCACCTGAAAAAATGTTCAACATCCTTAATCATCAGGGAAATGCAAATCAAAACAACCCTGAGATTCCACCTCACACCAGTCAGAATGGCTAAGATCAAAAATTCAGGTGACAGCAGATGCTGGCGTGGATGTGGAGAAAGAGGAACACTCCTCCATTGTTGGTGGGATTGCAGGCTTGTACAACCACTCTGGAAATCCGTCTGGCGGTTCCTCAGAAAATTGGACATAGTACTACCGGAGGATCCAGCAATACCTCTCCTGGGCATATATCCAGAAGATGCCCCAACTGGTAAGAAGGACACATGCTCCACTATGTTCATAGCAGCCTTATTTATAATAGCCAGAAGCTGGAAAGAACCCAGATGCCCCTCAACAGAGGAATGGATACAGAAAATGTGGTACATCTACACAATGGAGTACTACTCAGCTATTAAAAAGAATGAATTTATGAAATTCCTAGCCAAATGGATGGACCTGGAGGGCATCATCCTGAGTGAGGTAACACATTCACAAAGGAACTCACACAATATGTACTCACTGATAAGTGGATATTAGCCCCAAACCTAGGATACCCAAGATATAAGATACAATTTGCTAAACACATGAAACTCAAGAAGAATGAAGACTGAAGTGTGGACACTATGCCCCTCCTTAGAATTGGGAACAAAACACCCTTGGAAGGAGTTACAGAGACAAAGTTTGGAGCTGAGATGAAAGGATGGACCATGTAGAGACTGCCATATCCAGGGATCCACCCCATAATCAGCATCCAAACGCTGACACCATTGCATACACTAGCAAGATTTTATCGAAAGGACCCAGATGTAGCTGTCTTTTATGAGACTATGCCTGGGCCTAGCAAACACAGAAGTGGATGCTCACAGTCAGCTAATGGATGGATCACAGGGCTCCCAATGGAGGAGCTAGAGAAAGAACCCAAGGAGCTAAAGGGATCTGCAACCCTATAGGTGGAACAACAATATGAACTAACCAGTACCCCGGAGCTCTTGACTCTAGTTGCATATGTATCAAAAGATGGCCTAGTCGGCCATCAGTGGGAAGAGAGGCCCATTGGACACGCAAACTTTATATGCCCCAGTACAGGGTAACGCCTGGGCCAAAAAGGGGGAGTGGGTGGGTAGGGGTGTGGGGGTGGGTGGGTATGGAGGACTTTTGGTATAGCATTGGAAATGTAAATGAGCTAAATACCTAATAAAAAATGGAAAAAAAAAAGAAGTCTCTGTCAAGAAATATTAGGCTTCCACCTGTTATAGCCCTCTTCATACTGTCTTCTTCTACCCTCTGCAATGAAACTCAGTTAAGGGAATGTTTTTAATAGTTAAATAACTGTTTGAGCACCATTTGCCACTGACAATGTTGTTTCCACTGTATAAAGTTCCTATAGGCACAGGACCTAGTGACAAACCAGCCTGACTCCATCTTAATGTCAATAGCCAGCCATCTTGTTACATGGCCAAATAAGTTTGTTTCTCTTTATTCTAAAACTCAAGTCCCTGAAAGTTGACCTGTTCCACAACCTAAACTCTGACCATACCCTAACCTCCACCCTCGTAAGATACATCATATCTGCCAAATAATTCTGGGATATTCTGCTCATTTTCTATATAACTAAAGTTTTTCTGGAAAGCATCCAAAACTTGGAAACCCCTAACTTTGCCATTCCTGGGCTATAAAAACCCATGCCTCCTATGTTTGTGGGGGTCCTCTTAAAGGCCACATTTAGGGAGAGGCATATTATGGACTGGCTATCCTCTGCACAAATAATAACCCTGGTATATATTTAGCTAATTTGGGTCATGACCTTTACACTCATTTAGTGTGGTTAACACTTGGTCATTCTGTCTCATTTTTTTCTCTGTATTGATTCATAATCTTTTTATGAATTGATCAAAATGAGGTGTATGTTGTCATTCATCATTTGCTCTTTCAACAAATTGTTGGGGTCTACTCTGTGTCATACAACCTCCAGGTTCTAGATTTGAAATGATCACTAATGTTAGATGGTAAAAAATAGTACTTCCCACATACAGTGTAAGCAGCCACTAAAACTAATAACAAGAACATATGATTACTGCTGTCAAACTGGATAACTGCTTTGAAATCAGTATATTCTGATGCTAACATCTAACAAAACAATATATTCAGAGTCTCATCCAGTAGAGCAGATGGAAATGGTTAAAATCTTACTGAAAGAGGCAGAAACCTTGGACCCCTGTGCAGAAGGACAAGTGGTGGGATGGTGGAATGAGCACTGCAGGTGAAGAAGAGGCAAGAGTACATGTTCTGTGGCTAGAACTTTGTAGAACATCGTAGACAGATGAGCATGGCATATCCTGCCTAGAATGATATTTCAACTGATTGCCTTGCTTCTCTTTCACCTTTCCCCAGTTAGTTTATCCAAGAAGGTTTTATGGTAGAGGTGGTGGTGCTGGTGGTGCTGGTGCTGGTGGTTGTGATGGTGGTGAAGAAGGAGGAGGAGGAGGAGGAGGAGGGTGGGGTGGTGGTAGAGATGGAAGTGGTTGTGGAGATGGAGGAGGTGGTGGTGGTAGTGGTGATGGTGATGTTAGTGGTGGTGGTAGAGGAGGAGGTGGTGATTATGCTGTTGGTGGTGGTTTGTTTTGTTTTTATTAAGTTACTTATTTACTGGTTCTATCAGCACAAGTCAAACAGTCCTCTGAGGGGGTGAGTGAGGATTAACCATAGAAAAGGCAGAAAGAAGATTCAGAAGCAAGAGTTAGAATTGGGAGGGCTGAAGGTCAATACCCCATCAGCGTTTACTTTGCTTAGCTTCTTTATACTTAACAGTGCTATGGGAAACAGAGTCATAAGCTAGCAGAAACGACCACTGACATACACACATGATATATGTTCCCATCTGGAGTTCCCCCTGCTCCTTCCACCCCAAAGTTCAGCCCCTTGCCTTGAGCCTCAATTGTATCCCCTCTTATTGTTCAATTCATCAGCAGGCAAGGAAATCTGCCAGCAGACATTGGCCTGCCTTGACTCTGTCTGGCAGGCAGTCTTACCCAGAAGCAGACAGAATGGCTCCTGACAATTTACTTTAATTCCCAACTGCAGCTTCCACTCCCTTCTTTCTTCCTCGCTCTTACCTTCTGCTCCCCCTCTACATCCACTTCTTTTCCCTTTCTCAGAAAAGGGGAGGCCTCCTGTGGATATCAAAGGACTTTGGTATATCAAGTTGCAGTAAGACCAGGTACAACTTCCTTTATTGAGGCTAGACAAGGTAGCTCATTTAGTTGGGAGGGATCCACAGTCAGGCTGTGGATCGGAGACTGCCCATGCTCCAGCTTTATGGGTACCACATGAAGACTCAGCTGCACGACGGTTGCATATATATAGCCTGAATCTGTCACGTGCTTGCTCTCTGGTTTGCAGTTCAATTTCTATGAGCCCCTATGGGCCCAGGTTATTTTATTCTGTAGGTTTTCTTGTCATTGACCCCTCTGGCTCATTCCAGAAGATTCTCCAAGCTCCACTTAATGTTTGGCTGTGGGTCTCTGCATCAGTTTCTATCGTGTGCTCAGTAAAGTCTCTCTGATGACAGTTATGCTAGGTTCCTATCTGCAAACATAGCAGAGTATCATTAATAGTGTCAGGAGTGGACTCCCTCTCATAGCATGGTTCTCAAGCTGGGCCAGTTGTTGGTTGGCCCGTTTCCTCAAATTCTGTTCCATCTTACGCCTGTTGATCTTGTAGGCAGGACAAATTGTGGGTCTAAGGTTTTGTGGCTGGGTTGGTGTCCCCATCCCTTCATTGGAAGTCTTTCCTAGTTGTAGGAGTTCAGGATCCATACTCCCCACTGCTAGGAGTCTTAGCTAGGGTCACTCTCATAGATTCCTGGGAGTTTCCTAGTTTATCCCAGAGATGCCTCCCTCACAATCCAGAGGTCTCTCTCAGTCCTCTCTCCCCCTCTGCTCCCCCACCTCATCCCCTCTGTTCTGATCCCCACACCTTCCCCCACCCAGTCCCCTCCCTCCATCCACTTTTGATGTCTAATCTCTATCCCTTTCTAAGTGAGATTCAAACTTTCTTCCTTGGGCCCTCCTTGTTACTTTGCTTCTTTAGGTCTATGTTTTGTAGCATGGTATTTTGTACTTTTGGACTAATACTCGCTTATAAGTGACTACACACCATTTTTGTCTTTCTGGAACTGGGTCACTTCACTCTGGATGAATGATTCTAGCTCCATCCATTTACCTGCAAATTTCATGATTTTAATGTTTTCCATGGCTGAGTCACACATGACTCTGTAAACATTATTTTTTTATCCATTCTTCGGTTGACGGCCACATAGATTACTTTCAGTTTCTGGATATTACGAGTAAAGCTGCTAAGAATATATTTGAGCAAGTGTCCTTATGATAGGATGAAATGTCTTTTGGGTATATGTCTAGAAGTGATAATCTGGGTTTTGAGGTAGATCAATTCCCAATTTTTTGAGAAAGTAGCTATACAAGTTTATACTCCCAGAAGCAATGAAAGAGAGTTTCATTGAAAAGAAAAGCTTTTAGCTCTACATCCTTGCAGGCATGAACCATTACTTTAGTTTTTGATTAGCTATTCTGAGGGGTGTAATATGGAATCTTATAGTCATTTTTTGTATGCATTTCCCTGATGGCTAAGGATATTGAACATTTCTTTAACTGCATCTCAGCCATTAGAGATTCCTCTGTCAAAAATTCTGTTTAGATTTGTACCCCATTTTTTAATTGAGTTATTTTGTTTGTGTCTAATTACTTGAGTTCTTCATATATTTTTTTATATTAATCCTCTGTCGATGCTGTTGTTTGCTCCTAATGACAGAGTCCATTGCCTTATAGAAGCTTTTCAGTTTCATAAGGTCCCATTTATTAATTGTTGATCTCAGTACCTGAGTTGTTAGTGTTCTGTTCAGGAAGTTGTCTCCTGTGCAAATACGCTCAAGGCTATTCCCCACTTTCTCTTTTATCAGATTTAGTGTATCCAGTTTCATTATGAGGTCTTTGATCCACTTGAACTTGAGTTTTGTGCAGGTTGACAGATAGGATCTATTTGTATTCTTTTACATAAAGACATCCAGTTGGACCAGCATCATTTCTTGAAGATGCTTCCTTTTTTTCCTATTGTATGGTTTTGGCTTTTTTTTTTTTTTTTCTCAAAAAAAGTGTCCTTGGGTTTGTGGATTTATTTTGGCATCTTTGATTCTTTTCCATTGATCAATCTGTCTATTTCTATACCAGTCCTATGCAGTTTCTTTTACTTTTGCTCTAGGTATAGTAATCTGGGCTGACATCTGTGGTCTCTTAGCATCTGCAAAATATCTGGACCTTCTGGTTTTAAGAGTCTCTATTGAGAAGTTTGGGTTTTCTTTCCCCCTTGCAACTTTTAATATTCTTTCTTTGATTCTTTGTACATTTAGTATTTTGATTATTATTTCATGGGAGTACTTATTTGGTGTTTTATAAGTTTCTTGTGTGTTTATAGACATATCTCTTTTTTTAGGTTAGGAAAATTGTCTTCAATGATGTCATTCAAAATATTTTCTGAGCCTTTGAGCTGGGGAACTTTGAGTTGTTTGCTTTTAATAAATATACATTTCCTGAGAATTTATCAGGGTTCTGATTTTTTTTTCATAGATAAAGGAACTTCTGGATTTGCTAAGAAAGCCACTCATTCACAGAATTGAAATTTTTCTTCTCTCTCACTACATGAAAGAAGTTGATTGTTTGAGACTGGTTATTCCAGTTTAAAGTTAAATAAAGGCCACCATAGAATTTTCTAATCCTGCTCTTCCAGTTATATTGGCTCCCTTTTTTGTGTAACTTTGCCCTGGTTTATCTCTGTGGGAAATCAATTCCTTAAATACATTTCTTAGGCCTCTCTTTTCTAACTGCTTAATCACTGCAGTCCATATTGTGTTCTGAGTTTACTATAACATTATACTTGCTTGAATTAGCCTTTTTTGTTTTGTCGTGGTCATACTGCTTGTCTTGAGCCTGCATTCAGTGGATTTTAACATTATCTCTACTTTACTAAAATAAGGCTTTTGCTGATTGCAGTAGCCTAACACTAGGAGAGATGAATAAAACAATAAAATCTTACCCTTTCCGTGCACAGGCAATAGAGGAAGAAGGGCCCTTATTCGAAATCTGAATTAAACTAAATGTAACTCAAGACTTCCCACTAACATAGCACACATGTGTGGATAGATAACTGACACGTAGAAAGGGAGCAGCAGTAACGGTACTCATCTCCAGCTGACCCTTAGCTGCTTTGTTATTCCATCAGGCCGAAGTTTTGGCATTTCTATCTGTCTACCCCCTTTGCACCCCTTACAAATAATGCTAGACAGTTTTGTTCTTTTTGTAACCCAGAATGTTTGTGGAACTCATGGACTTCTCTTGCATCCCTACTACCCCGGTACAGTTGGAAGTTCTCATCATCTCAACCAAAGATACTATCATATTTCAAAGGGAGTAGGAGCATAAAAGTTGCGTTATCTCTGAGTAGACACTCAGAAGACAATTGGTATGGAAATGTGATATGCCTGTGCAGGTGATTCATCCGGGGGTCCCCACTTTAAACGTTCTATATTGGTCCTCTAAAGCAGGGCTGGTCCATAATCTTTGGAGCAATTAGAACAGTTCAGGAGTATGTGACTTTACTGTCAGCCTTTGACAAGAGGAAATTAACTAAATACCAAGCAAGACATTTTCTCACACTCCTATGACTGGTCCCAAAGACTACTAACCCAACTTAACCCTGACAGCTCAGGAGTGAGTTGTTGTAGGGCATCTTGATAAAACGAATTAGTAGCTTATGGACAAGACTTGATAGTGGCAAGTGCTGTAGTGATTACTTAGAGATACTTATACCCTAATCCTCTAGATTCAATTTTGTTTTGTAGATTTTTATATCTTTAAAATGTATTTTATATATATATTTGTTTTTGAGACAGGGTTTCTCTGTATAGACCTAGCTGTCCTGGACCTCACTCTGTTGACCAGACTGGCCTTGAACTCAGAAATCCGCCTGCCTCTGCCTCTGCCTCCCAAGTGCTGGGATTAAAGGCATGCGAGATATATATCTCGCATGCCTTTAACAATTAATAACAATTAATGAAAAAAAGAGGCCACAAATTTGAAGGCAGACTATATGAGGGGGTTGGAGAGAAGAGATGGAGGGAGAAATATTGTATTCATGTTATAATCTCAAAAATAGAATACATTTTAAAGAGAAAAAAGATTCTGTATATATATATATATATTGCATTTGTAGGGGTCTTTTTTTCCCCCACTGTATATACTATTGCTAACTTTTACATATGTTCAAAGTTAGAAGTAACCAAGATGTTTCTCTCAGATAAACTTGCAAGTTGAAGGTGTGGGAGGAATATGAACACACTACTAAAGTTCTGTAGATAGCTCACTCTTGCTACATAGTTCTGTATTTCTTCTATATTATTTTTTTCCTCTTTCTTTCTTTTTCTTGGTATGAATCTCATCCTGAATTTTAGATATATAGTGGATGTTTATTCTTTACATTTTAATTGATTTCTCTTATGTATCAATTCTTTAAAGTATCTTCCTATATTTAAACTCTCAAAAGCTTTAGTTTTCATTTCACAAAAAGTTATACACTTTCTGGTATTGTCTTGGCCAAGTAAAACTATTATATAGTATAAGACAAATTTTCTCTTTAAAATTAGATGCTCCAGGATAATGTTTTGAACTACCTTGCTATAAGGAAGAGAAAGGGAAGTGCTTGTAAGAGATTATGTCTTTTATCTTTCCTGGGTTATGCTAACGTACTTGCAAGAGTTTCCCAGAAGAAAATGATACAAGTGTAAATGACTTCTCCATGCCAGATATGTGGGCTTAATGGCATGAATACTTCATAAGAGAAATACGACAGTAGAGAACAATTTTATCCTATTATTCCGAGGCCTTAGCAATCTTGAGAGCAGCAGAATAGAAGCTATCTCTTTTTAAAGGGATTGAAAATATCTAAGAGACAGTAAGGAGAGAATAAGGCCTGCAGGACTTTTCTTTTCTTATGAAAGTAATCATTACCAAACCTGACCCATCCCCCAATAGTTTTCCATCTTCCAAATGAGATGTTATCCAGAAATTTTTCACTCTTTATCATGTTTGAAGAAATAACTTTGTCTTTCTACCCTTATAAAAAGTTTTAATGTTTTTAAAGACACTTCAAAACTCTATAATGATAATACTTTATTACTTAAATGATGTTTTCTAGTTCTACTAAAATTTTATACTGAAATTGTTTTTCATGTAAGATATTTTAATTATATGCAAACATACATTAAATTTAAAAATAATTCTCAGCTTATAATTTACTTTACTGATAAAAAACCACTTTAGCAATTCCAGATTGTTCTTTTATTAGTCTTTTCTTTCCTTTCTCTTCTGTCCCTCCTTCCAAGTATCCTCACTTTCTTGTGCCCTGCTTCCTTTCCCTTACCTTCATCTTCTAGGTTTTGTGCTTTGTAATCTTCTGATACCTCAAAATGCTTCTGAAACGCTAGTGTTTTATTTTTGTCTGTTGATATATCTAATACTGCTGAAATATTGTAGTGTTTTATGTTTGTCTAGATTTTAATGGCAACATATAATAAAATGGATTAAAACTTTAATGTTTTAAACTATCCCAGTAGATATCATTTTGTACAGGCAGTAGAGATAAAGCCATAGCACTACCACAAACACCCTCGTAGCTATGATCCATATTCTATATGTATTTTCTATGTGAAAAAGCCTATGCCCTTAGGTTAAATAAGTGTCAAAATATTACAGTGAATTACTTCCATGACTGTGTCTCAGTAATATTCCACGAAGCATGATATTGAATTAGAGTAGAACAGTTATCCTTCTGCAAGTTAGAATTTACATCCAATCCTAGAATTTGTCTCTTAATTCTACCCTGTTTATCCCTTCCTCAAACTACTGTGCTCTTATGTGGGTACAGGTTAGTATTCCAGCTATTATTTTAAAAAAACACAATATAACTTATGTCAAACTGTCTAGACAGTATTGTGATGCTTATGCTACTAATTTTTTGGAGGTTGTTATTTTGACATATGTACATCTATAATAATATTTTTATTGAAAAGAGACTAGTATAATGATTCACCTGATAATTTAGTATGGAGGACAATTATCTTATCCCCCACATAGTTCTGCATAAAATTTTATTCATTGCCAAGGATGCTTGCTTTATGCATTAATGGACCTTGATATCATTAATAGGAATGTTCAAATTTGCTTATCATTTGTAACAACAGAAATTTTAACAAGACATTTTTATAAACTTTATCAATCATTGTGCCAGAATTTTCATCACTGTAACAAAATTCCTGAAAAAAAAGAAAATTAGATCAAGGGAAAAAGATTTTCTTTTACCTCATCGTTTCAGAGTGGCTGTTTCCACTGACCGCAGGCCCATGGCACAGGAGAACACCATAGGAGAGGAGCATGGTAGAGGAAGAGCCACTAGGCTAATAGCAGAAAGCATAGAGTGTACAGGACCTGGGCAGGTACATCTTTGCAGGAATGCCTCCTATGAATTGCCTACTGTAACTGTCCTCACATCCCAACAGTGTCAATTTTGCTAGTAACTCAAGGAATTATTTTAGTGACTATGCTAGGCTCCTCAGAATCCAGCTGCCTTTTCTTTCAACAGAGCCACCATTCAGGCACAAAAATGTCAAATATGAACCTTTTGGTAGGTTGCTACTCCATTCCCAAACTCCAAAAACAAAATTTATTTGAATTTATTTAATCATATATGAATGCTTTTGTTTGAAAATAATATCTAAAATATAGTCAGTATATGTTTTAAAGTTTAAAATGGATTCTATAGATGTATTATTAAATTTTAAATAGAAAATGTTTATAATATAATACTGAAATTCTATCATTCTTTATTATTATTCGTTTAAAAGTGTGATTAACTCATACTTGGAATTGTTATCAAGGCCAAGAACTTGTGATTAAATAATCCTAGGCCCTAGAGGAGAACTGTAACTATTAATCTAAGTGTGCATAGTATTAAACCAACTTCTAATGATGTATTATTATACTCATGGTACAGTGCACTGCTCAGTCCTCATCAAAGAAGCTTCATTTTGTAGTAGATGGTACTTAATAGAGAGGTTTTTATATGAAAAGGTGCAAAGAATAAGATATTGCAGAATACTAAGTCCTAAGGGGACATCTGTATCACACCATGTCCTCCCAATGCTCAGGGATCATTGGGAAAGAGGAGGCAGAAAGGTTGTATGAGCTGTGGATGGTAGATATTAAGGAAACAGTGTTTGGTGGATACAACAAAGCAGTTGCACTACATCACAGTAGAAGCCTTAGGCCACACAAAGGGGAGATGGGCACAAAGTCTCACCTCTAACTAAGAGGCTATTGGAAATTGATAGCTCCTGGAAGAGGAAGAGCAGGGGCCAGACGCTTCCAGGACTAGATCTATGTTAGCAGACAGAGGCACTAAGCCTCTGGACAACGATTCCTGCAGGAGAATAAAAATTACTTTCACATCTGCTGCTCAACGTGGTTGGAAGAAAAGCCCAGCATGGTTGGAGCAGAAGAAAACCCACCAACGTTGCAGAAAACAGATTTGCCTGGGATATCTCCAGAGGAAATATCATTTCCTCTGAGACAACAATAATTACAGGAGGATAAAAGTTGCTTCAATATCTGGCACCTAATGTGGGACATCCCCATGTAATCCTTTGGGGTGTTCTATGCCTTTTTTGTTCCCAAATAAAACCCTAGCCTGTTCTAGCTCCTAAGTAAAAGACAGAGACCTGGTATATTTTTTGACAAGCTGCAAGCCTAAACTGGGCAGATTCTGTTCTATTCTAATCCTCTATGACTATCTACTTCCCATGGTATGTTTTTTTCTACCTGTATCTATGCCTCCTACTAGCTTTCTCTACTCCAAGTGGTGTCCTCATGGCAAATACTTTGACAATCTATTCCCCCATACTTCTTCTGTAGGTCTACTTCATGGCCACCTCTCATTATCCATCCATATGGTCTCTTCATACCTTCTGTTCTTCCTTCCTCTCCCATTTGGGATCTTCTCCTTGGGATCTGAAATCTTGCCTCTCTGCCAAGACATAGACTGATCAGCTCTTTATTAGTCCACCACAGATAATTTGGGAGCATTCTTTAATACAACAGTGATACATGAGATGGTTCAATAACCATAATAATCGGGGCACAGAAATCAGCATCAGGTTACACAGTGGATAAGAGCAACCCCAACAGGAGAGTCTGTTTCCTGTAAGTGTATGGATACTGATGTGTTGTCTGCTCTCCAGCAAAGGCTACACCTCTGAGAGTATAAGAGTTTCATGAGGTGTACTTGATAGTGTTTTTTGTTTTGCTTTGTTTTTAAGACACAAAATTGGGTATGTAGTTGTCTTGATTACAGTTTCTACTGCTGTAAGAAGCCTGACCATGTCTGGGGTGGGGGGGGGCTGGGGAGAGAGTTACGGTAGAATTTGAACTTTGGGCTGAAAAAGGGTTGCATGCTCAGAGCTCAGTAGGTTGTGTAGTGAGAGGCAAGCTCGTAAGCTACATTCCTCCATGGCTTCTGATTTGGTTCCTGCCTCCAGGTTTTTGTGTCTAGTTCCTTCCTGACTTTGCTCTGAGATGGAGTGTGTCCCAAGAGTTACAAGGAGAAATAAATACTTTCCCTTCCAAGTTGCTTTGGGTCATGGTGTTTTATTTATTTATTTTTTGTTTTGTTTTTCTTTGTCTTTTCAGTTTTTTATTAGATATTTTCTTCATTTACATTTCAAATGCTATCCTGCAAGTCCCCTATACCCTCCCCCCACCCTGCTCCCCTACCCATCCACTCCTACTTCTTGGCCCTGGTGTCCGCCTTGTACTGGGGCATATAAAGTTTGCAAGACCAAGGGGCCTCTCTCCCCAATGATAGCCTACTAGGCCATCTTCTGCTACATATGCAGCTAGAGATATGAGCCCTGGGGGGTACTAGTTAGTTCATATCGTTTTTCCACCTATAGGGATGCAGACCCCTTCAGCTCCTTGGGTACTTTCTCTAGCTCCTCCATTGGGGGCCCTGTGTTCCATCCAATAGCTGACTGTGAGCATTCACTTCTGTATTTGCCAGGTACTGGCATAGCCTCACAAGAGACAACTATATCAGGGTCCTTTCAGCAAAATGTTGCTGGCATGTGCAATAGTGTCTGCGTTTGGTGCCTGATTATGGGATGGACCCTGGGTGAGGTATTCTCTGGATGGTTCATCCTTTCATCTTAGCTCCAAACTTTGTCTCTGTAACTCCTTCCATGGGTATTTTGTCCCTAAGAAAATCAAGAGGAAAGAAGACCAACGTGTGGTCATGGTGTTTTATTACAGTAATAAAAACCCTAATTAAGACAGTATGGAAAGAGAAATGGATATGTAAAGAATGGGAGATGTCAAAATGCATCATAGTAATATTCTGCAAAAAAGTAATAAAATTAGGAAAATATGTAATTAAACATAATGGCCTCTAGTAAAAATGTGTATATGTAAATTTTGGTTTAAAGGAATTAGTAGAACATGAGTAACTAGGCTTCATCATGCCAGTTTTCAAACAAAATCTGTTTTAATTGTTTCAATGAACAATTGGATTTTTTTTTTAATGTCAACAAGCTTTCTTTTATTTTAATTTAAAAAATTTATTTATGCACTTTATATCCAAATCCCAGGCCCACCTCCCTCCTCTGCAGCCTGCCCCACACTCACATACCCCTCCCCATATAAGCCCCTCCCCCTCTGCCACTGATCCCAGACAAAGAAACCCATTTAGGGAGAGATCATCTACAGACAGGCAACAGAATGAGAGAAAACCCATAATCCAATTGGTAAGGGACCCATATAAAGACCAACATGCACATCTGCTGCAAATGTGTACGGACCTAGGTCCAGCCCATGTGTTTTCTTTCTCTAGCGATTTGCTCTCTGTGAGGCCCCATGCTCTCACATGTTAGTTGACTCTGTAGGTGTCTTTGACCCCTCTGGCTCCATCAGTCCTTACCTCACTCTTCCACGAGTCTCCCCAAATTATGACTGACGTTTGGCTGTGGGTCTCTGAATCTGTTTCCATCAGCTGCTGGATGAAGCCTCTCAGTAAAATAATTATGCTAGGCTCCTGTCAGAAAGCATAGCAGAGTATCGTTAATAGTGTCAGAAGCTGGCTCTCTCCCATGGGGTGGGTCTTAAATTGGGATAATCATTGGTTGGCCATTCCTTCAGTTTCTACTCCATCTTTCTACTTGCATATCTAGCAAGCAGACCAAATTTTGGGTTTGAAGGTTTATGGGTGAATTGTTGTCCCCTCCCTCCACTGAAAGTTCTGCTTGGCTACAAGAGGTGGTCACTTCAGTCTCCATATTGCCAGCTGCTAGGAAATCTCGGGTAGAGTCACCCCCATACACTTCAAGGAACCTCTCCCATCCCAGGTCTTAGGCACATACCAAAGATGCCCACCTCTCCATTTCTGTTCTCTTTCCTAGCCATATCTCCACTCCTTGCTATCTCCACACCTGATCTTCACTCTTGATCCCCACTCCATCCCATCTCCCACTCAGTTCTCTGCCTCCTTGCACCTCCTATATCTATTTTATATCCTCTTCTGTGTAAAATTCAAGCATCCTCCCTTGGGACTTCCCTATTACTTAGCTTTGTTGGTTCTGTGGATTCTAACATGGTTATACCTGGGCTTTATGGCTCATAAACATTTATAAGTATGTATCATGCATGTCTTACTGGGTCTGGGTTACCTCTCTTGGGATGATATTTTCTACTTCCATCCATTTGCCTCCAAATTTCATGATGTCAGTGTTTTTAATAGCTGAGTAGTAATCCATTGAGTAAATGTACCACATTTTCTTTATCCATTCTTTGGTTTGGGACATCAATGTTGTTAACACCTTCTGACTATTACAAATAAAGCTGCTATGAACATAGTTGAGCGAGTGTCTTTGGGTATGGTGGAACATCGTTTATATAAGACCCCAGGGCATTTGCACTCTTACTAGCAATGAACAAGCTCCCCTTGCTGCATGTGTTGTCACTTGAGATTTTATCTTCACCATTCTGACAGGTGAAGATGGAATCCAAGAGTTGTTTTGATTTGCATTTTCCTGATGACTAAGGATGTTGAGTATTTCTATAAGTGTTTCTCTACCATTAAGCCATTCCACTGTTGAGAATTCTCTGTTTAGTTCTGTACCCCATTTTTAATTGTTATTTTGTTTCTTGGGTTTGAATTTCTTCAATTTCTTGTAATTTGAGATATTAGCCTTCTTTCAGATGTAGGGTTGGTAAAGATTATTTTCTCTATTCTATAGGCTGCTGTTTTGTCCGACTCAGTGTATCTTTTGTTTTACAGAACCTCTTAAGTTTCATGAGGTCCTAATTATAAATTGGTGACCTTAGTGCCTGAGCTATTCGTATTCTGTTCAAGAAGTTGTCTGTGTCAATATGTTAAAGGTTGTTTCCCACTTTCTCTTTGATTAGATAAAGTGTATCCCTATGTTGAGGCCTTTGACCTATTTGGATTTGAGTTTTGTGCAGGGTGATAAATATGGATCTATTTGCATTTTTCTACATGCAGACATCAAGTTAGATCAGCACCATTTCATGTGGATTTTTTCTTTCAGCTTGTTTATATTGTGGATTACATGAATAGATTTTCCTATATTGATCCATCCCAGCATCCCTGGGATAAAGCCTACTATTGTCTTAGATAATGTTTTTGATGTGTTCTTGGAAATGTTCTGCAAATATTTTATTGAGTTTTTTTGCATCAATGACTATAACAGAAATTACTCTGAAATTACCTTCCTTTGCTGAGTTTTTATGTGGTTTAGGTATCACGGTGACTATGGCCTCGTAGAATGAGTTTAACAATGTTCCTTCTGTTTCCATGTTTGTGGAATAATTTGAGTAGTATTTATATTAGCTCTTCTTTGAAAGTCTGGTAGAATTTTGTTCTAAAACCATGGGGCCCTGGGCTTCTTTTTGGATGGGAGACTTTTAAGACTGCTTTTCTTTCCTTAGGGGTACGAGGACTATTCAAAAATTTTACCTGATGTTTAACTTTTCGTGTTATCTATCAAGAAAGTCATCCCATTTTTGCTTAGACTTTCCAATTTTGTGGAAATTGAGTTTTGAATTTAGACCTAATGATTCTTTGGATTTCCTCAGTATCTATTGTTATGTCCCCAATTCATTTCGGTTTTTATTAATTTCGGTACATACTCTTTGCCTTTTACTTAGTTTTGCTAAGGGTTTGTCCATTATGTTGATTTTCTCAAAGAATCAGTCTTGATTTCATTAATTCTGTCTATTGTTACATTTTTTTCTCATTTTTTATTTCAACCCTGACTTTGATTATTTCCTGCCATCTCCTCTTCTTGGGTGTTGGCTTCTTATTGTTTTAGAGTTTTTGGATGTGCTTTTAAGTTGCTTTAAGTTTGAGATCTCTCCAATTTTTTTTTATGACGGCACTTAATAGTATAAACTTTCATCTTCATTTTCATTAAATATTAGAAAGTCTTTTAATTCCTTTCTTCATTGCTTCCCTGACCCAGTCATCACTGAGTAGAGAGTTGTTCAGTTTCCATGAATTTGTAGGTTTTCTGTTAATTCTGTTGTTTAAATCCAGCTTTAATCCATGGTGGTCTGAGAAGATACAAGGCATTATTTCTATTTTCTTTTATGTGATGAGGTTTGCTCTCTGACTGAGTATATGATCAGTTTTAGAGAATGTTGCATGAAGTGCTGAGAAAGTATGTTTTTTTTTTTGTTTGGGTGAAATGTTCTGTTGATATCTGTTAGGATCATTTGATTCATAACCTGATATTTTTATTATTTTTCCATTTAGTTTTTGTCTCAATGACCTGTTTATTAGAGAGAGGGTGGAGTTCTGACTTCTCCCAGTATTAATATGTGGGATAGTTGTGTAATTTAAACTTTAGTAATGTTTTCTTTACAAATGTGAGTGCCCTTTCCTTTGGGTCATAAATGTTAATAGTTGAGATGTCATCTTGGTAGAATTTTTTCTTTGACAAGTTTAAAGTGTTTTTCCCATCTCTTTTGTTTACTTTTGGTTGAAAGTCTATTTTATTAGATATTAGAATGACTACTCCAGCTTGCTTTTGGGTTGGTTTTCTTAGAAACCCATTTACCAGTCGTTTACTCTGAGGTGATGTTTTGTTGCTGAGGTGTGTTTGTTATATGCAGCATAATGATGGATCCTGTTTTCAAATTTATATTGTTAGCCTGTGACACTTTTTTTTAAGTTTTTTTTAATTGGGTATTTATTTCATTTACATTTCCAATGCTATCCCAAAAGTCCCCCATATGCTCCCCCACTCACTCCCCCACCCACCCACTTCCACTTCTTGGCCCTGGCGGTCCCTTGTACTGAGGCATATAAAGTTTGCACGACCAATGGGCCTCTCTTACCAATGATGGCCGACTAGGCCATCTTCTGATACATATGCAGCTAGAGACACGAGCTCTGGGGAGTACTGGTTAATTCATATTGTTGTTCCACCTATAGGGTTGCAGATCCCCCCAGCTCCTTGGGTACTTTCAGCCTGTGACTTTTTATTGAAGAAGTGAGTCCATTAATGATGAAATATATGAACAACTAATGATTGTTGATCCTTTTTACTTTGCTATTTGATTAGTAGTCTCTCTCTCTCTCTCTCTCTCTCTCTCTCTCTGTGTGTGTGTGTGTGTGTGTGTGTGTGTGTGTGTGTGTGTGTGTGTGTGTGTGTTGGACTTTTCTTTCTACTATATTTTGTAGGACAGGGTTCATGGATAGATGTCGTCTAAATTTGGTGTTGTCATGGACTATCTTGTTTCTCTATCTATGGTGAATGAGCGTTTTTCAGAGTATAATCATCTGGGAAGACATTGATGGTTTCTTAGAGTTTGCAAGACATCTACCCAAGTGCTTTTGGCTTTTAAAATCGCTGTTGAGACATCAAGTATAATTCTGATAGATTTGTTTTTTATATATTACTTGGCCTTGCAGTTTTTAATATTCTTTCTTTGTTCTATAGTTTTAGTGCTTTGATTATTATGTGGTATGAAGATTTTCTCTTCTTACCTAATATGTTTGGTATTCTGTAAGCTTCTTGTATGTTTATAGTCATCTTTTTCTTTCAGTTGGGGGAATTTTCTTCTATGATTTTGTTGAAAATATTTTCTTGGCCTTCTTGCTAGTAATTTTCTCCTACCCCTATTATTTCATAGTTTTCCAGATTTCTTGGATGTTTTTATGTCAGGGACCTTTTAGATTTAACATTTTCTTTGACCAATGTATCAATTTATTCAATTGTATATTCTACACCTGAGATTCTCTCTTTCATCTCTTATATCCTGTTGCTGATACTTGTTTCTGAACTTTTTGTTCTCATCCCTAGTTTTCCATCTCAAGAATTCCCCCAGTTAATGTTTTCTTTATTGCTTCTATTTCCTTTTTCAGGTCTTGAACAGTTTTATTTATTTCCTTCAACTGTTTATTGCCCTCTTCTGTACTTCTTCAAGAGATTTCTTCTTTTGTCTTTAAATGTCTTTATCATCTTCATCTTCTCATGCTTCTGTTGTGTTAGGACATCTGTGGCTTGCTGTAGTAGGATAGCTGAGCTATGACTGTACCATATTGCCCTGGCTCTTGTTGATTGTGTTTTTTTAAGCTGGTCTTTAACCGTCTGGTTGTCCCTGGTGTTTGCTGGATGTTTCTGATGTTGGCAGGACTCCTCGCGTTGGTGGGCAGAGCCATTGGCCTGACAGTGGTGTTCAAGGAACAGCCTATTTTTCACCTCTGCTGACTGTGACTCAGGTGGAACTGAATGTTCCTGGGACCCAGAGACTTTTTGTGAAAGCAGGCAAAACGTTGACCCTGATGGTGGAAGTCAGGGAACAGTAGCTGCTTACTGTTTGTCTGTTCACAGTTGGATCCAGCAGGCAGGAGATTGGTGGGAGAGGGATCTAACCTGGAAGTTTCTTGGGTCCTCACAGGGCCTTGGGCCAGTTGATCTAGGACAGCAAGCAGTTCATCTTTCAGTCAACCAGTTTTATTAGGATAACCCATTTTACTTGCAAGTAATTAACATTTGATCTCCCTAAGAGTGTCGTCCTTATCTTTTCTTCTTTCTAATATATATGCTAAAATAATTGATATAATATGTAAGGCATCTGCAACAGTCTTGTGTATATTAAAACTAGGAACAAGCATAGATCTATCCTCAGAAAATTGGTTGAGCAAATTATGATAGCGCCTGATAAATAAAAAATCTTAATAGTATTTTAACTTCTAATTAATAAGATGATAATAAGAATTATATTATCCTATTTACTGGATAAATATGCTCAAGATATTAGTATTACATTTAAAAACAAGATACAGAATAGTCCCATGTTTCAGTGAAATTTAGTTATTCTACCACTTTTCCTTAATCTTTGGCTTAAGAATATAAGTGCTATAGAAAATTTTGATATGCTTGGGATTTCTTCAATAGCTTGGAAAATTTTAATTTTTTTGCACGTCAATAACTTTCCCTCCCTAGATGCCATTTTTTTCTTATAGATTTCTATAAAACTGCCATCATTCCTCATGTTAATCAAGGATCCTATGCTAGAATGTTTTTGTGGCTTTGACAGAATACCTGAGAAAATAGGAAAGATTAAATTTGGCTTATTATTTCAGAAGGCACAGTTCATAGCCAGCTGACTCCATGGCTGTGTGGTTATGTTGGTGGGGCAAAATCTCAGGGCAGCAGGGACACAGTGGGACAGAGCTGCCCAACTCATGGGAGCTGTTGAGGAGAGAGGAGTCTGAGATGAGCATCTTCAGTGACCTACCTCCTCCAACCAGGTCCTAAATCTTAGTAGCCCTTGCAGTGTGGACTCTCAATAGATCAACTCAAAGAAACTAAAACTCTTATGACCCAACCACTTCTCAATAAAGGTACCAACTGTAGACCAAGTCTTTAGTAGTGAACATTTTGGAAAGGCTTCATACCCGAAGTACAACAGATGGCATGTTTTAAAATATCTATATTTAACATTGTATAAAAGCATTGTGTTTATCATTATTTGTAAATACATTATGTGCTTCATTGTTTAATTCTGCTCGTAATTTTTAGGTTGCCAATTCTCATGTTGGACTTAATTGCAAACTTTTAATTACATTATTCAGTTAAAGTGTTGATGCTTTTTATTTTTATTAGTGTAGTTGTAGATGTAAGTGTATTTTTCCACTTTGTTGAGTTTTATAAATGTTACTTTTTTACATATTAACATCCTAGTGTCTTTATAGTATTCAGGGATACCATGTATCAGACAGTGTCTAATCAATAGAATCTAATAGATATAGAACAGGGAATCACATTTGTTTAATATACAAGAAGAATACCTGTGTGATAGCAGCTGTGCAGAGCAAGGGCACACTTTTGGAGGTGGAGAAGGAGGAGGCAGGGGTGGGGGAAGAGAAGAAATGCATAAGTCTTTTGAAACCCCAAAGCGAGCCTCCTGTGACAACCTTCCTCTAAGGAGAACATACCTTGTAATCCTTCCCACCAACTGGGGCTAAAGTATTCAAACATATAAGTCTATAAAGATGGCTCTCCTTCAAACCACCATACCCACAGTAGGTCTTCTGCAAGAGAAACCGTCCTCTTAACCACCAGCCATTTTTCCAGTCTGATACATGTTAAACCTTTTAACCAAATGAGATTAAGACATAAAATTTAAACTTCCTTGTTCGTATCATAATCAAATTCCTGACAGCTTGAAATTGTAAAGAAAACCTCTAATTGAGGAAGGTCATTAAAAAGACAAAGTTCATAATAAAAATGACTGCACTGCCAGCCTAGTATTTTTCGACTAGATGTCCCGTGATTCTGCAGTGGTGTTTAGAGACCAGGATACTAGATGTGCGTACCTTTAAATATTGAGCTTTTTCCTCACTTTTATTTTAGCACATTGTACATTTATTTTTTATTTTTTTACAATTGCAGGCATACACAATGCACTGTGAATAAATTCATTCCCATTACCCTCTCTTCTACTCCTACAGACATCCAGCATTTTTTTGCCAACTCATACACCTTCATGTTTTAATTTTTTATGTGATTCTTTTGCCTATAATCAGAACTATAGTATGTTCATAATGGCATTGGACGTGCCATATCCAAGAAACAGCATTGAAAGGCATTCCTTTGCTTCTCCAGCTCTTGGGATAGCCACGTTCTTGTTTAAGTGGCGTTCCCTGGGAATGACACAGAAGTACCCTTTACAGCTGACAACCGTCACGTATTCTTATTGTTTTACCCACTTATAAGTATTTGCATTAACTACTCCTCACTGCAAAAACAAAATTCTGACCAAGGCTGAAAGTAACACTAGTTTAAGGCTAGAAACTTAAATATTTAGAAGACAGTTTAGCTGGCACTTAGTTTCTTAATAATGAATTTATTATATATTTATAACATAAATTTGAATTAAGAGATATAAATGGTTCCAATGCAACTGTTTTACAGATCATGATTTTTGAACATACTTCAAACACAGAGGTTAGCAACTTGGAGGACCTTTCAGATTCCAGGTATAATTAGTTCTGTAGCTATTTAGAGGCGGTCAGAAATAGCCAGAGCTTAAGATTGAAGGGCAGGGTGGTGAGGACTCTATGTTACAATATATAGTCACCAAGCTTTTTATCCTCTGTAATCTCATAGCTTATGAGTTCAAAGAGAATAAGGTTTGCTTGTTGACATTTTTTATTACGTGTTTTCCTCAATTACATTTCCAATGCTATCCCCAAAGTCCCCCATATCCTCCCTCCCACTACCCTATCCACCCATTCCCATTTTGTTGGCCCTGGCGTTCCCCTGTCCTGGGGACATATAAAGTTTGCCTGTCCAATGGGCCTCTCTTTCCAGTGATAGCCGACTAGGACATCTTTTGATACAGATGCAGCTAGAGCTCAGGGGTACTGGTTAGTTCATAATATTGTTCCACCTATAGGGTTGTAGATCCCTTTAGCTCCTTGGGTACTTTCTCTAGCTCCTCCATTGGGGGCCCTGTGATCCTTCCAATAGCTGACTGTGAGCATCCACTTGTGTGTTTGCTAGGCCCCGGCATAGTCTCACAAGAGACAGCTATATCTGGGTCCTTTCAGCAAAATCTTGCTAGTGTATGCAATGGTGTCAGCGTTTTGAAGCTGATTATGGGATGGATCCCTGGATATGGCAGTCTCTAGATGGTCCATCCTTTCTTCACAGCTCCAAACTTTGTCTCTGTAACTCCTTCCATGGGTGTTTTGTTCCCAATTCTAAGAAGGGGCACAGTGTCCACACTTTGGTCTTCATTCTTCTTGAGTTTCATGCGTTTAGCAATTTGTATCTTGTATCTTGGGTATCCTAGGTTTTGGGCTAATATCCACTTAGCAGTGGGTACATATTGTGTGAGTTCCTTTGTGATTGTGTTACCTCCCTCAGGATGATGCCCTCCATGTCCATCCATTTGCCTAGGAATTTCATAAATTCATTCTTTTTAATAGCTGAGTAGTACTCCATTTAGTACTACTAGGTACATATTTATACTTGGCATTACTTTGCATGAATTAAGGGATAAACATTTGCTTTTGTATCTTTTTTTATTTTTCTTATTTTCCATGGTTTTACATTATCTGCATAACCATCATTACTAGGCAACAAATTATCTCATACATACCCATGTTTTACACAACCGCTCTATAATAGTATGCATACAGTGTGCTCAACTCTTTGCCGTTATATATAATGCTAGAGAAGATTTGATACTTGAAATTATTTGGTTGTATAAATGTGGGATGAGAAAACAGCAGAATGTATCTCAGCTCCAGATAGAAATTCTGCTATACTTTATTTAATAGCCAATGCATAATTAATGCTAGTTATTTCAGTTGGCATATGAACTATCCTGTGCTTTCACAGTCAGGAAGCCCTGTGGTCTTTGTACAGGTGCTTTGTAGATATTTTATTCATTTGAAGGTTTACATTGAAGTCTGAATGCTCCTAAGTAATTTATCCATGCTAGTACAGAAGGGCGATGCATTTTGAGTCAAGCAAAGTGACAGTAAGTGTGATAGTGCCTTCTTTTGTCACTTAATACTGAAAACGTACTAGGGAGGTAATAATTGATATTAATTGCCAAAAGTGTTGAAACATGACATTAAATAGGAAATAGGAAAATGCATTGGTGAACTTTGAACACAGTTATTACCTTCTTGGCCCTTCCTCTGCATTTTGAAGTGGATATAGACTTTGGAATTTAATCCATTCATCATTCTGGAATCACAAGTGTTTTGTTACTGTACATATGTTCTTACCTTTCTTTTTATATCTTTTATATTGTACGTTATGTTTATGACTGTTTTGCATACACACACACATCTGAGCACCATGCGAGTTCAGAGGGCAGAACAAGGCATCAGATCACCTGGAGTTGTAGATAGTTGTGAGCTGCAGTGAGGGTGCTGGGAATCGAACCTGGGTCCTTTGGAAAAGCAACCAGTGCTGGTAGCTGTAATCCATCTGTCTAGTCCCTTGTTTTTATTTTCTCATAGGAAAATTTATCAAGATGGTGTCAACATATGTACTGAGATGTTAGAGTCACATACAAGAAAATTCTACCACACTATATAATTTTATTTTTGTTTTACTTAGTGTGAGGGGAGGAGGCTGTATGCCATGGCATGAATGTTAAGGTCAGAGGACAACTTTCAGGAATTGGTTCTCTCCTCAAAGCATAATGTGAGTTCTAGGATTTAACTCAGGTTCTCAGGCTTGTTTGGCAGCTTTTGACAGGTTGAGCCATGTTACTGACCTTAAAACATCACCTTTTTAATGTAATTAAAACCTCGAGGCCGGGCAGTGGTGGCACATTCCTTTAATCCCAGCACTTGGGAGGCAGAGGCAGGTGAATTTCTGAGTTCGAGGCCAGCCTGGTCTACAAAGTGAGTTCCATGACAGCCAGGGCTACACAGAGAAACCCTGTCTCGAAACACTAAAAAACCAAAACCAAAACCAAACAAACAAAAAAACCCCTTGAGGCTTCTGGTCCCTTATCTGGACTCCTTGTATTCATCCTTCTCAGCTCCTCCCAGCCTGAACGCACATTAATTTTGCCTTCCTCAGTTCACAGAATGCCCTTCCTATTTCCTGTCCTTGACTCAGTAGTTACTTATGTAGAATGTTCCTTTACAGTACCTATAGGAACCTGTAATATAATGACTTACTGTCTTCCAGACCCTACTTTAATCCCCATACTGGTTTGTGGTATAGATCACTCACACCAGGTTCTGGGATCTCCATTAATAACTCCTTTGTGCATATTGTGACACTTTTTGTGTTGAAATGAATCATTATTTATACTGAAAAGTATTCACTGGGCATCTTATCTGATTCCCCTAAGAGTCTTCCCCTCATCACCATTCCTATCTTAGCATTATTTTTCTAGTTACAATGTTTGAAATATAATCATGGCATTGAACTTATATGCTCAACGTGTATGTGTGTGTGTGTAGACAATATGGTGGATACATTTTTTCTTTTTTTAATTATTTTTTTACTTACACTTCACTGTCCCTTCCCACCCACCCCCCAGGCCTTTCCCTACCATCCTTCCCTTTGCCCTCTGAGTGGGTGAGGGCCCCTTGGCTTTTCCCCCACCCTGGCACTTCAAGTCTCTGCAAGGCTAGGCACGTCTTCTCCCACTAAGGCCAGACAACAGCCCAGCTAGAAGAATATATCCCACGTATAGGCAACAGCTTTTGGGATAGCCCCTGCTCCAGTTGTTCAGGTCCCACATGAAGGCCAAGCTGCACATCTGCTGCACATGAGCAATGAGGCCTAGGTCCAGCCCGTTTATGCTCTTTGGTTGGTAGTTCAGACTCTGAGAGCCCCAAGGGTCTAGATTAGTTAACTCTGTTGGTCTTCCTGTGTCATCCCTATCCCTTTTGGAGGCTACAATCCTTCCTCCCATTCTTCCATAAGAGTCCCCACGCTCCATCCACTGTTTGGCTGTGGATTGTCTGTGTCTGTCTGAGTCAGCTGCTAGGTGGAGCCTCTCAGAGGACAACATGGTCCTGCCAGCAAGCATAATAGAGTATCATCAATAGTGTTAGGGATTGGTGCTTGCCCATGGGATGGGTCTCAAGTTGAGCCAGTTATTGTTTGGCCATTCCCTCAGTCTCTACTCTATCCCCTTTGCCTGCATTACTTGTAGACAGGAATAATTTTGGGTTGAAAGTTTTGTAGGTGGGGTGGTGTCTCTATCATCCCACTGGGGTTCCTACCTGGCTACAGGAGGTGGCCTCTTCAGGTGTGGATACATTGTTGATAAGCAAGCATCATGTAGTAATACTAAAACTAACTCTATGAACTGATGCACATCTACATTTGTGGCATCATCATTATCATCATGCTGTACACAGCTTACTGTTGATTAAAACATTATGCATCATGCAATTTTGTGTATGCACATATGCTTATATATTTCTCTTCTATATATCATGTATTTAACATTATATACCTGCAATATATAGTGTGCATATCTGTCGTGTATCATATATAATATCACTGATATTTGCATGATTTATATATGTACACATAAATTTGTATGCATCCCATTTAGTGATTTATTTGTATGCATCTAAAAAAAAAACGGGGGATACTTTTATACCTGTTAAAGATAACCTACCAAAAGTAGAGAGCTATAGGGCACTATAAAGTTAGCTGGCAGCCCCTCAACTTGTCTGTCTTGCAGTGATAGTGGCATGGATGTGGGACAGATGCAGCTAGGAGAACTGGCCCCTGGTCATGAGAGGGAAAGCTGTCCTTGTCACTTATCTACTTCAGAAATTGGGAGAATGGGCCTTGCACCTCTCCTAGACAGCAAAGATGAGTTGATTCTGATGGTGTGAGTGTGGGTAAGGTAGCCCTGAGGGCACAAGAGCAGGAAAACTGGCTCTGCCCCTTACTCGCTGCAACACTGGATGAGGTGTGCAGAGCTGGAGAGCTTGCGCCAATGGTGTGGGTGCGGGAAAGCTGGCAGTCTAACCAGCTCCGAACCTCCCAGGCCAGGATCTACTTCAAATGCTATCTCATCACTGAAGTGCTAAAGCTTGAGAAGGGGACAGTTCTACAGATCCAATGCTGTAGGATCTCCATAACTCGGGGCAACAACAGGATTTCCAAGAGGAGTCCCAGTGAGAAGCTAGTATTGATATAACAGAAGACTGTCCCTTGAGCCAGACCAATGACTCATTGCAAACAATAAACATTTGCAAGTACAGAAGGGTGGGAAAAGGGGTCTCCTGGGGGCCATACTATGACATACTAAAGTTTCTAAAACAAGCTTTTCTTTTTCTCTTGATGGGGGAGGTAGCAACGGGGAGATGAATGGAACTGGGATACATAATGTCATAATCACAAAAAAAAAAACAGTAAATACTTAGGCAGAGACAGACAGACAGACAGACAGACAGACAGACAGACAGACAGACTAAGAAAAGCTTCAAGATGAATTTTAGCTTGGCATATCTATATCTTTCAAGTAAGATGTATGGTATCTTTGGCAATTACTTCTTGTCTGTCTAGTTCTCTTAAGCAACAAAGAGAAAAAGCAATAAGTTGTATTATTCTGGGAACTTCTGGGCTTCCCTGACTATCAGTTTATATGGAGGTGCCCCATGCCTGATACAAGGAGCAGCTTTACCCAGCTATGAAGGTTCTAGTTACAGTTTTAACTTACATACTTTAATGGGCGTCCACAGGAGTAGGTTTCAGTGTGGTTTTCTATAGCTTCTTCTCTTTGCTTTACCTTCTCTCATCGCTCCCTCCTCTCCTCTGTCCCACCGCCCTATTCTTGCTCAACTCTCAACTCCTATCATGCCTTTCTCCATTCTCAAATTGCCTGTGTTCCAAACTCAACTTCCTTAAGACACTCACCTCCCAGTGGTTTTCTGGTTTGGTTTCTGCAGGTTCTCCACATAAAACACGGAAATCTAAAGAAGTTTTACCAACTGAGTTTGTTCAGAAGATGGGTCAACCTTATGGAAGAATATGAGTTGCCTTTAAGACTATTAGAAGTTTCTGATCCCAGTTGTAGTAAAATGTGTTCAAGGGAGGCCTTGAAATTTTAACTGTCTGATAAAGAAAAATGATAACATTATGTTATAGGAATCTTTTCCAAACTTTCCAACCAGATTGTCAGCCAAATTCAAGACTTTATCTTCTACACAGTATACTTAGAATCCCTCTTCTTTTATTTTGGCTCTCACATTATTTTATTCTTTAATTTAATTTTTTTAATTTATTTTTTGCCTTTGCTCCACCACAGACCAACTTAATTCAGTGAAATGGAAAAAAAAATACAAAGAAAAGAAAGAACTTGAGGTCTCTTTCCTAGAAGTGTGTAATAGAAATTAGACCACTTTTCTACCTAATTGAACCTTTCTTTCTGGTCTCTGACCTGACTTTAGTTTCAAGAGAACAGGTTTTATAGAGATGCTGATTTCTTCAGTCACTGTGATAACCTTTACTTTTGGACATGTTTTGCAATATTTTCAGTGATATGGTAGAAGACAGACACACTACTTTATTCAGTTTTTAACATACTTGTTTTTGAGAGTTAACAAACTTTCTCAAGAAGATTTTATAAAATATATTCAGCTCCGCGAAAGTGATAAATTGGTTGTTTTTTAACATAAACAAGAAAATTGGCATTGTTTAGTGTTTTATTTTTAACCTGACTCTGTATTTTGCTAACCCATTTAATTTTTCTCCCTTTCTTGGCATTTTCTTCAATGGTGTTTTGTTCATGCTATGCCAAGTCTCAGTACCTGCGCTCTCTCAGAATTTCAAGAAATTTTGATCAGATTTTTTTTAATGCCAGATGTGTGCCAGTTGAGTTTGTCAGTAAGCTCAAATGAATTGGTGTATGATAAAGACAAGATGCTATTAATTAAAAGATGAGCCAAGAAAACACGTTATTTTGTTATGATGATTTGAAAAGCCAGATGTCAAAAGACTTATTTTCATCCCTAAGAGAATGAATTGGGAAATTAATGACAGATTGTTCAAAATTTTTATGAAGAATAATTCCTTCTTTTTGAAAGAGTCTATAAAAAGTCACATAAAGAAACAGGCTTAGATAATTGTCCTTCCTTTAGAACATATAAAGAAGGCAGTGTTTACTGAAGACTTCCAAAGGGAGGAAGGGTAGAGTTGCACAGCACTGTGAGAAGAGCTTTCTGCAGTGCCATCTCTTACCTAGACATCCGTAGCAGTTTCCCATTCATAAAAATTCTATTGCATTGTTTCTGTTAATGAATTATTTCACTCAATACATCAGTAATGTCTTTTCTAACCTGAATTCATATAGCGTTCCATATTTTGTAGATCAGTATGCTAATTTTTGAGCAGCTGAATAACTATGACAAGCTATAAAGCTTACTGTTATTTTCCTTCTTGGTGGTGCCATCTGTCAGAAACAAAAGCAAAGATCTCATCCAGTAATGAAAGATTCTCCATTGCTTAATGCACCTTTTATAGAGGCATGTTATTCTGGACCAGTTGGTTACTGTTCCATATTAAAGAAAACCTTTCTTGCTTCATTGCAGATGGGGGACCCAAGGAGATTTCAACACTACCCACCCTCGGCCTGTCGTCAAAGTGAAGCTCTTCACAGAAAGCACGGGGGTCCTGGCCCTGGAAGACAAGGAACTGGGCAGGGTGAGTGGTACCTTACAATGAGTTTCCAGGATATCAAGGCATTAGCATGAACCAGGAGAAGATAAACCAGTATTTCCCAGGTGAAACATGTGCTCATAAAGTTTAGTCAGCAAGATGGCTCCAGGGAAGAAAGTGACTGAAGCCAAACCCCATGACCTGAGCTCAGTCCCTCTAATCCACGTGGTGGATCTCCACATGAAGCATGGCTAGTCACTGAACCCTACAGGCATGACATTGCATGCACTTGCTCCATATGCACACATACACATACACACAAAATAACTTAATCAATTGGACAAGGTATCAACAGCTATAATCTACTAAGCATGAGTATAAATTAGAAAATATTGTCCTAGGCTTTCAATGCATAAGAAGTACACATGAGCTCAAAGTCACCAGCTCCAGCCTCTCCTCTGGCTGCTGAATGTCATTCACACCAGCCCACTTGTCCATCCTGGTGAAATGTCAGCCTCCTTTAATGTTTCTGCTTAAGGGTTGTCAGGCCATTTCTATTGCACAAGGCCACCTGCTGTTCCTATCTGCTACAATTAACCAAATTCAAATACCTCCAAAGGGCATGTCTCCCCTCCCTCCTCTGTTTTCCTATTGAAGTGGGCTTTCTAACACACCTTGAATCACTGAGGCAGTATATCTTTCTACACTCACTGCCTTGAATCTAGAACATATATTTATAATCCCTGTGTATTCCAGATGTCATTAAAGGGCTGAGTCCTCTAGCATCATCACAGCTCATTGTGGAAGGTGATGAGCTGTGTTACTTGTGAAGTGAGTGTCTTCTAAGGAGTGGAGCTGGCTTGTGCTATATGAAGGCATAGTACCCAGATCTGAAAGCAGCTGTCACAGATATTTTCAAGAGAGTAAATATTTAGAACTCTTACTTATTTTTTGGAATTTATGGATAGATTTTGCAAGAATAGATATGGAAGAACATTTGCAGCATTCTGTGTTTTGAGGATTTGAGGATTCTGTGTTTCTCTCTCAGAATCCTTTTTTTTTTATTCACTTCAATTCCTCTTCCAGCTCTCTTACACTATTAGAGTTTTTGCATACACGAGTTCCAGATTACTACCTCTCTGACCTTAGTGCATGCATTGGACAGAATCGTATATCCGTGCATTTATCCCTGTACCATAATGCAACAGAAGAGCCACAGAGAACACGGCTGAGTTTTATAAATCAGAGTCATTCACACAAACTATAATTATAATAATGAGACTTATCTCCTCATTGTAACTAATTTAATTTTGTATGTAATTCTTTGCACATTTTACCTCATTTTAACTGACCCAACAATATATTTAATCAAATTTTAAGTTAAACATGTAAGGGATATATTTTGTTCTATAATCTGAGAGAGCACTTGCACACACTTCCAAAACAAGATAGTTTTTCCATGAGTTTCTCAACTTTATTATTATATTATTTTAAGCAAAATACTTAGTGTTGGGTGCTGATCTATTCATTTTGTGATATTTAATGTCATCTCTGTCCCCTACTCAATGAATGCCAAAACCTAGGAAGTCAGAAATGTCTCAAGATTGTGAGATGCTCCCCAGAAGCCCATATAGTCATCTATCCATGTTGGAAACCACTAGTCTATAGTAATGGCCTGCATAGGTTTGAAGGTGGTATATTATTTGTGTCAGTGGCTTTCAAAGTTATTTTCTTTCCTTGGAGCTTCAGATTTGCATGATGTAACTGCATGCAAGCAGAACACAAAGTTCACACCACCATGAGGTAGTATTCCATACAGGCATTGTCAATCACTGGCCTAGAGGTCCCTCTTGTTTCTCTTTCCCTCATTCCAATATTCCACGTATTCTCAAGTTCTGCCAGCTTCCTCTAGGAGTTTCCCCGATTCTTGATGTCACCATTAACATGATCCAATGTGTCACATATACTTCCCTAAGAATCTGCTTCTACTTTTTAATTTGCCACCATAGTCGCTTTACTTCAGCCTTTATATTCCAGACTATGATCTATTAAAACATCAGAAGCATTTCTTCATTCTATCCTTTAAATCATTCAGTCTCTCCACTTACTGAAGTAAAAATCTAACTCTCCATCTTAGTATAGAGAGTAGCATCGGCAGCACCTTGATATTAGTGTAAAATGCTGGTTATCCTGTCCCATTGTAGACTTGCTGAATCAGACCGTGGGACGTGAGGGCTACAGGGCATTTTAATTCCCATCTTGTTGATGTGGACACGTACTGAATTTAAAGACATCCTTCTCAGAGAACTCACCACTGCTTCAAGGTCCTCCTTCTGTGTATGATAACCTTTCTACTGCTCCTTCCTTCTTGCCTGCCTTCCTGCCTGCCTACCTGCCTCCCGGCCTCCCTGTCTCCTTTTTTCCTTTCCTTTCCTTTCCTTTCCTTTCCTTTCCTTTTTTCCTTTCCTTTCCTTTTTTCCTTTCCTTTTTCCCTTTCCCTTTTTCCCTTTCCCTTTTTCCCTTTCCCTTTTTCCCTTTCCCTTTTTCCCTTTCCCTTTTTCCCTTTCCCTTTTTCCCTTTCCCTTTTTCCCTTTCCCTTTTTCCCTTTCCCTTTTTCCCTTTCCCTTTTTCCCTTTCCCTTTTTCCCTTTCCCTTTTTCCCTTTCCCTTTTTCCCTTTCCCTTTTTCCCTTTCCCTTTTTCCCTTTCCCTTTTTCCCTTTCCCTTTTTCCCTTTCCCTTTTTCCCTTTCCCTTTTTCCCTTTTTTCCCTTTTTTCCCTTTTTTCCCTTTTTTCCCTTTTTTCCCTTTTCCCTTTTCCCTTTTCCCTTTTCCCTTTTCCCTTTTCCCTTTTCCCTTTTCCCTTTTTTCCCTTTTCCCTTTTTTCCCTTTTCCCTTTTTTCCCTTTTCCCTTTTCCCTTTTTTTTCCCTTTCCCTTTCCCTTTCCCTTTCCCTTTCCCTTCCCTTCCCTTCCCTTCCCGAGTTCACATAACACATGCAAATAGCGGGTAACACTTGCTCTACTGGAGGACAATGATAATATCATCTATATACCTATCCAGTTTTCTAGACAACTTAGTTCAAAGACAAAGACCTTATTTAATGTGAAATATATTGTCTAAAATACCAAGAATAAACCCAAGAAAACCTTGTTTTTATACATAAAAAATTCATTTATAATTGTGTGCAATATTTGGACTTCAGAAACAAGCAACAACGATGCAAAATGGGTTTATACCACAAGATACCACTGGACATCTGCTAAATACAGAAAAGGTGACCATAGTAAATGCTAGTAACTCTCCAAGACAGAAACACATTTGTTAATGGAGGTAATGGAAAATTGAGAATCAACCTTTGCAAGACTTGATGGTCTCTTATATATTAAATGTAAATATATCATATGAATTCCATATTGGACTTGTAGGCATATACACAAGGCTTATGCATTTTATATTTTAGAAAATGAGGTCCTAAATTAATAATCTAGGAATGCTATAAAGTCATGACTTTCAGTGTACATAGATACATTCCTTCACTGGAACCTGACTGCATGCAATAGTGGCTTTCGGGATCACTAAAGAGAACAGCAATCCTGGCGGGTCTAGAGAAGAGGAATTCGCATCCATGCCTCTGCTATCCATGAACTGGAAAAGTTAAAGAACAGATCTTAGTATCCTTATTTGTTTTGTCTTGGGGTCTGCCTTAGTAGGTTCATGGATGAGTACTATGTTCAAAAGTAACTGAATGGTTAAAGCCACTGAAGACGATGTATAGTCTCTTTTCCTGCAGATTATTGACAATAAGCCTGTCGTTGTTCTTCCCTGAGAAGCTCGCTTAAGGACCTTTGGGATCCTTTCAGCAGATGGAGGAGTGTGCCTGCGCTCCATTAACACCTTGTTAAACAGGCTTAGGATCTGTTAGTCTCCACACCCTTTACCCCTTGTCTGTAAACTTATTGAAGAGAAATAGGAAAGTATCTCTTCTTGTTCTAGAGCGCTCTTGTTTTATTGAATTGACTAGGTAGTATTACAACTTGTTCTGCAAACATAATTCCATTTAGTCCTCTATGGAGGGTAGTGGAAACATTATCTTTTTAAATAAGAAAGGTAATAATCCAGATTTAAAATGTACACATTCAGACAGACATAAAGATATGCAGTGTGAAAGTACAAAGGACACTATGGAGAGGAGGAATGTCTTTAAAAAGAAGAGGGTGGGGTGGGTAGAGCAAGGGTCATGAACAGGGACAGAGATTTCAGAGATTTGTTATAGGTAGAATACAGAATCTCTCTCTCTCTCTCTCTCTCTCTCTCTCTCTCTCTCACACACACACACACACACACACACACACACACGAGATATAAAAGCAAAGCAGGAGTGTTTGGAAGGTACTGGTGAGAAGGAGAAGCAGAGTGTGGTAGGGTGGAGAATGGCATGTTTATGAACAGAGTGCCATGACATACACATTAAAATGTCCTAAGGGGTGGACAGAGCGGTAACTACTCGAATTTGGGTTTGTGACTGCAGAGTCTGTTCCTCTAGGCAGACATGAAGCAGACATGACTGACATGGTGAGAACATTCCAGAGTATTTCGTGATCAAGACATAGGATGATTCAAAATCTCAGGATTTAAAAAGCACAAATCAAAAAGTACTTAAGCTGAACTAAGTTTATAGTGATACACACTTTAGATGTTTTTGTCATTTCTACAATTATTTGATTTTTGAATCATACTATTGAATCTGTCTATTTATTTGTGAATGAGTTATATTCTCAGATAACTTGTTTACCTTGTTGAATGATATTCTTGGGTACAGATATATTTTGAAAGTTCTATACAATGAGTTTTTAGTTTTATAAATATTGATATAGGGTTAGCAATTTGACTCATCAGATAAGAACACGGGTAGCTGTTCCAGAGGACCCAAGTTCAAATCCCAGCACCTGCATGACACCTTACATTATCTATAACTTCAGTCCTAGGGGATCCAGTGCACTCTTGTAACTTCTTTAGATACTGTATGTATGCGGTACACAGAAAAACAGGCAAAGATGCCCATACACATACTTTTTTAACTAAAAAATGGAAGGTTAATATATAATGGTTCTTGAAAAATGACGGTAAAAGAGCTCCTCACTGGTAGATTTTGAAAGAATACAAGTTGAGAGCAGACCCCTACCTTGGGGGACTCAGGAAAGCCTTTTTACCACTCCAAACCATGCCAGTGTGCAGATGTCAAGAAGAATCCTGCCTGCTCCTGATTCGGAATTGCTGCAGGGTTGAGACCTGGCACCGAGAGGGCCAATGGAAAGCAATCATTGCGTGTAGACTGGTGACATGACAGCTCAGAATTAGGGTGACACCCTTCAGTCGAACATTCTCTTATTTGGCAGTGGCTCACCATGCAGACTTTGTTTGTGAATGCCATATGCAAATACCTATTTCTGGAAGTAGAAATGGCATAAGGACATTTTTCATCTGAGTTGATGTCCAGTTCTTTACTGAGTGTGAAGGGAATACCTAGAGGCAAAACCGGATTTTTCTAAGGAAACAATTATAAATATGTGTGGTAGCTAGTGAATAGCCAACTAGTCAGATATGGCAAAAAAAATATAGCTCGTTAATTACAAGGTGTATATGTCCTAAAATTTTTGAAAAATAAGACTTACTTTACATTGATGTATAAGAAAAAATCACAGCCGGGCGTGGTGGCGCACGCCTTTAATCCCAGCACTTGGGAGGCAGAGTCAGGTGGATTTCTGAGTTCGAGGCCAGCCTGGTCTACAGAGTGAGTTCCAGGATAGCCAGAGCTATACAGAGAAACCCTGTCTTGAAAAAACAAAGAATAAAAAAAAAAAAAAAAGAAAAAATCACAATAGTATCATCTACTTCTTGGCAATGCAGTTTCCATTGAGCCTTTTATATTAAATATCACATGAATATTTATCATATTATAGACAAATATCAAATGCAAATGATTTGCCAAGTGCTTTGCTTGAGTACAGGAAAAAAATGGAAGATTCACAGAATTTTTTAGATTTAGAATGATCATAAAGTTTTTGGGGGGTTTTGTTGTTGTTGTTTGGTTTTTGTTTTTTTTGTTTGTTTGTTTGTATGGTTGGGTTTGTTTGTTTGTTTGTTTTTCAGCATTTCACTGTGTGGCTGAATATCCCAGGTTGGTCTTGAACTTGCAATCCCCTTGGTCTTGTAAGCACAAGCTATCACAAGCTCTCGGGCTGGGTTCACAGCATTGGTGTCCCTTGTGCACTACATACGATTCCCGTTGTCCCACGACGGTGGGGAAGCATTTGGATCAGAGTCTATTTTCCTTCTCAGTGCAGCAAGTTCAGAACAGGTTGTTAAAAGTAAGACTCACAATTGCCAAGAAGCTGGATTTTATGCATCTCTTAGATGCATGTTTTGGGGATAGTCTTGGAATTAAGCCTGTATTTGATAAATTTCTTTTGTTTCCTTATTTACACTTGTCTGTAAAATTTCTTGAAGTAAAAGAGGTCATATGAAATTATGTGAAAATGCCACCACCTGTGCTTGATTTATCAATATAAATACAATGTAGGAATAATAAATGTTGGTTTCAAATGCATTTTAAGTATTAAAGTAAAACAGCCTTGTAGAATTGATTTTGCCATGGAAAGAAACTGTTGTGTTTCAAAAACTTTACACCATTTTAATTTCCCAATAAAATTAGCTTTTATACTTGTCTTTTCCTTCAAACATTCCTTTTGTTTTCTTTCTTGAGCATCAAACTAGATTCTCCTGGGACTTATCAGAGTCTCTGTAAATTTTAAGATTTGACGAGAGAAATACTATATCATGTAAAAATAACTTTTATATACCAGGCATAATTATAGTCTTGGAGGCTTACTGCTGAATAAGCTCACCATTTCTAGCTCTTTCTGATTTCTGGATGACTGGTTGAACTCAGCTGTTGTGGCTCAAATCCCTCTCCAAGCTGATCGATTCAATCTGGCTTCTCTCAGCTTCTGACCGAATTGCTGTGCTTATCCTCAAACTAACTCTGGCAATTTGTTCTAATATTCTGGCTCTTTCTTATTCTCTGGATTCAGCTGTCTCAGCTGGCATGTACTGAACTCACAAACAAACTCAACTCCACTTCACTGTACTCACTGCAACGATTCCCAACACATTCAACTTGGCTGACTGCTGCTTGCCTGTGCTTGCTCTAGCTCTCACACACTCTCGCTCTGGCTCTGCTCTGCTCTGCTCTGCTCTGCTCTGCTCTGCTCTGCTCTGCTCTGCTCTGCTCTGCTCTGCTCTGAACTAGCTTCTCCTTCCTATGCTGTTCCTGTGAGAATTGGGCATATTCTATCTCTGACTCATTGTGTCAAATATTTCTCTGATTTGTTACCTTGTCTGCCACTTCATTAGATGTCACTTTGAAACATGCCTGCTTCCTTGTACAAATTAACTCTATCCCCATTAATAGAGATTAAAGGTGTGTGGCATGTCTACATTCCAGCAAGATCACACAGACTGAAGAGGTCTTTGGATCTGATTAGAGCAGCCATGTTGCTGGATTAAAATTCCTCTACAATGTTATGGCCTAGCCATGCAGTTGACTCTGGGTGACAACATTGTCATATAAAGGCTAATGTGCGCTTCAGTCTACTCTTCTGGTTCTCTCTCTTCCCTGGATGTGTTGTTTATAATTGGTCCCTCCTTCATTATTTAAGAGCCTTATTAATGCTTTAACCCAAAAGTAGCATGATTAGCTGAAAAAACCCCACGCCTTTACTGGAACATAAAATTTAAAATACCCTCTGTCTAGTTTATACAGAGTCATCGTGAAGCTTCCTTCAACATATAAGGGATATTAAATGTTGGTTGAATAATTAATCAGTGAAACATTTTTAATAAATAACCACACAGTTAAATTGATTTAAAAATAATTTCAGGCCTTTTTAAAATTCAAACAAGCAAAACTATACATTTGAGCATATTTTTTAAGGGCCAGCACTATATATGAGTTCAGAAAGCAGTAGAGAACAGCTAGTTTAATCATAATCGTAGGTATTTTCTTCACTTTGAAAGAAAAGTTTAATATCCAATTTTATTGAAATAGCCAGTACTTGGTGATGACAGTCTTAGATATTTGATTTATATCATTTGCTCCAAAATGAAAGGCGGATTCGGTTACATTTCATCTGTTTAACTCAGCTCGCTGAACACAAGAGACCTTTCATTTTTGTTGTTTTAGAATATACTATCATTTTTTTGAAACTAAAAAATAACACACACACACACAAATCTCTGTCCTTCTTCCGAGATCAGACGAGATCGGGCGCGTTCGGATGGTATGGCCGTAGACATCTCTGTCCTTCTTTAATCCTCTGTACCCATGACAAAAAGCAAAGACAGGCCATGACTGAGCAGCGGCAGTGTCTCCATGGTGCATGCTCTTCATCGTTTCTAGCACAGGTTAATTATGTCAAGTTTATAAAAATACATGCTGTTGCTTTTAAAGGAACAATGACATGATAAAGTATACCCGTTAGTGGGTCCTCGATGAGTTCATTTGTCACATTCTGACTAGGTGACCAAGATCTTCACTAAGGAAATAGGAGAAAGCATGGCTTGACTTCTTACCACCAAAAGGAGCTGAACAGGTTATAGATACGCATCCTCCATACTGGCTGCCTGGAGGGGACCATAGCCACGGGAGCTGACATTTCTCTACATCTCCAGGCCAATAAAGACCCTCCTCTGTCCATGACGAAGCAAATGATAGATTTGGGTGCACCAATGCCTCCCTATTACTAGGTGTGCTTTGTTGTTGCACCATTGCCATTCTCTGCACATCCCTAACACTAATGACTGTGTGATTCCTTCACATCTGCACCTCCTTGATGAAGAATCCATTTCCACATTTGACCCATCTTTATCACTACGTATGTTAAGTACTTAGCCGTGCATCAGGTATAAGCTGATCATAGTCACCCTGTTTACTTTCTTCTTGTGTTTCTGCTCATATCATATTTGTTTCCTTTTTCAAGTAGTCTTTCTTCTCTCATACAATTTATTTTCATCCTTTGAAAGTTTCATACAAGTAATGAATGAATCTCTGTTCTATTCACCAGTTACTTTGTCTGACGCCTTCTTCCTTTGCTGAAATACTGCTTCCAAGCAAGGTCCCCTCCTGATCTCATGTGTGCATTGTGTGTGTGACCCACTGAGTTTCTACACAGTTGCCTGCATGAGTATGCAAGATTTACTGAAGCCTGGGCCGTGTATCTGTGACTACACATTGAGAAAAAGTTGCATGCCTTCCACCAGGCAAAACAGCCATAAACTGTCACTAGTTCCTCAGAGGTGGAGATGGGGGGTCTCATGAGTTCTTCCCATCTTCACCATACAATGTTGATGAACTAGTCTTGTGTAGGTCTTAAGGAAGTAACCATGGTGATGGTGAATTCATAAGTGCATCAGCCAGATAATTTCCAGAAGACAATGTTGCATAGTACTCTTCCCCAAAATGGCTCTGATGTAGTAGTTTGCTTTCCTCCCTTCTTGCGGTGGGGAGGAAAATATAAATGTCCCGCTTAGGGCCACAAACTCCCCAGTGTCTTATTTTCTGTACTTCAAGCCACTGTAAATCTCTGTATTAACTACCATGCTTTGCAAAAATGAAGCATCTCTGACTAAGGCTAAGAACTGCATTAGTCTATGGTTATAAAGATAAGTATATAAACTTCCCTACCCTCTATGCCCTGTTTCTGCTGTGGTTATTTCAGATAATTTGTTCTGCCGAATGAATTTTAGAATAAAATCACAGATTTCTTCTTTCTAAGACTCTACTTCAACTCCAGAAGAATGACAATCTTTAAGAACACTGGTCAGGAACTAATGCGGACACAGCACATGATTCCAGTCACTTGAGGTTATTTTATATCTTAAAATATGTTTATACAATGATTATTTTATATCTGCTTTAATATATTTGAGTTCAAGGCAGTCATAGAATAGTATGGTTTTAAATTGTTCATTGTTTCTATGAACAAAATCAGTATTATTTTTAGGAAGAAATAATGTACTGAGTAAATAGACAGTGATATATTGTAAAAGTGGGAGAGACTGAAGTTAATTTATTTGTATCAGAAGCCGAACAATCAACTTAGCCATAGTAGTGGCTTTCTTTTTTTTTTTTTTTTTTTTTTTTTCATTTTTTATTAGGTATTTAGCTCATTTACATTTCCAATGCTATACCAAAAGTCCCCCTTACCCACCCACCCCCACTCCCCTACCCACCCACTCCCCCCCTTTGGCCCTGGCGTTCCCCTGTACCGGGGCACACAAAGTCTGCGTGTCCAATGGGCCTCTCTTTCCAGTGATGGCCGACTAGGCCATCTTTTGATACATATGCAGCTAGAGTCAAGAGCTCAGGGGTACTGGTTAGTTCATAATGTTGTTCCACCTATAGGGTTGAAGATCCCTTTAGCTCCTTGGGTACATTCTCTAGCTCCTCCATTGGGAGCCCTGTGATCCATCCATTAGCTGACTGTGAGCATCCACTTCTGTGTTTGCTAGGCCCCGGCATAGTCTCACAAGAGACAGCTACATCTGGGTCCTTTCAGTAAAATCTTGCTAGTGTATGCAATGGTGTCAGCATTTGGAAGCTGATTATGGGGTGGATCCCTGGATATGGCAGTCTCTACATGGTCCATCCTTTCATCTCAGCTCCATACTTTGTTTCTGTAACTCCTTCCATGGGTGTTTTGTTCCCACTTCTAAGGAGGGGCATAGTGTCCACACTTCAGTCTTCATTTTTCTTGAGTTTCATGTGTTTAGGAAATTGTATCTTATATCGTGGGTATCCTAGGTTTTGGGCTAGTATCCACTTATCAGTGAGTACATATTGTGTGAGTTCCTTTGTGATTGTGTTACCTCACTCAGGATGATGCTCTCCAGGTCCATCCATTTGGCTAGGAATTTCATAAATTCATTCTTTTTAATAGCTGAGTAGTACTCCATTGTGTAGATGTACCACATTTTCTGTATCCATTCCTCTGTTGAGGGGCATCTGGGTTCTTTCCAGTTTCTGGCTATTATAAATAAGGCTGCTATGAACATAGTGGAGCATGTGTCCTTCTTACCAGTTGGGGCTTCTTCTGGATATATGCCCAGGAGAGGTATTGCTGGATCCTCCGGTAGTACTATGTCCAATTTTCTGAGGAACCGCCAGACTGATTTCCAGAGTGGTTGTACAAGCCTGCAATCCCACCAACAATGGAGGAGTGTTCCTCTTTCTCCACATCCTCGCCAGCATCTGCTGTCACCTGAATTTTTGATCTTAGCCATTCTCACTGGTGTGAGGTGGAATCTCAGGGTTGTTTTGATTTGCATTTCCCTGATGATTAAGGATGTTGAACATTTTTTCAGGTGCTTCTCTGCCATTCGGTATTCCTCAGGTGAGAATTCTTTGTTCAGTTCTGAGCCCCATTTTTTAAGGGGGTTATTTGATTTTCTGAGGTCCACCTTCTTGAGTTCTTTATATATGTTGGATATTAGTCCCCTATCTGATTTAGGATAGGTAAAGATCCTTTCCCAGTCTGTTGGTGGTCTTTTTGTCTTATAGACAGTGTCTTTTGCCTTGCAGAAACTTTGGAGTTTCATTAGGTCCCATTTGTCAATTCTCGATCTTACAGTACAAGCCATTGCTGTTCTGTTCAGGAATTTTTCCCCTGTGCCCATATCTTCAAGGCTTTTCCCCACTTTCTCCTCTATAAGTTTCAGTGTCTCTGGTTTTATGTGAAGTTCCTTGATCCACTTAGATTTGACCTTAGTACAAGGAGATAAGTATGGATCGATTCGCATTCTTCTACATGATAACAACCAGTTGTGCCAGCACCAATTGTTGAAAATGCTGTCTTTCTTCCACTGGATGGTTTTGGCTCCCTTGTCGAAGATCAAGTGACCATAGGTGTGTGGGTTCATTTCTGGGTCTTCAATTCTATTCCATTGGTCCACTTGTCTGTCTCTATACCAGTACCATGCAGTTTTTATCACAATTGCTCTGTAGTAAAGCTTTAGGTCAGGCATGGTGATTCCACCAGAGGTTCTTTTATCCTTGAGAAGAGTTTTTGCTATCCTCGGTTTTTTGTTATTCCAGATGAATTTGCAAATTGCTCCTTCTAATTCGTTGAAGAATTGAGTTGGAATTTTAATGGGGATTGCATTGAATCTGTAGATTGCTTTTGGCAAGATAGCCATTTTTACAATGTTGGTCCTGCCAATCCATGAGCATGGGAGATCTTTCCATCTTCTGAGATCTTCTTTAATTTCTTTCTTCAGGGACTTGAAGTTTTTATCATACAGATCTTTCACTTCCTTCGTTAGAGTCACGCCGAGATATTTTATATTATTTGTGGCTATTGAGAAGGGTGTTGTTTCCCTAATTTCTTTCTCAGCCTGTTTATTCTTTGTGTAGAGAAAGGCCATTGACTTGTTTGAGTTAATTTTATATCCAGCTACTTCACCGAAGCTGTTTATCAGGTTTAGGAGTTCTCTGGTGGAATTTTTAGGGTCACTTATATATACTATCATATCATCTGCAAAAAGTGATATTTTGACTTCCTCTTTTCCAATTTGTATCCCCTTGATCTCCTTTTGTTGTCGAATTGCTCTGGCTAATACTTCAAGTACTATGTTGAAAAGGTAGGGAGAAAGTGGGCAGCCTTGTCTAGTCCCTGATTTTAGTGGGATTGCTTCCAGCTTCTCTCCATTTACTTTGATGTTGGCTACTGGTTTGCTGTAGATTGCTTTTATCATGTTTAGGTATTGGCCTTGAATTCCTGATCTTTCCAGAACTTTTATCATGAATGGGTGTTGGATCTTGTCAAATGCTTTTTCTGCATCTAACGAGATGATCATGTGGTTTTTGTCTTTGACTTTGTTTATATAATGGATTACATTGATGGATTTTCGTATATTAAACCATCCCTGCATCCCTGGAATAAAACCTACTTGGTCAGGATGGATGATTGCTTTAATGTGTTCTTGGATTCGGTTAGCGAGAATTTTATTAAGAATTTTTGCATCGATGTTCATAAGAGAAATTGGTCTGAAGTTCTCTATCTTTGTTGGATCTTTCTGTGGTTTAGGTATCAGAGTAATAGTGGCTTCATAAAATGAGTTGGGTAGAATACCTTCTACTTCTATCTTGTGAAAAAGTTTGTGCAGAACTGGAGTTAGATCTTCTTTGAAGGTCTGATAGAACTCTGCACTAAACCCGTCTGGTCCTGGGCTTTTTTTGGCTGGGAGACTATTTATAACTGCTTCTATTTCTTTAGGGGATATGGGACTGTTTAGAAGGTCAACTTGATCCTGATTCAACTTTGGTACCTGGTATCTGTCCAGAAATTTGTCCATTTCGTCCAGGTTTTCCAGTTTTGTTGAGTATAGCCTTTTGTAGAAGGATCTGATGGTGTTTTGGATTTCTTCAGGATCTGTTGTTATGTCTCCCTTTTCATTTCTGATTTTGTTAATTAGGATTTTGTCCCTGTGCCCTTTAGTGAGTCTAGCTAAGGGTTTATCTATCTTGTTGATTTTCTCAAAGAACCAACTCCTCGTTTGGTTAATTCTTTGAATAGTTCTTCTTGTTTCCACTTGGTTGATTTCACCCCTGAGTTTGATTATTTCCTGCCGTCTACTCCTCTTGGGTGAATTTGCTTCCTTTTTTTCTAGAGCTTTTAGATGTGTTGTCAAGCTGCTAGTATGTGCTCTCTCCCGTTTTTTCTTGAAGGCACTCATAGCTATGAGTTTCCCTCTTAGAAATGCTTTCATTGTGTCCCAAAGGTTTGGGTACGTTGTGGCTTCATTGTCATTAAACTCTAAAAAGTCTTTAATTTCTTTCTTTATTCCTTCCTTGACCAAGGTATCATTGAGAAGAGTGTTGTTCAGTTTCCATGTGAATGTTGGCTTTCTGTTATTTATTTTGTTATTGAAGATCAGCCTTAGTGCATGGTGATCTGATAGGATACATGGGACAATTTCAATATTTTTGAATCTGTTGAGGCCTGATTTGTGACCTATTATGTGGTCAATTTTGGAGAAGGTACCATGAGGTGCTGAGAAGAAGGTATATCCTTTTGTTTTAGGATAAAATGTTCTGTAGATATCTGTCAGATCCATTTGTTTCATCACTTCTGTTAGTTTCAGTGTGTCCCTGTTTAGTTTCTGTTTCCATGATCTGTCCATTGGTGAAAGTGGTGTGTTGAAGTCTCCCACTATTATTGTGTGAGGTGCAATGTGTGCTTTGAGCTTTACTAAAGTTTCTTTAGTGAATGTGGCTGCTCTTGTATTTGGAGCATAGATATTCAGAAATCCTCTTGGAGGATTTTACCTTTGATGAGAATGAAGTGTCCCTCCTTGTCTTTTTTGATGACTTTGGGTTGGAAGTCAATCTTATCAGATATTAGGATGGCTACTCCTGCTTGTTTCTTCATACCATTTGCTTGGAAAATTGTTTTCCAGCCTTTCATTCTGAGGTAGTGTCTATCTTTTTCTCTGAGATGAGTTTCCTGTAAGCAGCAAAATGTTGGGTCTTGTTTGTGTAGCCAGTTTGTTAGTCTATGTCTTTTTATTGGCGAGTTGAGACCATTGATGTTAAGAGATATTAAGGAAAAGTAATTGTTGCTTCCTGTTATTTTAGTTGTTAAAGGTGGCATTCTGTTCTTGTGGCTGTCTTCTTTTAGGTTTGTTGAGGGATTACCTTCTTGTTTTTTCTAGGGCGTTGTTCCCGTTCTTGTATTGGTTTTTTTCTGTTATTATCCTTTGAAGGGCTGGATTCGTGGAGAGATAATGCGTGAATTTGGTTTTGTCGTGGAATACTTTGGTTTCTCCCTCTATGATAATTGAGAGTTTGGCTGGGTATAGTAGCCTGGGCTGCAGTTTGTGTTCTCTTAGTGTCTGTATAACATCTGTCCAGGCTCTTCTGGCTTTCATAGTCTCTGGTGAAAAATCTGGTGTAATTCTGATAGGCTTGCCTTTATATGTTACTTGACCTTTTTCCCTTACTGCTTTTAGTATTCTATCTTTATTTAGTGCATTTGATGTTCTGATTATTATATGTCGGGAGGAATTTCTTTTCTGGTCCAGTCTATTTGGAGTTCTGTAGGCTTCTTGTATGTTCATATGCATCTCATTCTTTAGATTTGGGAAGTTTTCTTCAATAATTTTGTTGAAGATGTTTGCTGGACCTTTGAGTTGAAAATCTTCATTCTCATCCACTCCTATTATCCGTACGTTTGGTCTTCTTATTGTGTCCTGGATTTCCTGGATATTTTGAGTTAGGATCTTTTTGCATTTTCCATTTTCTTTGATTGTTGTGCCAATGTTCTCTATGGAATCTTCTGCACCTGAGATTCTCTCTTCCATCTCTTGTATTCTGTTGCTGATGCTCAAATCTATGGTTCCAGATTTCTTTCCTAGGGTTTCTATCTCTAGTGTTGCCTCGCTTTGAGTTTTCTTTATTGTGTCTACTTCCCTTTTTAGGTCTAGTATGGTTTTGTTCATTTCCATCACCTGTTTGTATGTTTTTTCCTCTTTTTCTGTAAGGACTTCTACCTGTTTGATTGTGTTTTCCTGTTTTTCTTTAAGGACTTGTAACTCTTTAGCAGTGTTCTCCTGTATTTCTTTAAGTGATTTATTAAAGTCCTTCTTGATGTCCTCTATCATCATCATGAGATATGCTTTTAAATCTAGGTCTAGGTTCTCAGGTGTGTTGGGGTTCCCTGGACTGGGTGAAGTGGGTGTGCTGGGTTCTGGTGATGGTGAGTGGTCTTGGTTCCTGTTAGTAAGATTCCTCCGTTTACCTTTCGCCATCTGGTAATCTCTGGAGTTAGTAGTTATAGTTGACTCTGTTTAGAGATTGTTCTTCTGGTGATTCTGTTACCGTCTATCAGCAGACCTGGGAGACAGATTCTCTCCTCTGAGTTTCAGTGCTCAGAGCACTCTCTGCTGGCAAGCTCTCTTACAGGGAAGGTGCGCAGATATCTTGTATTTGGACCTCCTCCTGGCCGAAGAAGAAGGCCCAAAACAGGACCTTTCTCAGACACTGTGTTGCTTTGGCAGTTCCCAGGTGGTACAGACTCTCACCTAAGCAGACTAAATTCCTAAGTTCCTTGGAGTCCCGGGACCAAGATGGCGACCGCTGCTGCTGTGGCTTAGGCCGCCTCCCCAGCCGGGCGGGCACCTGTCCTCCGGTCCGGAAGGTGGCCGGCTGTCCCCGGCCCACACAGGGTGCTGCCTCAGCGCCTCTGTGCTTCCGCCTGTTCCAGAAGCTGTCAGGTTCTCTGGCGCACCCTCTCACCTGTTCAGACTAATTTCCTAAGTTCGGCGGGTCCCGGACCAAGATGGCGACCGCTGCTGCTGTGGCTTAGGTCGCCTCCCCAGCCGGGCGGGCACCTGTCCTCCGGTCCGGAAGGTGGCCGGCTGTCCCCGGCCCACACAGGGTGCTGCCTCAGCGCCTCTGTGCTTCTGCCTGTTCCAGAAGCTGTCAGGTTCTCTGGCGCACCCTCTCACCTGTTCAGACTAATTTCCTAAGTTCGGCGGGTCCCGGACCAAGATGGCGACCGCTGCTGCTGTGGCTTAGGTCGCCTCCCCAGCCGGGCGGGCACCTGTCCTCTGGTCCGGAAGGTGGCCGGCTGTCCCCGGCCCACACAGGGTGCTGCCTCAGCGCCTCTGTGCTTCCGCCTGTTCCAGAAGCTGTCAGGTTCTCTGGCGCACCCTCTCACCTGTTCAGACTAATTTCCTAAGTTCGGCGGGTCCCGGACCAAGAAGTAGTGGCTTTCATAAACACTTGTGATATGACAGTGACATAGAAAATTTTAGGTAATTTAATTTTTATGGTTCAAATAGGGCCAAAGTAGCTGCAGAAGATACCATTTAAGTAAATGAAACTCAAGTTCTATGTTCAGCTTTATATCTAAGAAAATCGATGATTGCTTATTTCACTTATATAATTGGTACATGTAAGCCCTGGAACTGCTTAAGAAACAAGACTGGCTGTTTTATCAGACACTCTCTGTTGTAGTAATATTTAATCTCAGTCTGGAGTTTTTACCCTACCTTTGGTCATTCAGTTCCCAGATAAAAGACACACACACAACCTTTATATTTATAGGAAGCCTTCAAAGCTGGGCAGATATCTACCTTCTATGCTATTAGAATCGACATTCTCATCAATGACCCTGATTTGGAACTTGCCATATTCGATGTGGGCAGCTCTTAATGCCAACTGGCCATTCCTCGGGGCCGTATTTCTGTGACTCACCTTTTCTGGGGCATCTTCTCCTCAATCCACCTTTTCTCATCGTGGCCCATGCCTCAGACTCCCAGCTAAGGAACCAAAATTCTGCCTGTCTTTCTTCTTCCATCTATGGGCTATTGGCTTCTTTACTCACCAGTCAAGCATAACATGGAGGAGCAAAGTGACATCATATCACTTGTGTCTATGCGAGAATCTCCTCATTCCTGGGGCACCACAATCCAGAGCAACAGACCAAACTTCAACTCTGTTTTGTGTGTGCAACTTGAAGTTAAAAGGGTGTATTCAAGACACTTCCTTTTCCAGATAAAGATAATATGTATATTATAGTTCAAAGAGAGAAAATAAAATTTAAAGACATGGTTGTGTCTAGCCCTGAGGGGAGGGGTTTGATGAAGGCATCACACTAAGGAGTGAGAATTCCAAAGTCTGTCTGTCTGTCTGTCTGTCTGTCTGTCTCTCTCTCTCTCTCTCTCTCTCTCTCTCATCTGGCTGTGGGCCTCTTTGTTTGTTCCCATACACTATGAGAAAAAACATCTCTGATGATAGCTGAGCAGGCCACTAATCTTATCTGTGTATAAAAAAACAATTATAAAAGATGCAACATGATTGGTCATTGTGGTTTGCAGTTCCCCAGCTATTTAGTGGTTTTTATTTACAGTGGAATATTATTCAGCCTAAAGAGAAGGAAATTTTATCATTTTCTGCAACAGGGATGACCCTAGAAAACCTTATGGTGAGTGAAATATGCCAAACTAGAGAGACAAATTCATATATATATATATATATATATATATATATATATATATATAAGCTAAAGTCAGACTTGTGGAACAGAATGGAGTGGTAGCTTGGTTTTGCACTGTGTGCAGGGTCAGTAACTTCTGGTACTCTGTGCTGCGTCTTGATGATTGCACTTAGTAATGTATACCCAAAATTCTTCTAACACGGGAAATCTTAAATTCTCTCACCTCGGGGACCCAAAATACCTGTTAAATTGATATGAAGATAGCATATCTTACACAGTGGATGTGTGATTTCTATGTGACAGCTCTACCTCCATGAAGTTTGAGTGAGAGCATCCAGTTTGGCTGCGTTGAGCAACAGTGAAACCTGTGTGCTTGGATTTGCAGCTAATTCGCTTCACTATATAAAGTTAAGAGTCAGATAAAGTATTTTGAAAGGTAGAGAATTCATATCAGTTGGTTTTTTTCAGCATAAAATGAACCATTTGTAACTAACTTATTCAAGGACATCAGTGATAGAGTGGAGTCTTCCCCAGTAAGTATGAAGATTTGAAGGGATACAACTCTCTCTTTCTCTCAATCTCTCCCCCTCTCGCTGCCCCCTCCCCCTCTTCCTCTCCCTCTCTCTCCCTACTCTCAGTGCTTGCTTCCCTGGGCCTTATTCCCCTTTTCTCCCCCCTCTCAGCATGTTATCTGATACTGAATTACATTTGTCCAGTTTTTCCTAACCTTGCACTCCTCAGTTTTCCTTCCTCACTGTTCACATGGCCTTCTGACTCTTTTACTTCTATCTTTAAAATGGCACATTGTTAAAGTTCTCATTAGTCTTATTTTAGCATATTTGAGCTGTATCTTTAGCCCCTGTATAGACTTCAACTGAAAATAAAGTTCTCTGAGCCCTTAGAGAGTGACCATTGGTTTGTAATACAAATACTGACAGGGAGAGATAGTCTATAAATGAATCAAACCCAGAACACTCCACTCCATTATATGCCCTACTGCACTCTTGAGTTTAAGCATATTGCCGGGTTTCATGTTTAGACAATACCTGTCCTCCATTTAACATCAAGTTACAGATACACAGCAATCTCCTTGGCTCTAAGAAATCAAATTGGACTTAATATTTGTTCTCATCAAATGGTGAGAACAAAGCTAAGCACATTCATGGAATGTTTATGAAATAATTAGAGGGATAATGTGTTAGACCGAGAAGGAGATGTGAAGTTGCAAGTGTGTTATACTGTCTTGAAATAACCTTCTTTAGCTCTTCATTTAACTTCAGTGTCAAGTTATTTACATAACAAGATAATGCCTAGCTTTTTAGGGTAATGTGAAAATTAATTTAAATTTCATAAAGCACTCTGTGGCACTCTGAACAGGTCTTATAAATGACAGGCTTTATTATAACCAGGCAGTTTTTGGTGTTTTTTTTTTTTAAGCATCATGCGGCGCCCATGATGGAAAGTGTATCAGTGAGTAGATGCAAAGGTCACGGCCATTCATAATTTATGCCTGAGGGGAATAGATCAAGAATAATCAGAATGCTTTCCTTTCTAGATGGATTTTAAAACAGATGTCTCCATGATGGGATATATTATTTCTTCCAAAATGAAGCATGAAATCAATACATTTCGGGCAATAAAAATGATGTATGAAAAAAAGGGGCCAATATCCATAATTGAACCATGAAAAACACAGTAACTGATGAGCTTGATCATGTCCTTTAGAATCTTTAGAAAAGCTTTAAATAGAAGAAATAGTCCTTGATTATTTGAGGATCTGGAGCGTGAATTTTGTTGGAAATATATTTGCTGACCCTTGCTCTTTCAGCTTTTTTTTTTTAATATTTGCATTTGTTACAGTAAAAGTTTACATTTTTGCCTTAATTGCAATTTTGACTCAAAAGGAGAAAAGGTGGTATATTTGAAACATTTAATACATGCACACTCCTGCAAGAATGTGACAAGCAGGTCTGGAGAGTTGCCTCAGTCATTAAGAGCAGCAAGCGGACCTGGGTTCAGTTCTCAGCAGCCACATGGTAGCTTGCAACTGCCTGCAACTTCAATTCCAGAGAAACCCTGTTCTGGCCACTGCAGGCTCCTATACATATCCCATACGCTCACCTAGACACGCATACATACATGCTTTATGTTAAATCTTTCTTCAAATAAAATACTATGACAGAAATAAGCCCATAGAAAAACCAATAAAGCTGGTGATAGAAATCTACATACAACGGTATCTTTGAATCAGTGAGGGTTTCTTTCCAAGTCAAATTTCATCTTTCATTGTTTGTTTCTTGTTTTGACATAGTAAATTATGGGAAAATGTAGTGGCTTTAAACAAGATACATTCCTTACCTTGTTTGAAGGTTATATTGGTATGGGTTTTTGTTTTGTTTTGTTTTATCAAGTTGATACAAGACAGAGTTGTCTGGGAAGTGGGAACTTCAACAGAGGAATTTCCTCTATCAGGTTGGCCTGTAGGCAAGACTGTGGGTTTTATTTTTTGGGTGTTGTTGTTGTTGTTGTTGTTGATGATGATGATGACTAATGGTTCTGGGCCCTGCACACTGTGGCGATACTACCACTGACAAGGTGAGGCTGGACTAAGAGCAAGACAAGAGAGCCATGGAGAGAAGTCAGTAAATACTTTTTCCTGTGGTTCCCACCTCAGCTCATACTTGAGTCTCTGCCTTGAACTAAATGATAGATTGTGAAGAGGAATTGTAAACTACATAAAATGTTTTTCACCAGGCTGTTTTTTTTCAACAAAAGGCAAATTATAACAAAGATAATAAATCCAAAATGCCCTTCCGTGGGCTGGATTCAGGGTATCTAGTTTTTCATCCTTTAGTGGGGAGTGCCATGCCTCTCCTCTGGCTTCTGGAGGCTGTAGTATCCTCTGCATTAGACCTTCTTCCATTTCCAAAGCCAAAAAATGGACACCAAGCCTCTACCATGTCATATCTTCAAAAATGACCCCTTTCCCTTCACATATAAAACGCTTTATGAAATACTGAAGAGATGGCCGGGTTGGTGTAGTTCTCGCTGTGCAAGCATGAGGACCTGAGATTCATACCCAGCCGCTGGATGGAGCAGTGAACATGGTATCCCGGCACTGCAGTGTTAGGTAGAAAGCTCCCTAGACCACTGGCCAGCCAGTCTAGTCCAGTCAGTGAGATTCAGATACAGTGAGAAGTCCCATTTGAAGAAAAATATCAAGATGAAGAATGACTGTTGGAAGACAGCATGAACTGATCTTTACATGCAGGTACACAAATGCACAGTGACATGATATGTGCCCACATATGGATACATTACACACTGGCATACCCACAATTCCTTTGGTGAGTACCTTAGCTCCTTCTAAATAAATGGGACAATTTTCTAATTAACAAACACTCTTAATTTTTGAAACCTTTTGCTGTGTAACATAGCAGTTTAGAGGGTGGGGCCCAGGTACCTTAGCAAAGTTAATGTTCTTTGTATTGCCTCCCAGAAAGGGAAATATAACAGTTTCCTATGCTAGCTGTTGGGTCTTTTGTTTTCTGTACTTTGATGGTGTTATTTCTTTTAGATTTTCAATTTTTTTTATTAGGTATTTTCCTCATTTACATCTTCAATGCTATCCCAAAGGTCCCCCATACCCACCCCCCCAATCCCCTACCCACCCACTCCCCCTTTTTGGCCCTGGCGTTCCCCTGTACTGGGGCATATAAAGTTTGCAAGACCAAGGGGCCTCTCTTCCCAATGATGGCCTACTAGGCCATCTTCTGATACATATGCAGCTAAAAACAAGAGCTCCCGGGTACTGGTTAGTTCATATTGTTGTTCCACCTATAGGGTTGCAGATCCCTTTAGCTCCTTGGGTAATTTCTCTAGCTCCTCCATTAGGGGCCGTGTGACCCATCCAATAGCTGACTGTGATCATCCACTTCTGTGTTTGCTAGGCCCCGGCATAGTCTCACAAGAGAGAGCTATAACTGGGTCCTTTCAGCGAAATCTTGCTAGTGTATGCAATGGTGTCAGCATTTGGAAGCTGATTATGGGATGGATCCCTGAATATGGCAATCACTAGATGGTCCATCCTTTCGTCACAGCTCCAAATTTTGTCTCTGTAACTCCTTCTATGGGTGTTTTGTTCCCATTTCTAAGAAAGGGTAAAGTGTCCACACTTTGGTCTTCGTTCTTCTTGAATTTCATGCGTTTGGCAAGTTGTATCTTATATCTTGGGTATCCTAAGTTTCTGGGCTATTATCCACTTATCAGTGAGTACATATTGTGCGAGTTCCTTTGTGATTGGGTTACTTCACTCAGGATGATATCCTCCAGGTCCATCCATTTGCCTAGGAATTTCATGAATTCATTTTTTTAATAGCTGAGTAGTATTCCATTGTGTAAATGTACCACATTTTCTGTATCCATTCCTCTGTTGAGGGGCATCTGGGTTCTTTCCAGCTTCTGGCTATTATAAACGAGGCTGCTATGAACATAGTGGAGCATGTGTTCTTCTTACTGGTTGGGACATCTTCTGGATATATGCCCAGGAGAGGTATTGCAGGATCCTCCGGTAGTACTATGTCCAATTTTCTGAGGAACCGCCAGACTGATTTCCAGAGTGGTTGTACAAGCTTGCAATCCCATTTATTATTATTATTTTTTTCTACACATGTGTGTTTGAACAACTGTACTTAGGCAAAACAACAACAACAACAAAACCTCATTGCAGACTATTACATGAGAACATGAAAGGAACCCTGGTTAACAATGACTTTGACATTTCAACTAGGGGTCCAACTCACTAGGTACAGTAGCACACACCTTTAATCCCAGCACTCAGGATATCTACAAAGGCGGCCAGATCTCTGATTTCAAGGCTATCCAGAGCTATAGAGAGAGATGCTATTTCAAAAAAATAAATAAAAGCAAATAACAACAAAATAGTCAAAATGAAACATTATATATACTTTTATAAATTAAAATATAATTATACCATATCCCCTTCTCTTTTCTTCCTCCAACCCCCTACACGTGTGTCACACACACACACACACACACACACACACACACACACACTGCACATACATACAATATGTGTGTGTGCCTAAATACATAAATACAAGCTGTTCAGTCTTTTTAGTGTTGTTGTATGTGTATGATTTCAGGGCTGACTACTCTATTAAATAACCAACTACAGGGCTCATCTCTGGAGACTACTGCTTCATGGAACAATCAATACATTACCTTTCCAATCTTGGCCTTTCCTTTTCTTTCCTGTCCTTTCTGTCCTGTCCTGTCCTGTCCTGCCCTCTCCCTTCATCTTCTTTCCTAACCTATAGTGAAGCCCTTTCTACCCTCTATCTATGACTAGGATGTACATTTATACGTAAGTGAGATCATCTGATGTTTGCCTTTCTTCACCTGGTTGATACCATGCAGTACAATACCTTCCCCTCCATCCATGTTGTTGCAGATAACAGCACTACCTTCTTTTTAATGTATTCCATTGGGTACTCCACTAATATGCATATTTATTATTTTTGAATTTTTAAAATAACAAAAATAGCAATTTGAAGAGATGGATATGCCTATTAGCCTTACTATGGTAAACAATTGTGTATGTGTGTGTGTGTGTGTGTGTGTGTGTGTGTGTGTATCACTGGATACATCTTAAATATAATTTCAGTTAAAAATGAAAAATAAAATGACCTAAGGTTACAGTTTTAATCATCCTGTGTACTAAAGACCAGTTCTGCATCGACCACACCGTCCTCCTGCTTAGTGCACCTGCTAAATGCCTGTTCCCACAGGAGTCCATTATTTAGTGCATGTATATTAGAAAAAAATAGGGAATAGGTTTTCACACCTTATTTCTTTTTCTTGCCCAACTCTCCATATTCTATTGTCAAAGTAACAAAGCTCTTCATTTCTATTATTTGACAAACTAATGGCAAAGAGAGTATATAATTAGAACAATACCACTTTCCTTTTTAATTTCTTTTCTAAGTTGCCAGTAGTGGGCATTGAACTAGAGCCTTATACATGCTAAGAATCTGCTCTGCCATTGAATTGCACCTCCAGCCCCAATACTTTGCTTTTTAAAGGTTCTCTTCTTGTTTCAAAAGCAATTTTTTTCTTTTAAAATGATAATAAGTGAAATGAAATAGGAAGAAGGGACTATGTGGTTCCGTGTTACACCAAGTACACATTTGATGAGGGATTAGGAGCTTGTCGGTTCCATATTGTAACCTTCAGGATCCTTTGTAGCCTTTAAAAAAAAGAGCCTAAATCTAGCCCACAGACAGTCAGATTGACAGAGACTTTGTGCTAATCTTATAGTATACAAAAGAACATTGTGTTCACCAGAACGGGCAGGTGTTTTTGTTTTACCTAAGTAGGACAGGAAGGAATGATATTAAATCAAAGGAAAAAAATCATTTAAACGAAGCAACCTCGAGTTCATTAAACACTGGAAAATGTTACTGATGTAGGATGCTGCAATCAGCTCCTCCTACTCTGTTCTATAGGAGCCCTAATCCTGGAGAAAATACGTGTTCATAGTTAATATCTGCTAAATGATATTTATGAACTGGAGGGAATTCAGGTAGCCATTCCACACTATATTCCGGTCCTAAGCTCATAGCAGGGTACTTGAAAGATTCACAAGCATCAGTCATCCTGAACCTTTACTAAAGTGTAAGGTGCCTATCGAACCTAAAATGTTAGACATACCGATCCCACTTATCTGGTGCGAAGACGCATCAGGAGTTTGCTCTGATTCTCCTTGTTCCAAGCATGTCTGTTGTAAGAAAAACAATTAAGCAGACACTAAACAAGACTTCTGTCAATAACAAATGTTGTCCCTTCTGGGTCTGCTTCAAAGATGCATTTCTAGCACCAATCTATCTGTAGTTGGAGATGAGAGTACTTGACTGCACATGAATCCTCTCTGGGTTACATTGAGCTTGAAAGGGGCTTTTTTTTTTTCTTGATTCAAGAGTAAAAGAATTGGTTTCCTCACTCCCTTTCTTAGAAACATCTTTGGCTTGCATTTTACATACTAGATTCCTGAGCAAAATATGACTCTTCCCTCTGGGTTTATCAGTAGATACTAGCTAGCTTCCTCTTGCTTAGTCAACCTTCCTGGCTGGTTGTGTCCCCACCCCTGACCTTTGTAACAGCATCTTTTTTTTTTTTTTTTGTAGCAGAAATAGTGGTTTCCACTTGTCTGATCTTGCTCACTTCAGACTTCAATGAAGTCTTTCTCCATACCTCATGGATACTCTGTCCCCAAAGCCACTGCTGTCTGGCATCATTTGGTCTTTCTCAGACTGAGCTTTCCAGTGACTGTGGGTGTCCTGCTTCTCAGCCAGGCAGCTTGCTTCCTGGGCCCCACTGCACTTGGCCTCCTGATAGACATTTGATACTAATTACTATTTTCTAGTTCCTATCCTTGGTAGTATTTTCCCCCATAGAATGTGGTACATTATGTTCTTAATTTCCTTTGCTCTTTTTATGTGTATGTTTTCCTTCACGGATGTGTGTATAAGGTCTGTATTCTTGATACCCACAAAGTGCAAAATAGGGTGTGTGTGTGGTCCACTAGAACAGAAGTTTCTGAGTCACCGTGTTTGTGCTGGGGACCAAACTCACGCCCTCTATAAGAATAGCAAGAGCTCTTAACCACTGAACCAACTCTCCAGCCCCATGATTTTCATCTAAGTCCTTGGCTTCTCGCTTCAATTATTAAGTCCTGTTTTCCTGATTCTTAAAAATTGGTGAGGCTTGAAATATGGCTTATTTGGTAGAGTGTTTATATAACATGTACATGGCTAAAAGTAGGCATGCCTGTAATCCCAGCACTGCAGAGATAGAGAAGGGAAGATAATAAGTTCAATGCCATAATAATCAGTTTGAGGCCGGCCTGGGATACAGGATACTCTGTCTCAGAAAATAGTGGTGTTACAAAGGGGTTTCTCATTAACTTTTGAGGGCATAAAGTGATTTATCATGGCATAAGTAGCAATGAGAGTCTATACATGGTCGAAGGTATGCTAATGAGAAGCCATGGAAGCTAAGGCTAGGTCGAGGGCACAGCTGAACCCTATAATGGACCCTAAAATGGACCCTATAGCCTTGGTAAGAATGCCAATATCACAACTGGGACTTTCCCCAGGCTCCACTGCTGAGTTCCAGCACGGTCCACCTGTGCCTCTCATCTGTGTCTGCTTTGTTAATCTTATATTCTTTCAGACTCCTAAATAAAACAATTATCTATGAAGAAATGCTAGGATATGACAGGAATCATTTATCTAACCATCATTTATCTAACCCCTGTACCTTCTAGCTTTTATTCATTCAGTGGTGTTGTGTGTGTGTGTGTGTGTGTGTGTGTGAGTGTGTGTGTGTGCCCTTGTGTGTTGTGGTCACGGAGTCCAATCAGTTAAACAGATGAACATGCCTTGGATCTTTCTTTAATCAAGCTATCTGAATCAAAGAGAAATGATTGGAAAGAGCCATGTTAGTGGACTCTAAGAGAAGCATCCTTATGAACTCTGTATTACTGCAATATATGTCTATGACATTTGGATTTTAAATCTTAGTTCATCTTGTACATTAAATTTGATAGTTCTTTTAAGCTTTAAGAATCTTGTGTTCTTAATCATATTTTTAACAAAATTGCAAGTCTGGGTGCCATTTATTGTGAGAAGATATGTTGCCTTAAGATAAAACACCGTAACATTTTTGTGACATGGTAACTGCAAGACATTTAAAGTGTTGGTGGCAAAAATAACCTAGAAGCATGCATATATATGCATGCGCATAGAGAGAGGGGTGAACAGAAAGAAAGACTGGGGTTAAAAGGAATAAATACCAAAGAACAAAGGTGTTATGAGTGAAATTAATTGTTTTGTGCAGAACTAGAATTTAATTTAGGTATATATTTAGAATGTGAAAATGTCTATTTTTATATCTGTTAAATATTTTGGTCATTATGATGACAAATATAAGACATGCCTCCTTGTGTATGAACTATTGATTGAATTTGACAACTCAAGAATTGTTGAACTTTACTATAACTTAAGTACTATTGAACTGATGAATTTTTGAATTTGACTTATCATGAAAAGCAATTCCTTAAGCACATATTTACAGTGAAAATTTCATGAAGCAAAATATTATCTTAATATTGAAGATAAGACTGCTAAATGCTGTATATAGCAAGCTAGGGAACGCATTTCAGTATTCACACGGGAGCAGGCCTTTCTTCTACATGGTCATTGGGGGTTAGTTTCTCTCATTGTACCTCTCCCACTTCCTGTGGCCATCAGTGTTTCTCGCATTTGGTGAACAGAGAAGAATAAAGAAAGTATATCTTAATGACCTTACCTCACAGTGAGATGTTTCACTCTTTGTTCATGTCATTAGCTAGGACTTTTAACACTGAGATGCAAAAGAAGCCAGGAAGCTTGACTCTCTGCTGCTCCCCGGCAGTAGCTATCTGCTAGTGAGTGCATGAATCCCAGTGGAGTTACCAGGTCAACCATGCTCAGCCTCTGGCTACTACAAAACTCCATGATCACCATCACCACCTGCCCCATAGGGGAGACATTCATTTTCACTCAGGGAAAATAGCAGAGTCCCATCTCTTCATTTCATCCAGTGCAACACCTACAGGGGGGTTCCTTATAGCTCCTGGAAGCACATTAACCCATGAAAAAGCCCATTCTGCTACCATACCTTCTCTTCCCACTCTACCCTCCCCTAGCACAAACCTTATCTGACAGCAGAGTAAGAAAAAGAGAGCCATACCAAAGTGTGGAGCAGAGACTGAAGGAAAGGCCATCCAGAGACTGCACTACATGCAGATCCATCCCATATACAGACACCAAACCCAGACACTATGGCAGATGCCAAGAAGTGCTTGTTAACAGGAGCCTGATATAACTATCTCCTGAGAGACTCTGCCAAACAAATATAGATGTGGATGCTCACAGCCAACCATTGGACTGAGCACAAGGTCCCCAAATGATGAGTTAGGGAAAGGACTGAAGAAGCTGAAGAGGTTCTCATCCCCATAAGAACAACAATATGAACCAACCAGACCCAGGGACTAAATCACTAACCAAAAGTACACATGGAAAGACCCATGTCTCCAGCTGCATATATAGCAGAGGATGGCCTTATCTGGCATCAGTGGGAGGAGAGGCCCTTGGTCTTGTGAAGGTTCAATGCCTCCAATGTAGTGGAATACTAGGGTGAGGTGGTGAGGTAAGAGTGGATGGGTGGATGGGAGAGCACCCTCATAGAAGCAGGAGAGGGGGATGGAATAGGGGTCTTATAGAGGGGAAACCTGGAAAGGAGATAACATTTGAAATGTAAATAAATAAAATAATCAATTAAAAAAAAAAAAGGAAAGATGAAAAAAATAAGAAGTGCCTGTCCAGGAACAGCAATCAAATTCAGCCAATAGGCTCTGTGAAGACTGCTTCTGCTGGAAGTGGTCGAGACCCCTTGTTAGACCAGTGCTGTGGGCTGGAAAGACCCACTCTTCCCTATATTCCATGTGGCCCTCAGAGCTCTCTGCACCTTGGAAACCTCTTCTTTGTTCACCTCTTGCTCATGACAAATATTCATGACAAAGTCCCCCAAGGAACACCTCTCTTTTTATTCAGTTCAGAAATCCAAGGACTGTTTGCAGACCAGTGTTAAAATAATTCAGAGACATTTCCCACAGGACTTCTCTTAAAAACATATATGTCCTATGAACATGACTTCATTTTTACACATATTAATGATTATACCATTAACTGACCATTTGCCCAGAAAAACAAAAGCCAAGTCTGGGCTTTGACATCAGGAGGCCAGTGCCCCTAAAGGGTAGGAATATGGAATGACAACAGAACTGTCTGTCACAATGAAGTCCTTTGCTTTGTGGTCATTTATGTGTTTTGGGTTGTGTTTGTATTGTTTCTTTAGGCAAGGTCTTGCTGTGTAGACCTGTCTGGACTGAAATTGCCTATGTAGTCCTGGCTAGCCTCCAACGTGGGTATGATCTTCCTGACTCTGCCTCTTAAATGCTGATATTATAGGCACTAGCCAACATTCCCAGCTTTGTTTACTGTCCTAATCATTCCTTTCCGTGGAGCTAGGAATGAAATTCCAGGCTTTGTCCACGTTTGACAGGTACTCTACTGCTGAGCTATTCCTCCAGGCTTCCTGCCAGCTTATTCACAACAGAAGAGCTTAGGCCATACAATGAGGAAAGGACACCTTGCTTAAAGGAATCTGGAGGGGATGTAACACAAGCAGTGCTTTTTATGACCAAACAAGTAAAACATATGGTGACAGATACGTTACGAGATTTAACAAAATCAGTACCTGACTGCTTGGTCTAGAGACAGAATAGCAGAAGGGGAAAGTGGTACTAACAGTGCTAGCCATTCTGGGACCAAAGACCCCAGCTTCTTCATGCTGCTTAGCCACCCACATCCTTCCATCTCACTGTGTTCCTCACAAATGAAACAAAAGTTATTCATTGAAGAGCAAGCTGAACAATAAATCTTTCTGCTGACTTCAGTCAGAAGTACCCATCCAAAAAAAATGTGATTTAAAATTGGGACATTTTCTATAAACACAGAAGGAAGAATTAAACAACTTACAAATAACTTATCCCAAATTAATGTTTTAAGAAAGGAAGAGTGGGGATGTGGGAAAGCACAACAGACTTACTCAGAATATTATAATGACGCTCTGCCTTAGTCTGTAAGTCTCCTCTTATTTGATTGTGGTATTTCTTTGTCCACTGTTTTGAACCAAAAGCTGCCCACATGTTTTTTTTTCTATTATTCAAAATAAACTGTTTAGTATCTCCTTGGATATTCTAGCAGTTGAAATGAATGGGTTTTAGAGTGTGGTCATAATTCTGAAAACATCTAGAATGCCCTGTAGCCTCTTCTTGGATGTCATTGGTATGCTGGAATCTGTAGACATTCTAAATTTCACAAATTTAGAACAAAGACTCAGCATCGTATGTACAGTTAGAAACTAGCAAGCTGAGTATCATTTGAGACATTTTATGGTTATGCTGTGTTTCCTAGGGAAAAATAAAGCTCTGCTTGCACGCTTTTCCTGAGTACATCCACTTGTATGTAGGATTGAAAAAAATACAGCTTTGGAGGATACAAAACACCCTTTGTTCTTGCTTTGAAAGGGTTTTCACTAACCTGTCTGTTTATGATTTTTCACCTTATATCTAAACTTCGGATTCATATATATTTCCTGATGCTTTAGGATACAGATGAGTCTTAGGTCATGGTGTGCTGCACCTCGTGCCTGTTTTGTCTCTCAGACTCTAGCCCTCCTATTGCAGCATGGCTGCTAAATCTTAGCTATAGCTGCGTTCAGAATGAGTGTAGTCCGTGTGAAAGGGAGAAGGGTGACTTCCCTGATGTGGCATGCGACATCAGAGGAGCAGACTTCTTAGGAAAGTGAGGTGTTGTCAGATAATCGCGGGTTAATTTGGTACTTCGATTAGCACATTACTTTGTTTCAGTTATAATGCCATCTTTATAATTCTGACAGTAGGCAGTCAGAATTAGTCTTCAGCACTAATCTTGAAGTGACAACATGTTATGAGCATTCCTCTCCACCTGTAATTGAGTTTAATACCATTTTACAATGAAGATATTAAAATACAAGACATTTGTACAGCTTCGATAATTGGTTTTGCTTTTTGTGTTTGCTTCTGTAATTTCAAAGAATTTTTCCTTCTGAACTTTTGTGCCCTGAGTTGTTTCGGGTAATGTTGAAATTATAGGTGTCCATTAAGTAGTTTTCAACTGTCAGCTCAAACGCCACATATTGTGCTATTAATTGATTATGAGGTGACACAGAAAGAACACTCATTATGTGATAATACAAAAATGCATACTTGTCAAAAACAAATAAATCTGCATGGAAAATCCGCCTGCTATGGTGGGGGAGCACCGGGGACCATCACACACACACAGACACAGACACACACACACACACTTGGGCATAAATACCTTCTTTTCATGTAGGATAATGCACATGAAGATTTTGGTTCCAATTCCTAGGGATTCTGTGTCATACTCAGAGGTTTTCTTTTTTGTTGCTTATAGGTGGTGTTATACCCAACTTCTAATAGCTCCAAGTCAGCAGAGTTACACCGAATGACAGTACCCAAGAACAGTCAGGACTCGGACCTAAAGATCAAATTGGCAGTGCGCATGGATAAACCAGCACACATGAAGCATAGTGGGTGAGTGTTTAAAATCTTCTTCCCTCGAATCGGGGGACTCCATTTCAGTCTATCGCCTCTGTCTGTCTGTGGGGGAAACCAAGGTATCAGACATTCACATGGAGTTTTCTCAACAAACAAACAAACAAACAAACAAACAAACAAACAAAAAACTGACCTAAGTAAGTTGCTTATGTTGCAGATCTCTTAGCATCTGTATGGATGGGAATTCAGTTAATGTAACTGTCATAGCAATGAATGGTGTTTGTTATTGGTTATTGATTTGGATGATATCATGTTATTATGGGGATTGATTTGGATGATATCACCTTATTATGGGGAATGCACCAAAAGGAACCACTCAGACACAGTTTATAGACATTTGGAAGTCTTTAATACAGCTGTCTGGGACTATACTCAGCTTCTCAGGACCTAAGTGTCACCCCACACGTGCTTTTAAAGATGGGAGTGGGAGTGGGGCGGATACCACATCTTGTTATGTCATTCAGCAGCTGCAGGGGAGGTTTCCACAGCAGGCGGTGTAACCGAAGCGAAGGAGAGTTAACCGAAGCATGTTGGCCTTAGTCCTAGAACAGAACTGTGTCATTCCCACAGGATTATCCATCAAGGGAATCAAATTCTAGTTAAACCCAAAACGGCCTCAGCAAGAATACAAGATGGAGGAAACTCTAAACCGCCATGCCGTCGTGCCATATCCCGATTGTGAAGAATATTCCTTAGATGTTTTTTTCTATACATCTGTGATCATAGCTGGAGCTCAGGTCTCTAGAAATGGTTAACCTTCCATAGAATATATAAAAGCTAAAGGTTACATCAGATATAACCCACAAGGATGGGCACATTTTGATGGGAGGCATGTGAGATTTATCTAGTATAAAAGTGGGTGGAAACTAAGTCGGTACTGGAGTGAAAGAGTACTTGGAAACCAAGCGGTGAATACGTGAATAGCTTCTCACCCAGGCGCTGCCTTGGCCTATCACAGCAGTTCTGGTTGCTAAGGTTCTTTCTCTTCAGTGCTGGTAAGAAACCAGCTCAGAACCCAAGTCTGAACTCTTTTTGCTGTTGTTGTGTTGTTTTGTTTTCAAGACAGTCTCACTGTGTAGCTATGGCTATTCTAGAACTCACTCTGTAGACCAGGCTGGCCTCGAACTCACAGAGATTCCTTAGCCTTTGCCTCCCGAGTGCTGGGATTAAAGTTATGTGCCACCACAGCCAGCTCTCGACTCTTAAATAAAATGAACTTTCAAACCTTTATATTTTCTCAGCTTAACTCTATATTTATCTACCTGTGTCTCTTAGAAAGGGACTAGAATTCAGGACGCTACAATGTGGTATCTTTAATGTGTTACTATAAAGGAAAGTCTAGTTGTGATTCAACTCAGTATAGATGAAGATCCTGGAACTCACTACTGAGAAGCCTTCAATTTGTCCAGCTGCCTGGTCCCTGTGAGATTTACTGTAGAACTCCGCATCCATCCAGGGGACAAAATCATACGCCTGTATGAAAAGCAAGGAAGGGATGTACGCTCATGTGTAAATAATTGTGGCAAATTATTACAAATAAATAAAAAGTCAATAAAGTAGGAATGGGAACCTGTTGGGAATAATCGCTGGTTTCATCTGGGGCAGCTTAGTTGAAGTCACACTCTACATCTGACATTTGAAGTCAAGGGGAAGTCAGCAGGTGGCCAGTGAGGAAGAAGGGCATTTCTGTCATATGACAAGCACTTACAAAGGCAAGAGTTCTGAGAGGGCTTTTAGCTAGTGGTGACAAGTTCACTGCAGTTTGCCTGGAGAGCTCTGAGACTAGAGACCGCTCTTTATCTGAAGTGCTTAGAGACTAGCAGGGTTTCAAATTAGACATCAAAGCATACATAAAAAAAGAGAGAGAGAAGCATGTTCTAGGAACTAGAATGCTTCTCTCTCTCTTTTTTTGCTGTATATCTCTTTCTCTTCATGGATGATACCATAAGAAATAAGCGTGTCCAGAAGCTGATTGAATAGGCCCGGGACAAAGGCTGAACATGAAGTAAGACATGAGCAAGTTCTATAGCACTGATCACAAGTAGAAGAAATCACTCTGTGCCCTAGAACCTTCGAGTGGAGAAAGACTCAAAGCAGGGAGCTCAGTCTAGCTGCATTGTAAGGGAGCTGTGGAATAGGGGTGTCTTTCCTTTACATTAAATACGAATTTGTTTTTTCTAACTCCTCCATTGAGGATGCTGTGCTCAGTCCAGTTGTTGACTGTGGAGCTAAAAGGATTTGCAACCCCATAGGAAGAACAGCAATATCAACCAACCAGAGCTCCCAGAGTTCCCAGGGACTAAAGCACCAACCAAAGAGTACACATGGAGAAACCCATGGTTCCAGCCATATATGTGGCAATGGCCTTGTCGGGCATCAATGGGAGGAGAGGCCCTGTGAAGGCTTGATGCCTCAGTGTAGAGGAATGCCAGGGTGGGGAGGTGGGAGTGGGTGGGTGAGGGAGCACCCTCATAGAAGCAGGGAGAGGAGCGATGTGACAGGTGTTTTTTCAGACGGGAAACCAGGAAAGGGGATAACATTTGAAATGTAAATAAATAAAATATACAACTAAATTTTAAAAAAGGTTTTGTTTTTTTATTTCTTTTATTTGACTAAATCAAGATTTCCGTAATGGTTCTGCAATTAATGTCTGCCCAAATTTGGTAGTGATGGGAGAAAATAAAGAGGATAATGTCATAGTTTGAAAGTTTAACTCTTAAAGCTCAGGGAATCGCCAAAGGAACCAGGAGTGTTCTGTGCCCTGGTCTTATAAGTCAGTGCCTCCCACTGTGAGGAGGCACTCGGAGTCATTTCTGGCCCCTCAGATATCTCTGCAGTTCATAGCATGAATTCTAGAAATGAAAATATTTATGCTTTTCATCTACCAGATTAAAGTACTTTTCATAATAGTGAGCCAGTAAAAAAATTAATATTCATATGAGAAATATTAGCTAAGCAGCCTTAAAGTGTTCAGCAGTGTTGTGAGACCTGTTGATCCCCATGAGCAGGAACAGTTGGAGACTCTTGAGAATCTCCTATGGCTCCTTCAAGTGCCTGTTTGGTAATAGATTTAAATATTCAAAATATTTTCCTTCCATCTAGTTATATACATAAAAATCAGATTTGACCAACAACTTAACTATACACATTATCTCCTAAGGTGCTTCCTACATGGATTTTACTCTACTCAATTACATTTGAAAATGAAACTGAGAACTGAACCTTTTCCCTCCTACATCCTAGATCATACACTAATGCAATTTTATATAGTGGGTTCACAGCATCTGCTTGAGATGGAGTTGTGTCCTCTCAATAAGTTATCCTAAACTGGATAATTAACAGATGAGTAATGAATAATACAACCAAATGATAAGCCAGCCTTGGAAATTAATTCATTTAAAATATGGCACCGTGTTAAACGACTTCAACAATAGCTAGAGAGTTTTAGGCTTTTTTTGCCTTCAGAGCGTTGTCATGTTTTGAAAGGAATCCTCTGATGTGTTGGTATTGATAGGTTCATACCTATCCCCCTTTTCAATAATATAGAAACAAATAATTCTTCTTTGTGTGTGAGGGCTCTTACCATGCATTCTGTTTTATTGATCTCATTTAGACAGCTCATGGATCAGCCCTAATTAGGGTATAGTTATGCATGTGTATGTAGGTGCATGTGCCTATGTGTACATGTGGAAGCCAAAGTCAGGTTAGAAGTTTTCTCTGTTGCTTTCTATCTTGCCATTGTTGGGTTTTGAGGGGTTTGGTTTGGTTTGGTTGGTTGACTAGTTTGTTGGTTTGGAGGGAAGATCTTTGTTTTAGTTTGGTTGGGTTTGGTTGATTGGTTGGTTGGTTGGTTGGTTGGTTGGTTGTTTGGCTGGTTGGTTGATTAGTTGATTTGGAGGGAGGATCTTTGTTGTTTTGTTTTGCTTAAGACAAGGTCTCTCACTGGACCTAGAACTCTCCATGTCAGGCAGACTAACTGACCAGTCTCTGGAGATCTGCCTGTCTACACCCGCCCCAGCACTGGGGTTATGAGCACACCATCACAAGCAGTTTACTTTTGGTACCATGTCTCAAGTCACCTCATTGGGTATTTTTCAGTGGCATTATCTACATCATAGGTATACCTCCAACTATTCTATAAAGTTTAGTCTTCTTTGAGTCTGCAAAGAATATACCTCTTACCCTGTGCAGTTAAGGGTATACATAAATATGAATACAGGCAATGGAAATGGCATTTGTGTACTTCATAGAGAATTAAAGAAGGAGTTATAAATAGGAAGTGATGTTTGTTTTTCAAATGCTATATTTAAAAGTATGTGGGTTTTTATATAGAAAATAAAATATATCTGACCTAAAGTACCTGATTCTGATAGCTAATCACTCTGTAGCTACATTTTATTGCCTTCTTAAATCAGGACTATGTGCAAATGACATGTGTTTTAACTTGGAGAAAATAAGCCCAATTATGCCACCCCTCTTTAAAGCCATACTGGATATTTCTGTAAGAATCATTAGAAAAATACTGGGTACATGTATTTTGGGGGACTATTTTTATAGAAATTAATTCTAGCAACTACTCTAAGACAAAACGGGAAGTGAATTATCCACCAGATTTTCAGTGGTCAGCATTCAGTCGGGCCTTTTCGCTTTTGTACATAGCTGGAGAGTCTAAGTGTTCTCAAACAAATGGACGTCACTTTAGCATAGCCTAGTGGTGAAGCAGCAGTACTAACTGGAAACTCAGAAATTCCGTCCTTGCTTAAGCACAGGGCTTTCCTAGTTCACCGGTTATTCACAAAGACAAAGGTAAGGTAAGATGGGACTAGTGAATGACATGACTGGCTGTAACAGTGTAAAGCTACGTTCAGTAAGGAGGAAGAAGGCCACTGTACTGCCTGTCAGATTTATGTAGAAGCACTGTAACAGTGAGCTGTCAGAGGTTTAGTTAAAAACGCAACAACATTATGAACTAATAAGTACCCGGAGCTCTTGACTCTAGCTGCATATGTATCAAAAGATGGCCTAGCCCGCCATCACTGGAAAGAGAGAGGCCCATTGGACTTGCAAACTTTATATGCCCCAGTACAGGGGAACGCCAGGGCCAAAAAGTGGGAGTGGATGGGTAGGGGATTGGGTGGGGGGAAGGTATGGGGGACTTTTGGGATAGCATTGGAAATGTAAATGAGGAAAATACCTAATTTAAAAAATAATAAAAAAATAAATAAAAACGCAGACACTACTGCATATGCCAGCAAGATTTTGCTGAAAGGACCCTGATATGGCTGTCTCCTGTGAGGCTATGCCAGTGCCTGGCAAATACAGAAGTGGATGCTCACAGTCATCTATAGGGTGGAACACAGGGCCCCCAATGGAGAAGCTAGAGAAAGCACTTAAGGAGCTGAAGGGGTCTGCAACTCTATTGGTGGAACAACAATATGAACTAACCAGTACCCCCACCCCCGGAGCTCGTGTCTTTAGCTGCATATGTAGCAGAAGATGGCCTAGTGGGCCATCATTGGGAAGAGAGGCCCCTTGGTCTTGTAAACTTTATATGCCCCAGTACAGGTTAACACCAGGGCCAAGAAGTGGGAGTGAGTGGGTAGGGGAGCAGGGCAGGGGAAAGGTATAGGGGACTTTTGGGATAGCATTTGAAATGTAAATGAAGAAAATATCTAATAAAAAATTTAAAAAAAAAAGAAGTTTGGTTAAAGCTTATTGCTCACTTCTCTAATAAAAATAAATAGAAATCTCTTGGTTATATAACCACAGAAGATTTTTATCCCTGATAATTAGCCAGGTAAAAACCTCAGCCATATGTTCTAGAGTTTCTCTTTGTTCAGCATCATAATTGATTTCTTAGATATTTATCTAATGTACAAGATAGTTTGCAATATTTTGAAATTGTGAAAAATAAAATTGTCCACTTTAGTTTACATCATAAATCTGTATCTGACAGTGGGCTCATCCCTGTCCACGGGAGGCAGTAACTCAGCTTCTGACAGAAAAAGAGAATAAAAGCCTTCCCTGCTCTAATTCCATGCCTGTCAGGACTCCAGGCTGCCCAGCATCCATGCTTACCTAACAGGAGATGCCCTTAGGCTTTGAGCCCAGGATGTCACAGCATGTAGCTTTCAGCACACCTTTAACATGCAAGCATCACATTTGCACAAAGGGAGATAGAAGTCTTCTGGTAAAGTGGTGTTGCCCACATCTGACTTAGACGGGCAACCTTCAGCTACTTAGGAAGATAGCAGCACAGTGCCTAGATTTGCTTGGTGGGTCCAGACCTTTCAGAAAGCATCACTCTTCTGTATGATATTTGCCAGAAGAAATTGATTTCTTATTATAATCCTACTTTTAGTATAACATTTCTATAAGTTCCATTATAGTTCAGCCATATTTCCCTTCGTTCGTGTGTGTGTGTGTGTGTGTGTGTGTGTGTGTGTGTTTTGCCTTCCCAGGTCAAATACCTTAGTCTGGATTATTCTGACTTCATGCATACCCTACTGCTTTAACTTCTGGCCAAGTGTTTGCTAGACTATCAAACAGATTGACTTCTTGTCAATATACAGCCACAGAAGGAAAGAGTCTGTGGCCCTCAATAGACAGCATATTTATCACATATTAGTGTGATGGAGAGGATATGCCAATGACCTGTTTCTCTTCTCAGATACCTTCAATGTCCATAGCATCTTCTGCATATTAAATTATTAATAATAGTATTTTCAATTTTTAAGATTTAGGAGCAAATACATAGGAATGGTAGAAACCCTTTAGATGCAGCTTTAATGGTCACTAAGGCAATCATTAAGCCAAAGGTTTTGATGTGTTATGGCTCTCCTGGTCTCTCCTTCAATAAATGTTTACTCTTAGACTCAAATTTCATCTTTTCATTATTTCATTTAAGATTATTTTTCAGGGGAAAGAACTTGACATGCATTATAACCAGTTTCATGCAACTAATAATTATCCCTTTCTCAGACGCCCTTTTATAGACACACAGATATATTAACTACTTTTCAGAAGGATAATGAAACAAGGATGTAATCTCATTTTATTTTATTTTCAAAGGCACTTGTATATAGTTACATGTCATCTTAATGTGAGATGTTAAGTGGATTTATAGAGGAAGAGTAGATACTAAATTTTATAAACAGCTAATAAAGAGAATTATAGTGAAATTGTTTTCATTTTCTAAATTGGAGCCTTACAATAAAAAGTTTGTGGTGTACACTGACATGATGTCTGGAAGTTTGAAAGCATGAATAATTAATTATCAGTCCAATAAATGTCTTGGGCTTACTTAATGCCAAAGCATTGTGGAAGAGGTAGAAAGCCTATAGAATTTATTTTTATTAAGCATCTTGTGTGTGTGTCTGCATGGTGGCCAGATGGATGGCAATACAATACCAGTTATGTATGGTCCAAACTAGGTCAGGATACAGTACACTTGGGGGTCAGGTCTCAGTTCCGTTACTAGCTTATGTAAGCTGCTACATCATCTTTTGGCTTCAGTTTCATTGTTTTTGAAAGATGACAGTGGACTAGAAAAGACAGAAGGCTCCTTGGTCCCAGAGATGTATGATGCAGTATAAGTCCTTTTGATCCTTGTAGGTACATGCTCAATTCATTCTACGTCCATGGGATGGACAGTGGCTACAGAGGGCTCTGGGGACAAGGGAACAGTTTGGGAATTTGAGTTCTTGTAAAGCAAAGGAGTTACGCAGATTAACTTTTATAAGGCTATGAAAAGTTTTTATTATATATAAACTCTGAAATCGTATTATTCAATTGACTATACTCTCAGTATTAAGAATGGATACCTATGAGCTTTAGAAGGATATTACCCTGAACAGAACAGAACAATCAAACAAAACTAGTGGTGGAAATTTCTCTTCTTGCTCCTGTAGATTTTCTGTAATATCTTGTGATATAGTATATAGTTTTAACTCAAAATGTATTTATTCTCTTAGTTAGAATTCATTAAGATCTGTTTATTAAAATTCTGAGAAATCTGTTCTGATCGTATTCCTGGATGTAAGCCTGGAGTATGTAGACAGTTAATGTTTAAGATGTCTTCTGGTCTCAGGAACCTGAGCCTTACAGTTAGCCTAAGAATTCTGGGAAATGTATAAATCTCTTCGCAAATCGGTTTTCTCAGCAGCAAAGTGGCAATGGTAGAACTGGCCACGATGTCAGCAGACAGGCAGTAGCTACTACATGCAGTACACTAGGGGAGTGCAGGGAGGCTCCTAGTGTTCTGGATAGCACTGCTACTGTTAGACACTAAAGACAGGATTGGTGGTTTTCATTTAATTTAATTTTTTACCTATTCACTTGACATCCTGCTAACTGCCCCCATCTGGATCACCTGATCCCACAACCCTTACCCCACTTCTCGCTCCCTTTCCCCACTGAACATGTGGGGACCCTCCTGGGTCTTAAATTCACTTAAATTCACTTAAATTCTCTCCCATTTTCATGAATATGTTATTATTAACACTGAACGTTAATTATAAATGTTTTAAAATCTGTCCACTCGTGTGATACATAGTTGATCACTAGGTTCTCAAGTCCAGTAGCGTGATTTTTAATGGCATCTTCAGTATTTTTCTGTTTTATCCTGTAGTTTTATTAAGTTCTTCACTTAAGGAGGCATCCATAAGCTTGAACAGCTTACTCAATATTTAATGGCTAAGTGACTTTTATTTTGTTGTTACCATGGCACCCAAGGCATTCATGTAATTGAATATCCTAATTTTATGATATAAATATTTTATAAAAATAATTACTGAGAGAGATTAGCGCTGTTGTGATTAAAGCTCCAAAAGCTCCTTGCCATTGCCGGGACGGCAGAGTGCTGACCCTCATGTACTCTCTCTTCCATGAGGTCCCTATAAAAGGCCATCTCTACAGAGGCCTGCCCCACCCCTTCTCCACCTCAGCATATCCCTCTTCTCCCAGCTTGCTCTCCTTTGAATCAGCTTTGTTGTTTTGTTTTTTAAAGCTTGTGTTGTTGTGAGCAGGATATATCTGTCCTCTGGAGCATGCTTTCCTACGGAGTCACTTTCCATATCATTTCTAGAAGTTAGGAACCTTATCCTGCAGCTATGTTTAAATATAGCATTCAAATTTGCCTAGCCACTAATAGTTGTGGGGTAAATGGCCGTGGCTTCATTTTGTAATATTCCCAAAAAGGCTCCTAAAATAGAGACTAGGTGACCAGTACAATAGGAGTGAGAAATGAAGCATTGGGGCAGTCCTTATTAGATCATGAGAGCTCTGTGTTCATTAGTATATTAAAGCACTGATGGGTTCATTAGAATGATGTATGGTAGAAAGCATAGGAATAGGGCCACTTGGGAGGAGTAAGTCATTGGGGATCTGTCCCCAAAGGGCCCATCTTCTCCTTGGCTGCTTCTTTGTTCGCCTGATCCCGTTGCTTCCTGACTTCCAAGAGGTGATCTGGTGTGATATGGTATGCATTCCCCACCACGGTGTACTGTCTTACCACATGACCAAAAACAATGAGGCCACGTGACTATGGTCTGAAACTATGAACTAGAATAGATCTTTAGTCCTTTAAGTTGATTAGTTCAGATGTTTTGTCATGGAAAGGTCATTAACACATAGATGACCGTTTCCTCTACTAAGAAAGAACATAATACAGAAATTATGCTTTTAATTATTTTATGTTCCAACTAAAAATATAGCTTGACTAATCAGATATAACCTCTAAAATTTAGTACTGTCTAATAGGTACCACCACAATATAATTTTTGTCATTTCTCTCAAGATAATTTTGCCACAGAAGAGTGATGTTTCTTTAGAATATTTATTTTTATGCCTATAAGTCTAAAGACTGTATTATAAAATTACATATTTTTTCAAAACATTAAGTTAGTATTCTCTACAAGGCTTACTTATTGAGTATTTTTTAAAAGCTTCTTGCTAACATTTGATGGGAAAACTAAGTTTCTAATATCTACTATCTTTCAACATTTATAGCTGGGCCATTCCTGTGAAATAGTCTTCAACTATAGGCTAAAGTTTTACCAACATTTTCTGTGAGTCAAAGTGTATATTAGAACTCACCGAAGGGTCCCAAGGTCCCCAGAGACCTCTCCACACTGCCAGTGCCCTAGCACACCCAGGATCTTGGGATCACTGGTGAGTGGAACGCAACATCTGTTCCAAAACAACCTGGAGAGTCTTGTGCCAGCAGGAACAGGGACACAGGAAATCCACCCAACCAGCATCCATCCCCGCGCCATCTTGGGCACGAACTTGGTGGGCCCTAGCACACCAAGGATCTTGGGATCACTGAGACCAGTCTATACAGGAGAGCACAGTGGTCGCAGAAGCAACAGAGCTTCTTGGACAGGCCTTCATCCTCAGCCAGGAGGCAGAGCTGAGACCCAGATCCCTGGGCACCTTCCCTGCCAGAGGAGAGTAGACCTCTAGTGAGGGCTCTGGCCCCAGGACTCAGGAGGTGGATCTGAGCTCCAGATTTCTGTGCACCTTCCCTGCAAGAAGAGAACTTGCCTACAGAGAGTGCTCAGACCACTGGGACTCAGGAGAGAGTTGGACTCCCAGGTGTGCTAACAGAGGCTAACAGAATCACAGGAGGAGAAAGCTCCAGCCAGAGAAAGCTAGAACATCTATCACGAGAGATTACCAGATGGCAAAAGGCAAATGTAATAATCTTACTAACAGGGCTGGAGAGATGGCTCAGCAGTTAAGAGCACTGACTGTTCTTCCAAAGGTCCTGAGTTCAATTCCCAGCAACCACATGGTGGCTCATACCCACCCATAACGAGATCTGGCGCCATCTTCTGGAGTGTCTGAAGACAGGTACAGTGTACTTACATATAATAAATGAATAAATTTAAAAAAAAAAAAACAAAAGAATCTTACTAGCAGAGACCAAGACCACTTGATACCATCAGCGAGTTCTGGATACCCCAACACACCCAAAAAGATGGCAGGAAATATTTAAACTCAGGGCTGAAATAAACCAAGTGGAAACAAACAAACAAAAAACTATTCAAAGAATCAACCAAAACAGGAGCTAGTTTTTTGAGAAAATCAACAAGATAGATGAACCCTTAGCCAGACTAACTAGATGGCACAGGGAATGTATCCTAATTAACAAAATCAGAAATGAAAAGGCAGACGTACCAACAGAACATGAGGAAATCCAAAACATCATCAGATCCTACTACAAAAGGCTATACTCAAAAAAACTGAAAAACCTGGATGAAATGGGCAAATTTCTAGACAGATACCAGGTACCAAAGTTAAATCAGGATCAGATTAATGACCTAAACACTCCCATATCCCCTAAAGAAATAGAAGCAATCTTTAATAGTCTCCCAACTAAAAAAAGCCCAGGACCAGATGGGTTTAGTACAGAGTTTTATCAGACCTTCAAAGAAGACATAATTTCAATTTTCCTCAAACTATTCCACAAAATAGAAAGAGAAGGTACTCTACCCAATTCATTCTATGAAGCCACAATTACTCTGATACCTAAACCACATAAAGACCCAACAAAGAAAGAGAACTTCAGACCAATTTCCCTTATGAATATCGATGCAAAAAGACTCAATACAATTCTTGCTAACTGAATCCACGAACACATCAAAACGATCATGGTCAAGTAGTCTTCATTCCAGAGATTGTTTAATATACAGAAATCTATCAATATAATCCACTATATAAACAAACTCAAAGACAAAAACCACATGATCATCTCGTTAGATGCTGAGAAAACATTTGACAAAATCAAATACCCATTCATGATAAAAGTCTTGGAAAGATCAGGAATTCAAGGCCCATACCTAAACATAATGAAAGCAATCTACAGCAAACCAGTAGCCAACATCAAAGTAAATGGAGAGAAGTTGGAAGCAATCCCACTAAAATCAGGGACTAGACAAGGCACTTTCTCCCTACCTATTCAATATAGTACTCGAAGTCCTAGCCAGAGCAATTAGACAACAAAAGCATATCAAGAGGATACAAATTGGAAAGGAAGAAGTCAAAATATCACTATTTGCAGATGATATGATAGTATATATAAGTGATCCTAAAAATTCCACCAGAGAACTCTTAAACTTGATAAACAGCTTCAGTGCAGTAGCTGGATATAAAACTAACTCAAACAAATCAGTGGCTTTTCTCTACACAAAGAATAAACAGGCTGAGAAAGAAATTAGGGAAACAACACCCTTAACAATTGTCACAAATAATATAAAATACCTTGGCATGACTCTAACTAAGGAAGTAAAAGATCTGTATGATAACAACTTCAAGTCTCTGAAGAAAGAAATCGAAGAAGATCTCAGAAGATAGAAAGATCTGCCACGCTCAGGGGTTGGCAGAATTAATATAGTAAAAGTGCCTATCTTGCCAAAAGCAATCCACAGATTCAATGCAATCCCCATCAAAATTCCAACTCAATTCTTCACTGAGTTAGAAAGGGCAATTTGCAAATTCATTTGGAATAACAATAAACCTAAGATAGCAGAAACTCTTCTCAATGATAAAAGAACCTCTGGGGGAATCACCATGCCTGACCTCAAGCTGTACTACAGAGCAATTGTGATAAAACTGCACAGTACTGGTACAGCAACAGACAGGTAGATCAATGGAATAGAGTTGAAGATCCAGAAATGAACCCACACACCTATGGTCACTTGATCTTTGACAAAGGAGCTAAAACTGTCTAGTTGAAAAAAGACAGCATTTTCAACAAATGGTGCTGGCATAACTGGCGGTTATCACGTAGAGAATGAGAACTGATCCATTCTTATTTCTTTGTAAAAAGCTCAAATCTAAGCGGATCAAGGAACTCTACAGAACACCAAAGACAGTGAAACTTATAGAGGAGAAAGTGGGGAAAAGCCTCGAAGATATGGGCAGAGGGGGAAAATTCCTATACAGGACAGCAATGGCTTGTGCTGTAAGATCGAGAATCGACACATGGGACCTCATAAAATTGCTAGGCTTCTGTAAGGCAAAAGCCACTGTCAATAAGACAAAAAGGCCAAAAATAGATTGGGAAAGGATCTTTACCCATCCTAAATCCAATAGGGGACTAATATACAATGTACACAAAGAACTCAAGAAGATGGACTCTAAAAAGTCAAATAACCCTATTAAAAAATGGAGTACAGAGCTCAACAAAGAATTCTCAACTGAGGAATACTGAATGGCTGAGAAGCACCTGAAAAAATGTTCAACATCCTTAATCATCAGGAAATGCAAATCAAGACAACCCTGAGATTCCATCTCACACCAGTCAGAATGGCTAAGACCAAAAATTCAGGTGACAGCAGATGCTGGCGAGGATGTGGAGAAAGAGGAACACTCCTCCATTGTTGGTGGGATTGCAGGCTTGTACAACCACTCTGGAAATCAGTCTGGCGGTTCCTCAGAAAATTGGACATAGTACTACCGGAGGATCCAGCAATACCTCTTCTGGGCATATATCCAGAAGATGTCCCAACCGGTATGAAGGACACATGCTCCACTATGTTCATAGCAGCCTTATTTATAATAGCCAGAAGCTGGAAAGAACCCAGATGTCCTTCAACAGAGGAATGGATACAGAAAATGTGGTACATTTACACAATGGAGTACTACTCAGCTATTAAAAAGAATGAATTTATGAAATTCCTAGCCAAATGGATGGACCTGGAGGGTATCATCCTGAGTGAGGTAACCGAATCACAAAAGAACACACATGATATGTACTCACTGATAAGTAGATATTAGCCCAGAAGCTTAGAATACCCAAGATACAATTTGCAAAACACATGAAACTCAAGGCGAAGGAAGACCAAAGTGTGGATACTTCGTTCCTTCTTAGAATGGGGAATAAAATACCCATGGAAGGAGTTACAGAGACAAATTTCAGAACTGAGATGAAGGAAGGACCATCCAGATACTGCCCAACCAGGGAATTTATCTTATATATAACCACCAAACCCAGACACTATTGCATATGCCAGAAAGCTTTTCTGACAGGACCCTTACATAGGTATCTCTTGTGAGGCTATGCCAGTGCCTGGCAAATACAGAAGGGTATGCTCACAGTCATCTATTGGGGACTTTGTGGATAGCGTTTGAAATGTAAGTGAAGAAAATATCTAATAAAAAAGGAAAAAAACCAAAGTGCATGTTAGTTTAATATTTAAGTGTAAAAATAATGTATTATGTAACCACTGCTCATAAGTTCTTCAAGGGAGGGAGATTCTTTTTTTTTCCCATTTTTTATTAGGTATTTAGCTCATTTACATTACCAATGCTATACCAAAAGTCCCCCATACCCACCCACCCCCACTCCCCTACCCACCCACTCCCCCTTTTTGGCCCTGGCGTTCCCCTGTACTGGGGCATATAAAGTTTGCGTGTCCAATGGGCCTCTCTTTCCAGTGATGGCCGACTAGGCCATCTTTTGGTACATATGCAGCTAGAGTCAAGAGCTCTGGGGTACTGGTTAGTTCATAATGTTGTTCCACCTATAGGGTTGCAGATCCCTTTAGCTCCTTGGGTACTTTCTCTAGCTCCTCCATTGGGAGCCCTGTGATCCATCCATTAGCTGACTGTGAGCATCCACTTCTGTGTTTGCTAGGCCCCGGAATAGTCTCACAAGAGACAGCTACATCTGGGAGGGAGAGAGATTCTAACAGCGAGGTTTTTCTATAGTATTTTCATGAAATCAATAAAATTCCTTTGCTTAATTTCTACTGCTGTGGTCCTTGAATTCATGAAATAGCCATACTGTGTTTCAGACTTTTTTTTTTTTGTCAAATTAGTTCTACCATATTTAAATAGACTAAAAAACCCTTAGGAAATAATAAATTAAGTAGCACAATAGCTGTCAGCCAGAGACAGAGGAGTCCTGGACCTTTACAGGAGGAGATGAGCACTGCATGCACCAGAGCAGGGTGGCTGCCATCAGGATTCGCAGAGTGTGTGGGGAATCTGAACACAGCAGGGTTGGTGAGGAAGAAGTCATACCAACTAGAAGCCAAACACATGGCCGCAGCCAAAGGCAAGAGAGGTGAAAGAACGCAATCCATGCATACTGAAGCCACCATCTCTTCTGTCAAAGGAGACAAAAAATAGACTAGGAGGAACACGCTTTTGTGTGTGCAAAGAGGAGTGTGTAAGGCGATTGGATGGCATATACCTTTAGCTGAACCATCATAGAAGGTTTCCTTTTAGGGTCTATGACCTCACCAGACACAAGCTGTTGTGAAGGTTTGCAGCACAAGGTAAGGATGACTTCCCTGCTGTGGGGTGGACCTCAAATCTAATCTGAAAGGAACTGTTTTCCCCCACAGCAAATTCACTACTATTGACACACATAAAAAGACATGGAAGTAAGATAGGGACTGGCGCCCTTCCGCTCGACTCGAGACTCGAGCCCCGGGCTACCTTGCCAGCAGAGTCTTGCCCAACACCCGCAAGGGTCCACACGGGACTCCCCACGGGACCCTAAGACCTCTGGTGAGTGGATCACAGTGCCTGCCCCAATCCAATCGCGCGGAACTCGAGACTGCGGTACATAGGGAAGCAGGCTACCCGGGCCTGATCTGGGGCACAAGACCCTTCCGCTCGACTCGAGACTCGAGCCCCGGGCTACCTTGCCAGCAGAGTCTTGCCCAACACCCGCAAGGGTCCACACGGGACTCCCCACGGGACCCTAAGACCTCTGGTGAGTGGATCACAGTGCCTGCCCCAATCCAATCGCGCGGAACTCGAGACTGCGGTACATAGGGAAGCAGGCTACCCGGGCCTGATCTGGGGCACAAGACCCTTCCGCTCGACTCGAGACTCGAGCCCCGGGCTACCTTGCCAGCAGAGTCTTGCCCAACACCCGCAAGGGTCCACACGGGACTCCCCACGGGACCCTAAGACCTCTGGTGAGTGGATCACAGTGCCTGCCCCAATCCAATCGCGCGGAACTCGAGACTGCGGTACATAGGGAAGCAGGCTACCCGGGCCTGATCTGGGGCACAAGACCCTTCCGCTCGACTCGAGACTCGAGCCCCGGGCTACCTTGCCAGCAGAGTCTTGCCCAACACCCGCAAGGGTCCACACGGGACTCCCCACGGGACCCTAAGACCTCTGGTGAGTGGATCACAGTGCCTGCCCCAATCCAATCGCGCGGAACTCGAGACTGCGGTACATAGGGAAGCAGGCTACCCGGGCCTGATCTGGGGCACAAGACCCTTCCGCTCGACTCGAGACTCGAGCCCCGGGCTACCTTGCCAGCAGAGTCTTGCCCAACACCCGCAAGGGCCCACACGGGACTCCCCACGGGACCCTAAGACCTCTGGTGAGTGGAACACAGCGCCTACCCCAATCCAATCGCGTGGAACTTGAGACTGCGGTACATAGGGAAGCAGGCTACCCGGGCTTGATCTGGGGCACAAACCCCTTCCACTCCACTCGAGCCCCGGCTACCTTGCCAGCTGAGTCGCCTGACACCCGCAAGGGCCCACACAGGATTCCACACGTGATCCTAAGACCTCTAGTGAGTGGAACACAACTTCTGCCAGGAGTCTGGTTCGAACACCAGATATCTGGGTACCTGCCTTGCAAGAAGAGAGCTTGCCTGCAGAGAATACTCTGCCCACTGAAACTAAGGAGAGTGCTACCCTCCAGGTCTGCTCATAGAGGCTAACAGAGTCACCTGAAGAACAAGCTCTTAACAGTGACAACTAAAACAGCTAGCTTCAGAGATTACCAGATGGCGAAAGGCAAACGTAAGAATCCTACTAACAGAAATCAAGACCACTCACCATCATCAGAACGCAGCACTCCCACCCCACCTAGTCCTGGGCACCCCAACACAACCGAAAATCTAGACCCAGATTTAAAAACATTTCTCATGATGATGATAGAGGACATCAAGAAGGACTTTCATAAGTCACTTAAAGATTTACAGGAGAGCACTGCTAAAGAGTTACAGGCTCTTAAAGAAAAGCAGGAAAACACAGCCAAACAGGTGATGGAAATGAACAAAACCATACTAGAACTAAAAGGGGAAGTAGACACAATAAAGAAAACCCAAAGCGAGGCAACGCTGGAGATAGAAACCCTAGGAAAGAGATCTGGAACCATAGATGCGAGCATCAGCAACAGAATACAAGAAATGGAAGAGAGAATCTCAGGTGCAGAAGATTCCATAGAGAACATCGACACAACAGTCAAAGAAAATACAAAATGCAAAAGGATCCTAACTCAAAACATCCAGGTAATCCAGGACACAATGAGAAGACCAAACCTACGGATAATAGGAATTGATGAGAATGAAGATTTTCAACTTAAAGGGCCAGCTAATATCTTCAACAAAATAATAGAAGAAAACTTCCCAAACATAAAAAAAGAGATGCCCATGATCATACAAGAAGCATGCAGAACTCCAAATAGACTGGACCAGAAAAGAAATTCCTCCCGACACATAATAATCAGAACAACAAATGCACTAAATAAAGATAGAATATTAAAAGCAGTAAGGGAGAAAGGTCAAGTAACATATAAAGGAAGGCCTATCAGAATTACACCAGACTTTTCACCAGAGACTATGAAAGCCAGAAGAGCCTGGACAGATGTTATACAGACACTAAGAGAACACAAATGCCAGCCCAGGCTACTATACCCGGCCAAACTCTCAATTACCATAGATGGAGAAACCAAAGTATTCCACGACAAAACCAAGTTCACACAATATCTTTCCACGAATCCAGCCCTTCAAAGGATGATAACAGAAAAGAAGCGATACAAGGACGGAAATCACGCCCTAGAACAACCAAGAAAGTAATCATTCAACAAACCAAAAAGAAGACAGCCACAAGAACAGAATGCCAACTCTAACAACAAAAATAAAAGGGAGCAACAATTACTTTTCCTTAATATCTCTTAATATCAATGGACTCAATTCCCCAATAAAAAGACATAGACTAACAGACTGGCTACACAAACAGGACCCAACATTCTGCTGCTTACAGGAAACCCATCTCAGGGAAAAAGACAGACACTACCTCAGAGTGAAAGGCTGGAAAACAATTTTCCAAGCAAATGGACTGAAGAAACAAGCTGGAGTAGCCATTTTAATATCGGATAAAATCGACTTCCAACCCAAAGTTATCAAAAAAGACAAGGAGGGACACTTCATACTCATCAAAGGTAAAATCCTCCAAGAGGAACTCTCAATTCTGAATATCTACGCACCAAATGCCAGGGCAGCCACATTCATTAGAGACACTTTAGTAAAGCTCAAAGCATACATTGCACCTCACACAATAATAGTGGGAGACTTCAACACACCACTTTCTTCAAAGGACAGATCGTGGAAACAGAAACTAAACAGGGACACAGTGAAACTAACAGAAGTTATGAAACAAATGGACCTGACAGATATCTACAGAACATTTTATCCTAAAACAAAAGGATATACCTTCTTCTCAGCACCTCACGGGACCTTCTCCAAAATTGACCATATAATTGGTCACAAAACAGGCCTCAATAGATACAAAAATATTGAAATTGTCCCATGTATCCTATCAGACCACCATGGCCTAAGACTGATCTTCAATAACAACATAAATAATGGAAAGCCAACATTCACGTGGAAACTGAATAACACTCTTCTCAATGATACCTTGGTCAAGGAAGGAATAAAGAAAGAAATTAAAGACTTTTTAGAGTTTAATGAAAATGAAGCCACAACGTACCCAAACCTATGGGACACAATGAAAGCATTTCTAAGAGGGAAACTCATAGCGCTGAGTGCCTCCAAGAAGAAACGGGAGACAGCACATACTAGCAGCTTGACAACACATCTAAAAGCCCTAGAAAAAAAGGAAGCAAATTCACCCAAGAGGAGTAGACGGCAGGAAATAATCAAACTCAGGGGTGAAATCAACCAAGTGGAAACAAGAAGAACTATTCAAAGAATTAACCAAACGAGGAGTTGGTTCTTTGAGAAAATCAACAAGATAGATAAACCCTTAGCTAGACTCACTAAAGGGCACAGGGACAAAATCCTAATTAACAAAATCAGAAATGAAAAGGGAGACATAACAACAGATCCTGAAGAAATCCAAAACACCATCAGATCCTTCTACAAAAGGCTATACTCAACAAAACTGGAAAACCTGGACGAAATGGACAAATTTCTGGACAGATACCAGGTACCAAAGTTGAATCAGGATCAAGTTGACCATCTAAACAGTCCCATATCACCTAAAGAAATAGAAGCAGTTATTAATAGTCTCCCAACCAAAAAAAGCCCAGGACCAGATGGGTTTAGTGCAGAGTTCTATCAGACCTTCAAAGAAGATCTAATTCCAATTCTGCACAAACTATTTCACAAAATAGAAGTAGAAGGTACTCTACCCAACTCATTTTATGAAGCCACTATTACTCTGATACCTAAACCACAGAAAGATCCAACAAAGATAGAGAACTTCAGACCAATTTCTCTTATGAATATCGATGCAAAAATCCTCAATAAAATTCTCGCTAACCGAATCCAAGAACACATTAAAGCAATCATCCATCCTGACCAAGTAGGTTTTATTCCAGGGATGCAGGGATGGTTTAATATACGAAAATCCATCAATGTAATCCATTATATAAACAAACTCAAAGACAAAAACCACATGATCATCTCGTTAGATGCAGAAAAAGCATTTGACAAGATCCAACACCCATTCATGATAAAAGTTTTGGAAAGATCAGGAATTCAAGGCCCATACCTAAACATGATAAAAGCAATCTACAGCAAACCAGTAGCCAACATCAAAGTAAATGGAGAGAAGCTGGAAGCAATCCCACTAAAATCAGGGACTAGACAAGGCTGCCCACTTTCTCCCTACCTTTTCAACATAGTACTTGAAGTATTAGCCAGAGCAATTCGACAACAAAAGGAGATCAAGGGGATACAAATTGGAAAAGAGGAAGTCAAAATATCACTTTTTGCAGATGATATGATAGTATATATAAGTGACCCTAAAAATTCTACCAGAGAACTCCTAAACCTGATAAACAGCTTCAGTGAAGTAGCTGGATATAAAATAAACTCAAACAAGTCAATGGCCTTTCTCTATACAAAGAATAAACAGGCTGAGAAAGAAATTAGGGAAACAACACCCTTCTCAATAGTCACAAATAATATAAAATATCTTGGCGTGACTCTAACTAAGGAGGTGAAAGATCTGTATGATAAAAACTTCAAATCTCTGAAGAAAGAAATTAAAGAAGATCTCAGAAGATGGAAAGATCTCCCATGCTCATGGATTGGCAAGATCAACATTGTAAAAATGGCTATCTTGCCAAAAGCAATCTACAGATTCAATGCAATCCCCATCAAAATTCCAACTCAATTCTTCAACGAATTGGAAGGAGCAATTTGCAAATTTGTCTGGAATAACAAAAAACCTAGGATAGCAAAAAGTCTTCTCAAGGATAAAAGAACTTCTGGCGGAATCACCATGCCAGACCTAAAGCTTTACTACAGAGCAATTGTGATAAAAACTGCATGGTACTGGTATAGAGACAGACAAGTAGACCAATGGAATAGAATTGAAGATCCAGAAATGAACCCACACACCTATGGTCACTTGATCTTCGACAAGGGAGCTAAAACCATCCAGTGGAAGAAAGACAGCATTTTCAACAATTGGTGCTGGCACAACTGGTTGTTATCGTGTAGAAGAATGCGAATCGATCCATACTTATCTCCTTGTACTAAGGTCAAATCTAAGTGGATCAAGGAACTTCACATAAAACCAGAGACACTGAAACTTATAGAGGAGAAAGTGGGGAAAAGCCTTGAAGATATGGGCACAGGGGAAAAATTCCTGAACAGAACAGCAATGGCTTGTGCTGTAAGATCAAGAATCGACAAATGGGACCTAATGAAACTCCAAAGTTTCTGCAAGGCAAAAGACACCGTCAATAAGACAAAAAGACCACCAACAGATTGGGAAAGGATCTTTACCTATCCTAAATCAGATAGGGGACTAATATCCAACATATATAAAGAACTCAAGAAGGTGGACTTCAGAAAATCAAATAACCCCATTAAAAAATGGGGCTCAGAACTGAACAAAGAATTCTCACCTGAGGAATACCGAATGGCAGAGAAGCACTTGAAAAAATGTTCAACATCCTTAATCATCAGGGAAATGCAAATCAAAACAACCCTGAGATTCCACCTCACACCAGTCAGAATGGCTAAGATCAAAAATTCAGGTGACAGCAGATGCTGGCGAGGATGTGGAGAAAGAGGAACACTCCTCCATTGTTGGTGGGAGTGCAGGCTTGTACAACCACTCTGGAAATCAGTCTGGCGGTTCCTCAGAAAACTGGACATAGTACTACCGGAGGATCCAGCAATACCTCTCCTGGGCATATATCCAGAAGATGCCCCAACAGGTAAGAAGGACACATGCTCCACTATGTTCATAGCAGCCTTATTTATAATAGCCAGAAGCTGGAAAGAACCTAGATGCCCCTCAACAGAGGAATGGATACAGAAAATGTGGTACATCTACACAATGGAGTACTACTCAGCTATTAAAAAGAATGAATTTATGAAATTCCTAGCCAAATGGATGGACCTGGAGGGCATCATCCTGAGTGAGGTAACACATTCACAAAGAAACTCACACAATATGTATTCACTGATAAGTGGATATTAGCCCCAAACCTAGGATACCCAAGATATAAGATATAATTTGCTAAACACATGAAACTCAAGGAGAATGAAGACTGAAGTGTGGACACTATGCCCCTCCTTAGATTTGGGAACAAAACACCCATGGAAGGAGTTACAGAGACGGAGTTTGGAGCTGAGATGAAAGGATGGACCATGTAGAGACTGCCATAGCCAGGGATCCACCCCATAATCAGCATCCAAACGCTGACACCATTGCATACACTAGCAAGATTTTATTGAAAGGACGCAGATGTAGCTGTCTCTTGTGAGACTATGCCGGGGCCCAGCAAACACAGAAGTGGATGCTCACAGTCAGCTAATGGATGGATCATAGGGCTCCCAATGGAGGAGCTAGAGAAAGTAGCCAAGGAGCTAAAGGGATCTGCAACCCTATAGGTGGAACAACATTATGAGCTAACCAGTACCCCGGAGCTCTTGACTCTAGCTGTATATATATCAAAAGATGGCCTAGTCGGCCATCACTGGAAAGAGAGGCCCATTGGACTTGCAAACTTTATATGCCCCAGTACAGGGGAATACCAGGGCCAAAAAGGGGGAGTGGGTGGGCAGGGGAGTGGGGGTGGGTGGATATGGGGGACTTTTGGTATAGCATTGGAAATGTAAATGAGTTAAATACCTAATAAAAAATGGAAAAAAAAAAAAAAAAGAGAATCGCGGTCAAGGAAAAAAAAAAAAAGATAGGGACTGGCTTCTCAGGAAGGAGTGTTTCAGAGGTAGGATGGACAGTACTGGAGCTGAAAATAATGTCAATTCATGCATAAGTATAAGAAACTGCTGAGCAATATTTTTAAAACCAAATTATGTGGGTGACTCCTAAAGAATGACACAGGAAATTGACCAATGGCTTCTATTCACATTGAATCGTCCACCTCACATGCATACAAATGAAAGACATTGTAATAATTTTTTTTAAAAAAAGGAATTCAACAGAGGTTGAAAAGGAAAAAAAATGTATGTTAGAAGAAAGTTTTGCATACCCAGTTATGTCTGCAATAGCAAACATTCTAATGCATTTGTTTTTCGAAGTCTTCATGGTTGTATATTTGGCTCTGTTATCGTCTACATAAATAATAGCTAATAGCCGTCAGGGTCACAGGAATACTTTCTACTTCTCTCTAGTGGTCATACCTTCCGTGCAGCTGAAGGAGAAGCTGGTGGTAGAGTTTGATGTGTCTTCAGCGTGGACTGTATTTGAAACACCTGTTGAAAATCATTGAACGTTTTCATACGTGAATGATAAGTGGGGAGCTGGTGAAGCAAAATTATTTTTTTAAAGATTTGTTCTATGTATGTGAGTACACTGTGGCTGTCTTCAGACATACCAGAAGAGGGCATCAGATCTCATTACACTTGGTTGTGAGCCACCATGTGGTTGCTGGGAATTGAACTCAGGACCTCTAAAGAGCAGTCAGTGCTCTTAACCGCTGAGCCATCTCTCCAGTCCATGAAATTATTTAAGATGGATATATCTGTGTGCTGACCCTGAAAAGGAACATCACCATAATGTTAGCATCAGTTAACAGAAGGGTTGATTGTATGAATAGAAACAACAGTGTTTTCTAAGTATTAAAATGTCCAGGGAGCAGTGAGATGCCTCAGTGGGTAAAGGCACTTCTCTCCTGCAGGCCTGAAACTCTGCAGTTCCCAAAACTCATACATACATAGAGTAAATGGAGATTACCAACTTCGTGGGTTTCCTCTGACCAACATGTATATACCCAGTCTCCCTCCCTCCCTCCCCACACACACACACACACACACACACACACACACACACACACATACAAACACACAGAGATACACACAATAATATAGTTAAATACATAAAATATAAAATTTCTGAGGGCTTGGACGAGTGTTTGCCATGCAGGCATGAAGATTTGTTCAGATCCACAACGTGGTCAGGTGGGGTTGGGATGTGCCTGTCACCCTAGCACTGCTAAGGTGCTAAAGAGCTCCAGTTGTCTCTGTGAGCCACTATGAGCCTTGCTTGGTTGATTCTGTGGGCCTTGTTCTCCTGGTGCCCTTAACTCCTCTGGCTCTTAAATCCTTTCCCCTGTTCTGCCAGGTTCCCTGAGCTCCACCTGCTGTTTGGCTGTGGCCTCTGCATCTGCTCCCATCATCTGTTGGAAAAGGCCTCTCTGATGGCAATTGAGTTAGGACACCAATCTAGGAGTATAGCAGAATATACCGAGAAGTCTTCTCTTTCCCTTTATCTCTTCTTTTCCTTTCCATTTTTTCTTTTCTCTTCTCTTCTTTTCTTTTCTTTTCTTTCTTTTCTTTATTTTATTTTATTACTTTCTTTTATTTCTTTCTTTTTTATTACTTTCTTTTTTTTTCTTTATTTTATTTTATTACTTTATTTTATTTTTGCCAGCTTCTGCCCCTGCCCATCCAGGCAGTGTCAGGCATCAGCCCCCCCCTAGTGACACATGCCTCAGGTTGGACCAGTCATTGAATGACCACTCCCACAGGCTCTTGAGCTACCATTGCCCCAGTACATCTTGAAAGCAGGACAGATTGTAGGTCAGAGATTTTGTGGCTGAGTTAATGTCGAGATCCCACCACTGGTTACAGAAGATGCTCCATATTCTCCATGACTAGGAGTCCTCTCTAGGGTCACAGTTACTGGCTCCTAGATATCCATATCCCTCCGCCCCCAATTCCAGTCATTTTTCCCCACACTCCTCATGTGTCTAAGTTGTTTTATTTAATGTTTTCTTTACACTAAATTTGGCCCACCCAGTTCCAGGTCTTTTTCTGCATATCACATTTTCATCAGATAACCTACAGAAAGCATCAAAGATTGCCTTACACACAGAAGTCTATCACTGTGGTACTAACAGCCAGGGAGTCGTCTTCCTAGATACTTGCAGACAGCTGTGTTTTGCTTTGACTGTTTCAAGGATTTTGATGTCTGTCCACTTTTGACATAATGCCAGCAATCCTCATATTGGGAACAGAAGCTGCTCAGTATTTGGCTAACAGAGCAGAACATTACCCCAAAGGACATGCAACACAATTCACATCATCTGTATGAACATTGAAGGAGCAAAGGGTCTCTTCTCACGGGGCTGCAGCTTTTTCCAGATGCTTTTTTCAGCCTTTACAGTTGTGACTTCTGAGTATTCTTTCCTATCCTCTCTTCCTGTAAAGAGTGACAGATCCCAGCCAAAGAGCAAGTTCAGATTTGGTAGCTCTAGATTCACTATGTTTACAAACTGATGAAACTAAGTCTTTCGAGTCCTGCTTCTTTGAGATATCATAATATATTGTGTGATGTACTAAGGATACTAACCTTGAAGTCCACCAAATAGTCTGATGCAGCTTGGCCTAACTTATTATCCATATGAAATTATAAAATTGATAGGAGACTGCCATATATATATATATATATATATATACATATATATATACATATATATATATTATTACTTTGTACGTGGCTCATACTCTTGTGACTACATAGTGAGCCAAATAAGTGCCTTCCCAGAATGCATGCTCCCTGCTGTATATCCGGGTTGTCCCCCTGGCCTGGTGCTTCAGCATCTGATTCATTGTGACCTTGAATAAGGGATCAAACCTGACAGAAGCATAGGCTCCAAAGGGCATTTCTGCCTTTCTGCATCTCTGTGTTCCCTTCTTCAATGTGATGATGCACATGGGATTCTCAGTAGGGAAGCTAAGCACAGTCACCCTGGTTGTCCTAGCTGAGATCTCAGATATATGGTTGAGCCCTGACCAGATAAACAATCAATGGTACAGGCTGTAGTTAACCACAGTCTATAACCATGTCTTGTCAGGCCCAGATCTATAGAACTGCTCAGTCCACTGAAGGCTTGTAAGAAAAATTAAATGATTTTTTTTTTCAAATCTCTGACGATTTGGCTGGCATATGCAACAAAACCTAACATACTTTGCATGCATTCTTGCAGCTGTAAATTTCTCATGTTTTCCACTTTTTGTTTATCAGATTTCACAGTATATGCCACAGCGATTAATAAATTCAATATACATATATATGTGTATATATATGTGTGTGAATGTGTATGTATATATATATATATAACTTTTCCTTTATAGGAGGCATATATATACACATATATATGTGTGTGTATATATGTGTGTGTATGTGTGTGTATATTTCATTTCATCAAAAAGGCATTTAGATCATTTTCAGGTTTTATCTGTCTCAGACAATGCCATTAGTATTCTGTGCATGTCTTCAGATATTTTTGTGTATAGCATCTCTTAAGTTTGTACCTGGGAAGAAAATTGCTAAGCATGTGGAAATGTGAACGCTTATGTTTACAATATAATACTATAGACATTCAAGATTTACCATTAATTGCACCAGTATACATTTACCCCAATCACCTCTTGTCCTTCCTTCATTGAGTTTGGCCATATAGTATTTTCAGTTGTATTTAAATTTTCATATGCTGATATCTTATTCTATGGTGGATTTCTTTTCTCCACATTTTTGACTGAGATACCTGTAACAATAGGCAGACAAAAGAAAGACCTATGCTCTTATGAAATGTCCTACTTGGCATGGGAGCTTTTGAAAGTAGAAACCAGAGAATCAAGGGGTAAAATTTGTTATGGAAAATTATGCAAAGGTATAAGTAGAGGGTAAAAGATAGTGATCTAGCAATAATAAACTCTCTGGGAAGGCTTAGCAAAGACTCTCTGTTCAAATTCTCCTGTGTCTTTAGAGATAAAGGGATCTGTTCACTCTGGGTAAAGAGAGGATATCTCTGGATTCAAGTTTTTATGATAGTCTTTAGAGGAAGTTCAGAGAGTTCTTCCATGGCGAGGCTCATATGAGATATGGGAAGCAAAGGGATAAATGACCTCTCTACTTCTGTGGTTTCTTTCAATTCCAAGGTGTTCTACATTGATGTATTATCTAAGATTGTGTCTTAGCCAGTTTTCATATTATCTACTGTAATCAGGAATTCTGCCTCTTATAGTAATGCTTTATTCACAAACTTCAGAAAATAGTAGGTGCAAATTATTATTGATGGGTAATTGGTTTGGTTTTATTTACTTTCAAACAAAAGAGATGTTATACAAAGTTGTTGATTCTTTACATTTTTGTGCTTGCTCAGATGTCCAAAATCTTTGGTTAAAGATCCCTAAGTCCCCGATAGATTTACAGCTCTCAGTATATCGTCTTAGGTCTAAACAGTGTTAACTCCTGGTCGACTGAAGTGCATTTCTTACCTTCTCCCACCCAGGCACTGAATATGTGTGAACATCTGGATAGCCATTGTGAGAACCACATGTGTTAACTAGAGACAGAGTGATCTACAAAGGCTGAGTGATGGATATATTGGTTGATGTAAACTATGGAGACCAACATAGAGCAGCTCCCTGAATAACATGAATAAAGAGTATCTGAGATGAATTAAAACCCTGAAGTCAATCTGACAGCTGCAGTAAAGCAGAGAGGATGTTGAGGTTAAAAAAAATAAACAACTTTAGAGTATTATGGATAAAGTTATCACACCCAATGGTAGCTCCACTGCCACTGTACATGAATATGCGCCTTTCTTCTACGAGACACAAACTCCCATGTGGTTATCCTTTGATTGACTTTAATCACGATTGTTACAGACATACAGTAGGACCTCATCATGTTTTTAAAACTTACCCTTAGTGAGAAACAAATGTAGGTTACTCTCTCAAAAAATTTGCCATCGGCTTACTGATGTATCTGAAAGAAACAGAAGGTTAGGTGTGTTTGTATTGCTCACATGAATAATAAGTTAACGGTGTTGAGATAAGATGAAAACTTTCTGAGCAACAGTGGAATGCCATAGCAGTTCCGATTCATTAGTGTGCCTGGACAGGGCAGCCTGGGTTCCTCCTAGGAATCTGATCAATAGGTGATCTCATAGAAAGTTATTCAATCTCCCTGGGCCTCATTCGTTCGTCCATAATTAAATCTATAATCACTTATTCCAAAGAGTGCTATGAGCTAAGCTAAATTCGTTATTATCACTAAAATGCCTATTATTTTCTCGGGCATCTAATAATTCCTTTTAGGTATTATTGTCATCTGAAATAACTTAGAAATTAAAATCCTTTTAGATTTTGTTGTTGGCTGTCCGTGGAAGTGTTGTGGGTGTATGAGGTAAGGGTCACACACACCATGGCGCATGAGAGGTTGAAAGACAACTTCATTGAGTGTGTCTCTTCTTTCACATTTGATTTACAGGATTGAAACACGGGTTGTGATGATTACATACCAAATGAGTTGCCCACAAAGCCATCTAGCTGGGTCTTTTGCTTTAATTTTATATTATTCAAATATATACCATGTAAATAATGTGATATGTCATTATCATATGTGTTTGTTCCTTACACATAAATCTAAAATTATTGAGAAATCTAAAAAAGAGAATAAGTCACATTAAAATATCACTTCAAAAATACACTTAGATATAAGAGGTTTTTAAAACTTCTCTTTCTTCTATCCTTGCATATATCTGTTATTTTAGCATATTTTTCTTTGCAGTAATTTTACTCTGTATTTCCAGCAGTGATATTTCTGCCAGCATTACGCACTCTCAATGTATTTATTGTTCTATTACACTCATGTGAGGAAATGAGTTAAAAATTATTTCCTAATTAAAATTATCCCTACATCTTAACATTTCTACAAAATCAATTGGTTGTAATAAATTATATAATGTGAAACTTTGAACTTTGTGATGCAGAGCATAAATTGCATTAATGATTGATGGGTAATAGGAGTGAAATAAAAAATTATTAGGCAAAGAGTAGAAGTGTTTATCCTGCAACCAAATACCCAGTGAATGGATTGGAGCTGTGATCATGCCTTTAATGTTTCCCATGGTAATTGTCAGAAAGAGGTATGAAGAATCGCGGGACCTCAATAATATGCCTTGCCATTTTAATTGCTAAGAGAAGCAAGGGAATCTTAATTGCTTGGAGATGCATTACTAATTAACGTGTCATTCTACGTTCATGCTGAAATAATTAGTTTGAGTATTTGTAGGAGCTGAGATATAAATTTAGTTCCAAATTCAAGAACATACCCACAACAGACTTTGTTAAAATGATTTATGGTTAAGAAAGGTTAACAATCATGAAATTTTATATGTGTCTTTAATTTTGTACAATTTAAATTTCATTGTACTATTGAACTTGAAAGAATAGAGTTCACAGTATTTTAAAACTTAGTATGTTTTAATTCAGTGCTTTCACACTAAGTTAAATTCCTAAAATGCCTTAAGATTTCTGGGATTTCTTAAAATTTTCATTACTGTGTTTTGACATTTATTATAATTGGGAAATATGCTTCTCTAAAAATAAGTACATCAATGTGGTTGTAACTTATATGGATTCTGGACTATATCGGTAATATACAACAATTCTTACAAATGTCTTCATGATTCAATGGACTTTAAACATTCTGGTTAAAATTCCTAATTTTTCTAAAGTTAATTAAATTCCATATTCTTGAAATCATTTAAAACAGTAGACTTGGAAAAAATAAGGACATCAGATATCAGTATGACTTAACACATCTGGATATGTGTTTACCTAAGACCTCCACCAAGGTTAAAGATACACCATCTGGAGAGAAGGTTCCATAGCTAAGAGCACTGGCTGTTCTACAAGGCCCAGGTTCCGTTCCCAGCACTCATGTGGCAGTTTACAAGTGCCTCTAATTCCAATTCCAGTGGATTCAATGCCTCCTCGGGCTTCTGTGTGCATCACACATACAGGTAGTACACAGACATACATGCAGACTAAATACTCATATGCATAAGACAAAAATAAAAACATTCTTCAAAAGAATACTAAAGATATACTGGGAAAGTGAAAACATAAAAATTAAAATATAGATAAAACTCTTTACTTTCACACGGTTATACATAAAATTGTAGGCTGCTTTCATATAAGATTTACATTTAAATGTTTAAACGCTATGAATACTCAGCTTTTACTACTGCTCTCTCCACAAGTGTGCTTATTATAGATGATACTGATGGCTTTGCCCGGGTTGTCTTAACTTATTTTTTTAGGAAGAGGGGAACGGAAATCAAGCGCTTCCATTCCTCATGTTATAGAGCACAGTTCCAACCACTTAATTCAACTCAGACATTGCATTTTTCACCTCAGGATGCTCTGTTCATGTGGCTATCCAGTCTTGCTGTCTGTAGTGGACAGTATACCATATATATCAAATATCACATATAATATATATGTAGTGGACAGTATACCTTTGAATTGTGTTTGTGTGTGTGTATTCTTATGTTCTTTGTTTGCAGCAGTGTGTGCCTTAATTTGAGATACATTATGCCATGCATAGTCAACTTCCTTTTCACTAAACGTTGAGAATTTTGAACCCTGTGCTGTTTTCTTTTAAACATTAGTGCACACATACATGCACTAGAGCACAATAGTAAACATCTAAGATTTCCTCTGCTTTATGATCCTCTTTGCTCTCAAGTGTCCTCGCAAAAATGGACGTAAAGCTTGTACCATTTTTATAAACATTCCGAAAGGTCTTGGGGAACCTGAGTTATTTTCACCAGCATAAAACAGCCTTTAAAAACTGATTTTTTTAAAGATTGCCGTGAAATCTTTGCCAAGTTTCAAGTCCATTTAAGTCTTGTCTTCAGTAACAGGGCAGTGTTTCCTTCACATATAGGAACATGCAGTAGATATTAATAACAGAATAATTTGAATAATGTTGCTTTTTCTCTCTTAAAGTCATAAGATATTTATTATGTCTTATTTATTTATAAATAAGTTCACACTGGGAAACTTATTTAACAAGCATTTAAAAAATTAAAGCATATCCATTGTGTAGTTGACAATCACAATTTTAGAGTAATCCTATATTTATTATCACACTATATTACATTATTTTCTCCCAAACTGGTGTAGTATGTAACTCCATATCTATGACATCAAACCACAGCAAAACAATTAATTATATAAAACTTACTCAAGTGCTAAGGACTTTCTATGCTCATTCAGATTATTCAACTCTGTAATAAGCATTATCATAGCAACTGACAGGTGAGATTCCTGAAACAGAAAGAAATTGAGTCGTATCCAGCTAGTAAGTGCCATGATTCAATCTGACCTGTCTGATTCCAGAGTTTGTTGTCTGAACCAGCGGGCCGCACTGCACCGCCCTACCCAGAGCCTTTCTTCTATGGTGATTCCATTAACAATCACAGTGCTCACATGCTGCCAAAGGCCAGAGCATCCAGATACACACATGAAGTAGCTCGGTGAAATGCACTAGATGTGGAACAGTGAGAATCAAAGGAACCAAGAGAAGATGCCCTGCAAGAAAAGAATTCTGCAATATCTGTTTTCTAAATTGTCCGATTTCTAAGCACATCTGTGACTAACTCTGGCCCATGTGGTCATCAGTCTGCAGCACTAGGTTTACAGAAACAGCCCCTCACCGTTAACTGGGAATCCCTGGGAGACTCTACCAGATCCCACAGACTGACGAACAGCATTTATTTTTAATGAATAAGGGACCTTAGATAGTCACACATTTTGAAATTGATTTCGTTGAAATGAGGGAATGAAAGGAATTAAAAAATAATGTGCTTTTGAAAAATCCCTCTTTATTAAGATAATGAAGCCCCCCAGCAGTGTTCACTGCCAAGCGATCCAGATGATCTTTCTGGTGTCTCATCTGTGGGTATCTAACATTGACGTTTCTGAAACATGACTGTATTAAATATCCAGTAACTGACTACAAACTCTAAATAGCAGTGTCTTGATTTAAGGCGAAATATTTGACATGTGCATGGCATTTATTCTGTAGCTAAGGATTGTCTGTCTTTTTTGCCTATTGAGTATCTTAATTCTTTTTGACATCTTAAAGATTGTGACTTGGTTAGTAGTGTATGAAAGAAGTCAAATTGACACAGTGTCTCCTTTGTGCACAGTATCAGGCGCACACTGTGTCAGGATGTGTTGAATTTGGTTTAGTGTGTTGAAAACTTGGAGGAATATTTACGTTACTATAAAAGCAAATGCCTTTTGGCCATTTAAATGTATGATTAGGGAACAAGGCCCTCTGTTAAAGTGCTTTAGAGTTTAGATAAAAATAAAAAATCAGCCATTGAAGCAAATTCAAGGACGATAAATAAAATCCAGATCTCTGAATGTTCAAACTCCTAAATCAGTGGCAAATTAGGTAACACCCAAGGGCTGGAGATGTGAATATTACATAATGAAGATAATAAAGGAGTTGAATGTGATGTGACTCGGCCGCATGTTAGTAGCTAATTCCAGAAGGAAGGCTTTGCAGCCCTGTGTCGGCTGAGATGCATGTGTTCGGCTAAGTGGAAATCTTGGACGTTCTCTCATACACCCCATTATTTGTAATTGAACACCTGATTTCTATCATGCAACAAATTAACATCTGCACTGGATCTGTCTTTTATGCATATGGATACAGTGATTAGAATTTTGCAGATAGACAGATACCGGAAAACAAAAAGACAACATTGTGAAACACTTCCAGCCATAATTTTTGATTACATATTGAGAATCGTTTAATTATCTAACTCCATTTAATTAGCCCCTCTACTTAGGTCAATTGCTTTTTTTATTAACATGACATGTTAGCAATTTGTTAATTGGCATGAAATAACATGAGACTTTCTCGTGCTTCATATGAGAAATGCATGTGTATAAGCAAAGAAAGCATAATAAGGAAAACATGGAAGGGAGAATGTGTCATTTAGCCACCTTCTACCATTTCCCAGGACCACAGCCTTGAGTCTTTTGAATTTCCATCATTGTATTATTCAGGATGAGTCTGTTGGCTTGAAGGCTGAGGCATTTTTAGACCATGGTTATACACTTAAAATACAAGAGCTTTGCTACACAGTGGAGCCTGGTGAAAAGCAAACAGACAGATAAATCAATGCTAGCTGAAGGCAGGTAGACACAAGAACATAAATATTTAGCTAAGCAATTATTTTTAAAGGGTCTAGTCAATATTAAACCTTTAAGTGCCAAGTGTCTCTTCCTGGTCTACACTGCTGACGCAGTTCGGACTGTTTGAAGTGCTGTTTGTTTGCTTGTTTGTTTGTTGTTGAGACTGGATCTTGGTTTGTAGCCCAGGCTGGTCGCAGACTCACTGTGTGGCTCAGGTTGCCCGCTACCTCATTATCCTCCCTTCCCCCATCTTCTAAAAGTTGTGATTATACGCCACCACCTACCAGGAGAAAAACCCTCTTTATCAATGTTTTGTGTAAAAATTATTTTTACATATCAATAAAGATATTGGTTATACCCAGGAATTGTTTTGTGTTTTCTTTCAAAGAATTCTTCTAGATGTTGGCACAAAGAAACTACTATTAGTTCCTTGTATCGGGAAGTGGGTGTATAGCCATATACTGAACCACGCCCTTGCATGCTATCGACTATTTAAGTGCATGCTATCCTTGCATGCTATACCCACTATTTAAGTGGGAGGCGTTTTTCCTTATGAACCTTCACCTAGTTATATTACAACAACATCATAAATTTTAGGATTATTTTTGTGACACAAATGAAGGAATAGAGAATACCATCATTTTCTCTGGTGTTTATTTCCTTTTATTCTATTTTATTTCATATAGCCTGTGGTTACCTAATGCCAGGTTATGTCAGACCTCATAAGATTTAAGAGTGAAATGAGATTTGAGGATCAATAGGCCTTGTGTTCATGTTTTATAATGTAAACAATGAGAGCAAAAGTGGCGCAACTTTTTTAAAAATATTTGTGGCAAGCTAAAAGACATTTATAATTAATTTGTACTACATATGCTCTGGGCCAAACCCTAAGTCCAGCATTATAGCCTGTGAGGTGTCTCCGTTCTTGTAGGAAATACTTCTAGCCACTTGGGGGCACTGTTTTCAAATTTAAAGGACAAAAAGAAAAGGAGGAGAAAAAATGTTTGATTTATTTCAGTTTGAAAAGTTTCCCATTGTTCTATCTGTAACTCTAATTATATAGTTTTAGATAAAATGCCTTTTATATGTTTTGAAGTAGCTGAGGTTTTTAAATTTCTGATTAGCTATAAATTAAAACAGTGTTTCTCACACGACGCTCTCCAGAGCTAGAGCAGCAGCAACCACCTACCAGTGCTTGGCCACGCAGCTTCTCAGGCCATTCTCCAGCCTGTTGGGCTGCGGAATCCAAGGCTCCTGGTGCCCGGCAGGGTGACTTTCCACACCCTCTCCTTCAGAGATTGGCTTGCTTACTGACATTTGGTAGCCAACACATTGGAACGAATGCTGAAATGTTTTTTAGTGTTTATTTTACAATATATGCTTGGAATAATGTGCAAAATATCTGGCTTCGGGGGAGTGAAAGTCTTCTGTTGGTTTCAATATGTAGACTCTGAAGACAAGCAAATCTCCCTGTCCATAAATATACAGCTGTATGCATATGAGCTGCAACAGTTCCTGGTGGGCACCACCCTTCCCCAACCCCGCTCCAAAACATGTGATCAGGTAAAATTTGAGACAAATCTTTTGTTTTCTATCATGTAGATAAATTAGCCATTTATTTGCAAAACCTCTCTTCATGTGATAGTGTCAGAGACATGATCTGTAATTCATGATAACACTTCTTTTTTTTTTTAATTTTTTTATTAGGTATTTTCCTCGTTTACATTTCCAATGCTATCCCAAAGGTCCCCCATACCCACCCCTCCCCACTCCCCCTTTTTGGCCCTGGCGTTCCCCTGTACTGGGGCATATAAAGTTTGCAAGTCCAACGGACCTCTCTTTCCAGTGATGGCCGACTAGGCCATCTTTTGATACATATGCAGCTAGAGTCGAGAGCTCTGGGGTACTGGTTAGTTCATATTGTTGTTCCACCTATAGGGTTGCAAATCCCTTTAGCTCCTTGGATACTTTCTCTAGCTCCTCCATTGGGGGCCCTGTGATCCATCCAATAGCTGACTGTGAACATCCACTTCTGTGTTTGCTAGGCCCCGGCTAACAGTGTTTCCTAATATCTCTGGACTACATTTACACTTATTAAAAGACCTGTGATGTGTATTTGATAAATTGATCACCTGGATAAACTTTCAAGCATCTGGGAGACCATTCAGAATCTCTGTTTACAGTTAGAAAAAACAAACAAACAAACAAACAAACAAAAACTAATGGCGTAGGGAACTTCACAGTCCTTGCATTTTCTCAGCTCTGACAGCAGTACCAAGGCAGAACTCCTACACTCAGTCTCTCTAGTAAGCAGATGATTATCTTGCTCTGTTCACAAGAGTTCATCTGAACTATTTGAAGAGAATACCGTTGCTCTGAGGAAGAGACCCATCTAGAAGCCAAGACCATGGAGTTGGAACTTAGATTCTGCGCTCCCCTCTTATAGTGTTTCACCCTCCTCTTCACACCTCCTGGACCTCAGATGAGCCTCTTTGTTGTCTCTGTCTTCCGAGGATGCTCCTTGGGGGAACTGAAGGACAGTTTCTATTGAGGCAACTGAGGGAGTGATCACCCACATGCTGTAAGAATGTGCTCGGTAAGCTTGCTGTCCTTCCGGGAGATTCTCAGCTGCTCTGTGTCTTGCGATACTGTGCCCTTCACTCAAGAGGGCTGACTTTAGAAGGCACTTAAGAAGACATCCTTCTTTTATACTCTTTTGTCAAAATGCAGTTCCCTGTCAAGATATCCATGTGTAAATGAACGTCTTCATTTGCGAATACTTTTACATAGAACCATTCCAGGCAGCACAGGGTGCACATCACTTCATAGTATAAAGGATGAGGCTGTCCTTGTTAAGATATCAGACATCCTGATCAGACATTGCTTGCCAGATTCTGCACATATAAGAGGGAAAAGTCTTACATGGAGATAAATACTGATTTATAATCCCCAATAGCCAGAGTCTGTGCCTTCACCTTTAGCTATGACAATAATGTGAATCTTAAGCAAGGTCACAAGCTGTCTGTACTGTCCTGTACTAACTAATCCCTAAGGGCAGCCCTTAGCGTGGATTGTATAATATTTAAAAAGTATTTAAAAGTAGAAATTAATAATGAGATGTCGATGTATCATCTGAAGGAATAAATTCTACATACCCAATAAAATTGATGCAGTGTCTAAAGTAAAAATTGTAAAGATAAAAGTATAGACCACAGTGTTAGATATTAAGTAAATTGGTTTTCTGAGAGTTGAACGAACTTTGAGAAAGCGGTAATGAAGTGCATTGAGAATAGTCACCTGGCACATCAGCCCAGCCTGTGCAAAACAGTCAGGATCAGCACAGCCCAGCCTGTGCAGAACACAGTGTAGATCAGCCCAGCACAGCCTATGCAGAACACAGTGTAGATCAGCACGGCCCAGCCTGTGCAGAGCACAGTGTAAATCAGCACTGCCCAGCCTGTGCAGAACACAGTGTAGATCAGCACGGCCCAGCCTGTGCAGAACACAGTGTAGATCAGCACAGCATAGCCTGTGCAGAACACAGTGTAGATCAGCACGGCCCAGCCTGTGCAGAACACAGTGTAGATCAGCCCAGCCCAGCCTGTGCAGAACACAGTGTAGATCAGCACGGCCCAGCCTGTGCAGAACACAGTGTAGATCAGCACAGCATAGCCTGTGCAGAACACAGTGTAGATCAGCACAGCATAGCCTGTGCAGAACACAGTGTAGATCAGCACAGCATAGCCTGTGCAGAACACAGTGTAGATCAGCACAGCATAGCCTGTGCAGAACACAGTGTAGATCAGCACAGCATGGCCTGTGCAGAACACAGTGTAGATCAGCCCAGCATGGCCTGTGCAGAACACAGTGTAGATCAGCCCAGCATGGCCTGTGCAGAACACAGTGTAGATCAGCACGGCCCAGCCTGTGCAGAACACAGTGTAGATCAGCACGGCCCAGCCTGTGCAGAACACAGTGTAGATCAGCCCAGCATGGCCTGTGCAGAACACAGTGTAGATCAGCCCAGCATGGCCTGTGCAGAACACAGTGTAGATCAGCCCAGCACAGCCTGTGCAGAACACAGTGTAGATCAGCACAGCATAGCCTGTGCAGAACACAGTGTAGATCAGCACAGCATAGCCTGTGCAGAACACAGTGTAGATCAGCCCAGCACAGCCTGTGCAGAACACAGTGTAGATCAGCACAACCCAGCCTGTGCAGAACACAGTGTAGATCAGCACAGCATAGCCTGTGCAGAACACAGTGTAGATCAGCACAGCATAGCCTGTGCAGAACACAGTGTAGATCAGCACAACCCAGCCTGTGCAGAACACAGTGTAGATCAGCACAGCATAGCCTGTGCACAACACAGTGTAGATCAGCACAGCATAGCCTGTGCAGAACACAGTGTAGATCAGCACAGCATGGCCTGTGCAGAACACAGTGTAGATCAGCCCAGCATGGCCTGTGCAGAACACAGTGTAGATCAGCCCAGCATGGCCTGTGCAGAACACAGTGTAGATCAGCCCAGCATGGCCTGTGCAGAACACAGTGTAGATCAGCACGGCCCAGCCTGTGCAGAACACAGTGTAGATCAGCACGGCCCAGCCTGTGCAGAACACAGTGTAGATCAGCCCAGCATGGCCTGTGCAGAACACAGTGTAGATCAGCACAGCATAGCCTGTGCAGAACACAGTGTAGATCAGCCCAGCACAGCCTGTGCAGAACACAGTGTAGATCAGCACAACCCAGCCTGTGCAGAACACAGTGTAGATCAGCACAGCATAGCCTGTGCAGAACACAGTGTAGATCAGCCCAGCATGGCCTGTGCAGAACACAGTGTAGATCAGCCCAGCATGGCCTGTGCAGAACACAGTGTAGATCAGCAAGGCCCAGCCTGTGCAGAACACAGTGTAGATCAGCACGGCCCAGCCTGTGCAGAACACAGTGTAGATCAGCCCAGCATGGCCTGTGCAGAACACAGTGTAGATCAGCACAGCATAGCCTGTGCAGAACACAGTGTAGATCAGCACAGCATAGCCTGTGCAGAACACAGTGTAGATCAGCACAGCATAGCCTGTGCAGAACACAGTGTAGATCAGCACAGCATAGCCTGTGCAGAACACAGTGTAGATCAGCACAGCATAGCCTGTGCCGAACACAGTGTAGATCAGCACGGCATAGCCTGTGCAGAACACAGTGTAGATCAGCACAGCATAGCCTATGCAGAACACTAGATTCCATTAAGAAGCAGATAATGCTGGGCAACAACTGAATAGGACAGTGTGCTCAGGAATCCAGTTTTGACACCAACATTTAAGACTGATTGGCATTCTGTTTTCTAAGGGAAAAGTAACGCATGCTCTTAATGGAAGCAAAACGAACTAAGCAAAACTATTTCGGCTCTATGAAGAGAAGGTGGAGAAAGTCATTTACAGATCATCGTCTGCTAAGAACTCGCTCTTTCTCACTCTCTAATTGGTATTCATTTTTTAAAAAATCCGTAATTACCATTAGATTGGCTTTGATTCTTCTCTGCAGAATTATCTTGATCTAGCAAAGATTTATGTGATAACAGTTCAGATATTTATCCCCAACTTCATATGTAAAAGGAGGTGGTTTTGCTTATGGTTAAATTTTAAAATTAGGACCCGGAATGCTTTTTAATAGCTAGTGAAATAAATGTTCTGCTCAGCATGGTCCTAGCAGCTAAGTTGTTGTGTAGGTGGTAGTGACTGAACCTATAGCTTCGCTCAAGCCACTGAGCGACAGGTTCAGTCACCAACGGTGGGTTTCTTTCTCATTAGATCCATTTTTGACCTATGAATATATGACTCTAAAATGGTTCCATTGAGGTGAAAATATTGAGTTATTTGAACTAATGCATGTTAGAGTCCTCGAAAAAGTACTGATTCCTTGCACACACAAATCCCTTAAAATGAAAGAAGAGAAAAGTGCAGGTTTTATACCCAAGTTGTAAGAGGAGTGACTTCAGGGCATCTTTGGAGGCAGCTGCGTAGATCATTTGACAAAAGGAGTGAGGCGTGTGTCCACTAGATGGCGCTAGCGTTCCCCACAAATAGAAGCTATTGACTACAGACTTGGGGTTAAGAAGCACTATTTACAGACTGGAGTCACCAAGACATTTTCTTTTCAAAAATGCAAAAATAAGAGGTTAGAAGGAGGTGAAGTGGCAGTTCATTTTGGACATCTCAAGCTTGTCAAGACACTTTACTGAATTAATATAGAGCAGCTTTAATATGTGGTGATATGTGGTAATTACAGCTACCACAAGGTCAGAGCTATCTGACATTGAAATGCCGAAATGTTGGATAGATGTCAAAGGTTGTTCTTCTTCTTTTCTGTTGACTCTTTGGATTTCATTTTCCATTTTATTTCATTTCTACAGGCTACAGGCTACAGACTTGTAGGCACAGAAATCACAAACATGGCATTATTGAGCTTTAAGCTAAAGGAGGAAAAAAACATATGAACCTAGAGAAGTGAATTCGAACCCCTTCGGACGCAGGTTTCTTGTTACCGTTGGCTTTGTTATTCGTTCTCCTGCACAGAAAATGAGAGGAATCTTGAACTTCAAAGTAGAGTTTCCTGTAATAGTGTGCAGTTAGTTTGTTTGGGGTTGGGTGATAAATAGAGTGAATGTAAGAAATTTCGTAGCTTTGAAAGCTAAAGCTGGTCTCTAGAAATTTCCCTTGTTGGGATTGGACAGATGGCTCAGTGGGTAAGAACCCTGGCTGCTCTTGTAAAGTGCCCTGGGCCTAGCACCCACATGGCAGCTCACAACTGTCTATAACTCCAATCCCTGGGGATTTGACACCATCTCTGGCCTCTGCAGGTACCAGGCATGTGTGTGGTACACAGACATACACGCAAGAAAAATACTCGAGCTGGAGAGATGGCTCAGTGGTTAAGAGCACTGACTGCTCTTCCAGAGGTCCTGAGTTCAGTTCCCAGCAACCACATGGTGACTCACAACCATCTGTGATGGGATCTGATGCCCTCTCCTGGTGTGTCTGAAGAGAGCAATTGTGTACTCATATACATAAATAAATCATAATTTTTTTAAAAAGGGAAAAAAGAAAAATACTCAGACACATAAAAATGAATATTCTAAAAAATATTTAGTGTAACTTTTGAAGGATTCAATGAAATAGGGCTGAGAAACACTTTTCAACTTCATTCTTTATTTAAGAAGATTACTTTGGCATTGACTGTGTGCACGCATATGCGTGTGCATGAGTGTGTGTGTGTGTGTGTGTGTGTGTGTGTGTGTGTGTATGTGAGTATGCACAAGAGACACAACACACACATGGTGACCAGAGCACTGGCTCTTACCATGCTTGTCCTAGCATTGAACTCTGGTCCTGAAGGTGGCAGCAGGTGCCTTTACTTGTCAAGCTGTCTCAGCAGCTTGAGAATAAACCTCTGAAATACTCCCTGGGACACAGGGCTTAAGTGTGTCTACTATTGAGATGAAGACTATCTATTGTAGCACACAGAGTACAACATTAAAACAATCTAGCTATTCTTTCCCCTGTACTATTTTAAATACAGTTTTTCATTTGGTAGGCCTGGCTGCCCTGCCACTAGCTATGTAGATCAGCATGGTTGTAACCTCACAGAGATCTGCCTGCCTCTGCCTCTCAGATGCTAAGATTAAAAGATTTCACCACCATACCCATTTTGTTCTGCGTTGGTTTGCTTACGTGGTTTTTTTTTTAATTTGTTTGTTGGATTGTTTGTTGTTTGTTTTTGAGATGAGCTTATGTCATGTTGGCCTGGAACTCATTTAGCCCAGGTTGGCTTTGAACTCTTAATCCTTCTGTTTTAGCCTTCCATGTGCTGAATAAACACTAGTAGCCCAGGCTGTCTCCTCTTATTCACCAGACAGGAGTAATTTTTATATCTACATATATAGATGTTTTGTCTGCATATATGTCTATGTGCCTGGGTGTGCATGCTACCTGTGGGAGCCAGGAGAGAGCATCGGATCTCTGGGAACTGGAGTTCCAAGCTAAGGTGGTGCTTTCCTGGTTCTTGGAATTGCACCTGGGTCCTCTGCAAGAGCAGCAAGTGTTCTTAGCCCATCTGCCATCTCTCTAGCCCCCAGTATAAAAATTGTTCTGTCCTATTATTACTAATACCACTAACAACCCTTTGGTTTATTCTGTCGCTTGAAAGGCCTTTTCACTGGCTGCATACCATTCTGCTACGGTTTAGGCAGTTATTTCCATTCCCTTTCTAGCACTGACAAGAGCCTGCGGAAACCATTCTTGCTCCGTTTATCTCTCTCCCTTCCCTCCCAGCTATGCAGCCTCCCCATCCATTGCCACACACTCATCTATATTCTGCAAAAACAAAAACAATTGCATAGCAACAACAACAAAACAACCAAACTCAAACTGCATCTGTTTGTTTCCAGACACAGGTTTCTGCATTACAGTGGTCTCCTGCTGCCTCCTTGCTCTCTCCCCTCCGTGGCCATGCCTTCCTTGAAGGATAGCTAACTACAAAGCAAAAATAAGCCCTTTATATAGAAGCCCTGTATACATAAATACGGGATCCTGTCCCTGTATATATCTCATGGGCCAAATCTGACTATGCTTAGTTCCATACAGCATTGTCTTTGACTAGACTGTCTATCTAATAAGACTGGAAATTTTAAGCCTATCTCTGATAGAAATAAGCCACATATTCCAGTATTTTATCATGTATCGGCCAACTGCCTCATTTGTTCAGTACTTGGACAGAGAAGCCCAGTATTGCTACCAGATAGATCCCAACGTTTATATATATGTCCATTTTCTTTTAAAACACGTGGACATTAAATTTCTGCTGTCACTTTGAGGTCTTTAGACATTGAATATCCTCTGATTCTGATGGAGAGCCATCTGTGATACTTGAGATTGAAGCTGTCTACATCAGGGATTCTGAAGCCATCAGAGTCGCTTTGGGGGTAGGGGTAGAATAAGGATATAAGGCTCACTGTACTCCAGAAACTCTCTATAACTACAGTCACAGATGCTTTCTTTTTGCTTAGATCTCCTATGTTAACTTTAGTTTTAGGATAGCCTTCTGACGCTAAAGTCATGTGACTATTCTCACTCTAAATAAGTACCAGTTTTATGGAAAATGCAAAGGCATTTTATTTTATTTTATTTTGAAGTGGGTCATAAATACTTTTTACCAAAAGTTTGCTTTTAGACACTATTTCTATTTTATAATTATCCCTAATGCCCAAGGTAGAAATAGCCGTTTAGTCGTTCATCAATACTTACAGAGCATGCGCCACATAAGGACCCAGCATCAGTGATGGGGAAAGTAGTGACTCAGATTGGACATAATCCCTTTCCAAAGGAGTTGGTCATTTTGTGCAGGTAATGGCCATTAGTTAGGTTACACAGAGGCCACAGCAATGGAGAAAACCTCATGCTATCTAATACAGGAGGTAAATGTGTATGACTTTATTTAGTATATTTTGCAGGTTGACCTACAAAAAGTATACTTGACCCGAAGGGATGAGAATAAGTAGGCATTGTGAAACTGAGACAGTAACTCAGCTTAAATAAATATGGAAGTAGATGGAATTCTAAGAAGTGCCAGGCTGCTGGAATAGGAAAGACAACATGCAAACAATTTGAAGAACAGCAAGAACCCAGAGTGTTTGAACAAAGGGTTGCTCAGTGTGGCAGGAAGGGATGAGCAGTGTCCAAGGATCCCAGCACGGGCAGTGTTTACAAATGGGAGCAGTCTTCAGAATGTATGAAAAGAGCGGAGGAGCAAGGTTAACGTGAACCCCAGGAAAGCCAGGGCTGTGGGCAGCTTATCAAAACAACATATTCTCAGGGGAGCAGGACAGAGCCTGGCACGCTGAAAGCAAGCTATAATGTCAAGGCTGGAAAATCTGCCAGGGCATCTTGCTGTTCAGCACCCCAGGGTCTTGAACCAGAGCTCCACAGTCCTTGACTGCAGATAAGATTGGCCACAAAGCATAAAAACGAGGTGAAATTCAAAAAAGGTTCATAGTTAGGTAGAACAAGGCTGTTGGAAAGGAAATCTGTGAGACATGCTGAGCACCAGAAGGGGTTGAAATAAACGGCTTTGTAAACTAAGTCATAAAAATACAAATCAACAGAGTCAGCCTAGGAAAATTTCAGAGCTCTCAAACCAAGCCGAGATGAAGGATGTTCCGGAATCATGTGTAACACACAGCAATTATGGACCAGATTTTAAAGCAAACTTACTTCTTTTTCAGACGCAAATCTTAGTAGACTAAGTGGGAAAGTGTCTACCTTTGACAGGGATATTAGTTCCTTCTAATCAAAATTTGAAAACTCAGCTGTGGACTTGTATTGCTTATTTGTGGTTATGGTCCAGCTTAATTTCCCAAGATGATGTTAGAGAGCAGGACTCCCACAGCACAGTCTGTGCGAAAGCTTGAGTTCTTGAGAGACAGTGTACACTATTGTCGCCCACCATCGTTCTCCTTGTCTCACTGGCAGTGTCGGGTATAGGCTCCATACAGAACCTGTGTAGTTTCTCATAACCCAGTATCATCTTTATTTGCCCATCAAACTTCCTTCTTTTCCTAATGCTTCCCGGAGTCCTCTGACCCCGTGTGTACTCTGTGGAACACACCGAATCCCAGGCTCTTTTCTCACTGTTAGAGTATAGTTGTGAAAGCAGACATTTCCTGTACCTGTTTCTCTTAAACTTGTGAGTGTGAAGAAGGCAATTCAGTATCTCCATCTATAGAAAGGAAAACAACAGAAGCCTAGACATTTGATTGCCTGTATTGTATATGATGTTCAGCCATATTTGATCATATTCTATTGTACCCTAAAGAGATGTTATTAGTACATAACAGTCAATAATTTTCATTAAAGTATCAGGTATGTGGGAGTCATGTGTTCAAGAATGTCCTTCAGAAAGATGTCAAGCTGGGCCCCCAGCTTGACATTCAGATTTTCTAGTCCCATTACTCTTCCTGGGGATAAAGGCAGCTTGCCTGGCTTAGTTGGGGAGGGCTAAACTGCACATACCCTCAACCCTTTAAACTATTTCTGAGACATTCTACAACTGTCTTGGAAATCTTGGTAGCTTTTTCTTAGCATTTAACAAAGCAGTGAAGTTTCCAGAGATGGGGGTTGGGGCAGGGGGAGAAGAACAATGACATTAGGGAAAACAATGAATCATGCCTTCATGAAATAGTCATTCTATGGCTGAATATAGTAAGACAATACAATATTAATTAACTTCAATTAGACATTCTATATATATTACATGCTTATTTCAACAATGCTCTCTGTTATAAATACATACAAGTTTGTCAATGAAAAATAATTTTTCAGAAAACTTGGCAAGCATTTACCTTTGAAAGGAAATGGACCATTAAAAGTGTACATGGACATTTTCTTTTCCTGTGAATTGAGTTCTAAAAGGATGTCATTAACCATTTAGCAAAGATAAATATTAGCACATACTCTTTCTTCTGAAATTTTCTTATCTGAAGAGAGCTATTGTTAAATAGCCCAGACTGGTCTAGAACTCCCTCTGCAGAGCTAGCTGGGCTCATAGTCTCAGTCTTGTTATTTCAGCCTCCTGCTGCAATTATAGGTAAGGACCACTACACTTGGCTAAAATGTATCTTCTTAGAGAAAGACTACTTGAAACAATTTTATTTAGATTGTTTGCCTTGCATTTAGATCTATTAAAGTATTTTTCTACAACTAGCTGTTAAAGTGCGGTTCCAGCTGAGGTTTAACTAGAAGGTAAAACTCATAAAACAAGGAGTGACTGCTCGGTACTGCTGACTCAACAGAGTACTGCCTAAGTAAAGTCAGAGGAAGTGTCCTTCACTCTCCTCTGTCATTGTCTCCTGTTTATATATCATAGAAACGTAACTTTTTGCTCAACATTAGAAGTTATTCAGTTTGTCTCAGCCCTAACTTCCTTTCAACCGTCAGATATTCTTGTTTGGTGAAGACCCTTTCTTTTATACTCATCCCTGTCCAAATACAGGAAGTATAAAGAAAAACCAACTAGAAAGTATTTACTTCTAGGTTTCCTGAGGCTCTGGCCACAATGTTGTCTTGATTCAGTTTCTTTTCTCATCCTTGGCTGAAAACAAAACCAAAGAAGCAAAAGAGAAAAAAATAAGAGAAAGGCTTAATCTTGTGGGGTTAAATAAAAGCAAGAATGTAGTGAAAGGAAGACTTCTTTTATGTAAGCAGCAGAGAATGTGGTGGTGGGTGGGGAGGGGGCTGGTGACTGCAAGTGCCTGAGGGCATTTTGGTCCCTATTGGTTTTCACATCAAATGCAATGGTGCCCAAAGATAGCCTGTATTGTTGTCAGTTAAATGGGATCATGAGTGTCTGAAAGGTGTTTGAGAATGAACCGAAAATCATTTTCACAAGTGGATGATTACTTCTGCCACATGTTAACCGAACTCTATCAGAATGGCCCAGCTTTTTGAGCCTGCATTAATTGCTCTTTCAACCTTGACTGAGGTTTCTCTTTAAGAAAGCCCTTTCCAGGACTAAACTACTCTATATATTGATTTTTTTTTCTTTCTGTATTTTTCCTTGAAAAAAAAAAATGAAGCCTTGTAGAAGAAAAGCTTTTATTATTCAACATGTAGATTGTTCTGTTTCTTTGAATAGAGAGCTGGCCGCATAAGAGATCTGCTCAAAGTAATGTCCTTTCTTTCCCCAAGCACTGAATAATTCCCATCTTCTGTATACAATTATGTTTTTCAAATATTCATTAGTGATGATTTTTCCTCATAAAGTAAAACCATGAACTCTCACAGCATGGACTCTATGCAAATAAATTGTCATATTCTCCTTTCCATTAGGACTGTATGCCACCATTCTAATTGAAACTAAACTACAACATTTAGTAAAATGTTTGGAGTTTTTGGTTTTTTTTTTTTTTAAGCATTCTTTGAACAATCTTCAAGTTAGAAAGATTTCATGAAGTATTTTTAAACTGTTGGGTTAAATGAGACCACTTCTTTCTTGTAACCATTTTCTGTCTCAAGCATGGCATGTACAGTGTTAGCTATGCCCTTACTAAGAAACCACATGCTTCAGTTCATGGGCATTGTGTTAGAGGATGAAATAAAACTCAATTTTTAAGACTGATTAGAAAATTAGTTCTTCAGATTTCATTAACTTTTTATTATATGTATATCAGCATGAAATACATTGTATTTGTAGAAAAAAAATCCTCAACTTATTAGTAAAATGTTCCTCCAAGGGTATTGGCTTAAAGGAAGATAATTCACAGATTGTTGTATTTTTAAATTGTCTTTTTAAAGTACATATTCAAAGAGATATTGTACAAGACAACATTGTAAATACTCTTATGCATGGCAATCTTGGCAAACAAAAACTACTGTAAGCTGAGCTACTATTCCAGTTGTTGTCTTGTTTAAAGTTTATTTTTTTACTAAACTTCATGTTATGTAGATCTGTTGCTGCATACATAATGCATACAGTTAATGCTAGCATACATACAGTTAGTGGTTGCCATATGTCCAAAGAAGTTTTTATTTTTGTTGGCCTAGAACATTCTGAGAGGTTTTTTTGTAACGACTAGGTTGATTCATAAAAGAAAACATTGAGAAGCAGCCATGATCTGTCTTTCATATTTCACCTGCTTTGTTAAGTGAGGACTTTTTAAAACAACATTGCTTCCAGTGAGGTTGTTGTCCACTTGTTAATGAGATGTTGGAATAACCAGGTCAAACTGATGATAGGAAAATAAAGGCTGAAATATGCTGCATATGTTATGGGTAGAAACCTCTTGTATCTTGAAGCTTGAGAGAGAGAGAGAGAGAGAGAGAGAGAGAGAGAGAGAGAGAGAGAGAGAGAAAACGCCCAAGTAGGCAAACACTGTCATTTTAATTTCTTTTAAAACTTCCCTCTAGCAGCATATTTTAGATATATAATAAAAAAAAAATCTTGGACTCTGGCACTTGAAGATGTAATATGACTTCATTGGGTGGTTGAATACCCCAAAGTAAACGCCATAGGCCAGGAAACAGCATTAGGATTAATTTAGTTTAGTTTTGGGGTTTTCGTTTTGTTTTGTATTTGTTTGTTTGTTTGTTTGCCTCTTGACAGTGATTATTGTTTCTTGAGGAAAAAAATTACTGTGTCTATTAGAAATGTCCCTCACTGAGGCGGTGGGACTCCGAGAGCGCCAAGGTGTTGAGACTGGCTAATGAACCAAATGCTCCAAGGCTCTGTGCTTCTGTGTTAGGCCCCAGGACTGCATCATAGATGCTGATTTCTTTGCTACTTAATCCAGTGTAAGAAGAGAAGATTTTAAAGTTAAGCTGATAATTTTGTATTCAAAGAGAGCAACTTCTTAATACTTAAGTTGGGCGTATCAATGAAAGCAAATAGTTTTAAATAGTATTTGAGCAGTTATTTTCAAGTAATCCAAAATACTCTAGTTATATGAGTACTGTGGTGCCCTGGGAACATTTCAACGGGGACTAGCTGCATATTTGGTGTTAGCATAGGCAATGTGCAATAGAATATTTCCTTTGAAGCATCTTAATTCTTGGACCACATACAACTCCAGCTAGATGACCTTTTCCCTAAGACCATGTCCTAAGGGAAGTAGAATATGTTGCATGGCCATGAAAACCACTTTTGTTGAAATATTTTAAATGCTGTGTTTTAAGACAAATCCCATAGATGTTGAAAAATAAGTAAATGTGAGTACCCTAAACAAATTAATTAATAAATACATTTGCTTTCACTTTAAAAATAAAGTAGAAAAATCTACAGTTTATCTGAGAACACTGATGTTATACTAAATACCTATTGTTAGATTGTAAGTTGCCACCAAGATAAAAGTGTATACTTGCCATTTTGACACGTATTTGGCAAATCTGATTTTTATCCTCTTAAAAAACAACTTTATTATTGAGATGGGAAGCCAGCAATGACTTGGCAAGTTTCAAAATACTAAGGAAGACTCCAGCTTCAGAGACAACCCAGCAGCAGGTCCTTAGTATTCTGTGGAAGTTTTGTCCCTTCAGAATGAAGTACAGTTTGACTGATAGCCCCCCCCCCCACACACACACATATTTGTTTTGTAGAACCCTGTTTCTTAAAGCAACAAGACACCACTTTGTTCAGAATTAAAATGACGAGGAAATGTAAACTTGATTTTTAAAATATACTACTATTTAAAACAACAAGAATATAACTTTGAAGGATCCATCTAATCAATTATATTGCCACTGTATGTGAAATACTTAAACCTATCAGCCATAGTTTTGTGGAACAGGACCAGGCGGCTATAATTGGTGAGTATGGTACGTACGGTAGTGTTCTGAGACTCTTTCCACATCAATAAAAAATATATCAAGTTGTCTTTTATCATTATTTGAATCCAAGTCCTTTACTGTATACAAACTCCCTAAAAGTTAGTATAACTAGGTCACAGTCGAGAGAGTAATTTGTCTCTCCACATTAAGGAGCGTCCCAGCATTAATATGTATGTCACCACACATATTATCTAGTAAAACATAATTTCAGGGTAAATGTCTTATATTTAAAATTAAAACAGCCTTTTGGGATTTAGATACCATAAAAGAAATAATGTGCACCTCACATTAGACATTTTAAAAATGAGGACCTTAAAGGATGGCCAACAGCCATACTAGGTCTTCAGATGATTTGAGAGAGAATGGGTTTTGATTTTTGTAAGATATTTTCTGGTCAATAGACTGCCTAGTTCTTATATGATAATAATGTGTACTCCTTCTCCTCACTCCTCCAAACTCCAACCTTTTCAGGTAATCCCAACGCCTATCAGTAATGATTTTAGGCTCTTCTGAATTTTAACCATGGCAAGGGCCTTGAAAACTGAAGATCTCATTTAACTGGCAAAGTGTTCGGGGAGTCTTCTGTTACACTTGATACAAAGAGTTGAAGACCCTTGCCTTGTGCTGAGTGTTCAGTTTAGTGATATGAGGAGAAGTAGCTATGGAGCTGGAATGACCATATTCCCAGAATCCTTCTTAGCAGTGCTTTTTCTAATTATGAAAGTAAGGTGCCATCTCACTCACGGCCAGTGGTGATGCAGCACACCACAGGCATTTTGGAAGACCAGTCCGGCCATTTCTCACATAGCTTAAGCATATGCTTTCAATATAATGCAGCAATCTAGTTTCTGGCCAGTAGAATACATGAAACAAAAACATGTGAACACCATAGCCCAAATATTCATAGTATCTTTATATCTCATAAGCAGAGGCTTGAGAACAAAATGCTACATACATTACGGTGGCATATGTGGCTTAGCAATAAATGAGAACAGACTCCTGGTACACACCATAAGAAGGATCAGTCCCTCAAGTGCTCTTCTAAAAGAAGGGACATAATGCTGTGTGCTATATAATTCCAGTGACATTGGAGAAAGCGTGACGAAGTGTGGAGTCAGAAACGGAAGCACAGACAACTGAGGGTAGGAGGAAAGACTGGTCAGGGTGGGCACTAGCAACCTGGCATTCTACAAACTGAGTGCAGTCATGCCCACAAGATGCTGACTTTTAACTATTGCTTGTATCATCCCTTTTAATGTCAGCCTAATCATTTCTTACTATGTGAGATTTAAGTTTTCATTTGAAGCAATATTGGTAAACTGGTGGGGTTTTTATACATTTGTTACTTTTAAATATATTTTATACAGTGAAAAAGTATCAGTGGAGAGGGAGCTAGGCCTTGGAACTCGATCCCAAAGCCCATGTTTATAGTGAAAACAAGACACCTGTAAACTTTAACATATTCTTTATTCAGTGTGAATATATCTTCTGAAGTATTTCACTTATTTCCATTTTATATATAATTTTTTGATTAATATGAAATGTTTACAAAGACAAAACAGTGTGTGGTTTTTCCATAGTGTTTACCACACTTCCTTCTTGGTAGCCCTTTGTTAACTGTTATTTCATTTTTATTATGCGTAGAACTCATAACATTCTCGGGACCATTTCATGTCTGGATGTGTTTGGCCAATTGTCCCTTAATGTATGTGTTTGGACAAACTCTCATAGTGCAATGGCACAAACATTTCAAAGTCTGACATCCAAATATCTTGCTTTCTAGTACACAATGTTCTTTCGTTCTTTAGGTTTGGAACATTTTTCACTGGTCTCCAAATGTTGTCTGTCTGTGTTCGCCTAGCCTTCTTTGCTGTCTATCTGCAGAGAAACCAGAAGTTGTTATTCTAAATTCATTGTCCCCGGTCGTTTTGCATGCTGTTCGGCTGGTTAGTGCTCCTCACAGAAAACCTACAGTGCCATAACCCTCATGCTAATTTGCATGTGGTAATGACGGTCCATGTATCTCCCTGTTCACTTTCACTTGCGTGTGACCCATCTGCCCAGCGCTCTGCAACGTGAGATGCTTTGGGAGAGCTGGGAAGCAGGCTGTGGTCACAGGTGGGGGTTATTCCCAGTGCCCTCTGTGTCTTCTGAGCCTCTATTAACTACTCATCCTGCGACTGCCCTCTTACACTAAGCATCTATCATGTCCACAGTAGCAAGCTCCTTGGGTCACTGTTGTTAACCCTGTAATAGGAATGAGGATGTGTGCATTTCAGAGGAGGGAAATTACATAGAGAAGACAGAAAGAGAGCAGCTGAACACCTATCCCCATAACCACAGACGAGAAATTAGAGGCTAAAAGAGAGGGCGTTTAGGGGACCTCACTCAGGAAGAAACAGGGAGCGGGCGGGCGAGAACAAGAATAGCCCACATGTCCACCCAGGGTTTAGCTGAGTCCACATTGCTTCCACAAACACATGAAATGATCTTAGGTACATCTGGATTGTCAAAGAGAAACTCACCATATTTCGCTGATGTGTCTGAAAGCAAATGAATAATGCATTGGGCTATTTGAGTGATACTTTCAATGCAAAAGCCCAGTTTTTTTTTGAACTTTTAATAGCTCCTTAGTTCTTTATCCTAATTCTAATATTGTAGAAAAGAAAAGAATAAGGAAACTTATGTCTTCCCTAATTTCATTTCTCAGGAAATATCTTTATTAATTTTTAGAATATTTATTTCATATTGGTTCTCAGAGATGTCAAATCATTAAGTATAGGTAAAAAAGTAAATGCTCACCCTTTTCACATAGCCTTTTCATATAGTACATTTTTCTACATTTTATTAACTTTAACAATGTCATAATTTCAGTGACAAAACAATATTTCCCTATGATTATACCACAATGGCATTTAGTAAATACAGCCTTCACCTTTGAGCACTTGTCACCAATTTTCAGTAACAAAATGCCATGTGTCCTGGTAAGCTTACACTTTTCTCTGTGACTCTGCTTATTACTTGAGTAACTCCATAATAAAATGTTAGGCATTTCTATATTTTCCCATGCTATTTCTCATGAGAAGGGTTTTCTGTTAACATTCCCACTGGTGTTAAAGATGGTATCTATTCATCCACTAGACCTTCATGACCTTTCAATTTCTGTGAAAACAATTTTTTTAGAATTTTTTAAGAAACAGAAAGGTATGCTTGCTTTGTTTTGTAAAAGGAAGTGGTTGTGAGGCAGAAGCTAAATTTTTAAGCTGAAATTGCAGCTATGACAAAGTCTTAGATGTGACATTCTTTATTACTTTGGGTTGTGCATAGATTAAGTACATTTGAATGACCCTTATGCTGGTAAGCCTCTACTTTCAAACTCAAATTGTGATAAGATTTGGAAAAAAAATAATTTTAAAACAAGCCCTATATTTCCACCATGTTACGTTGCATCATTTGCATGATGTCTTTTCATAATAACTCACCTCACCCACCACCACGAGCTTCCTTAATTTTTATTTCTTCCCTTTCTCCATGGCTGTTTCAGCACATCTTTTCTATACTCATGAAGAACAGATGCTATGTTCTGAGGGCCAGGCAGGGTAGTTCAGTAGGCAAAGTGGCTAGAACACATGGAAAGAAGCTAAGCCTGATTTCACGTGATTTAAATCCCATAGTTGAGAAGGCAGAGACAGGTAGCTCAACTAACCAGCTTACCTACTCAGCAAGCTCCAGGCCCGGGAGAGACGCTGGTCTAAGAAACAGGAAAGGACAGCACCTGAGGAGCAACCCCTGAGGTTGGTCTCATGAGCACTCAAACATACAAGAGCATGTATGTTCACCTTCATACATGTATGAACACACGCAGCAAAGGAGTTCTATTTAGATGAATGGCCAAATTAATCCTTTCAGTTGGATTACAAGTATCATGCAAAGGTAAAAGCCAGAGCTGTAATGATGCTAAACAAAGGAGACTAAGGTTTGGTTTCGGTTTGTTTTTTTTATTAGCTAAGTTTCATATTGGAAAAAAAAAAAGTTCAGTGGAGAGTCTCCACAAGCCACATAAATCTCAAAATGACAGAGCTGGCAGAGACCTTGGAAATAGGAACACCTAGTGTTGTCCTCTAGTAGGCAAAGAAATGGAAACGGATGGAATCGGTGCAGACATGGCAAGGTCACCCAGCTGGACCATGATGACCTTTAACCCCATGCTCTTGGTGCTGTATCCACCTCCTTCTCAGACTACACTCATCAGCGCCAGTCATCTGAGCACTGAAGAATTCAGGGCCAGTTCCTCCGTATCTCCTAAGAAACAGGCGTGGAAATAAAATTCCAACTGGTTCTTTGATTATCCTTTCTAACTCCTACTTCGTTCCATTTGTAGTAAGGACTGACAAACCGTAAGCCACATAAATCAATTCCCTTTCAGGAGTTGAGAATCAGCGAAGTCGTCTTGTAACCCAGAAGCTGCACGTTGCCCCTCATTTCCAATAAACTCACCTTTGCCTTTAGCAGGCTGGTCCTATAAATACCTATGGAAGGTGTATAGCTATGGAGACCCACGCTGTTATTTATGTACTGTCTGCTTGTTTTTCTTACCAGGTACCTGTATGCCCTTGGACAGAAGGTTTGGAAAAGATGGAAAAAGCGTTACTTTGTTCTCGTTCAGGTCAGTCCTTTATTTTCCTGTTCAGTAACGGCTCTCTGACAATGACGCTCCCTCTGTTGGTTGTTTGTATCAGTCATTTGCTTGTGTCATGTCTCCTTCTAATAAATAAGTATTAGAAATTAAAACTGGAAAAAAAGAAATTCAAACTGACGACGATTTTAAATAATTTGTTTGGACGTGAGGCTGTACATTCATTATACGCCAGCACGAATGACATTTTTATATCACACAACAACCCAAGCGACTTATAGTAAGATCCCGGACCTTCTGTGCCTTCTTTCACTATACATTTCTTTATTGGCTGGTGTACTGAAATATAGCTGTGTTCCTTTGACATCTTCTTTGTGTCCTCAACTACTTGCCTTATCAAATTCAATAGTCATTGCAGAGTGCCACCATGAAGTTGGTTGGTGTAGAAGAGAAAAAAAATAATAATTTAGAAATTGTGTTGCCAATCAAGGCTTTCTAAAAGGATCTAAAGGATGCTTAGACAGTTCTTTGGGTGGGTGGGTGGGTGGGAATTACAGTCTACAGGTAGTGTGCAAATAATCTGTGGTCCATTTGCTCTCTCACTTTATATGAATATGTCATGTCTCTTACGTGTTCATATAAATGTGCTTTTAAATCAAATTGTCCACCCTATTTCTCAGTGATTGGATTCTGGATATAGATTATTGGAATATGTGCTCGCCTGACCTTTTAGAATCATAAGCAACCTTTGTTCATAGGACAATCATTAAGTTCTACTTACATTAAAGCATAGCTCTCAAAATAGTCGCTTCATTCCAGGGTAAATTTAAACTATTTCATTCTCAGCGGAAGTATATAAAAAGAGAATCACTCTTGGAATCCTAACACAGAAAAGCTTGTAAAATCTCATTGATTCCTGCCACACATTAGGCAAGCTTAACTGGGCTAGATCAGAGTGGTGTGGGGAAATGCCAGGGGAGGAAAATTATCATTTGATGTTTTCTAGAGATACAGTATTCCATTAGTCGCTGGGAAAAATTAGTTTATTGATGTCCCATGGCACATCAAAATCCATTTTATTCTTAGTTAAAGTGCAAACATGTCTTGCATGGCTTAGAGTCATAATAAAAGGTATACACATGTGTATGCATATGCATACACACACACACCACATACACACACACCAATCTTGATCTAAAGCACAGATAATTGCCTTGAATAAAGGTTCTCTGCCCCCAGTTCTCAGTGGTCTCTCCTCCACTTAAGCCAAACCTCTTAAATATTTTCTGCAGTTTTCAAGCTGTGCCTTTAAACTGGCACAACACTGTAAATATATTTATGAAGAAATTCTAATGTAAATTCTTCTGGATATTTTAATTGTGTTCCTGTTGTAGATGTCTCATCTGCATCTACCTGGGCAGGTTTATCATGGTGATTCCTCTTTGCCACCTCATTAGGAAGCATCGCACTGATTTTTCAAGGGGAAAAGAAGCTGCTTATTTTTGAGTTATGTTTCATGAATTTATATAGGATCACATGTTATTCCATAATCTTAGATGATATGGAGGATAAACTACTTTTGAGCAAACTAAACTAACTCACAGAGCTTCACTGGTGGAAACGTGTGAAAAATATTAAAGTGTGTTTTAAATGTTGGGCAGATGGCATTTGTTAGTGAGACGACCTGGTAAATGGCAGTAATCTAAAAGTTCCCATTGTATTTGTTGGTTAAATATGAAAATTAAGATTCTAGAGACTGACTTAGAAAAGTCAAACACTGAGCTAAGGCTTTGAATCATGGGATGGCTTAAGAGTATAATTTGCTACCTATCTTATTGTCTAGTAATTAGTAAGATGAATCCAAAATCTTAACACAAAATTATATACTGTGATTATTATTTATTACAGTTTAAAAATAGACAGAGGAATTAGAAAATGCCAAATTCATAAAATGGTTTGGCTTTGAAAACATGAAATATGGAATTAAGTTTTTGAGATAACTAAATATATGCTCTATTTTAAAATATAAAATGGAATCAAAGTAGTTGCTAAATCCACATAGTTATTAATTTAAATATAAGAAAAATTCTTATACCTTGAATTAATTTGAGTATATTATACTTGTTACATATCATAGATACATGCTAGATATGGATATATATCTAGGCATACATAGATAGACAGATAGAAAGATAGATGTGAACACACAGAGAGAAAGAATTCTGTGACTAAATGTCTGAAATATATATATGCCAGTACTCTGACAACTTTTTGAAGTTTCGAACACAATTGAATCTTCTTTCCAATTCCAAATGTAATGGGAAGACAAATTGAAAGCACTCACTTTGAAATCAAGATGGATATGTATGGAGATGCGATGAGAGTGACCCATTGGGAGGAACAGGGTAGTTTTTATTAGTGTTTTTAAAGACATCTCTCATTCTATCTGCACACAGCTTGTACATCCATACCTGCAGGCTGCATTATTGAAAGGTGAAGGAGACATTTTTCCTAGGGAGGACAGTATACCCTGCTGTGTCTGCTGCTGCCATCGGCACAATGGTGCTCTGGTGATAATGTGAATCTCATCACCACGTGTGAGTGTGGATTATGTGAGTGATACAGCTGGAAACCTAGCCATCAGCCCAAGAATTTGTACTCATAAAAATTGATTGCGAGTCAGGTTTGGCCAGCTGCAAAGTCATTGTTCCAAGTGAGCACTCGAGGAGCCACTGAGGTGAAAAGACTTTTCAAAGACTCGTATAAACATGAAAATCTGAGGCAAAAATGTCAATTTAAATTAGAGTCAAAAAATCAGAAAGCAAATTATTTGTTAATGTTGGGTATTTGTTTAGTTTCCTACATGGGTTGAATTCCTTTTTATACTCTTAACCCTGATGTATTTACAGTAATAGATCTATTTTAATAACTGTCTAAGAGACTGTGTTTTAAAATTGAGGGTAAATTTTTGTTCAAGATGAAAGAACAATTACGAAGAATATATTTAAGATCTCTCCAAAATTAAAATTTCTTATGCATTTTTCTTATGTTTCCCCAATGTTGTAGTATTTGTTAGATTTAAGAAAGCATGACTGATATAAAGTACTTCTGATACTATATTATAATTCATATTATAATAAGAATTGGATATCTTTGAAACAATTTTTCTTCAGGTCATCAGCTTCAGGATATATTTTCTTCTTTGGTTTGAAACATTTATTTTTTTAATTTAACTAGGTTGAATTGTTTCTCTTACAGCCCTCTAACGTTTATTCAAATAGCTGTATAAGACAGATATTTGTATATTTCTGTGATAAGTCCAGGTTTTCCTGAGGTATTTATGTCCTAACACATCATTTATGTATCTAATCTGATTGTTATTAAGTGATTACCCTGTGGCGAGCATTGGCCTAAAGCACTTTTAATGCATGATCTTACTTGCTCTTCAAAATAAGCCCACCAGAGTAGGTGTTGCTGTCCAATTCCCCAACTGCACAATAAGATAGAGTATGCAGGGGTATTATGTAATGTTCTCAAAATTAGCCTAGTATGAGATGAAGTCAAGCAAATCCTGTGCTGTTAGACAGCAGAGGCAAAGCTCCTATGTCTTGTTCCATATGGCAAATGACTAAGTAAATGCACACAACCACACTCCATCTAAAGATAAACAGATAACCTAAAGATCACCGGGGGTCATTAGTACCATTAGGTACAAAGCAGTGTTGCCACACTAAGGAAGTAACCCTGGAGTGGTGGCCTGAAGAGCCCAGGCTTAGGAAAACGACTGACTGTGTGACCAAGGAAAACTAAAGTATACATCTATGTTGTGTTGGCCCTGTGTCAAGTGTTCCCTGCTTGCTGTGGATGTGTCAGAATCATGACTTGAAGTTGCTGCAAACAACAGCAGGCTACCAAGACATAATGTTAATTACATATCAGCTGAGTTGGCACAGGATGTAAACAGGCAGCGATCAGAACATGCTATAAGCACACGAGAAGCAGTGTTTCTCAGGAAGATGCTGTGGGGAAGCTGTCAGCTGAACCTGAAGAACTAGCTCTCTTTCCCTCATGATTTTTGAAGGACTAAGAATATGTGGAGGACCTAATGCAGCGAACTCCCTCGCAGGCATGTGGGATACTAGTGCATAGAGAACGTGAAGATGGTTACAGTGGGAGGCACATTTGTCTAGGATGTTGGCTGTCTGCTTAGGCAACTGGAAAGTTTGACATGATAAAGGCATAGTTGTCTCATCAGCAAAGATCAGAATGTTTCTGTTCAAGTTGAGCATGCTTATTGTATGAACACATGGATTTTAGGGTAGAAAAATGAAAGATCCCCATCAATATTCCTCCATTCTCCTGCACAAAGGTAGCCAAGAAATGCTTGCTGGTAGGACACTCTAAATTCATATAGACAAGCACACATCCATTCCTAGTGGGATTATTCATTGATTTTATTTTACAAGTTTCTTCATTCTCTTCTAAAATGGAACGATAACTATTTTACATGAAAAGTTAGATGCATAGTATAATCTATTCCTTTATTTGTCTTGCTTAGAGGGTTTTTAAATCTACAATGATAAAGTAAAAATATATAATTTTCATATATTGTTTGTATATATGTAAAAATACTCCCATAGAAATGAAATTTCTGTGTCTAAGGTACTAGATATTTATGGTGCTAAAGAACACTATAAATGTTTGAAGAACACATGCGTTTTAAGTGTTTTCCCAGATGTGGGCTGTGATTTTTCTCATTTGTCATTTTGTCTTTACAGCTAAACATTTTGTTAACTTGCCCCTTATTTTAATCTTTCAAAACATAATGAAGAATATGGAAAAATATCATTTGTTATCTAGTGTATTTGGATCAAAGTATGAGGGCAAAATAATATTTCATTTTGAGTTTATTTTTAAGCTAACCTTCATATTTGATAATTAGGACTTTTCATGGAATGTTTGTACAAACAGTTAAGGTGGTTATAGGAGTTTTATGACTTACCCTAAAATGTTAGCAGTACATTTAATCTTGAAAATTCCTATAATGTATACTAATAAGAATATTTACCTATATCTCAAAAGCTAAAATTTGTGCCGGGCGTGGTGGCACACGCCTTTAATCCTAGCACTCGGGAGGCAGAGGCAGTCAGATTTCTGAGTTCGAAGCCAGCCTGATCTACAAAGTGAGTTCCAGGGCAGCCAGGGCTACAGAGAAACCCTGTCTCGAAAAACAACAACAAAAAAAATTGCAAGGAAGACTGACAAGATAAAGTGAGGGGGAGCTAACACACTGAGGAAGCTTGCATGCTTGAGGCTCTGGCCCAATGTGGAAATTCACCTTTACCTGTGGCCCCTCTTCATAAAGAATGAACACACATTGTGCATTGTTCTCTTCACACTCAGATCCAGGCACTGTCTGGTTTTTTCCTGTTTATGCTTCTCATAGCTATGCACAAGAGCAGAGGACGTGGGAATAAGTATTGCCTTCTGTTCTGTGGTCTTCATTAAGTTTGTGTAGGTCGTTCAATAGGCTTTAAATAATTTTACAAAACTTCACTGTGAAATACTTTGTGTGTATATAGCACAGTGGATAAGTATTCAGGTACATCTGCCTCTTGACATTTTTCAAAACAGTAGTTTGCCTACCACATAGTAAAGACTCTCTTTTGAGATCTTTCTCAAACCTTTCCATGAAACATATTAGGTAATTATGTTAGCGCATACTTAACCAAACTCTAGGGCCTGCCTTTGATTCTTCTCTTTCCTTACCTCCATGTCAATCATAAAGTATTGCTTTTTCCGTTATCAAAACTAGTGTTCCATTTATATCCATTTACATCCATCTGCTCTGCCATCAAATGAGCTGAAACCACCGTTGTCTGCCTATGGAGAATAGGTTACAAGGAGAATGGTGAAAGTGAACGCAGAAAAAAGCTGGAGTCCATAGGCTGACAATCTCTAGCTGTGCATGTAGCAGAAGATGGCAGTCAGCCATCACTGGGAAAAGAGGCCCCTTGGTATTGCAAACTTTATATGCCCCAATGCAGGGGAATGCCAGGGCCAAGAAGTGGGAGTGGGTGGGTAGGGGACCAGGGTGCGGGGAGGGTATAGGGAACTTTTGGAATAGCATTTGAAATGTAAATTAAGAAAATATCTAATAAAAGATAATTTACAAAAAAAAAAAACATTTAAAATAAAAGAACCTTTCTGGCACGCAACACTCATTAAGACACCCTTCTGCCTAAGTCTTTCTAGGGACCCCCACGGCACTTACAGTCATATATAACCATGAAGATCTTATGTATTTCTGGCCTTTGCCTTCCTATCACCAATCAGCAATTACCATCCTAAAAATCTGTATCACTGCTGCTGGGAAAAAGGTTTAGCATCTTCAAAAGCTCCAGACCCTCCTCCAGTGGTACCTAAAAATATGAGTTTCATTGGATTTCTGTGCCTATGAACTTCAGAGAGAGTTCCTGTTTTCCCTCAGACAGTTTGACCACCCCCAAGCCTCTCTGTAGAAATGTATGCTAGCCCTCTTTACCTAGTGCTCATTCATTCTCCCTGTGAGTTTACTGTTAACTTCAAAGGTTGAATATTCAAATGTGTCTTCCCCTCAATTTAAAATTCCTTCCACCTCTTTGTCACAGCATTGTTTTAATTTTTCATAACATTTGAATCCAGTTAAAATATTTTTGTGAACACATATAATTTTTTTATGTTTTACTCATTTTGGGGTATCTGCTTAGCACCAAATCAAACATAGGTAGAAAGTGACGAGTTATTTGTTAAGTAAGCGAGTATATGCAGATCATACTGAACATTTTTGTAGCAAGACTGCCCTTCCTTTCTTTAAGGAATTTAAGGTACTTGATTGTTAAGTCTCACTATGCCATTTGGCCAAGACAGTTAATCATATTCATATATATATATATATACATATATATATATATATATATATATATATATATATATATATATATATATGTATATATATATATATTCCCCTCAAATCTGTCAGTATCTTGAAGATATGTTCATTTTCCTTGATTAAATTAAGCTCTGAGGTTTTGTGTTTTTTTTTTTTTTTTTAAATAACTCCAGCAGAACCTTTGCCCTCTGCCAAGAACATCTCCAGCTAAGGATTTTAAAAGCCTTAATCTTTACTAAAATTAGATGGTGGCAGTTGCTAAGCTGCCAGCTGTTAATGTGATCCCCACAGTAGTAATGCACATATAAATCTGAATGCTATGGTCTCTCAAATCTCATAGTTAGCACCTACATGTGTGCATATGGGCAGGTGGCAAGCTGGTTGGCAATTAAGAACAAAATGGGAGGTTTCCTATCCCAGATACGGACACCATGTGGAACCACAACAACATAAGTTAAAGTGCCCTGTTGAAAGTAATGATGCTGGAACCAGACTTAAGGCTGTCCTCGGATTAAAGTCTATCCCCCCAACCCCCAATTCCCAGCAAATCTGTTCTGTTTGGACTGAGTAAAGAATATTAAGCGTTTATGATTACTGCACTTCTCTTGTAGGGATTTCTCAATTTTAATATAGAAAACTATATAAGCTTTGTACAGTAATACAACAGGAAGCTTATGAGAAAATATTTGATCTGAATACATCAGACCCCCCTGTATCTGTAAATAATCCCCTGGCTCATTGCTACAGAGCAGAGCAAGTAGATTTTATTGGACTGTGTCCAGCTGAGAGTGGACAGAGGAGGGCAACCCCTGACTCCTGTAGATGACCTGTCAGTGAAGTCACCCTTGGTCCAGGTCCTGGTTAGTAAACAGTAAGCTACCATTGTTACTACCTGAATGTGCACTATATATTCCTTACTGTGTTGTCCTAATAGATGTGATGTAGCATGACCTTGTAAAAGAAACAGATAAAGTCAGAGCTCTTGGGATTCTAAGCAAATAGATCATGAAATGTTGGTCAAGGTATTGCCTCGAAGCAGTAACTTGTGACTCAGAAGACTAATATGGATAGTACCTTACTTCCAGAGCCCACAGCTGCCCAAAACCTAATTGCAGGCTCTTGGTTGTCTAGTGGCTCAGGTTTCCCACTGTCAGAGACAGCTCTGCTCACCGCTGGTGTTCTGTTACTCTCCCATCTGCACCCCGTGTTTTACCTGCAGGCCCAGTCACTAGAGGAGACTGGATTTGCTGGGAAGTTTTTGAGATGTTTAAATAAGATATGAAATAAAACAAGCCTTCTAATAGTCTGTCATTTCAAGGTCACTCCTCTGTGCTGGAAGGTTGGGTTTTCCCCTTTAGTTTCTTTAAAGATCCTTTCATTGTTGCTTGAGACTTTGTATGTCCTACTGTTAAAGGCTGATTTGTTATTTGAATCCAGCTAGAAATAGAATGTTTATCATGAATATTAAAAAGGACCTGGGTCTATTTCTCAACTTACATAAAGAATAAACAACTTTATTGTGAGTGATTTCATTTTATAGCTTCTGGCAGCTTTTAAGGTCTAGTTCTTAAATGGCATAAATATTCACACTTTTGATATATATATGTGTGTATATATACACACATATATATATATATACACATATATATGAACATGTATTATGAACATATAAATGATGTTTGTAAAATCCTTTAGAAAGAAACATTTTGGCAATAAAACAATATCTTGAAGTTTATGGTACATTCTTTCCTGGATAATTTCATTAGAAATAGAACAATAGCATATTTAAAACTTCTTTTAGATGTTTGGCCCTTTTTTCATGTTTCTGTCAATTTATACTTCAATTTGTAAAGTCTTTCAATTAGCACCCTCAACATCAACATCATGTGCTCTTTGGTACCCATAAAGATATGGTAAGAAATAGCCTATGTGATAGGGAAAGGTCAGAGGCAAATGAATAAGGATATAGCATCCGAGGAGAGTCGACAGTCCCTAGTGTGCACACAGCATTGATCCTCTACCTTTCATTATTGTGTTTTGTTTATTGCAGAAGAATTCACCACCCAAAATTACTGTACTGTCTTCTACTATGGGGTGGGGGACGTTTTTGGATTTATTTGGTTTTGAGACAAGATCTCATTCTATGGCCCAGACTATCCTTGACCCCACCCTCCAAAGTGTCGGGTGTGTGTGTGTGTGTGTGTGTGTGTGTGTGTGTGTGTGTGTGAAGAAACAAGTAATAAAGTGATAAGACCTTGATTTATTTACTATTTCCCTTTTCTCTCTAATACTCTTGGTAATCTTTGGTAGTAAATTGGTGCTGTCTCATATAATGGCTTTGCCAGACAGTCAGAGAAAATTGGCTTGTGATTAGGGAATACAGGGTTTTGTTTTGTTTTGTTTTGTTTTGTTTTGTTTTGAGTTTCAGAATGAGAATTACAGCATAATGGAATGGAATGAATACCAACCTGTAGTAAGAAGGCACATCCTGGACTTAATATGAGCACTGTGATCTGGACAACCTTGGAAAGGCGATTCCACTTTCCTCACCATTAGCAAGAGTTGAGATCATAATCTCAAAATCTCAAAGGCTCTGATATCTTATTTCTCAGTACTGTAACTACTATGTTATGGTAGATTCTGAGTTTGGTTATTTTGTTGTTGTTGTTGTTGTTTGTTGTTTGGTTTGGTTTTTTGCATTCCTTTGTCATGTTTTGTTGAGACAAGGACTTACAGTTTGGATCAGGCTGGCCTGGAACTCACAGTTCTCCTACCTCACCTTTATTAAGAGCTGGGATTATATGTATCCAGATAGTTTTAGGGAATAAGCATATAATTTCTTTTCAATAAAGCTTGGTTCTCAGTTTATCTCTTCCTCTTTTAGTGAACTATATCTTAGTGTCTGAATTGTAAATGTATTATCTTCAAACCTCTACTGGATAATCAAAATGTGTGAAGTCTTCAGTGCCAAAATAATCTTTTATTCATTTTGTGGTTTTGTTTGCTTGTTTTTAAGGATTAATGACTCCATAGAATGTTAAGATAGTACTGTCATAAAAATAAACCTGTAATGCTAATAGCCCCTGTCAACTACAATAGAAATGTATATGTCAGCATCAATAAAGTACATTTTATTATGCTCCATTATAATGCCAAAAATACTAGCTTTTTCTAATCTGTTTTTAGGTCATACTACTTTCCAATATTTTAGCTTTTTCTTTTTCTTTTTCTTTTTCTTTACATGGTAAAGTATATAGAAATGGTATGTTTCTCATAAGATACATATGTTTTTAAGAAATTAAAAATGTCTTTCTCACAGCTGAAGGGATAGTTCAGCAGTTAAGAGCACTTGCTATTCTTCTAGAGCTGTCAGGTTCTGTTTCCTGCACCCACATCTGGTAGCTCACAACTCAGCTTCAGGGAATCCAGTACTCTCTCTAACATCTTCAGACACTGTAGTATACATACATAAACTCACACACACACACATACGCACACGCACGCACACACACACACACACACACACACACACACTAAATGGCACAAGCATTTGTTGTGCAAGTGATCTCATCTTGACTAGTTTTCCAAGTTTGGCTTCCATTCTTTCTCTAAATTCATGGCTCCTGAATCTTCATACTGTAGTGTTTTGACTGTTTACTTATGAAATGGTTACAGCTTAGTTGTCCATATGTGTTCTGAGAACATGCCTAACCAAGATCTAAAAATGACTACACAAATTGACATGCCAATATGGATAGTGATTCTCAAAAGATTCTACCCTTAGATGACAAGCTATGGCAATTAATGGTTACTGCAAGGAAAACATAGTCTTCTCCAGGAACAAGCCCCTGATTGGTTAGCCACCAAACATATATGTACAATACTACATATGTGAACCCTGCAGGTTGTATACATTCTGTGTAAGGGTATTAAACAATAATAGTAAACACTGGGAGGCTCTGAATTTGAGAAGGACTTAGGTGGACATGGAAGGAGTTTGAGGGAGGACATGGAAGGAAGAATGGTGTGAAGACTGTACTCAATATGCAATGGTCAGAAATAAACTTATACTGTACTGCCTCACCAGCTCAAATCATATGCCTTCAGGAGTTGCTGCTTGGGTGGAACAGGGCGTGTCACCTCATGCTGATCATTTCCCAAACATTCTAAGTGGAGTGTTTGGAGTTTAAAACCCAATGTCCAATGTGACTAGGACAGAATGCTTTTGAGAGTAAATGCCATTTGTCCTGGTGAAGTATTTGCACAACGTGTATTTAAAACAAGACAAATGTATACTTTTATGCTTTTAAAAGTATTACACTTTCAAATATGGTAGAAGAGAACAATATCTTGAATTTAAATAACATACAGTCCATGTAGACATTGACAGAGAATATATGCGCATGCTCTGGGAGCTGGATTGTAAATGTTCTGGAGAAGTTAAGTCATAGAAAAGGAAACAGAAGACAGAAAAGCAATGGGGACCAGCATTAAAGATTTTGGGAGAAAATGTAAAGGCTTGAGATTTAGAAATAGAGGTGTTCGTAGAGTTGAAGGTAATATTCTCCTGTGTGGGAGTTCAAGTGAAGAAATGATCAAGGTGGGCAAGATGAATAGTCTGTCTGGAGCACTTCACCCACTGATAGCTGTGTATTCTAGTTAGTAAATGCTGGAAGTGTTTGCAAGCTGTGTATAGAAGTCAGACCCTCCTGTGCTCTTCCATCTCTCTCCCAGCGGGTTTCAGATTATTAACGCGGGGATGTGCCAGGGAATTCCTCTTAGTATAGTTTTAATGTCTCTCAAATAAAAGATGGAGAAGGGAGATGCATTAATTATATGTTCAAAGTATCTTTTGTTCTAATTTAATGTTAAAGCATTGCTTCACCAAATCCCTTAATATCTAATTACAGTTTAATACCTAAGATACCGTTGATGTTATTTGATTTATTTTATATATTAAACCCATCATTGTTTGCTCTTTCTGAAATGTGATATTGGCATTAAATGTCCCTTAGGTGTATGTCTTAAAGACAAGAGTAAGATCTCTTATTCACCAAGTCCATACAGAGAAAAATTTAAAGACCTACCTAAGGTATTTAAATTGATAGTGTGGTCTGGTTGTGAGGTAATATACTACCAGGTCTTTTATGAGATGACCATGGTGGCAAGTTTCTTATAATTCAATCAATGAGGAATCAGAGACTTGGGGATTATTAAGTTGACTACCAGGGTGTGCTACAAAGGTAGAACTTTTATCATAAAACATGGGTTTGGGGGTGGAGTGTGCCTAATGTATTGAAGATGTTGGGTTCAGTCTCTAGTTCTACAAGGTAAATATTATCTTGTTCAACACCTGTAAATGCTGGGTCATATATATTGTATATCTTATATGCTAAACTGAACTATAAGAAAAAATATGGCACCAAGGACCAAAAAAACCCAAACAAACAAACAAAATGTTGAAACTTCTGTATGAATCAGGACTCTGACAGCAGTTGGCATCTGGAGTGTGGGATTAGATGATATGCTTAATATTTATTATCCAATCAAAGTAACTCATAATTGAGTTATCCACAAGAAGAAACATATAATATAGATACAAAAAAATTAGAAAAAAAAAACAAACAGTAAAATGATGGACCAAGAAAGTGATCTGGCCCTAGCCATACAAATTTGAGTATGTACTCAGTGTCTAAATGTGAACAAAAAAAAAGCCTTCAAATTTTCTATTTGCCTTGTACTCAATATCTTTATTTTATTAAATAGAAATGAAGTTTCAGTGTTAAGAAACATAGAGGCCTTTAAGAGATGTCTGAGTCCTTAAAAGCTGTTACTGCACTGCAGAGGTCCCAAAATTAGCTCCCAGCACCCAAGTCACGTGGATAACAACCACTACAAAGTCAGCCTGATGCCTTCTTCTGGTTTCTATGGGCACTTGCACTCATGTGCACATAACACACACACAAGTAAATATAAAAATGCATAAAATACATTTGGGTTGGTGATAACCTTGTAACATCTGGTATAAAAGTAGAGATAGGGGTGTAAATTCTTTACCTAGGCTTTATAGAATATCAGCAGATAACGTTACACTAAATAATAGCTTATGATCTAACATTATGAAACTAAACTGATTATTTTCATCCTTTGGGAATTCAACCATAAAATTATCATATATATAAACTGTAGAACAGTTGTCTTTAATCTGTTTTTATGTCTAAACAGCCTCAGAATTTTAATAAAAACTAAATAAACAAAACAACAGCATCACACTGTGAAAACCAAACAAGAGATTTAAATCAGGTATTTTCCAAAGATGGAACTATTAAACAGCTTAAAAATATAGACCCTGACATGAGAACCTAACATAAAGGGAGATTTAACAGTAAATTGGAGGAATCTATAATAAAATTTAAAATAAAGTACAATACAAATCACAAATGCTACTATTTATAGAATGTTAGTTAGACTCAAAAGAAATTAACTACAACTCAAAATGGGTATGTGGAGAAAAATGAAATATATAATTTGTTAAAACAGATGTAGAAAAATGTGAATTCAGCATTTTTTTATAAAATTGAAAGAAAAAAATAGAACAAATGGGACCAAAATCAGTGTCTGAGATAATAATGATAATTAATATTCTAAAATTGATATTACCACAAACTATTCAAGACACACACTGTCCTAAGATATGCATGTCAGCCCTAGCAATTTCATAGTAAAACTATAGTAGGAAGACAGTCTGTTTGTTTATTTGTTTATGTATGTATGTGTGTGGGTAGCACTTAGTATGTCTGAAAGTAGAGGACAGACTGCAGTAGTCTCGGAGATAAAACTCAAGTCATGTTAAGGTTAGCCACAATACCTTTGCCTCCTCACCGTCTCGACAGCCTCAAAGGTGGAGAGAGCATCTAAGAACAGCTACAGAGAAAAAAGGAAGTTGAGTACTAGCAAATCACAATGGAGCTTTTCAGCATGCATGCATATTCCTTTAACAATGAAATAATACTTTCAAGACACTTACAAAATTGCCAAGGTACAAACTCTATACAAAACAACTGGACTATCACTCATGAGTATGCACAAGCCTGAGAGATGTTTTGATATGAGAAAATCTGACTCGAAAGATTCTATTAAAGGAAAAAACTAAATTCAAAGTGATGGTGTGAGACTCAAGTCACAGTAAACAAGAAAATGAAACAGAAAATATAGTAATATTGTACAAATTAAATTAATATTTAATGTATAAGATGAGATGCTAACTGAATGCTGGCATACAAGTGGCACCAGAACAAGGGGGAAATAGAGAAGAAGATGATCCCTGGCGTTCTAGTGGGCACGGAGTAAAGCAGCACATTGCTATAGTCAAGAGCAGCTTAGCTTACAACACAGACAAAATAGTGTTTGGGAGTTCCCCTACTACTACAGATATCATGTGTAGCTCCTATGTAACTGGACTGGAAACCTGGAGATCTCTGATGGTCATGTTTAATCAGCGGTCAAAAAGAAAGTTGAGAACACACAGAAAGATTGAGTATGAAGTCATATCATGTCTGGTTGGTGGGCTAGTTTCCATCTCCTTTAGAAAAATACATGGCATGGACTCATTGACCTGGGAAATACTGGACCGCCATTCTCATCATTTGAGGCCTAACTGACAGCTGACCTAAGAGATGCACTTCAGCCCCAGAGGTGGGCTTGGAGAAATGCCAAAATAGAAAAATTCACGTGCAAATTACATGTCTTTGCTTGGAGGAAAAGAAGAAAAACTAAGACTTAAATTTGATTATTATTTTTTTATAATTGTAAAAATCTATTTCTCTCTCTCTATTTTATTTACCCTGAGCAGGTTAGCCAGTACACCTTTGCTATGTGCAGCTATAGAGAAAAAAAGTCGGAACCACAGGAATTAATGCAACTGGAAGGATACACAGTGGATTACACAGACCCTCACCCAGGTAATTCCTTTTTTTTCCCCATTTTTATTAGGTATTTACTTCATTTACATTTCAAATGCTATCCAGAAAGTCCCCTATACCCTTCCCACCACCCACCACCACCCCCCTGCTCCCCTACCCACCCACTCCGACTTCCACCCAGGTAATTCTAAGTGAAGCACTTTTCCAATCATGTGTGGATGCCTGCAGCTCTGCAAGCACCTGCATTTCTCCTCCATTTAAAACTCTCCTTCAGGCTGGCAAGTTGGCTCAGTGGGTAAGAACACTGAAGGTCCTGAGTTCAAATCCCAGCAATCACATGGTGGCTCACAACCACCCATAATGAGATCTGACGCCCTCTTCTGGTGCATCTGAAGTCAGCTGCAGTGTACTCATGTATAATAATAAATAAATCTTTTTTAAAACGCTCTCCTTCATGAATAGAGAATTTATTTGAAACTCATGTAACTCTCAGACAAGACCTTTAGGTTCAAATTATGTCTTTTAACATCATCTGCTTCTCTATTATTCTCATACATTGATAAAATCCTTAAATTTTACTGAGAGAAAAATTAAATGAAATATAACAATACGTATTGAAACTTCACTGGGAAGCAAAATTATAAAACAATTAGGTAATGAATGGCAAATAAATTATATATGGATGGATGGATAGATGATAGATTTTTGAGACAGAGTCTATATAGCTCTGGCTAGCCTGAAACTCACTATGTATATCAAGCTGTCCTCAAACTAAGAGAGATCTACATCCCTCTACCTCACAAGTAAAGATATTCTTATCATGCCAATGATTATGCTATATTCTAATTTTCTCCATAAAAGCACATTCTTCCCTCCAAGTATATTAAAGTAGTTTGGACATCACCAAATGAAAAATCTGAAATTTAAGATCTAAAACACTTTTGTGAATGTTCACATGATGCCACAGCTAGAAAATTCTACATCTGAAAAAAAATTGACAAGTTGTATCCAAAGTCCATAGGCAATAAGAATAATATTAATAGCAATCGACTGTAGCCTATGGGTATAAGTTTATGTGAAACTGCATGAAATTGGTGTTAAGACTAGGATCTCGCTCTTAAGATAACTCATTATTTGTAATGATCCCAAGTCCACACTCCAAACACTCTAAAATCAAGCATTTGAGTATGGGGTTCTCTGGGTTATGGTGACTGTAGAACTGAGCAGATGGTGTTTGAAAATAATGAGTAAATAAATACATATATAGATGGTAGTAAAATGAATCAGCAATATTAAGAAACATAGATAGTAAGGCTTAGATACATTTTAAAAATAACATGCAGAGATGAAGAAGTTGAATTCGGTGGCCACATTCACTAATTTCTTACTTACAGATACCATCTTATCCAAGAGCTAAACTTACCGTCCAATATGAGGTATCATGTGTGCCTTACCCTCAGCTTTACTTCTTCTAAACGTAGAGTTCATTTACATGTAGAATGCCAAATATGCCAACACAAAGAATTTCCTTAACTGGCACTGAATACCAGATTTCACTATGGGATGTGTTTGTTGTCTTGAGTAATACCCTCTTGTCAAGAATTGATTGTCTCAATGAGCTGTGTGTAGACTTGGTTTTGCTGTGGCCCTTTAAATTGTGGACTGGGGGTGAGATTCTCAAATAAGGTCTTTTAAATCCCTAAGATCATATGAATGAAGCTGGGTCAATAGGACTAAACTCTGTCCATTGTGTGTGGTTAAATGGTGTCTTTCTTCTTCCACAGGCCTTCAGGGTGGTCAGGTGTTCTTCAACGCTGTTAAAGAGGGAGATACTGTGATCTTTGCCAGTGATGATGAACAGGACAGAATATTATGGGTACAAGCCATGTACAGGGCTACAGGCCAGTCTTACAAACCAGTTCCTGCAGTCCAAAGCCAGAAGCTGAATCCTAAAGGCGGAGCTCTCCATGCAGATGCTCAGCTTTGTAAGTTTTGTGAAAATTAATTTGATTATCAAATAATAACCTTAATAAAACACAAAATTGAAGCAAATTTGTTCAATATTATAGCTTGTGTTATTAATTAACTAATTAAATAAAAAGTAGTTCCTATTAGTCATAGAGTTCGTTATCTAATTTTCCACATAAACCACGGATAATAACTATGCAGTGATGGACTAAGCTGAATATATTTAGGTATATATGTATAATTATATACATAGAGTTATAATTATATATATTATACATATATGCGTGCAATATCATTAATAAAAACCTGATATAAATCTGAAGAATAACAAGGAGGTTTTGAAGTGAAGAAAGGGAAGAAAAATGTAGTTATATTATAATTTCAAAAACATTTTTAAAAGTTCTGCAAACCTTCCAAAAAGAAACTTTATCTTTTTTTTTATTAGTAGTAGAGACTTATTATTAGAAGGAAGGAAATGTCATAAAATCAAATTTAATGCCAGGTTCCAAGAATACTACATCTTGAAGAATCACTCAGTGCATTTGTTTTTTGGTAACATGCCAGGGAAATTGGGCTATTCCTTTCCCTGTTATAGAATGATAAGAGGAACATATAGTTTGTTTGTTTGTTTGTTTGTTTGTTTGTTTGTTTTAAAGAAAGACAGCAGCTTCTTCAGATGCTTCGATGTCTTATCACTCTCTGTAGGCTGATTTAAGGCATTAATATCTGGTGTGTCTTTCCTGTTAATTTGGAGGTGGTTAGTTCATTGTAAGCTGTGTAATAGTATCATGAGCGGATTCAAACTCACTTTGAATACTCACCGGACTAAAAAAGGCTTTAACTTGTTACACTCCTTAACAAAACTTCCCTTATTTCTAGATAAATCACTCTGTCTCTATCTCTAAGCTCGAGTTGTGGCTTTTTTATTGTCAAGTTCTTCTCTGGGATAGTAACATCTTGACATGCATTATGTCCTTATTTTTCTTTCCTTGCATCAAATAATTACCCTCTTCTCCTTAGACACTCTTAAGTATGTTACATCTGAGCATCGTTAGAGGCTCTTTATGCCAGACAACTAAGGGTGGGATGTATGTCTTCAACTCCTTTGAAACCTTGGAATACTTTGCTGCATAGTTTAGTAGGCTTTTGCCACAGTGGTGCATAGCCTCTTGTTGAATAGTCTCTAAGAGCACCGTGCCGTGCAGAGAACTCATTCAGGAGGCTCATTCTGGCATTTCTGTCTCAGCCTGACCACATCAATTGCTGCCTTGCTACTGGACATCTCAGGTTAGAAATGATGCCATGGGCTCTCATATTGAGCCATCAGATGCAAGGCTCCATCAGTACAAACGCGCACACACACACACACACACACACACACACACACACACACATACATACCAGAATGCTTTCCTCCTGTTAGGTCTTTTTATTGCTCTAATCAGGGATTGTCCCTGGATTATTTTGCCCCTATGAATGATCTATAATCTTGTTTCTCCTGAATTACATACTCAGTAGGCCTAAACTGAGTGTTTAGGACTTCAGTTCTTACTGCATGCACTGACCACATTCCATTCTTTATCCATAGGAGACAGTTCTACAGTATTTAACTAGAACCTCCTTTGTCTTCTTTCAAATCCATGTTTGGTTTGGGAGGCGTCGGGGCCTCATAAATGATGCTGTAATACTAGTTTTCGCGTTTAGCTCTGTTTTTGAAAACTCATTCGTGTTTTCTTGAGTGCACCTAATGTCATCCTTTTAACATTTCCTTTGTGATAGTGGAGCACACCTGCCTCTTTGCACCTACTGTTATGTCCACTTTGCGTTTTTCCTGTTGTCTTTCATAAGAGCAAAAGACCTAGAACACATCCAGATTCTTATTCCAGCAATACTCACTTGTTTCAGCTCCTCCTGTAAAATATATCTCCATTTACTCAAAATTCCTACACACTTTTTAATATTGGCCTCTCATCTGAGGACCACTCCTTTATTCTTCAGTAGGGTATTTCATAACATGGCCTACTTACACTGCTATTGCATCTTTTTTTTTTTTTCCTGGTTAGTTGTTGCCTATTTGTTTTTACTTTTGAGCTAGTGTATTTTTCCTTTTAATTAATATATATTAATTATACATAATAATGAGCTTCATTAGAACATTTTCCCACATGTGCGTAATGTATGTATATCCTCCTCACCTCTCCTTACCCTACCTTGCTCCCCACCCCCCACGACTTCCACGGATGCTTTTCCTGTCCCAACTACTCTCCTTCCTACGTTCATGGTTTTTTTAGTTTTGTCTTTTCTTATTTTTTTTTTAAATATGATATATTGTGGGGTTTAGGGTTCTTTACAGCATCCTGGGTGAGGGGCTCTTTCTAAGTATCAGCTTCTTACTGGTGATTACACACTCAAAAAAAGATATTTTCCCCCACCTGTAACTATTAATTGTCTATACCCAGGGAAGACTGGGGCCTTGTGTGCCCTGAACAAAGCATCCATTGCACTCTACTCTTCTCCTTCACTCCTAGTTGACTTTTACTCCCTCCTCATAGCATCCTCTGTAAAATTATCCTTCTGTGTAAGGGTAAACATTTAGCAGTCCCTTATGCTCTACGTCTCGTCCCTGACATCTCTCTGCACTTAGTCTGATGCCCACTGGAGAAGGGACCTTGCTTGACCAAAGCTGATCCATATGTCTGAACATGGTTATTGGGAAGCATATCATATCCATATCCGTGTAACGAAATTACAAACCGCCGTAGCTTCTCTACTAAAGCCTCTGACCTCCTAAGCCATGATTTTTGACTGAGTTTACAGTACCAGAGGAGAATTCCATCCTGTGGCATGGGCCTCAAATCCAGCCAGAAAGGAGGTGGTTACCCCCATTGCTCACTTTGCCACTATTGCAATAAAGGGCATTTAAAATTTTTTTTTATTTTATTTATTTATTTATTTATTTATTTATTTATTTATTTTGGTACAGCCAATCAGGGCCCACAACTGAGTAAGACTCTTACTGAAAATCCTCCCTCCTACCCCACCCCCAAGCAACCTTCATGGTATCTTTGGACATTATGAGAGCGAGTTAGTAGGAAGAAAGTGTCCACCTCCTCTCCTGCTAGACTTCTGTGTATCCTGCAAACCAAGCATGAGTTATCTTCAGTAATAGACTCTTGCCATCTAGCTCTGGTAAGAAACCTTCAGACATATATAATATTTGCATTATTTGGGGGCCTCATAGGACTCTAGCCAAAACCTTTTAGGTAACCCATCCCTGGCACTGAGATTTTCATTAGTGCCTGTGGCTTCTTTTCTGGTGTTATTCTTCTTTTGGTCATTTACTATTCATTTATCTTCTTTTTTAGTTGACCTCCAAAATATTTTGCTTGTATTACATTCTTATTATTGTGTTTTGAAATATCTACATATTCCAGATGTAAAATATGACATTTGACTAATATTTCTTCATCTGTGGCTTATTCTACCATAAATCTAAATAGTTCCTTTCAAAAGAAATATATCTCAATTTTTATGAAGTCTGTTTTCTTCTTGCTGTTGTTTGGTTGTTGTTTTTAAAATAATGTATCATGATGGAACTTACAGTCTATATCTTTCTGCATCAAGGTCTTGAATGCTGGAATTAGAGACATTGTTTCTGATTTTTAAATAGTTATACTTATTTCAGTTACCTTTCTGTTGCTATGCTAAAATAGCCAGACAAAAGTAACTTAAGGAAGAAATAGGGTGTTTTTTTTTGTTTGTTTGTTTTGATTTTTGGGTTTTGTTTTTTGTTTCACAGTTCAAGATATAGTTCATTGTGTTGGGGAAACTAAGAGAGCAGTGGCAAGAAGCAGCCAGTCATATGCCATACACAGTCAGGAAGAAGAGAGCAATGGGTGCTTGTACAAAGCTCACTTTCTGCTCTATCACCTAGGATTGCAGCCTAAGGAATAGTACCACCCATGGTGAGCAGATCCTCTCCCCTCAGTTAACTGAATTAAGGTAATTTCCACAGGAATATCCAGAGGCCCATCATCTCCTGGTGATTATAGATCTCAAATTGACAATAGACAGTAACATTAATGTCATGAATAGTAAATCTTCACCTAAAGAAATATTTAAATGTTTGTCGTGTACCTAGATGTTATTTAAAATGCCTCTTAGGTTTTGCATCTGTTTTGAATCAGTGTTTACACTCCTTGATGTGCACATCAGTGATCATGGAACCATATAGGCATTTGGTGAGTTCCAAAGGCTACCCTTGGACATTTGTCAGCATCAACTGACTGCATATCTTTGTATTTCTAGACTCTCCTTTCTTTTCTTTTACTGGGCTTACCTTTCACTTTACATATTTGTACTGTACTTTGCTAGAGCTTTAGAACTCGGGCAGTCTGGTAGTAGAAGCCTTCTTAGTAGACTCTCCTCTTTTGGGGTACTTCAGCTGCAAGCTCTGTATTTCTTTCCTGTATAGAGATTTTACTCCATGGAAGACTTCCGTTATTTTTTATCTTATAATGTAAAGCTTTGGTGATGAATTCTTTTTGCTTTCTTACAAGCAGAGTAGAAAAAAATGCTTTACTACTTTAAAGGTTTTGTTCTGCTTTCTTCCAACTTCTGTTTGTTGTTACATTGTTCCTCTATGTGTGTCTTTTTTTCTCTCCATCTCCTTAAAAATTGCCTCAGCAATTATTTTCCTGAATAATTTAGTTATGTTTCTTTCATTTTCAGCATATAAACATTCTGAAGCTTTACTGACAGAGAAAGGGTTTGATTTTTTTTTTCCCTCCTCAGGATTTAAGTTTTGCTGGCAAGAATGAAGCTGTGTTTTACTAGGATTAATTTCCTGGTTTTTGATCACAATCCTCCTTAATAGTTGTTATGTTTTGTCTGCCAAGATAAAACCAGCATTCCAGGATCAGTGTGAGGTTTGGGCACCACCTCTCGTATTCCCAAAGAATAATAATACACACATGGACATGCGCACGCACGAGTGTACACACACACACACACACACACACACACACACACACATACAGAGTCCCCTTCAAATAGTTTCTGCAGCCACAGATGCTGAGTAGCAGTGAATCCCACATGGGAGCCACACTTCCACACTCTAACGCTGCTGTCTGTAACACAGGCCAAATAGATCTAGGGTCACTGATTGCTGACCGTGGACCATGGCTTGTCCTTCATCTGGAGGAAGAGGTCATGGAAACTGCTAACAGGGAGGAGGAGAGGGAATCCTCAGCTTGTCACGGACCGGGCCCACTCGGCCCCCCTCAATCCGTGGGAAATCAGGGGTTCCAGCAGGTGGACATGGAGTCTCCTTTTATACTTTAACCATGACTTTTAACTTTACCTAAAGTATCAGAATCCACAACTTGAAGTTTTTCTTATAACTGGGGCTGTGTCCTATAACGAGGTCCACAGTTCCTGAACGGGGCTAAGGGCTGCCCCTTATCTAGTTTTTTGTCTTACCCGCATCTTTAGTGAGCGGAGTCCCATCTTTATGGGACTTTGATTTACATTCATTCCTCCAAGGTTCTCTTCACCACAGCGTGAGCAGAGACCTGGATGAAGGCCCTTGTTTCCAGAGGGATTTTTACAATCCTTCCTCAGGTGTCCTGGTTTTTTTTTTTTTTTTAACAACCAAAACATGCAGCTTTCATTCCCCTGAGAACACTTTTCATTCTCACAGGTTTTCTTAAAATTAGCTTTGAGTTTCCCTCCTTTCATCACTACAGCGTAGGCCTTTACTACGGCTGGTGAGACGTCGAAACGTGTTTTAATGTCAGACTGCCCCATGGTAAAAACTTACTTGTCCTCCTCACACTGACAATTCTTTGTCAGTGGGCCTGCAGCGCCCTGACAAGATCCTATGAAAAATGAGAAATAAAGAAGAAAAAGAGAGAAAAGTCTTACCTGTCCGAACTCCCGGTTCAAGGCACCAGCTCTCCCTTCTGTCGTGTCGGTCTGTCACCCCATTCTCGCAGGCACTATGTCCACGTGCCGAACCCCTGATTTCCCACGGATTGAGGGGGGCGGACTGGGCCTGCCCGTGGCATCAGCTGAGGATTCCCTCCCCGCCCACCTATCCTCTCTGGGTGTTCCTGACAATTCTAGCCACTTGTAGCCTTCCTCCAGGGTCAGCCCATTTTCAGCCAAGAATACTAGGGCTCCCTGTGCCATGATGTAAGCGGCGGCCTGAAGCAGTTTTTCTGGCACTAATCTAAGGCAGATTAAGGCTTGCCTTGTTCATGTCACATCTCTTAGGAACTAATCTTCCATGTTGCCTGATGTATGGTGTTGTGATAATGTTGATAAACTTATATTTTTTTCTCCCCATTTAACTTTTTTTTTTGATAGATAAGTAACGCCCCCAATCATGCCACCCTCCTCGAGCCCAACAATCTACAGACCTTTTGCCATGTGTTATAAGCAACAGAGTTCAAGTGAGAATAAATGACTCCCGCTTGGGGCCCCACTGAGTCACAGTGACTTGACTACTACTTTTGTGAAAATGCCACCCTCATTAACTTGAATTCGGTTGTCTTTTTTCATAATGTGTTGAATGCACAGTTTGTGCCGAGGTACAGAGAGTATTTGCAAACCACCAGCCTGGAGAGTGAAGACTGCAGCTAAATGATGCAGAACTCATGGTTAAAACGTCTAGCAATCAGTTTGCCGGGCTAGGCCATTCAGCCTTCTCTGACAGCAGATTTTTCTGATTAGCGTCACTTTATGGGGCAGGTCCTGCTGATCAGGCAAGGTAGAACTGGCTGTACTTATTCTGACTTAAAGACAGACTGCTGTCACCACTGACAATGCTTTTCCAGTTGGCAAGCTGCTAGTTGTATTTTTTAAATCAGATCAGACTTCTTCTTTTAATCTGTTTTTAATAAATAAATAATTAGAATTTTAAAGGAAGCTAACAAGGAAAGAAGGGTACCTTTGCAGCTAGTCAGAGAGAGAATCTCAACTCCCAGCATTCTGCAGTTGGCCTCGCTGCCTCTCCGGACCCAATGTTGTTCCTTTCTTTTCCTGGTCTTCCCTTAGGGCAACTTTTATAGTCACCAATCAAAATAAGTAACATAAAGCTAAAACGACACATTGTCTTACTATGTAATATCTCATTTCTCTTTTTATTTCTTTGCTAACCTGTAGTTGGTAAAGGTAAAGTTTTTTTTTATTCATCTTTTTTTTCTTTTCTTTCTTTCTGATCAAATAAATTATAATTTTTGTGTTGATAAGAACTTGGAAGATTATCATCTTTATTTACAATGTCACACTCCAATGTTCTAGCCAGATTCAGAAAATTTTCATTAGCACTGACATTTTTTAAGTTTATTTATCATATCAGAAGAAACTATCTAATATTATTTTTCATGAAGACATAAAGATAATGTAATAACATGCAAAGATGGCCAGAGTATATGAAGTGAAAACACTCTATTATTATTATGATATTACTTCCACTATGTTAGGCGCCTATTTGTAATATGAGAAGGTAGACATACTTACAACAGTCACATTTGATGAGCTAAATTGAGGGACCAGTTATTTTCCTTCTTTTAACTGTCTCAATTTTATTTGGCCTGTAAACCTTTTTAACTAAGCATAACAATTTTAGTGATGGTCAAATAATAAGTTTATCAATTTCAACTAGTAGAGAATACCTTATCTTTTAGGATATCAAAAATAATAAATATTGTTTATGTAAAATATAAATATTATAGATTTCTCCAATAGACAAATCTATCTTAACTCTTTCTTTAAATCTGAAGATCTATGCAAATCCTTTGGTCAAAAGGAGCAGAACGGGTAGCACGTGCTGCTAAATACATTTTCCATCTCAAATGTAGTAAGCAGACTTTGTCAGTTGAGCAGGTTTTTACAACTACCTTTGTTTGCTATCTCTGTTTGCTATCTCGATCCAAAACCACCTTGCTTTCCATTTTCTCTTGATTACATATGTAACATGGCATATTTTTATCTTAGTAACACATAACAAAGTAGTAGTTAACTTTCAATAATAAATGTCAACTGTGAACCAGGGCAGCCGAGCAGTAGCTTAGAGGCTGAGAACTCTTCTTCTATTAGATCTGAATTTAGTTTCTAGCACCCAGGTCAGAAAGCTCACAACTGCCTGTAACCGCAGTTCCAGGGAGTCTGCTACCTCTTCTCAACTCTCGGGAACTCAAAGCCACTCGCACACACATTACATAATTACAAATAAGATAAATCTTTTTGGTTTTTTTTTTTTTTTTTTTTGTAAACACGAGCCAGAAAACCTTCCATCTCTTTAGTTCTTGCCTAATAATTTTTAATTCCTTAAGTGAGAGCATAGCTCACATTTAATTTCATGACAGTGCTTTCCTCATTCTTACTACGTTGCTGTTTTAACAACACTTTGCCTTCCTCATTTCCATGTTACATTCTCCTTGAGCAGACAGTTTCTGGGTAAATGTTCAGATTGCTAACTTAGAATCCTCAGTCTCCCTTTGTTAAGCAAAACTTTTATTGTGTGAATATATTTTTATAGTATTTACTACAGAATACAAGGCATAGAAATCCACATGTTAATTTTAACTAACATAGCAAAAAGAGGCTAATTAGTTGATCAATAATTGAGATATGAATAAACTTCTAAATGATATTTGTCTTGACTGTTACCATAGTCTTAAGCAAAAAAAAAAAAAAAAAAAAAAAAATCCCACATATTTAAGATAATAGCATACTAACCAGACTTAATTACATAAAAACTTAAAGTATTATACTCTACCTATTGAAGGTTACATGTATGATACCGGAGCATGAACGTGCCAACTTTTGCAGGCCACTTATAACTTCAGGTAAACTTCTAAGCTGTATGAGGGTATGAACTGAATGAAATGTATAGACAGCTCCTTGGGTACTTTCTCTAGCTCCTTCATTGGGGGCCCTGTGTTCCATCCAATAGATGACTGTGAACATCCACTTCTGTATTTGCCAGGCACTGCCATAGCCTCACAAGAGATAGCTATATCAGGGCTCTGTCAACAAAATCCTGCTGGCATATGCAATAATGTCTGGGTTTGGTGGTTGTTTATGGGATGGATTCCCAGGTGGGGCAGTCTCTGGATGGTCTTTCCTTCCATCTCAGCTCCGAACTTTGTCTCTGTAACTCCTTCCATGGGTGTTTTGTTCCCCATTCTAAGAAGGAACGAAGTATTCACACTTTGGTTTTCCTTCTTCTTGAGTTTCACATGTTTTGCAAATTGTATCTTGGGTATTCTATGTTGCTAGGCTAATATCCACTTATCACTGAGTGCATATCATGTGTGTTCTTTTGTGATTGGGTTACCTCACTCAGGATGACATCCTCTAGATCCATCCATTTGCCTAAGAATTTCATAAATTCAGGGTCTGCACCCCAGTAGAAGAAACAACAATATGAACTAACCAGTACCCCCCAGAGCTTTTGTCTCTAGTTGTATATGTAGCAGAGGATGGCCTAGTTGGCCATCAATGGGAGGAGAGGCCCTTGGTCTTGTGAAAATTATATGCCCCAGTACAGGGAAATGCCAGGGCCAGGAAGTGGGAGTGGGTGGGTTGGGGAGCAGGGCCGGGGGAGTATATAGGGAACTTTCGGAGAGGAAACTAGGAAGGGAAATAGCATTTGAAATGTAAATGAGGAAAATATCTAATAAAAAAATATAGACAGGTTTAGGCAGAGCTCAGCCAGGTCTTCTTTGGGCTCCTATTTTTCCTGCATTCCTTACTTTCAAGTCAGTGTTAACTGTATCAGTTGAAGCTGGTGACCTCCTATTCTTCTCTCTTCCATCCACACAGCAATTACCCTAATGAAACATTCAAATTTTCACATTCCACTTAAATAAAACTTTTATATCTTCTTAAATTCCTAGCAAACAGCAACGTTGCTCAATTTGGATTTTATGCCGTCCACTGTTTGCACTTCTGGTGACAATACCGCTGAGAGATGTTAGAACCTAGATATCCAGCTGTTACCATAGAAACTTCATCGGCACCCTCAATTACTGAGTCCCACATCTGTAGTTAGTCTATAGGTTAATCATCACAATTTATGACATATTGCAATGTATCATTTAAGATCATTTCTTGCTGGCTTGTTTTGATAATTTTCTTACAGTGTTTCATAAGACAAACTAAACTGAAATTTGCTGGTATCCTATCAGAGAACATTTGGCTATAACTACAGATATATTTTTATTTTTAAAATACCCAGATGATGTTACTGTAAGGTAAGAGTTAATTTAAGGTAACCTGACAAAAGCCACTTTTAAACAACAGGTTTTAGGTGATTGGAAACACATTTTCCAACTGATTTATATGCCTCACCTGTGTCCTTTAAGAGTAAAATGTAGATGACTTATGCCAAGAGAAATCGACATGAAAATATCTTCTTATTAAAATGAAAAAATAAACATTATTATAGTTTATTTTCAGTGAGACAATAATTTGAATGAAGAAATTTAGGGAGACAGACAAAAGACATGAAGTAACAGGTTTGCAGGGTATAGGTTTCCTAAAAGACACAGTTAAGACATTGTTGCATTGATTGATTTTGTTAAATAAGTAGATTGTAGCTGCTCTCCTCCCAGAGGTTAACTGTGTCATGTGACCTGGCAATCTGCTTCACTTCACTCACTTTTTACGTTCTTTATGTTTCCATGACAATATGTTGTAATATACGGAATGAATCTTATGTTAAAAATACTGAGCCTTCAATAGCATGCATCCTTATCTTACTCCCTTGCTTTTATGCTGATACCATTCCTTGTACTTTGCAGGGTGCTATAAACAACCATATACATAGTTGCCTTTGTTTAAAATAAAGGCCAAACAACTAAACCAACTTTAGTTTAAAGAAGATAAAATTTGAATAAAAAAACCTAAAAATAAAAATATTTGTCACCTAGGGAGGTCCAAATTCTCTTGGAGTTTATTTTTAATTCCTTATGACTTCATAGAAGCTAAGAGTGGACTGTGCCTTGCACTGTGTTTTGCACTGTGGTGTGTTGCACTGTGTTTTGCACTGTGGTGTGTTGCACTGTGTTTTGCACTGTGGTCTTGCACTGTGTTTTGCACTGTGTCCTGCACTGTGTCTTGCACTGTGTTTAGCATTGTGTCTTGCACTGTGTCCTGCACTGTGTTTGGCACTGTGCCTTGCACTGTCTTGCACCCTGCTTTGCACAGTGTCCTGCACTGTGTTTTGCACTGTGTCTTGCACTGTGTCTTGCACCATGTTTGGCACTGTGTCTTGCACTGTATCTTGCACTGTGTCTTGCACTGTGTTTGGCACTGTCCTTATCGGACACAGGAGAAAAGAACCTTGATCTCTGCAGAATGTGTTCGAAAAGCTAAAGACCTAAGGGACATCAAGTTGTTGTTGGGGTTTTTTGTTTGTTTGTTTGTTTGTTTGTTTGTTGTTATTGTTGGGGGTGGTTGTTGGATACCTTGCATGTACCATAGCAAATTTAGGCGTTCAAAGAACAATTTGAGGCAAGCAGTTCTTTCTTTTCATTACATGGGTCCTGGGTATTGAACTCAGGTCAACAAGCTTGTTAGCAAGTGCCATTACCCACTGAGCTATCTCACCAAACCTTGTTTTGGGTTTTACCTGACAACCTTCATGAGTTTGTTTGTCTATTTTCTAAGTTAGAGGACAATATTCATTTGTGGCTTGATATTTGTGAATATAATATTATCACTAATTGAAATGTTGAAAAATAATTTTCCAATCATGTGTGTTTTGTCACATTAGTAAAAATGATTTGCTGTTGTATCTCATAAGCATTGTTTTATCAGTTCAAAAAAATTATTTAAGTATAAAAATTAACCACAGAATCATTTCCAGAAGCATGTATTTCATGACTGTTTTTCTGTTGTTTTTAAAAAATGATTCTTTAAACCTTTATCAAAAAATAAGTATTATGACGGTTTTTCCTCTGAAATATATCACATATCCTGATCTCCACAGATGAACCATTAATGGTCGTTATTTTTAACTGCTTCTTATGACCTTTGCTGAAAGAAATAATGAATAAAAATCAGCAGTTATTTTATAAAAATAATCATCTCACAGAGGTGACACTGATCAGATTCCTTCTTGGGGGAATGAAGATGCTAAAATAGATCAATTCCTTCAACTGTAAAGCGCTTGTGCTTTGCCTCCTGGGTGTGCTTCCTCCTGTTCATCTAATGCTATTTCACATCACAATATATTCAACTTTTAAAGACTGAGACAAATTACAAGATAAGTTGAACTATCTTCTCAATTAAAAACAAAAAGTTTAGGGTTCGTCCTTTGAATACTGTGTATCATACAATAATAGTTCATCCTTTGGGTAATCATTAAAAATAAAAGATCACAAATGGTATTTTATCCAAAGATGATTATGGAAGAATACCTTGCATTATCAATGCATCGTCTTCCATTCTTTATTGCTACATTCAGGTTTTTGATGTTTTGTAGACTAGCGATATACATTAGTTTTTCTGTCTTTTTTTTTAAATGTGATTCTTAAGACCCTTCAGCTTGAATTATACAGTTCTTCCATCTACAAATATGGCTGAAAGTTGAACTTGACATGGATCAATAGGATCTGAGCTAAATATCTAAATGTGACCGATTATGTTAGCATCATGTCCACAGATCAATATTGAGTTTTATTATGAGCCTGACTCTATAATTGGGTTTAATCAATAAACTTTTGTCTCTTTTCCTTTGCAGTTTTAGGACTGTACCACATGGGTTTTTAGAAACTACACTTAGCTTGCATTTAGCACTCTTCTCTTGTGATGACCAGAAAGAGATTTGTGTATGAATTTTAAGGAACAATGGGCATCATGTTTATAACTGTGGAAAGGTCCACTTCAGTCCTGATAACTGGCTGTGTGGTCAGATCTAATGCAGTAACACCCCAGCACTCCTTTTGGGAAGCGTGGGGGCTTTTTCTGTCTATATTTAGTAAATCACATTGAAGACTTTGACAAAGCATACCATTAATGAAAGCAATCATAAAAGCTTGCCTTTTGATAAACCCGCAGGGTCTACCAACGTTGAAAGATGCAATCTGTAAAGAGCAGTAAATTTGAACCTCTGATTGAAGTGCCATTTGGGATGTGGTGCATTGTCTGCATATCTGCACAGCCACGATGCTCCCTTTTTCGCATCTCTTAAACTTGAAGCTTGAGAGCGTTCAATGCAGTCTCTGCATTAAAGTTGGGCCCATTAAAAGCTCTATACAAAGAGCTAGACTGGAAGAGATCCAGCTGAAGCGTGTGTGCTTAACTCTGTCCTAGTTTGCCATTTGGAAAGCAGGCTCCTGGCCATCCTTGCTGTTTTCTTTATGAACAGACCTGGATTGTTTTGGGGTTACTTCTTTTTGCAAGAATAATCTTAAGATGCGTCAATTTTTCTCTTTTTCTCTCCCCTTCTTTTTGAATAGGGTTTTACAATGCAGCGAGGACTGGCTTGGACTCTCTGTGTAGATCAGGCTGGCCTCATCACAGAGATCCTCCATCCCCTGCCTCCCAAACACTGTGACTAAAGGTGTGCTCCATGTCCAGCCCAACTTCTCTTAAAATTGGGACATGAGATTGTTCTTTTAGTGAGTCTGAGGAACAACTTTGAATAAAAATTATATTTTGAGCCCATGCGGTGTCTCAAAAGATAAAAGCGTTTGCAACCAAGCTTGATAACCTGCGTTTGACCCTTGAAACCAAGGTAGCAGAAGCAAAGGAACCAGTTAGTTCCTGCAAATTGTTCCCTGGCCCTTTATGTGCATCCTGGGGTGCGTACTCATACACATAATAAATACGTGCAGTTAAAAGGTTTTCTTTGAATATATTCATTCTAAATGGCTTATGGTTTTTTTTTCTCCCTGTCATTTTGTGACTTCAGACGTTGCAATTCATGTTAATATCATATATTCTTTGCATCATAAACAATGTATTAAGGGTGGTCACCTATTATTAAGAGTCCTGAATTTTATGTTCCTTGTAAACTATATTGTTGGTTATTAAATCGGAAACATAAATGTGCTATGAGTGACCTTTTGGATTTACAGATGCAGACCGTTTTCAGAAACACGGGATGGATGAGTTTATTTCTGCGAGTCCTTGCAAGCTTGACCATGCCTTCCTCTTCAGAATTCTCCAGAGACAGACTTTGGATCACAGACTGAATGATTCGTATTCTTGTTTGGTGGGTACAAATCTGTCTCTCTGTTCACCTATAGGCTAGAATAAAAGATTTTAGAAAGTGAGAAATAGTTGCTGTAAAACATCACTTTATTCCTGACTCATTTAATCACGGTAGTTGGGGTTAGGGTTGAAGAATTCCAATCGATTGCTTCTCAATTTGAAAATTATACACTCGAAGACCACTGCTGTGCCACTCAATAGATGGGAGAATAGACTGGAATAGATGCTGAACTGCTTTCTCAGTGCCCCAAGAGAATGCTGAGTGAAAAGAAAACGCTTTAAATAAAGACGTAAAACCTTTGCCATAGGACTCACCAAAACCCACATTTTACAGTGTATGTTCTACTCATCAGGCTTTGCTGCATTGCACCTGCCTCTATGACTCCTAAGATGGCATAAGCTCTAGGAGGAAGAAACAGAAAAACTAACAGTATGGTGGAGTATGGTAACAGAATGAGAAACAGAGGTGTAGAGGGACAGAGGGGTAGAAGCAGAGAAGATTTAGGTAGGTTAGGGCTATCTATTATGTGTTGAATATAGAGTGAGACTTTGATGTAATAATTTATATTGATACCACAGAGTCTAGGGATTAAAGTTATATAGGCTAATAAAGTATTTATTGTTGGAAATAAATGACATGTCCTATCACAAGTTGACTCTCATGGATACTAAGGATAACAACTTCGTAGAGTAAGTTATAGTCTCTTTGAAGTCAGTTCTCAGACACTGTATTCTCAAGTCTTTGGAGATATCTAGTGGATACGAAAAAAATGAATCAACTGTTGAGCTTACACTGACAATTTATCAATTTCTTTATGAGTCTGAGAATAAAGCTGTGGTTGATGGCAAGCATGTTTAATCCCAGCACTTGGGAAGCAGAGGCAAGCAGATTTGGCAGGTCTCTTAGTTCAAACCCATCTGGGTTTATACAAAGAGTTCCAGGGTAGCCAGGGATATATAGCAAGACTGGGTCTTAAAAATAATAATAATAAGGGAGGGACAGAGGCAAGGAAGGAGAAAAGGCGAGGAAGGCAAGTCTGAGAAAAATGCAACCATGTGTCTCCTATACACTAAGAAGGGAGTATGACGTGATTAGGAACAGAATCTTGTCAACCAGATTCACTAAATGTCTTTCTCTGTTGTGTCCACATTTCTGATTTAAGCTGAGTCATAATGTGTGCCATGTGTGATGTTCTAAATAGTAGCGACCCAGTGTCTGTAATGTGGCTGCTCCATTGAGTGCCTTCCTTGTCTCCACAGTAGGGATGGAGGACACTCCTTCCCTTTCCTTTATGAATATTGTCTTCTGTAAATCTGTCCCCTTCTTCCTTAAGAGCTATTACGTTTATTTTAAAGCCCTCTTCTTCATTTTATCATTTTAATCTATCACACTAATCTAGATTAGCTTGGCATAGTTTATAAAACTGCTGTAGCTAACCCTACCCTCCAGCACTAGCCAAAATTGGCTGTTTCCATTCTGCCTCGCTCTCAGAGAAGAGATCTTATTTAAGAAAGACAAGAAACGACTCGTGGAAAACGCTAACTCTCTTATGATCACAGAAGGGCAGAGTGAGAAAGATATTCCAGACATAAGCAAGCAAATGCATGCCACAGGTAGACTTACTGAAATTTGCTTTTAGTTTAGGTTATAAAATGCTTCCAGTGGATGGTCAGTTTTGGTGCAGGCGTCTGCTTTGTTAACCAACTCATAAAGAGATCAGAGTTAGGGAGTAACCCTCTTTGTGACTGACAAATGTAAATAAAACTTGTGAATAAAATTTGACTAGTTTTGAATGGCAGTAGAGAGGGGCAAGGTGCCCGCGCACGGTCACAGGTTTACCAGTGCCTCAGGTCACTTCCCAAACTGACACATTTCATCTGAAAATAACATTTACAGCTGCCCCTGACAAAGCAAGTTCCACAGCCGCTCTGAGGCTGCTGCTTAGGATGCGCGAATATGCATAACAGAAAAAGCAAGTCTTTAGAAGAGAAAATGTGTCTTTTTCTTTTCTCCTGCAGGGGTGGTTTAGCCCTGGCCAAGTCTTTGTGTTAGATGAGTACTGTGCCCGCTACGGAGTGAGAGGCTGTCACAGGCATCTCTGCTACCTTACAGAACTGATGGAACATTCAGAAAACGGTGCTGTCATTGACCCCACCCTGCTCCATTACAGCTTTGCATTCTGTGCCTCTCACGTGCACGGCAACAGGTATTTTGACTTGCAAATACACAGTGAAATGTATAGGGTTGCCTGGGAAGAAGGAGAGAATGTGCTTTGCCATTATCACCTAGTAACGGATTGTAAATAGCAGGTACTTCTTAGATAGGGGGAAAAAAATCACACAAAGGAAAAATGTACATCAATACACTGTTGATTCAGGCGAGCTGCACTTTATGTTTCTTTTTGCTGGCAGAACCACTTGAGAAAGAGAGAGACAGAGAATATATCCGTGAGAGTGCAAGTTGCCTTTTTGTTCTTCAGTGCCACCTGGTTCTGCATAGCTTAAGAATTCAGACGAATCCCATTGTGGTGCATATGTGTCCCTGGGGAGGATTTGCTGTCAGAAGGATGCAAGGTTAAGGATCTTTGCTTAGCCTTTATGGAGTAAACTTTCACTGTTAAAGCAAGATCAGATACCATACTCAAAGCTGAGACTCCTCCCAGACCCTTCTCTAACTTAGATTTCTGGAGCAAGCACCCTGCATCAAAATTCTGAGCCATTGAATATACCTTTTGTTTTACTAAGACAGGGAAAAAAATCATCTATGAAACCCTCAGTAACTCTGTGCCTCTGCGCATAAAAATTTGCCATGACACTATCGTTCTAAACTTGTCTCCAGGGCAGCTTTGTTAAGGCTCTAACCATTTTGACTTATTTAATTATTGTTCTATCTCTTATTTCCACAGATTTCTTTCTTTCTTTTTTTTTTTTTTCTTCCCACAATCCTGTGTGAGTTTCAGGTTATTTACAGAGTGGCAGAGTGTTGAAGGAACTCAGCGTTCAGAACATCCTGACTCAAATTGATATTTAATGACTAAGTGACTGGGGTTGTTTCATCAGGTTTTCCGGAGTTCCCATCTATAAGAAAAGCAAAGTCGTAAATCATAGTTGGAAGCGAAGCATACAATAAATTGTAAAACACTAAAAAACTGTTAATATTTTTAAAAAATATTGATATATACTATCAAAGCCATCCCTTTGCCAAAACTTTTCGGTTCTCCAGATTCCTAAGTGTGCTGCAAAATCTTTCTCACCTCAGTTCCAAAGCCTGGTTTTTTCTTTTGAAGTTTTTTGGGGTTTTGTTGTTGTTGTTGTTGTTGTTGTTGTTGTTTGTTATCTCATCTTCTTTTCCATTTCCAAAGCTGCCACTGTGACCTCTGGAAAATTCGCACCCAACTCTTCTGCAAAGCTATAGCAGATATGTAGCATCTGGAATGTTCTACTAACATTGTCAACCTTCCATATCTAAAATTAAACCTAAGCTTACATCCAGCCTTTGGGCAAACTCTTGTTATTCCTGTCTGTGGCTGGAAATCCTCCTGATATGAGATAACTGTCTAATAAACACCCAGTGAGCAAAAGAATTCATTGTTAGTGGCCACGTCTCTTCCATTAATAGCCTCATGGCATTAAACTTGACGTTTTTTATTTTCTCCCTTAGACTTGGTTGCTGTCACTGTCAATATTTCATCTGTGTATTACACAAATTTCTCCATTTTTAATTCTAGTTATCTCTCCTAATCCTACCCTTTTTGGGTTTTTGCTCTTTCTTGCTCTCCACAGATACATTGGTATTTGTGTAGATCATCATGGACAGATCCCATTAGTGACCTATTTATCATGTACCCCTCCAAATCTCTTAGGTAATTTCCATTCTAGTTCGATGCCTCACTGTAGGGGAATGCCAGGGTGGGAGAATGGGAGTGGGGGAGCACCCTTATAGAGGCAGGGGGAGGGGAGATGGGATAAGGGGTTTCTGAAAGGGAGACCTAGATAGGGGAAAACATTTGAAATATAAATAAAGAAACTATCCAATCAAAAAAGAAAGAAAGAAAGAAAGAAAGAAAGAAAGAAAGAAAGAAAGAAAGAAAGAAAGAAAGAAAGAAAGAAAGAAAGAAAGAAAACCATAAATTTTGAGTTGTCTTCCCAATCCCGGTTCCATCATTATCTTACAAAGTCACTTACATAGAAGCTTATCCCATAAAGCCTGTTAATTTCTGTGGGATATTTCCCTTTTTCCAGGTCGTTTGCAGTCAGGCCTCCTAAAAACTCCTGTAAAACACCTTACATAGCTCATCCAGACTCTACAAATCTTTCATCTGCTGCTTTCCTGAGCTGTTTCTCATGAGTGTGCCTATGTTAAACACACATCTTGCCTCTACCCTACTAGATCATATTTTGAAATTTAAAATTTTATTACCATTAAGCTATTCTCTTCATTCATTAATGCAGTGCTTTGCATATTGTAGATACAATGAAACTTTGCTAAAAATCTCTACTGCTGGTGTCTGTCAGTCCACAGTAAAATAAAGTTGATTTTACTCTTGGGGGGTCTTCTCCTGTTATCACTTGCTTATGGGCCCATGTTTGAATAGTGGGAAAAGGTTATCAACTGTTGTTTATTTGTATTGTTATTGTTGTTCTTTGTTTTTGTTTTTCTACACATCCCCTATCTGAACCCTCTGTGAAGTGCAGGTGAGGTTGGAGAGCTGGTTTGGGGGACTTTGATGGCTCTTCCTTGACAGCCAATGTCAAGAGCTCCTTTGCCAAAGCCAGTAGCTGATGCAGTGCCTCCTGAGCCCTGGGCTTTGAGATTCATTCCAGAGTTGGGCAGCACTCACAGATGTGTGGAGAGATTTCCTGGAAGCAAACCCAAAGACAATTATACAATCAGATTACTTTACTTATTGATGCTGAAAGGTGGAATTAAATTGCAAACACTGAGTGAGAGATTCAACTAATGAGGCCCCCAAATTTGTGTGTTTGATGCGTATTTTAATGTAAAGCCCCTGAAGTACCTAGGAGTGCTTGCGACTGCCTAAGAGGAAACCTGATTTGAATATGAGGTTGCTATAGTTACCTTTATTCTACAAAACTATTGTTTTCTTCATGATGATAATGTAATTTTTATGAAGCAAAGTTGGCATTTATTAAGAAATGAATTTAGTGTATGTTTAAGCAGGATGTTAGGAAAGGAGAGAGAGACATAGGAGAACAGTAGCCCACACTCTAGAGTGGGTGTGGGCTTCTTGGGTCATGTAACTTGTAATAGAGTGTGTTTATATATCCCTGCATATTTAATTCAATTTTCCCATTAAGTCCACTTTATAAAAAGTTAAAATATACACAGTGAGTCGGTCTCTGCTTCAACATCTGGGTGGATGCAACTTAAAAGAGAGAAAAGAAGTGGAAGTTCAAACTTTAGCTCAAGCTAGATGTTATCACAAAGAAGCTGAGCATTGCTGCTTCTCTGGGATGTTTGCAGCCCCAAAATCTCCATTCAGAGACGCCCTGCTCCAGTGATGCCCTTTTCCCATGATCAAGAATAAAATGGGCCAGGTATATCTACTGGGACCCTGGCTTTGAAATTTGAAAGAATAAACCGGACTGGAAAAAAACTGAACTTTCTTGGAGTAAGACCAGGGACAGCCATGTCAAGCCACTGGATACACATAGGGGCTCTATCAGTATCAGCTGCTATCATCCTTGTCCACTTTCCTGACCACCCAGCCGAGAATGACGTAAGCTGTGAGGAAGGAGAAATGCAAAAAAAAAAAAAATTCCTGTAGTCCAGCCATTCTACCTCCTGCTAAGCAGACATACTGCAACATGCGTGTGATTATATTACTAATTTCTTTGCTAATAGGATATTCTAGTGCCATCACTTCTTTCTGGAGAATATACTACCGTGGTGCACATCTGCCATGCCTGATGTTTGTCTGTATAGAGTTTTGTTAAGAATTGTGTCAGTAAGTACCAAAGAAGCTAAAGGGATCTGCAACCCTATAGGTGGAACAACATTATGAGCTAACCAGTACCCCGGAGCTCTTGACTCTAGCTGCATATGCATCAAAAGATGGCCTAGTCGGCCATCACTGGAAAGAGAGGCCCATTGGACACGCAAACTTTATATGCCCCAGTACAGGGGAACGCCAGGGCCATAAAAGGGGAGTGGGTGGGTAGGGGAGAGGGGGTGGGTGGCTATGGGGGACTTTTGGTATAGCATTGCAAATGTAAATGAGCGAAATACCTAATAAAAAATGGAAAAAAAAAAAAAAAAGAATTGTGTCAGTGTAGAGTCCCAACTTTCCTGCCGTCTATCGTCGGCATTTTTCTGATCACTCTTGCATCTGTCAAGACACACAGAGAATCGTTTTGTTCGTTACCTGAAAACTGCCTCTGACAAACAAATTCAAAAGGAAGACGGCTCACCTTTTGTTATTAGCTGAAGTGAAGGACAGCAGCAGCAGCTTCTGGAGTGAATTTTTTTTTTCCCCAGGGAGCACATTCCCATCATGCAATGCTGAGCTTGCTGGGTGTGTGCATTCTGTGAGCCCCGTCTTCACTGAATAGCTCTCTGAAATAAAAGAATAGACACAAACAGAAAGGGCCTGGCTGGTACCAAGACAGAGGAAGACAGAAGGAAGAAAAGAAGAAAGAAAAAAAGTGAGTCAAGGACAGCAACCAGCCCACTCCTGTAGGAAGAGAACCACACACACCCGTAAATAACACAGCCTCTCACAATGAAGGTCCCGCAGAGGGCCGACGGGAAGGTGAACAGAGATGGGAGAGACAATGCATCCTGAGGGCAAAGTTCGAGGCTGGGACGTGTGTTTATACGCCTCAAGTTTGCATATCAAGCCAAGGGTGGCGAAACGAAAGCCACAGCATAAAATGGCTTTTATGTCCCAATTTAATGTAAGACCTACGATATAGTAACCCATAATTCTACCTTTAGTAAAACCACCTGGGATCTGCTATGAGACTTTCAAAGGAGAGCACTGATGTGCTGGCTCAATAGGAGGTAAGAGTGGACAATGCGGCTGTAGTACATATAAAAGCCACCTTTATTTTTTTTCCCCCCAATGGGCATCTGTTGGATCATCAGATTTTGATGCTTCTGCCTTCGTAGATGCTAACACTCACCTTGATTGTCACTTCAGAGATGAAATCTCTGCCTCTCCACTCTAATTTCAGAGATAAGAATACCCATTTTAGTAAAATCATAGACAATGAATCAAAGAGGATCATATGATTTTCACTGCTAGGTATACGGCATAAAGAAATGATTGTAAGACTGTAATCCTAGCACATGAAAGGAGGAGACAAGAGGGTCGGGAGTTGAAGATCATCCTATATTCTATGGCTAGCTCCAGGCCAGCACGCGTGAGACCTTGTCAAGAAAATTCAGATAGACATGTCACCTGAATTTTAAGGGCAGAGGCTCACTTCCAAGAAGTGGGAAGCAAGGTCAAATACCATAGCCAGCGTTTCCCTCAGAATATGGTTCATCTGGCAGATTCTAGCCTGCGTGTTCAATTCATCAAGCTAAAAGGCGTTATGAATGAGTGCCTTTCACATGAGTCATATGATGTCTTTACATTTTCTGAGAAAATATAGAACATCCCTAAATCTGCTCTGATCTCACATTTTCGACATTATCTTTACCTGTCCAACCTAGTTCAACATGATGTAGGATATATGCACTCTTAAACAACACAAAGATAAAAAGCTCAGTGTGGGGGGGGGAAGACTTAATATATCCTAAGAGCACTGAGAAGGGAATCAAAGACTCTGGCTCTTCTACTTACCAGCCCTTTGGCTTTGAACAATTGGTCCTAATCTTTCTGAGCCACACCTCTTACTTGTTCATGTGCCGAAAAACAAAACAAAACAAAACAAAAACAAAAACCACAATACCTACTTGCTTTGGTTCTGAAATAGATCAATAAAAATTATGCCAACAATTTGTTTATAACCAGATACTATTGAGGTATCAGATCATTTTTTTTTTTTAATGTACACTGTGTAAGTCCACTACCCCTTACAAAAAATGGTTGGGACAAGAAGGTTTTAGATTTCGGATGTTTTTGACTTTGGAAATGTTTGTATGCAAGTCACTTGTTGGACACCTCCAACTGTGACTGAGCTATGATGATGGAAAAGTTTTGTACTTCGATTTTTCACCAGGCAGGCTGCGTTAGGTACATGAGCTTCTGGGGGTCTTGTTATAGAAGTCCCAAGTGCACAGGTGAATGTTGAGTACCGTCAGAACAGTCTATCAAAAAGCTTCAGGCAGAAGTGACGTGCTCGAACCTTGCAGCTCCTTCTCACCCTGGTGCTCGGGACCCTTGTAGACTGAGCGGAAGATTAACAAAAACATAAGCTAAAGCTGGAGGAAGGAAACCTACCATGAAGGGAGGGAGGGAGACAGATTGCATCTTGGGGACCGGTTAACTGACATCAGATAATCAGGTTCCTCTGTTTTCTGTTCACATTAAGCAACTTTGGGATTCTTCCAAAGCACCGGATGAAAGAGCCAGCAAGAAGTGGGTGTTTTAATATACACTAGGTACATCAAGTAAGCCTTAGACAAAAACAAGGTCTCCAATGCTCGCCTGGGACAACAGCATTCCTTTTAGCTTTTCTTTCATCCTTACCTGTCACTTCTCTTTCCAACAGTGAAGCATCTGACCGCCACCCGCTGTCTATTCACTAAGGCTCTAGGGAATAGCTCTCCAGTATTCAATGGGACAGCAGCTCATCCTCCTTCCTCTCCAATGAGACGACATCAAGCATTTGTCACAAGATACATTTCCTGTAGAAATCCTTAATCTAGTGCAATATTGGTTGGATGGCTAATTTTCATTTTCACATTTGCATGGGTTCAAGCTCGCTCTTTGCCCTCCATAGTTCCTGCAGCTGTTGGTTTTGACAAATTTAGTCATCTCCCCTCTGCCCCAAAGGTGTACTTCCTGTCCTTTCCTTGTCATGGATTTTTTTTTCTTTCCCTTAATTGTTCCTTCCTTGATTTTGAGGCACTTTTTTCTTACCTTGCTAATTCATGGTAGATCATATATTCAACGAAGGGTTTGAGACTCTATATTCTCCTAAATGTTGCTTTTATAGCATATTAGAAATTTTCTGTGTAGGAAATATTTAAGATTCCCTTCAAGAAATTTTGATCATTCGTTAATTTCTTGAGAATTGAGCTCAGACCTCATTTTATTATGTGATCCGTGAGCTGCCAATACATTGTAAGTTGTGGGGATTTTATTTATGGCCAAGTATGTATAAAATATCAAAATTCTTAAGATGCTTCAAAAATTGTAAATGTTTCCTGTTGCTTTTTTACCTCGAAGTAGTTAGTACAAGCAGAACCTATGTGCTTCATGGCCTCTAATCCTTTTCAACTTTTGCCTGTTAGATATATGACCATGGTGTGTAGAGACTGCCATTGCTGTTTTGCTTTCTTCTATTTCTGTCTGTTTTGCTTTATGTTTTGAGACTGTTTTACTATGTACAGTCAATCTTGAAATTCTTCAGTCTTCCTATGAACATTATTAGAGATCCTTATCATAACTAGTGTTGATTTTGTATCAATGTTATTTACACAATTATTTTCACTTTCTTTTTCTGTTTGTCTCATATGAGCTTGTTCTTTTGGCTCTCGTTTATTCCTTTTCTTTTTCTTTTTTAAATGTATATGAGTACACTGTAGCTGTCTTCAAAAACACCAGAAGCATCAGATCCCTGACAGATAGTTATGAACAACCATGTGGTTGCTGGGAATTGAACTAAAGACCTCTGGAAGAACAGTCAGTGCTCTTAACTGCTGAACCATCTCTCCAGCCCCGGCTTCTCTATGTTCTTAAATTTTAGTGTGAATTGACTTTTTTTTTTTTTTTTTTTTTTTTTAGTGTGGTAATATTTTAGTGAGTTCAGTCTCTTTACTATTAACATGCATTCTAATGAAAGTACATTAACATTCACCATTTGATTCTACATTTTCTTTTGTCACATACTTGGAATGCCTTCTTTCTCTAGTTCCCTGTTGCATATTTCTTTCTCCCAATAGTTTGCATCTTCCAGCAGTTGTATTTGAACTTGTACCAGATCCATGGCTGAACCTTTAAAGTTTCATGCAAGATTAGATAACCTTAGCTCTTCTCTGCCTTCCTTGCTTGTGAGCTTATATCATCGGGTTTCCAGCTGTATAATTTGTTTTCTAACAATACAAATTGCTAGATATTATTTTTAATATTTTATAATCAAAATTTGCTTATGTTGGTTGATAAAATTAGAAACAATTTTACTATGACCTACAGTGTAATTCTTCGGAATTTCCTGTATGGAAGAGCCAATAGTTAGTGAATATTTCTATCTGGAAATTTCCTTTCTTTTACCCTGCCCTTTAAAGGAAGCTTTGCTGTGTATACAGTGATAGGCTGATGATCATTTTCGCTCAGAATTGAAGACGTTACTAATTTTTCCAACTCTCTTTATTGCTTTGGAACATAATTAACACTCTTTTCTCTGCTTGTGCTTTTACGAGTGAGTGTGAGAAGACAGATAGGTTTGTTATAATATACCTATATATGGTATCTCTTTTCATTCCTTCTCAGTGATTTCTGTGTGGCTCTCTGATTCATCTGTGCTAGTTTGGGGGTAACTGGATTTCTTTTGAATCACCCTGATTGAGATATAAGGAAGTGTCATGTTCTAGATAGAGTGCTGCTGTGTTTTTAAGCACTTTCTCTTCTCCATTCTATTCTCTTCTAATTTACCTATTTCCCAGCTAGAAGGCCTTTTATCTTCTATTAATAGATCTCTAATGTCAGACAGCATGATGAATTGAGACCTGGGTTGCCACCAAAGTAGAGCACCAAAGAAGAAAATCTGGCACTTCAGTGGGCTATTTCAGTTAGGATGATTGAGGCAGGAAGACCAGTGTTAAATGTGGGTGCTCACCACGGGCTGGGATCCTGTGCTGAACAAAAAAGAGAAAGTGAGCTGAGTACAAGTGTTCTCTGGTTTTTGACTGTGGGTGACCAGCCACTTCCTGCTTTCTGCCTTCCTGACTTCCCTGCTACAACGGACTGTGTCCCTTGGAACTATAAGCCAAAAATAAACACGTCCTCCTTCAGGATTTTTTGGTCAGATAATTTTGTTCAGCCATGAGTCAAGGAACATACCTATCCACCATGAGTCAAGTAACATATTTCTACCCTCCTTTTAGCAACAGAGTGTTATGTTTAATATTTTTAGCTTGCCTTGTAATTAATAAGTCCACAAACTTGGTTCAGGAGGAGAGAAGGGAGAGAGAGGGAAAGTGAGAGGGATATATTTTTAATTGTCTGAAGAAAACTCTATCAATGTTGTGTAGAAGTATCTACAGCAGTCTGTAAGTGAATGAGTGTGGTGTGCTGTTACCATTCTACTTGGCAGTGTAAACCTGGGGCCTAAAAATGAGATGGACTAAAGCCTTGTGCAAGAGCAAACTTTATTCAGAGCATCAGACAGTTTATATTCTGAGGATATTCTAGGGGGTTAAACAAGTCCAAATTAATGAAGTTCACATGAGTTTGGGCTGAATACACTTAAGAGGACAACCCATGCATGGAAACATTTTTGAATAACAAAAGTAAAATGATGGGTAATCTGGAGCAAAGCCCACTCCTGTGCACTATACCTGAGAAAGGCCAAAAGCACTTTCCAGAACCATCCATGCCATGGCGGAGCCGAGGCTACAAGACTCTTGTCTTGGTTACTTGGAGTTTTGTCACAAGCTCCTAGAAATCTCACACAGCTTCAGTCATACACTGTGTTCAGACCCTGTGGCATGCTCAAAACCATTTTTCGTTGTGACAACACTTAGTAGAATTAATCGTTAAATGTTTTAATTGATTCAATGGAGTGATTCTATGGCCCATGAAAATGACTAGAAATACATAGTAAAATGGCTGTCATTTTAAGTATAGAACTTTATATTGAAAAGAATATAGCTTTAACATATAAAACTTAAAATGATTATAACAAATGATAAAGACTACTGTTAATGCTGCTGCAGGAAAATTGATGCCCTCAAATGCTGCAGGTCAGATTGTAAGGCTCTTTTGCTATCTTTAAAAAGCAACTTTACAGTGTATCAAATAATCAAGTATATCATGTTTAACTTAGCATATACTCTAGAGACATTTCCCAAAGGAAAAAACCTATGATTTAAGAACCTAAAGTAGAAACCTAGTTATTAAAGTGTGAACTATAGTAGATAAATTAGAAGAAACATCCAAATTGGTTCTAAAAGAGAATTACATGGATGTGCCATCTGATTAAATGCTCTTCCATTAGAAAAGATATGTTAGAATATTTAAGTGATATGTGAAATGTCTACTAAGTTCATTAAAATAATAGAATTGAATAATAGATATCTGTAGATTTATAGAAAAAATTAGAATGATATTTATAGTACTTCCAGTTATTTTTGATTGGCATTTTATACAAAATTTTTGTTCTTTTTTTATTTTATTTTTCTGAATCCCTTGTCTTTAGCTGTCAATAAAGGTGACATTATATTTTAAAATACAATATAAAATGGAAGAGAGCCAATGATTGATTGATTGATTGATTGTTAAATTGATAGAGACAGACAGATAAAGATAGTTTATAGATAGATATAAAAAAACTATGTAGCAATCTTCTCATTTTTGTTTTAATTTTGTTTATTTATTTACACTCCAGATTTTATCCCCCCTAACCACCCCTCCCCCGCCTCCACCCTCTGACTGTTCCACATCCCATAACTCCTCCACACTCCCCTATCTCCACAAGAATGTCCCCATTCCCCAACCCCCACCCCTCCTGAACTCCAAACTCCCTGGGGCCTCCAGTCTCTTCAGGATTAGGTGTATCATCTCTGAACACAGACCCAGCAGTCCTCTGCTGTGTATGATGGGGCTTCATTTCAGCTGGTGTATGCTGCCTGTTTTGTGGTCCAGTGTTTGAGAGATCTCAGGGGTCCAGATTTATTGAGACTGCTGGTCCTCCCACAGGGTTGGCCCCCTTCTCAGCTTCTTTTGGCCTTCCCTAATTCAACCACAGGAGTCAGTCGCTTCTGTCCATTGGTTGGGTGCAAATATCTGCATCTGACTCTTTCAGCTGCTCATTGGGTATTCCAGAGTGCAGTGATAGCTCCATAGGCTCAGTAATAGTGTCAGGCCTTGGGACCTCCCCTTGAGCTGGATCCCTCTTTGGGCCTGTCACTGGACCTTCTTTTCCTCAGGCCCCTCTCCATTTCCATCCCTGTAATTCTTTCTAACAGGAGCAATTATGGGTGAGAGTCTTCACTAACCCCACATTCAATAGAGGGCTAATATCCAAAATATATAAGGAATTCAAGAAACTAACTACCAAAAAACCAAACAACCCAATAAAAAACTGGAGTATAGAACTAAACCGAGAATTCACAACAGAGGAATCTTGAATGGCTGAGAAGCACCTAAAGAAATGTTCAAAGTCTTTAATGATCAGAGAAATGCAAATCAAAACGACCCTGAGATTCCACCATACACCCATCAGAATGGCTAAAATCAAAACCTCAGGTGACAACACATGTTGGAGAGGATGTGGAGAAAGAGGAACACTCCTCAATTGCTGGTGGGATTGCAAACTGGTACAACCATTCTGGAAATCAATCTGGAGGTTCCTCAGAAAATTAGAAATAGATCCACCTAAACACCCAGCAATATCACTCTTGGGAATATATGCAAAAGATACCCCAACATGCTACAGGGCACATGTTCCACTATGTTCTATTTGTGATAGCCAGAAACTGGAAACAACCCAGATGTCCCACAAGAGAAGAATGGATACAGAAAATGTGGTTCATTTACACAATGGAATACTACTCAGCCATTAAGAAAGAGTTCCCTGAGTTTTGCAGACAAATGGATAGAACTAGATAATATCATCCCTAGTGAGGTAACTCAGACTCAGAAGGACATGTGTGGTATGTACTCACTAATAATTGGATATTAGAAAGAAAAAAAAAAGCAGAATGCCCAGGAAACAGGCCACAGAACTCAAAAAGGTCAACAAGCTGAAGGGCCCAAGTGAGGATGCCTCAGTCCTACTTGGGAGGGAGGAGAAAGCAATCACAAGTGGGGAGGGAGGGAAGGACCTGGAGGGAAAGTGGGCAGGGGGTGGGTTAGCAGGAAGGGGGTAGGGAGAGGGGAAACTGATCTGGTATGGGTGAGGGAAAAGGACTGAAGCCCTGAGGGCCAGCAGAAAGAATGGGAACATCAGGAGGTAGGAGGTTGGTGGGACTCTCCAGAATGCACCAGAGATGTGGGAGGTGAGAGACTCTCAGGACTCAAAGGGAGGAGCCTTAGATGAAATGCTGGTCAGTAGGGAGAGAGAACTTGTAGAGCCCACCTCCAGCAGGAACACAGGGCATTAAATGAGGGAGGGGGTTGCCATCCCACAGTCAAAACTCTCACCCATAATTATTCCTGTTTGAAAGAACTACAGCGATCTTCTATTTTTAATTCAAATTCTCTTAGCATTTTGTTTCTCTTGAATTCTAGAGTGTGTACAAATTTCTTAATTTGAATTAGTTTTCTTGTGTGCTCCCAAGAGAAAGTAGCTAACGAATACCTCTTTGTCTTTGGCACAACCTAGAAACTCCATCAAGTCTGGTATCTCTAAAAACCCTAATTCCTGATTCCATTGTAGAATTATTTTTTAATGTTTACAGTCTCCAAGAAAGCAGAATGTAACACAAAATGCAAAGAAAGGATCCTAAGAAAGCGGTCTCTGTATAAAAGAGAGCTGGGAGTTACATGAGAGGGGCGGGAGGCAGGAAAGGGAAGGGGTAAATAATGTAATTATATTTTAATTCAAAAAAAATTTTAGAAAGCTCTTATAAAAGAGAGTAAGGAAGAGAATTATGATTTCAAACTTTCATCTTCACAATTTTTCTTACAGAATGTCTTTCTCCAGTCTCAGTAAGAGGGTATGGATATAAATATAACTTCAGAGCAGGAAACAACGCTGTTTCGATAATGCACACCCATCCAAATGCTTGGCCATCCTGATGGAAACAATAGGAAGTGTTGCAGGTTGGGAAAGTCAGAGGGGGTGATGGTTCCTTGTCCTCATCATCCCCCACCATTCCTATTCTCGCACTGGGCCTCCCTCTCCCTTTCACAAATGGATATTGGTGGGAAATACACGAAGTGCAAAGTGGCTTTACCCGCTGTGCTGCAGGCAGAATTGACAATTCAGAAATACCACCCTCTAGGTGTCTCTTCCCTTCTCACTCTCTCTAGGGGAAAGTAAGATGTCATACATTCCTCAGAGGAGAACACAGGTGACAGGAAGCCTCTAAGAAACCCAAAGCGTCTGGTACCGTAATGTTTGCCTTCTCCTTGCTTACAAGTGAACTCTTAACCAGAGTTCACCAAACCAAGACACAGACTTCCCTGATGGGTTATAGGAGTTTCGAAGAAATTCATATCATTGATAAAATCAGTTTTCTAAGTACCATTGCTTTTGGCCTGTCCATTCAACCCATGCTGTCCAGCACTTAGTCCCTATCCATGCTTAGAGATTTGAGGCTCACTTATCCCTCAAGTACCTAGAAGCTGTCCAGGTGGAAATGACCATGAAAAATAAAGTGGCTTTCGAAACAAAACTTGAGTTCTTAGATGCTAGGTGGTGATTTATAAGCAATAATTAAGAAGAAACCCTTAGTTAAGTGATTTTTTTGTTAGACGTACTGCTTAAAGTTCAACAGATTCCACTGTCAGTAGACATCTTAGACACTTTATACAATTTTACCATGAACTTCAGAGAGGACAGCATGATTTGTGTTACACAGAAGGTGACTTGGGTCTGTTCATCCTGCGCTCCTAGAGGCTCTCCAGTGATCGTTGTCCATTACAAAGTGTTTTGAAAAATGTAGAAAGCAAATCATCTCTGCTCAAAATTATACACAAATGGGTCTTAAACATGCTAAAATTAATTTTTGTTTGTATCATTGGCCTCTGGGAATTGTTTTTGTTTTTGTTTTTGTTTTTGTTTTTGTTTTTGACTATGAAACAGTAGTGTAGAATGTGTGAAGGACAAATTCCACAAGCACAGAAAGTGAAACTGCACTTCTTGCCCATCCGTATCTGAGTATTTGCCTAGATGCTTAACTTTCTTCTCTACCTAAACACTGAATGCTATAACCCTTTTGTGTCACATTTTCTCCCAGACTTATTTTAAAACTGGAAAGTAATTAGCCTTTTCCTTTGTAGGCACCTATTTCTAACCTGCTTTCTCTGTTCTAGAAGTCAGTAGGTAATAGAAAGCTGGATAGTATTGTTTAGTCCTCTCTTTCCTATCTTATGTTTTTTTTTACGATTTATTTATTTATGTATATGAGCACTTTATTTGCATATCTGCCTGCATGACAGAGAGCTTCAGACAAAGCAGGGAATCAGATCACAATCAGATCACATTAGAGATGGTTGTGAGCCATTGTGTGATCATTGGTAATTGAACTCAGGACCTCTGGATAAGCAGCCAGTGTTCTTACCCACTGAGCCATCTATTTCAGCTCTCTGTGTTATGGTTTTTAAGTCAACTTCCTTAAACTATAATTTACATTTACTGGTGGAAAAAGGGCAAGACAAGATATCTATTGTATATAAATATTTTTTTCTTTTAATCATTGTTGTGAAGCCATTTCCTTGGAGATAAAACTCCATCTTGCTGGGAAGCTTGTTGAGACTAAGGGTGTTTTGTGGAGAAGAAAAGCATTCCATCCTGTAGAGATTCTCATTAAGCCTAGGGAATAAACAACTCAAAAGCCTCAGGAATTCCCTGAAACTGACCAGATACAGTAGGTCTCTTATTCCTCAAGCTTACATAAGTGAAAAGGACTGTTGAGAGATATTTTCAGACATTTCTTGATTTTGTGGGGTGATCTTTTGGTGGCTTTAGCTATCTTTGGGTTATTTCTGCTACTGTAAATAACCCCTGACCCGTAAAACTCAGTTTGGGTCTGTTATTACTTCTCTGTCTCAGGTAAATAGACATTTGTTTATGACTCTTCCTCAAGAATGGTGTCATGCAACATCATAACCTGCCATGTTGACTAATACTACAAGTTGAAAATACCTTATTCCATAGAAGGATTAGAAAAACTATATAACCCTCATGAGATATGGTAATGGATCTGCATTTCAAATAAACAGTATTTTTCACTGCCTGTATGCAGATATTATGTGCATGTTAGTATCTGTATATACAGACGTGTGTGTGTGTGTGTGTGTGTGTGTGTGTGTGTGTTATTTTGAATATAGAACATGATGTGTAGCCACATGGGAGATCAGACTCAGTCAGTGGCAGAAAGTTCTAATGTATTAGTTCTATCCTTTAGTGATCTTTGAAATATGATGAACATAGACACAACTGTATTCATTATTTAGTTGCTTACAGTACAAGAAGGTGCTTCTATCATAGTTTGACTTCATCCATAATTAAAAACATTCCCACAGGAGTGGCCCTTGGTCCTGTGAAGGTTCTATGCCCCAGTATAGGAGAATGCCAGGGCTAGGGCTATGAAGCAGGAGTGGGTATATTGGTGAGGGGGGGGGGCGGCGGGGGGGGGGTCGGAGGGAAAACTAGGAAAGGGGATAACATTTGAAAATATATAATAAAAAATGTGGGGAAAAAATCCCACTGCCAATCTGTGTTTCATACTTTGCTTGTGACTCAAGCCTCCTTCACAGAGCACTCTACGTTTATTGAAATCTTGTTACTTCAATTAATATAAGCCATGAAGCAAAAAAAAAAAAAAAAATGGCTATTAAGTCTTGATCCATGACAATACATTTTCTTCTCAATACCACTTTAACATTTGTCAGCCATAGAGTTAAACCACAGTTAATATTCAGGTAAGGAAAATTTTCATTTATGTTAGAATTCTAAATCACCATATTTGACCAGTCTTTGTTATCACAGTGAAAGATGTATCATTACTTTTTTCCTTTTGTACCTCAGGAGAAGAGTTACCTTCTTGATATTTAAAGTAAATTAATTTGAATATACCTAAAATGACAATACTAGAGATTTTCTTCTAAATCTAAACATATATTTTTCCTTTTTAAGAGTGCTTTGACCCAAGCCGGGCAGTGGTGGCGACTCAGGCATTTAATCCCAGCTCTTGGGAGGCAGAGGCAGGCGGATTTCTGACTTCGAGACCAGCCTGGTCTACAGAGTTAGTTCCAGGACAGCCAGGGCTACACAGAGAAACCCTGTCTCTACAAACAACAAAAACAAAAAAAAACAAAAAACAAAAAAAAGGAGTGCTTTTACCCAAAGTACTTCAGCTAAGACTCCTGCTCCTGGTTGCCTTTTACAAAACTTCCTATCTATTATACAGTCCTGTGATACATGTGTTCCAAGCCATTCAAACTCTGCTAATACTACTAAGGAAGGGCAAGCATTGCCTAGCCTTAGATGGACAGCAGTTCCTGTGCTCTTCTGCCTTGTCCCGCTGATCTCATTGTCAGTTGCGCCTATTTGTTTCATCAGTATGTTTACACAGAACAGCAACAGTCATTCTCTCAGCCAGCCTGGTAGATACCAGAGATAAGGAAGCAAGGAATAAAGAATTAGTTCATAATTATGTCATAACAGCAAGTGGCCTTATGTACACAGTGGTCATGGGGGTGGGGAGAGCAGATTGTGAAGTTAATTCTTCATATAGGATGGTGAGATTAATTAAGAGGCTGGAAGGGGGGAACAGACAAATGAACAGGACCAGTGACCATGTCATAGACCAATATAAAGGCTCTGACTTGTCAACGGCGTTAATGGTGTGATCATTTACGGTATCTTGAGCCAAAAGGAGATGTGAAAGGATTCATAAGTACTAGTATTCCTGGTACTTGACAAAGACAGGGTTGAAGGAGCAAAACCAAGAGGGCTGGAGCAATTCTAAAGGGGAGCTGGTCATGGCTGGCCCCACAAGAACAGTGGGAAACCTTGTGAGGGGATGGCTGAATTCTAATAAATCTATAATCTTTATTCTTAAAAAAAAAAAAAAACCTATCTCGTATAGAGATTTGAGAGGTGGCTCAGTGGATAAAAGCACTGGCTGCTCTTCCAGAGGACCCAGGTTTGATTCCTACCACCCACATGGCAGCTCACAAGTATCTATAACTCCAATTCCAGGGCATCCAGTGTACACTCCTGGCCTCTGTGAGCACCATGCAGGCATCCAGACATACAAGCACAGAAAAAATTCATATTTATAAAATAATAATTACATAAAAACTATTATTCTAATGCTGCTAAAACCCATTTATAAACTATAACTGGTTTAAGACTTCTCTCAGGGCTTCTGTGAATATATCACTTATGATATATAAAAGGTTTTTGTGGGGCTGGAGAGACGGCTCAACGGTTAAGATTACTAAATACTCTTCCAGAGGTCCTGTGTTCAAATCCCAGAAACCATCTGTAATGGGATCTAGTACCCTCTTCTATACCTTAAATAAATAAATAAATAAATAAATAAACAAACAAACAAATGAATAAATCTTTTAAAAAGAGCAGGTCTTAGGACTTTCATTATGAATGTCTTCAGTAAGTGGATAAGAGGTTTTGTTTTGTTTTGTTTTGTTTTTAACTTGCTAGGTTTTAAGTTTTCCACCTTGCATAAGTAATGTAGGGACTATCTGGTATAAATAAGAATGTTTACGATGTTTCCTTCAGCATTGCTAGTCAGATACCATTCCAAGTGCCGCGTAGGACTTTATTTTCTGTTCTTCATTATTTTTTAAGAAAGTACAAAAGAAAGCAAGTAATGTGTGGATACTTGAGAATGCTGGCTTCAAGTGAGAGGCAAGCCAGATTCAAGTCCAGTCTCTGGCCTCTTATGTTTCGGAGAAGTAGCCTCACCTCCCTGACCCTCCTCCTCCCTTGGAAAGTACAGACAGGACTATAGCGAACACTCTGTTATTCTGCAAGCAAAACATCTTGCCTAATGCAGGGAGCATAGTTCACATTCTGCAACTAAGAATCGTAATGTTCCTTTTGATAGCAAGAGTTAGTAGAACATTGTTGACGACATAAGAATTACTTGCCTTTATTATTAAGTCATTAAGCTATTCACCCAAGGCTTGATTGCAGCCAATTGTCATTCATTACTGATAACCTAGATTAGAAGTTTGCCTTATACAGTGCACATTAAGGGGGTGGGTGGATGGGTGGTGGGTGGAGATCAAGGCAAGTTCACATCACCCAGTGTATTTTGTCTGTTTGATTTGTACTTGGTAGTAACGAAGTTGGTGAACTGGCAGTGTTTCCCTGTGCATTGTACTATTTATCACCTCAAATCTTGATGCAAACCCTTTCCTGCCTCATCTCTCTCACTGTTCCTTACCTGAAACCCTATTCTACCCTGTCAGGTAAGCAGTTCTCTAGCACTGCAGATCATGACGTCATCAAGCTGTTGAAACAAGAATAGTCACTCAAACTCGCCATATAGCGTCTGTCAGAGAGCCATGCTCATCATCCGGATGGGAAACTCCTTGGTCTTTTACCAAATTGTCATGGCCTGCTGTGAAACAACCTGCCGTAACTAATCATTTAGAACGAATTCTTATTGCTTGTCTGTGTAACAACATAATCTAGGGCTAGTTGAATCTGAGTACCCAAATTATCCTTAGTATCAGGTTAATGACGTATATAAAGCTCTCAGGTGGTACTGAAGGGATATATACAGCCAACAGAGTGCTTACCCCACTCACACAAAGCTCTAGGCTCATCTCTGAGACTCACATGACCAGCACAAGAGTGAGCGCCTAGGACCAGTCCTTGGGAGACAGAGCAGGAACTCAAAGACATTTTTGGCCATTTGCGACCAGCATGGGATACATACAACCCTGTCTTTAAAACAGCAAAACCAAAACACTGAAGTGAGATTTTGTGTGTGTGTGTGTGTGTGTGTGTGTGTGTATGACCATTGTCACAAATGTTTACTAATAACTAATAAAATTGTCTGGGTTTTGTATTAACATTTGCTTAGTAAAAGATGATTTTGAAACAGTTATGTGAAAACATTTGATTCATTTGATGCAAAGCAGGAGCATTAAAATGTAGTTGCCTGCCGGATAACTTACCCATTGGCATTTTCTCCCTCCTACATGCAAAACCAGCACCAGTGTTTTGTTATTAGTCTGTCGATAATTAACATTCAAAACCATTCTTACATGATAAATGTAGCTGCTGTTATTCCAAATGTAAAATTAGATATTATCTTGTTTAGAAATTAATTATAATTGCAAGAAATGTTTTCAAAGCCTAAATCCCAACAGCATGTAAATTTCTGAAGTAACAAATTATTTATTGTACATAAGAACAAAGTCCTCACACTTAAGTGGTGCTTAGATGTGAGTAGAAGATCATTATGTCAATGAGGTCCAGGTATAACTTTGAAATTAATTGCTTTTGTCCTAATTGACTAGTTAACAAGCGTGAAATATATATTCATGCACATACACACACAACCGGTAAATATCAAATTAAAGCCTTGATGTAAAGTAATTCTAACCATTTCTCTTTACATTTAATAATCCTTGTTTTTACCTATTTTATACATAAGCGTTAATATTAATACTTGGAATAATGAGTGTACATCTTTAGGAAAATATAATCAGTTAAAAATGAACTAATGAGGAGCATGCCTACTGCCCATTCAAGCACCAAAGATATCCTTAGGTATATAAGGTTTAAAGCAAATATAAGATGAATGTGTTGTCTCCTCTGGATTAGTGTGGACAGTTTAACTTTATGTTTTCAAATTTCATATGACTGCTATACAACCAGATACAGAAATTTTTGAGAATTTTCTAAATATAATTTGTTAAATGCATCTTATCTTCTAGTTTCAGGCACACGTATTTATCCAAAATTTCTGTTTCTTACAACATCTAACTGTCTCTAGCCGCATGTTTTGTGTACTTCTATTTGGAAGAGAAGCAGTTAAGATATTTCTACTTGCATTCAGTCTGTATTAATAATAGTCCATTCGGGGGATAGGCATTTAATTGGTCAGATGTTTAATTCCACTAGAGAACATTTTCCCTGGATTTTCAAGGCCTAGTTATTGTTTTCTGTGTATCTGGGAACTATTTATTGTCAGCATTTACCTTGAAGGCTGTCTAAGAGAATAAAGCCATTCCATTCATCCCAGGTCAAAGACGAAGTAAATGGCTGCAAACACTTCCATTAAATTTCCGGTGTAAACACAGCTAATGCTAATATGCCTTTTACTCGATTCTTTGAATGATTTAGGAATATTTTTGTGTATATAAAATCTTTCAAGGTAAATAATCTCTTAATACAAATTGCTGACTCTCTTCCCTCCCCCCCCCCACCTCCACCCCCCACTCCCCACCCCCAGGCCTGATGGGATTGGAACGGTTTCAGTGGAAGAGAAAGAAAGATTTGAGGAGATAAAAGACCGACTTTCTTCGCTTTTAGAAAACCAGATCAGCCACTTCAGGTATGTATTGTGTTTGAGCCAAGTATCAGTTTTTTCCAATCAGGCTTTACCCTCCATCTCTTCCCCCAAGACATTTTTTTGTTAAATCTTCTTGCCACTACTCAGTTACCAGTTGTTTCCAATCGCATGCAGTGTGTGATCCAGTCTTCACTCTGTGGCTATTTGTGAAGGTTCTATGCCCCAGTGTAGGGGAATGCCAGGGCTAGGAAGCGGGAGTGGGTAGATTGGTGAGACTTCTCTTTCTTTCCTCTGTCCCACCAGAAAAGGAGTTTCCTGCAATGGGAGCATTCCCAATTTTTTCACTAAAGATTAGTAGTCTCAAGTATCTTAGCAATTGTATGCGCTTTCCACTTGTCCCACTGGAACATGGTTAGTAGTTTCATTGCTTAATCTATAAGATATCTTTGTATTCACAGCATTAGTCATAGCACCTAGTGCTCCTTGTTCTTAATGATTAGACTTCATTCATAAGAATCAATGGCAGAGTGAATGATAAACAGCTTGATACTATTATTGCCCCCGTGTTGGGTAGTCTCAAAGAATCCAGTGGTTAGAAACCTAAGTAGAAATATGTTGATATGTTTTCCTCTATTACCACTCTTATTAGTACTGTCACATCAATTAATTTTTTTCTTGTAGAATCTCTACCATGTTGTACTTATATGATTTGGAATCATTTTAAAAAAAAGTCAGAAAATGTTATTTCTATTTGAGAGTGAAGAATGATTTATAAACCCGCTGAGAAGTATGTGTACCCTCAGCTTTCCTTACCAGGGCAGCTCTGCTGTGCTAACATCAGTCTACATTAGTTCCCCAGAGAAGGTGATGGTACCTACACCTTTAGATAGTTAAGACTTCCCTAACATCTTAGCAAAAGGCACCTTCACCAAGGACTGTCGTCTTGAAGATCTGCCTATATGCACACTGCTTCTTTTCATATTCTAATAATATACTGTTGTACATGGTCACACATGTTCAACAGACATTTGAGAAAAGTATTTAATATGGAGGAAAGAGCCCAATGCATAGAAATAGCAAAGGGAGGTGACTGGAAACAGCAAAAATTCTATGGGAGAAGGGAAAGTTGGGGGAAGGTTATTGAAGTCTTGAGAGAAGTTTAAAAAGGCAAGGCATCTATCAATCAAAAATGAGATTGAGAAGTTAAAATAATGCTTCCAAGAAAAAGTAAGAACTCTAAAGATAGTAAGAAGATGTTACAAACATAACATCGATACACACCATTGAAAGGTTAAGTTTATGAAAACTTCCTGAGGGTACAACTGTTCTCTTGTAGCTCTATGTACCTCCGTTCAGCTAAAATTGAGCTTTGACTTCACCACAGAAAGGAATTTAAGGATGGTACAGTATTTTCATAGAGCTAGAGTTTTTTAAAAATAATAAAATAAGAAGGCATTCCCAGAAGTGTGGATGTGGAGTTTTCAAGAGTCCATTTGGCTCTCTCAACTCGAGCCACATATGTGTTCCTGGTGGTCTCCAAGTAACATCTCAAAGGTTAAGAACACCTTTGTCCTTTTTTGGTCTCTTTTTTAAATAAAGAAGATTCCAGGGTGGCTCTGAAGGTACCATGGGTAGGATATCAATTGATAAGTTAAATCCATAATCAATTGGATTGCATAAGAGTTAAGACTGTCTTTTACCTTAAATGGGGTTTCTGGTAAGATTCCTAGAAGTGTGTAATTTACAGCTAGGGAAGGGAAATCACCATATAAAGTCTCATGTGTCATTTATTTCTATTTTAATGTTATTTGAAAAATATCACTATACAGAAGAAATATTGTCCCTGTAGCAAACTTTGTGTTGGAAATCATAGTTTGCCCCTGAGCTAGCCAGAGGCTTCAAAGGGATTCTAAAGTGAAGAGCCCCTTTCCCCCATAATTGTTTTTACTCTGCCTCCTCTGCCTCGAATGGTAAAGGATAACGGCAAATGGTGGAACTCACTAGAGCAGAAAGGACGAGAAAGCGTGTGATGGGGAAAAGAGAACATCATTGTTCATGAGGGAAGTACAACCTAAAACTGCAGTCAGGGGCAGTAGGGTGGCCCCAGCCTGGACTCCAAACACTTGAGGGGCTGGAGGAGGACAATGAGCAGTTCCAGTCCAGCCTCACGAACAAGCAAAAGCCTCTTAGCATAGCTACCAAACAAAACAGCAAATCTGAACCCCGAGAAGCAGGAACTTTCCAATGCAGTGGCATCAAACCCACTCTGGAACCTAGGCTAGTGGGTTCTTAAAGTTATAAACACCTGTCGCAGATGAGACCTATTTCATGCCTACATGTGAAAGTAAAGTCCTTGTACACCACAGCATGAATGGTAGTCCCTACCAAAAATGTTCAGAGTTAAATGAAACTTAGCCAAATGAAAATTGAAGACTAGATAAACAGTGTCCACCAACCCAAAGGGATGAAGTACCAAAGGATCACACATACAAACAAAAAAAGTACAACCTTTGTCCTCTTAGGTAAGAGTCTAGACATGTAATCTCATCCAAAGATAGAAAGTTAATCACTGCCTGCCTGGGGTAGGAGAAACATCATACATTTCCTTGCCTCTGCGGACACTTTAAAAAGCTGTTGCACTGTCGCGTTTTAAACAAATTTTATAATTTTGTAATACATGTAAGTCACCCTTGATCACTCCACTACCTAGCACTGAGGGCTGAGGATATAGCTCCACAGGTGACATTTATCTGTCATATGTAATGATCTGGGATAAATCCCCATCACCCCAAAAACTAAACACTGAGGGATACCCTTTCATAGGAGGACATCGACAGCCTATCAACAACTGAAAACTCAAGAAGTAAAAATACAAGTGCACCGTTTGAGGCTATAAAGTCCAAATGTTAAGAGAATCCGCTAAAACTTGACCTTCTTCTCTTTTCTAAAACATGGAAATTACTTGGAGTAAGTCAGAGCAAACATAAATGACTTAAGATCTGTATTGCAAAACGCCTGTTAGAGGAAGAGTGCACAGTTCACATTGACTCTCAATAACTATTACCGCTGCATTTAAATAAGGAAGGGGGTAGTTCTTTAATCACAGGATGGGTCTACGCTAGCTCATTCCTCTGTAAAACTCATTTAACAATTTAAAAAAATGAGATTGGCTTCAATTCACTCAGATTAAATATTAAGTGTGGCTGAATTTTATTCAGTAGTTGAATGGTTTCCACTTTGCTTTACTGTTGCATGGTTGTCAAGAGGGGGGAAAAAAACCAAAATATTTATCCTGAAGGGAGGCAGAACCAAATGATTCCCTTCTTTGATAACTCGCATTACAAAGATTAATTAGGCTTCTGTGAGTTACTTTCTAGCTGTTATTGATTCAGGATTGCTCTAATGTGCGGGATTATTTACACATCCCAGCACAGCCAATGCTAATTCAGAGCAGACCCATTGGGACCTCAGAGCCCTGAAATGCTAACTGTAATCTGAGGATCAGTAACGTTCCATTCATAAAATGTGTCAGGCTAGTGGAAATAAACAATAGCAAAGACAATGGGTGGATTATGCAAATACACTGAAAAGATTAAGCAAGGGGCGGGAACTACAAGGAGCCAATTGGTGCTTTACTGAAATGTGGATTAAGCTTTAAAGTATACAGAACGGAATGATTAAAGCCACTGTGCTAATTTGCTGAGGTCTAAAAAGCACCATTTCACAGGAACCTCTATTAAAATAAATTGATTGAGGCTTTTCTGGAGATGGGTGGGGACCATGGCACGGAGAGGCAAAACTAAGCAAGTATATGCTCTAATAGAGAATAGATGATAAATCCTCTGAAGAAAACCCTGGCTAACTAAATTTGGAAAGTATGCACTTGCAGTTGTCTTTCCTAGAGAAACTTTTATAAAACTGACAATCCCCAAACAAACTCAAATACATTTCTTTTAAAGGGGAAAAAAGAGGTGCGTCTTTATTCCTTTTTTTAAAAAATTTAGTTTCTTAAACAACTTTTATCTCAAAACTTAGAGGTAAATCCATCCAAATTACAGGGGTAGCGGCATAAGGATGACCACTTGGTGCCTGCAGTCTGGGTCCTGGGGAGGGAGCTACAGCCTCAGAGGGGTAGTGGGGTCTTTGCTGAATCTGGATCAATAAAGCCTGTGGCGCCAGAAGAACTTATCAGTTCTGATTCTCAGCACGCTTCACATGGACATTAATGTAAGGGGGGGGGGGGGGGGGAGACCCACCTATTAACCATCCTGTGGCCGCTGACCTTAGAAGGAGTCCACTCTGTCCCTGAGCCTCAGTTTCAGAACATTCCCTATTACATGGCTTCCACTTGTTACTTTGCAGTTAGGATCCATCAGAGAAGAAACAGTTGGGATCTTGACTCTTCCTGAGGAAACTCGGCACAGGGTTTGCATGTTCCCGAGACGTGAAAGAGTTAAACACCATGGTTGCTGTGTAGTGTCCCTAAATTGGGGGAGTAACTTTGTCCATCTTAGAAGTTCAGCAATGGTAGATCCCTTCTTCCCCCACATACTAATGCCATCAGGTAGGAGAAAAATACCAAACCTTAAACAACATTTTTAGGTGTTATACAATAAACCTCTCTACAATGACCCTGGGGTGTCTTCCTTAATGTCTATTCTTTTAGCGCATGTATAATGAAGACTTGAGAATCATTTTAATCATAGTTGCTAGTTCAAGACCTTGAAATCGTACCCTTGGTAAAATTTAATGGTTAAAATTATGTCCAAGAAGACTAGATATTTTAACTTGTCTTCAAGGTTCTCCACTAACGCCGAGCAATTGAAAGTGTCAACCTTTAGCTCTTGGGTTAATATTAAATGTTTCATATTTCTGTCCCTCTTTTTGTCTTTAAAGATACTGCTTTCCCTTCGGACGACCTGAGGGTGCCCTAAAAGCTACGCTCTCCTTACTTGAAAGGGTATGTATGAGGGTTTATAGATGTTCCTCGAGTTCTTGGGGGCTGGGTTCCAGCTGTTAAACTATGAGAGTCTTTGAGTTAGAACTTGTTGCCATGCCCACACCACGACTCCCATAACTTACCTTACTAATTTTCTCACTTCTCCCTACTACTTTCTTCCTCTATGGAAGCCTGTCTTCCACCACCCTATCCCAATACTGAGCTATCATTGCCTTTTAATGATATCAATCTCTGCATCTCACATACACACACACACACACACACACACACACACACACACACATCTCATGAGATATTTTGTTGTTTGTATTTTGTTTGTTTTGTTTTGTTTTGTTTTTTAGTTGTTTCTGTTTTCTAGGCCACTGCACACTTGCGTGTTATGGTCCTCTCAGAGTCACTGGTTTTTCCAGCACTTTTAGCCCTCATGCATGTTAGCATCGTCATGTAAAATGACAGCTATGTCGTTACTTTCCATTCGTTTCAAGCTCCACATCTGATGCATCGTCACATGCTTTATTCGAGTTTTTATGTTGTTAAATGCTGTGCATAGCTTTGGCTTTTTAAAGTGTTTATTCTCTTCTATTCCTTAAGGCAATTACAAATAAGTCAGTTCTTAAAGTTGCTTTACTTTCTGTAACTGCAATCCATCTTGAGTACCTCACACAACCTCTCTGAGTCCTGGTTTCCATGGCAGAGTCTGCTTCTCCTTCCCGGCAGGGAGGGGGTAGTGATCCAGACATGCCCCGTGACAGGTGGCAGGGTGATAGCGACCCTTTCTAGTTATAGTCACTAATCACATCTTCTACCGAACTGAAACAGAAATGCTACGAGCCATTTCTTTATTTTTCAAAAAAATCTCTCTTGACTTACTAGCAACTTTCAAAAGCAAAATAAAATCTGTAAGTGAATTTTTAACACCTTTAATGCTTTGGAAGAACCTCAGCGGATGCCGAAATGCATAGACAGAAACCAGGATTTAGTTCCTAGAGAATATGAAATAATATCTAAATCCTAGCTTCACCTCTGGGGCATACATATATATTCTATACATTTCTTGCTACTCTTTCTACTATTTGAAGTCTCTCAGTGTGAGAAGCTTAAGTAAAATTCATAAGCCTATATATGCAACAGCAGCATCTTGATGGTAAATTTTGGCAAAGGTCTCATTAAATATAATAATTTATATTCTATGCTTATACAAACATGTATAAGCATATAACCTGGACTTTGCACAGGTTTTTTGTTTTTTGTTTTTGTTTTTGTTTTTGTTTTCAGGCTACAAAGTATCTACTTTCTATTTCTGAAGTACCAAATATATGTCACAATTGAAATTGATAATAAAAGACCTGATAAATGATAAAGGTAGCTGACTTCAAGAAAGAAAAGCTTGCCTAAATACATTTGAAAATGCTGTCAGGGGTTATTGATGCTTGCATACTGGAACCAATTCAAGAGTGCTCAAAGATTGGTAAAAAGAGATTAAAATACTAAAGTTTCCATGGGTATTTCCAGGTTCTTTAGTGCTTATTGCAATTTAAGAGATTAGTAGAATACGTACTACACTTTAAAAAATCACCTTTATTACACTTTTCTCATATGTATCATTGTTTGAATATAAACAAAGCATAACAATTACATTAAACACATGAGAAAATAGTCTGCCTAACAATGACTCACAATTTACAATAGGAGTTGTAATGAAAAGTATTAATGTATTGTTAGAACACGTTTAAAGTTACCTTTTGAATTTGTTTATATAACTATTGGCTCCTTGTTAACAAAAAAACATGGTAAGGAAAACTGTCCAAGAATACATTTTAGGGACCCAGCAGAGAAAAACCTTCATTTTAATCTGAAACTGAAGGAAATGTCCCCATGTCAAGAGCTTGATCTCACATAAAGCACTTGTTCCACGAAGGCGAAGACGCCCCTTCCTCTTTTCATACTGCAGCACCCTGTCCGCAGCAGGTCACAATTAATAATGTCTCATTTGTAATCTTTACACTGCTCCAGAATTATGCCCATCCGTGCTAGAATTGTTTCCTACGATTTTTCCACATATAACTCAGAAGACCTGGGGCTCTTACCTGAGGGCTATACAAGACAAACTTTGTTTATCACTTATGCCAAGGGCTGTAATCCTGATCTGAAACAGCTGCTCTAATGGTGTCGTGGATCCCTGGAGGAGAAGTGACTGTCACCCTGAATCCTGGGGACCTGGCCTATGGGAGGTTTTGATGTTCACAAATGAGGCTTAGACAGGAGGAACCAATGCTGAAGGATTAGGTCCCAGTTGTGAAGTGCAGACTCATTACTTCCCACAAGTTACAGAAGGCCCCTCCCCCTTCCCAGGAACACTCAGGGCTGGGGCAATTTGTGTAATTTGTTTTTAGAATGTATTTTATGCAATGTCTCTCCTCTCTCCTTTTCCCACCCACCCTGCTTCTCTCTCCTCTCTGTAGGTTTTAATGAAAGACATTGCCACTCCTATCCCTGCGGAGGAGGTGAAGAAAGTGGTCAGAAAATGTCTGGAGAAAGCTGCCTTGATCAATTACACTAGGCTCACAGAATATGCCAAAATAGAAGGTCAGTGCCCTGAGCAATTGCTGAAGTGGCTGTGAGAGCCGACAATGCCTATTAACTGAATTTTCTATGAGAAGTCCTTTCCTTCCCTGAACAATCCTGTGCCGAGGCAAAGGGAAATGTCTCATTAAAATCTCAGCTGGCGAACTGAAGCGCTTTTTCCTATTCATCGCTTTAATATGCCTCCTGGGACTCGGCTTGAATGAAAGACCCAGGATCCATGCTTAAGTTGTCCTTTGTTCTTATTTTGAGTTTTCGAGAAACCAAAAGGTGTTTTCATGGGTTGTATTTTTTTGACATTACTGTAAGTATGTCTAACATTTAAACTATGGGCTGTGGATGCTTTGCTGATTGGTGTCAGTGTAGCATTATGTAATTTTATTTTCTGATCTGCACTGTCACTCGGTGGTGGAAGAAACTTGTTGATTGTTATGTGGGCTGGAGTAAGCGGGGAGAACTTCCTGCCGCTGTTAATTGCTGGCTCTATATTGATGCATTTGAAAGATTAGACCTCTTGAGAGGACTGTGCACTTTCTCTCTTTCTTCGAGCTTTATTCATTAAGGACACTGATATTTTAAATGTTTAGAGATAAGTAGATGGGAAGGTACAGCTGAGTCACAAGATCAGCTTTGATATTTCAGGCTTTTGAACTGGTTGACTTCAAAGTATCGGGAAAGATTTTAAGTTATTTGTTCGAATTGTCATGAAGCTGACATACATCACACAGGGGTCATTACCAGAAAGAAAGGAAAAGTTTGTGTTTTGTTAAATATTTATATCTTAAAATAAGAGGGAAGCCATCCTGTAGACAAAGATCAGTCACTTTTAGTATTTTTAGATTGTGCTTAGTGGACAGTTAATTTATAATTAATTGGTATTACAATAATTTTATAAATATTCAGCCAGTGGAAAAGAGAAATGTTGTCTTCCCTTTTTTTATCTCCAAATCTGGACAAGCTCTCTAACAAGCATGTGATAACCAACCTCCTGAGTGATTAACAAAAAAGCCATCTCATCACCATAGCAACCAATATTATATCAAGAGAGTAACAACATGAAACCTCCTTAGTTACCAGCTTAACATCATTAATTATGATATCATGTTGTGTTAAAGCAAACGCAGTGAACACTCGGTCGTTTGAAGGAAGTGGAAGATGAACACTTTGGTTTTCATTTGTGAATACTCGGTCCACGTAGCTTTCGTGTTGGGGAGTGTTGAGGGTTCCAAATGTGATTGAAAGAGCTTATCCATGAACCGACATTAAAACAGTTCAAGTATCTCAGAGGAAAGTGTGTGGGGATCTTTAGGCATTATAATACCTTTTGTACGAATATATTTCCAGTTTAAAATGTGCAGACAGAACTTTGTCTTTCTGAGCTCCTCTGGCAATGCTTTGCTGCTCTGCGAGAACTCTGAGATGGATGGCAGGCTCCCATTCACAGGTTAGCTCAGTGCTTTATGGTTGTAGCGCCCACTGGGAAGGACACAGAGGATCTTCTTTGATCCATACATGGAGATGTTTGTCCTAAAACCAAGTGGAGAGAAAGTAGGGACCCTCCCGTGTTCTCCTTTCCTGGAGTCTAATGAGACAATATTCTAGAAAAGTAATCTGCCGAATTACTGCCACGCTGCCTTACCTCAAAAACAAAAAACATTGCTCATCCACTGAGTAAAAACTTGCATGCTTTTTCAATTTCTGCTTCTACCCTTCCTATTCTGATTTTCATTTGTAAAAAGAAGAAAAGAAAGATGGGCTAGTTTTCTTTGCTTGCTTGGCCTTAAATTCTCTTTTCTTATGTTTTAGGGCCCGCAGAAAAGGAAACAGGTAATATGTCTCTGCATGCACGCGCCATTATTTCAAATGTGGTGGTATATGATATTTTAGAAATATTTCTTTGAAGTTCAGCTGTCATTAAAAAAAGCATATATTTAATGTATATAAAAATTCGGCCATGGGACTATTCACAATTTATACTTTAAGCCTGTCCACCACTTCCAAAAGTTTCCTCCTACCCTCTTCCATATTAAACCAAGAGGGAAAAAACAAACAAGCAACTGTGTACTCTCATAGCACTTTTTAGTTGTACAGAACAGCACGGCTGTCTGGAGGCCCCTCTGTTGTATGGTATGTGTCTATGGTTGACTCATCCTATGATGAAGTTTTGCACCATGCTGTTGATACTTTTCCATTTCACCTACCTTGAGATGGCCCTTCTACTCTTTGTCTTTCCTAGTAGTTTAGATCACTCAGTGGCATCATGCAGTCCATGTCTTACTGTATCTGATTCATTTTGTTAGCACAGTGCCCTTCACATTCAAGTAGCTCACAATGGCTAAGGGTAGGGTTTCCTCCTTCTCTAAGGCTGAGTAGTATTTCATTGTCTGCACATATCAAATTTGCCCAATGCCTTTGTCTATCAGTGGATGTTGAATTGCTTCCATGGTTTGGTTATTGTGGATACTGCTGCAAGGAGGTTGGAAGTACAGATATCTGAAGACTTTTATTTCTATTCTTTTGGATAGATAGCAGACTCCATGGAAGATCTATATTCTTATTGTTTTCATGTTTCTCCATACTGCTTTGTACAGTGAGTGTAACAGTTTCCACACTACCCATACTACTTCCCTTCATGGCCTTGCCTACCACTTATTATATGAGATGGTGGGGATTCTGTGACCATGGTTGTTGGAGAGGAAGTGATATTTTATTAGACTGTACTTGCATCCCCATGAAGATTTGAGACACTGAATATTTTCATGTAAGAAAGAGACCCACTGGGCATTTGTTGGTCCTCATTTGATAGATGTCTAACTCTGTTTCTTTGCCAATTTTCATTGGGTTATTTGGGGCTTCTGATATTTATTAGTATGAGTGTGTTATATATTTCATATGTTAGCCCTCACTCAGATTATTTTCTCTCATCTGTAGGCTCCCTTTCATTGTGTTATCTTCTTTCCTTTGGGTTACATGTTTCGACATCTGTAAGTGGTGGCCTCCCCATCAGAGTGCCTATCTGTTTGTTTTCACCAGGATACTGAAAATACTTACATCTTTCCAGAACAATTGATAATGGTTTATAGGAAGAATAGGTGTTCTTTTTCTCAGAAAGATCCGGAGTAGTTTTTTATATCAATTCAAGGCAAGAAACTAGAGGCCATATTAATGTTATACATTCTGTCTTACTCATGGACACTAATCTTCTTTGGAAACGGTTACCAATACTTGAAGGGTTCTCACCCCGGAAGAGAAGCCTCTTCCTTTATCACTCTTGAAAACTAGCAGAAGAGTCAACAGCAGCAGTGCTTTGACATGAAAGTAAGGTGTTCTTAACTCTGAACGAATGAGCAGGGGCTATCAAATCCCTCAGGAAATTTTGTGTGTGCACATGTACATGTGTGTATGTGTAAGTGTAGGTTGTGTGTGTGTGTGTGTATGTATGTATGTTTCTGAGGCTCTGAAATGTTGAAATGTTAAAGATCTTGTTCCTTTTGGTTGGCTTTTTTTTTTTTTTTTTTTTTTTTGGTTGGTTGGGTTTTTCCGCTTCTTATCACAACTGTAATTAATGTAACTTTACATACCATTTCCTGTACACTCTACCTGTTCCCTCGTCAACCTTGCAAGCAGACTCCTTCTTGCCTTGCTCCTCTTGTCTCTAGGCACCTAACCTTATGACAGGATCAGTGTTCTGAGTTCTTGTTAATTAGTTTCCATCTGGAAACAGTGGTGTGTGAGACAAGTGATAAACCATCCTCATATCCACTTGTAGCGCCAGAGACAAATTTTTCTTTCCATTTTAACCTCACAACTTCTACTTAGGGCTCTATTTCTTGGCTTTTTTTGTTATTTTCCACAATCTGCATCCTGAAAGGTGACAGGTACAATACACGGAGACGCAAATGGGGGAAGAAAGACACTCTATAGTAGTTACTGATTGCACTTGAGAAAAAATAATTAGAATAAAATGAGGTTTTTAACCATCTCGACTCATGGCAGCCCACACAGTATCAATAGTTCCACATTCTTTTACAAATGCTCTCAAAAGATTTTACAAAGCCAGCAAAACGGCTCGGCAGATAAAGACAGTTTCTACGAAGCCTGCAACTTAAGTTCAGTCTCCAGAACCCATAGAGTTGTATGAAAGAACAGACTCCCCCAGCAGGTATGTCTACAGGCTTCCTCATATGTGTCATGGGCACACACAGAAGATAGGGAGACAGACAAATAGACAGACAGACGGAAGATATATATATATATATATATATATATATATATATATATATATACACACACACACACATATATATATATATATATATATACATACACACACATATATGTATGTATATATATATATATATCTCCCTATAATATATAATACTGTTGCTCTGAAAACTGATTTTAGCCTAGCCTACAAGCAAGCAGTCAGGAATATCTGTGCCTTTGCCACTTCTGTAGAGCACATGAGTCATCCAAGACTAGACTCAGGCCTGATCTTATTCTTTGGGGCTTTGCTTCTTCTGTGGAATAAGATGAGATCCTAGTGCCCCTGAGATGCATGGTCAGAGGTGCCTCCTGTACAGATGCCTACGTGACTCGAGAGGGGAGGAAGAGGAAAAGATGTTTCCGTATACCTTGTGCTGCCCTGCTGGGAAAGCTTCCCTTCTCTCCTGTTTACTAGCCTTGCCACCATTCACCTGGACTTCTCAGCAAAATAATTAATTTAAGAAAAATAATTTTGACAAAACTAAACGCTTATATACAAAGGAAAAATATAAGTATATTCCTTGATAATGCTCTAAATCAATGAGAGATTTTTAAGAAATGTGTATTTCTTTAGTTGCATTTAGTAGGAAAAAGATTTTCTGGAAAGTGACCATGGGGGATTTTTAAAATGAAAATATTAATTACCTTTCTATTGAGTAATTTTTCAAAAATTCTCTTGAATATTTCTACTACCAACAAAGGAAGGCTGTTCAGCCCAAGATTTCTTATGATTTGTCATCAATCTGAATGTCCTAAAAGTTTACAGAAAAAAATAGTTTTTATAGAAGTCAGTGAGACTTCAAAAAATAGATTATTATGATTATTATTTCAGAAAATCAAGTAAGTAGCTGAACAACTTGTCTAGCGTCACCAACCTCATAAGCAGGTCATTAGGGCTCTCTGTCTGGGAACAGAGAGTACCTGTCAGAGCTTTCCTCTGTCCCTTCCCCCCTCTTGAAAAGGTCGTATCATTACAATCTCACTTAGACAGATTTTTCCTCATACAGCTCAGTTGCCATGTTTCAAATGCTTTCTCTTTGTATGCCTCTCCCTAAACCAGACGGCACAAAACAGTTCGTCATCCTCCATAGCATCCCGTGGCATTAGCGCCTTGGGGAGAGAAAGGGGCTTGCATTTCAATAACCAGTTCATCCCCAGTTTAGAGGAACGTGCCAGGCATGGCACACACTTGGTACCCAATAAATATTTATTTAATAAACAGATGAGCTTATGACACAGACAGTTATCTGGCTACTTATAGCAGAAAGAACATCCGTAAGCTGGCAGGCTGCTTTGCGAAAGGTCATTCGAACCAATCACAGCGTAATTAAAATATAGGGTGAAAACGGGCCACTTAAAAATAACAAGACTGGAAAAATAAGCCAGGGTCACATGCTCTTATTGCAGGAGATCAAAGCTGCAACACAGGATCAGAGAAGGCAGAGGTTATGGCTGTGTTTACAGCACAGAGCGGTCCACCCGTTTCCACCATTAGATGATCCGCTATGCTGCTCCGTTGTGATTCATGGCTTCCTCAATCCTGTGGGATCCTTCCTGTCCGTTGGCAGCACACGTCTGTAGGATGATGGGGTTTTAGAATCTAACAGCAGATTAATGAAAACAAATGATCTCTCAGTCAAAGTCTTTTCTTCTTGGATATTGCGTGTTACATACAAACTGGTAGTTCACTCTGAGCATTCAATTTTTGGAAAAGCAGTTCTTATTTAACTTGGGGGCCGTAAAATACTAGTTGCTTGGATTGGCGTGGGTTTTTAGTACTTTATAAGTAATCTTTGATTTTACATTGCACCAAAAACCAAATGTTTATAAATTTGTTTATTTTGGTTGTCAGTTTTGTAGCAATAGGATTATAATCTAGAACTCATCATGGTTGGCGTGTAAATCTTATTTTTCTAATTGTTTATTCTCTTTAAATTGAATGGCTTGATAATACAGATCATGACTTTTTTTTTTTAATGAAATACCCCTTTGCTTTTTAGTTCAATGAGTTTCATACAGACGAGAATAGCCGTCATACGTAAGCTGCTGATCCCTGTGCTACTCCGGAAATATTGTGCTTACGCAATTGTGACTTACAGTGTAAGCAGGCTTCGTAGAGCTGCCCTTGACATGATTCTTCTGCATAGGTTTGGTAAATAGGCTTCTTAGGAATCTAGGAACATGGAGGGGCCTGGCATGGATGGAACAGGAGAGGACTTTGTACTGCAAAGCTCCCTGTTAGCCCTCCTGTTGTCAGGTTCCCAGATCTAAGCCCTGGTGCACTCATTTCCAGACTTGCAGTCGAATGGCACAGAAATGCTCTCCCAAGAGGCACCGTGCTTACTTACTCGCTTTGAGAAAAGAAGCCGCACTGTGGCTGTCCTTACGTCATTAGAATGTGTGTACCATCTGGGTGGCATTTTAATTTAGCACTACGTTGTCAGACAATAATGGTAAGTAATGAATAAGTAGAGTCTGTTTTGTTTAAGATCCATGTGCCAAGAAACAGTGTATATCCAAAACATCATTGATATGTCTAATTAACAGTAAATAACTTCTTACTAATATTTCTAAAATAATGGTAATTTTCTCACATAAATGTTTGGTGTGCTGGCTTAAAATTTTAGGTTTGTTTACTATTAGATATCGCTACACGTACATACATACATATGCACACACACACACCATAAGCATACATGCATATATAAGATTTTAAAAATAAGTTAAAACCTACAAATAGATGTCACCACGACCTGATGTTTTTGTGGCCTAGGCAAAAAAAAAAAAAAAAAAAAAAAAAAAAAAAAAAACCTATGTTCTCCAACATATGTCAGTACTTTGCAGAAAATAATCTGTAAACTGAAGACTACTGAATCTTCACCCAGTAGAGTCAACAGGTAACTGAAGAATTCCCATCTGACATTTTGAGCAGTGTGATGGAAAACAATAGTCCCTTTCTCTAAATTACCAGTTGATTATGGGTATACCAATAGACAACAACCTCTGACTCCAGAACAGTAGGAATGAATAATAATCTCTTTTTCATATTGAGAAAGCCATTCAAGTCTGCTAGAGTTCTTAGTTCCCCAGAGCTTTTAGTAAAGGAGATTGGCGTATCCACTGTAATGCTGTGGTAGACACGCTGCTCTATGCGCTGATCCGCCTGCTGTGGCCACCGGATGAAGAATCATATGAAGCTTCAGTTTGGGACTATCAACATCTTAAAGATCTGGGCGCTTTTCACATGGCAATGACATGCTTAATGTACCTCAGAGGAGGAAATGTCCCTAAGAGCCATAAGTTGCTGTCATTTCCTCAGGTAATATAATCCAGTTGAACTGTTGATTTTTAAACTATTATTATCAATACCCTTTTATCCTTATATTGAATTGAACATCATTAATCCTGCTTCCTGGATACAAGATGGAGTGTTTTCTACTAAGCTTACATTTGAGCATAATGCTACTTTACTTCAACGTTTTCCTTCTCTGCTTTGGAGAGAACAGGGTTCCTCCTATTTTTGTTTGCTTCAACTTTTCTCCACCTACTCACTAAGTACAGCAGAAAATGCCCCATGCTATGTAATTTGTATCCCCAGTAATTAGCTTATTACAGTGTAGGCATATTAATTCCTGTGGATCAAAAGCCGTTTAGAGGCATTATAAGCAGGGGCTGCAAGGATTACTAACCAGAAATGGCAAATGAAGATATCCCTTGCTCATGTCTGACAAGGTTTAGGTGCTCTGTACATAGCTTCATTTTCTCCATACAGAGGAAAACCTCTGCAGTACAGTGGAGCAGTTGCTTCTTGCATATTCAGATAACTATGGGGAAAATCAAATAAGGACTTGAGATGTGCAGTTGTCCACCTCAGAAACAAGAAGCAAGGCTTGCAACACTCTTAGCACCTCTGCAGTGTGAAAGGAAGTCAAGGGTTCTGCACTCTTTTTTTTTTTAATTAGGTATTTTCTTCATTTACATTTCCAATGCTATCCCAAAAGTCCCCCATACCCTCCCCCACCCACTCCCACTTCTTGGCCCTGGCATTCCCCTGTACTAAGGCTTATAAAGTTTGCAAGACCAATGGGCCTCTCTTTCCACTGATGGCCCACTAGGCCATCTTCTGATACATATGCAGCTAGAGACACGAGCTCCACGGGGGGTTGGGGGGGTTACTGGTTAGTTCATATTGTTGTTCCACATATAGGGTTGCAGATCCCCCCAGCACCTTGGGTACTTTCTCTAGCTCCTCCATTGGGGGTCCTGTGATCCATCTAATAGCTGACTGTGAGCATCCACTTATGTGTTTGCTAGGCCCTGGCATAGCCTCACAAGAGACAGCTATATCAGGGTCCTTTCAGCAAAATCTTGCTAGTGTGTGCAATGGTGTCAGCATTTAGAGGCTGATTATGGGATGGATCCTCGGGTATGGCAGTCTCTAGATGGTCCATCCTTTCCTCTCAGCTCCAATCTTTGTCTGCATGGTACTGGTATAGCGACAGACAAGTAGACCAATGGAATAGAATTGAAGACCCAGAAATGAACCCACACACCTATGGTCACTTGATCTTTGACAAGGGAACTAAAACCATCCAGTGGAAAAAAGACAGCATTTTCAACAAATGGTGCTGGCACAACTGGTGGTTATCATGTAGAAGAATGCGAATTGAGCCATTCCTATCTCCTTGTACTAAGGTCAAATCTAAGTGGATTAAGGAACTCCACATAAAACCAGAGACAGTGAAACTTATAGAGGAGAAAGTGGGGAAAAGCCTCGAAGATATGGGCACAGGGGAAAAATTCCTGAATAGAACAGCAGTGGCTTGTTCTGTAAGATTGAGAATTGACAAATGAGACCTCATAAAATTGCAAAGCTTCTGTAAGGCAAAAGACACTGTCAATAAGACAAAAAGGCCACCAACAGATTGCAAAAGGATGTTTACCTATCCTAAATCAGATAGGGGACTAATATCCAATATATATAAAGAACTCAAGAAGGTGGACTCCAGAAAATCAAATAACCCCATTAAAAAATGGGGCTCAGAGCTAAACAAAGAATTCTCAACTGAGGAATACCGATTGGCTGAGAAGCACCTGAAAAAATGTTCAGCATCCTTAATCATCAGGGAAATGCAAATCAAAACAACCCTGAGATTCCACCTCACACCAGTCAGAATGGCTAAGATCAAAAATTCAGGTGACAGCAGATGCTGGCGAGGATGTGGAGAAAGAGGAACACTCCTCCATTGTTGGTGGGATTGCAAGCTTGTACAACCACTCTGGAAATCAGTCTGGCAGTTCCTCAGAAAACTGGACATATTTCTACCAGAGGATCCTGCAATACCTCTCCTGGGCATATATCCAGAAGAAGTTCCAACTGGTATAAGAACACATGCTCCACTATCTTCATAGCAGCCTTATTTATAATAGCCAGAAGCTGGAAAGAACCCAGATGCCCCTCAACAGAGGAATAGATACAGAAAATGTGGTACATTTACACAATGGAGTACTACTCAGCTATTAAAAAGAATGAATTTATGAAAGTCCTAGGCAAATGGTTCTGCACTCTTAAGTTGATCTCCATTCCTTCCTTCCTGCTTTCTCTGAGGGTAGGTCCACAACAGCGGTAGAATATGCTTCTCTGTGTATGGGTACTGGAAAATCTACAGATTCCCTTTGACTTTAGTGTTCTACTCCTCAAGTTGGAATGAATCCTGCCAGCACTCATCCTTTGGTGCTAAAGAATTGGAGATCCAGGGTGGCAAGGGTGTAGGTGTTTGTAGGGGAACAGACAGTTGAAGCCCACAATGCTGACCTGTGAAAGAAGGTGGGTGCTCTCAATTATCCTAAGGCATGATACATTTAAGTGTGAGATCAAAGTTCCTATGACATTCTGACCTGGGAAGGAAACATTGTTCATGATGCAAAGCCAAATAATCTTCAGAGCCAGTCCAGCTGTCCTGTAAGGTTGATCTCAATTATACCTACGTCTTTTTGGATAATTGCTACTTCAACATATAGCTCTTCTTTCTCCTGTGGATGGTACCCAGGTCTTCTTTCTAGATCATTTCCTTCTATTTATAAACATAGTATCACCCTTAAAAAAGCTTATCCTGAGCTCTTGATTAGCATGGACTGGGTGAATCACCCCTGCTCACCTCAACCATCCAAATTCCCAAATTTAGATGTTTATAACCCAAGAAGATTGTTATCTCAAGTGCTACTATTTTAAGCATAACAGATTAAAAGTGATTCCTGGTCTATAGGAATTGCCCAGTGGATTAGTAATAACAGGAAATATTCAGTATCTGTTGATGTATTGCCTGGTAAAGTCTGTCAAAAAAAATCCAAGTTCCTCCCTCTTCAAACTCCCTAAAAGAGGGGCTGGAGAGATGGCTTAGGAGTTAAGAGCACTGACTGCTCTTCCAGAGGTCATGAGTTCAATTCCCAGCAACCGCATGGTGACTCACAACCATCTGCAATGGTAGTGTCTCTGAAGACAGCTACAGTGTACTTACATATATAAAAATGAATAAATCTTAAAAATAAACTGCCCTAAAAGAGTGTATGGACTATCCCATAATGCCATTCTCAGTGCCTTCCGAAGATCTGAACAGGTAGACTCCCAAGGAATACATAAGAGATGATAAATGAAATAATATGAACCATTAGATGATTGAGTTCTCATGATTATAGAGAATAACATATTCAGTGAATTATCTTCCTAGTATGGGCAAATGCTGTGTGGTACTTTATGACTGATTCCTTAAGAATATCACATAAGATGTTCTGATCACATTCACCCTTCTCCCAGGTCCTCCCAGATCCACCCCCTTTCTTATCCACCCAACTTTGTGGCCTCTTGTTTCTTAACCACCAACTTCAATTTTTGAATTGTGTGTTCTTGGAGGTACGGCCTTTGAGCATTGACAGCTTCCCGGAGTCCTCTCTTGATGAAAGCTGACACTCCCTCTCCTACTGGCTCTCAGTTCCTTGACTCAGCAGTAGGACTCTGTGCTCCCCTCCCCTCCTCAGGTTGGAATTCAGTCTGGCTTGAACTTGCACAGGTCTTACCCAGGCTGTCACAAACATTGTGAGTTCATACATAGGGCTGGGATGCCCTGTTGTAGCTATAAGATACTGTTCCCTTTTCTTTTTCTTAAGATTTATTTATTTTATGTATATGAGTACAGTATACTGTAGCTGACTTCAGACATATCAGAAGAGACCATTGAATCCCATTACAGATGGCTGTGAGCCAGCATGTGGTTGCTGGGAATTGAACTCAGGACCTCTGGAAAAGCAGTCGGTACTCTTTTTTTTTTTTTTTTTTAATTAGGTATTTAGCTCATTTACATTTCCAATGCTATACCAAACGTCCCCCTTACCCACCCACCCCCACTCCCCTACCCTCCCACTCCCCCCCTTTGGCCCTGGCGTTCCCCTGTACCGGGGCACACAAAGTCTGCGTGTCCAATGGGCCTCTCTTTCCAGTGATGGCCGACTAGGCCATCTTTTGATACATATGCAGCTAGAGTCAAGAGCTCAGGGGTACTGGTTAGTTCATAATGTTGTTCCACCTATAGGGTTGAAGATCCCTTTAGCTCCTTGGGTACTTTCTCTAGCTCCTCCATTGGGAGCCCTGTGATCCATCCATTAGCTGACTGTGAGCATCCACTTCTGTGTTTGCTAGGCCCCGGCATAGTCTCACAAGAGACAGCTACATCTGGGTCCTTTCAGTAAAATCTTGCTAGTGTATGCAATGGTGTCAGCATTTGGAAGCTGATTATGGGGTGGATCCCTGGATATGGCAGTCTCTACATGGTCCATCCTTTCATCTCAGCTCCATACTTTGTTTCTGTAACTCCTTCCATGGGTGTTTTGTTCCCACTTCTAAGGAGGGGCATAGTGTCCACACTTCAGTCTTCATTTTTCTTGAGTTTCATGTGTTTAGGAAATTGTATCTTATATCGTGGGTATCCTAGGTTTTGGGCTAGTATCCACTTATCAGTGAGTACATATTGTGTGAGTTCCTTTGTGATTGTGTTACCTCACTCAGGATGATGCTCTCCAGGTCCATCCATTTGGCTAGGAATTTCATAAATTCATTCTTTTTAATAGCTGAGTAGTACTCCATTGTGTAGATGTACCACATTTTCTGTATCCATTCCTCTGTTGAGGGGCATCTGGGTTCTTTCCAGTTTCTGGCTATTATAAATAAGGCTGCTATGAACATAGTGGAGCATGTGTCCTTCTTACCAGTTGGGGCTTCTTCTGGATATATGCCCAGGAGAGGTATTGCTGGATCCTCCGGTAGTACTATGTCCAATTTTCTGAGGAACCGCCAGACTGATTTCCAGAGTGGTTGTACAAGCCTGCAATCCCACCAACAATGGAGGAGTGTTCCTCTTTCTCCACATCCTCGCCAGCATCTGCTGTCACCTGAATTTTTGATCTTAGCCATTCTCACTGGTGTGAGGTGGAATCTCAGGGTTTTTTTGATTTGCATTTCCCTGATGATTAAGGATGTTGAACATTTTTTCAGGTGCTTCTCTGCCATTCGGTATTCCTCAGGTGAGAATTCTTTGTTCAGTTCTGAGCCCCATTTTTTAAGGGGGTTATTTGATTTTCTGAGGTCCACCTTCTTGAGTTCTTTATATATGTTGGATATTAGTCCCCTATCTGATTTAGGATAGGTAAAGATCCTTTCCCAGTCTGTTGGTGGTCTTTTTGTCTTATAGACAGTGTCTTTTGCCTTGCAGAAACTTTGGAGTTTCATTAGGTCCCATTTGTCAATTCTCGATCTTACAGCACAAGCCATTGCTGTTCTGTTCAGGAATTTTTCCCCTGTGCCCATATCTTCAAGGCTTTTCCCCACTTTCTCCTCTATAAGTTTCAGTGTCTCTGGTTTTATGTGAAGTTCCTTGATCCACTTAGATTTGACCTTAGTACAAGGAGATAAGTATGGATCGATTCGCATTCTTCTACATGATAACAACCAGTTGTGCCAGCACCAATTGTTGAAAATGCTGTCTTTCTTCCACTGGATGGTTTTGGCTCCCTTGTCGAAGATCAAGTGACCATAGGTGTGTGGGTTCATTTCTGGGTCTTCAATTCTATTCCATTGGTCCACTTGTCTGTCTCTATACCAGTACCATGCAGTTTTTATCACAATTGCTCTGTAGTAAAGCTTTAGGTCAGGCATGGTGATTCCACCAGAGGTTCTTTTATCCTTGAGAAGACTTTTTGCTATCCTCGGTTTTTTGTTATTCCAGATGAATTTGCAAATTGCTCCTTCTAATTCGTTGAAGAATTGAGTTGGAATTTTAATGGGGATTGCATTGAATCTGTAGATTGCTTTTGGCAAGATAGCCATTTTTACAATGTTGGTCCTGCCAATCCATGAGCATGGGAGATCTTTCCATCTTCTGAGATCTTCTTTAATTTCTTTCTTCAGGGACTTGAAGTTTTTATCATACAGATCTTTCACTTCCTTCGTTAGAGTCACGCCGAGATATTTTATATTATTTGTGGCTATTGAGAAGGGTGTTGTTTCCCTAATTTCTTTCTCAGCCTGTTTATTCTTTGTGTAGAGAAAGGCCATTGACTTGTTTGAGTTAATTTTATATCCAGCTACTTCACCGAAGCTGTTTATCAGGTTTAGGAGTTCTCTGTTGGAATTTTTAGGGTCACTTATATATACTATCATATCATCTGCAAAAAGTGATATTTTGACTTCCTCTTTTCCAATTTGTATCCCCTTGATCTCCTTTTGTTGTCGAATTGCTCTGGCTAATACTTCAAGTACTATGTTGAAAAGGTAGGGAGAAAGTGGGCAGCCTTGTCTAGTCCCTGATTTTAGTGGGATTGCTTCCAGCTTCTCTCCATTTACTTTGATGTTGGCTACTGGTTTGCTGTAGATTGCTTTTATCATGTTTAGGTATTGGCCTTGAATTCCTGATCTTTCCAGAACTTTTATCATGAATGGGTGTTGGATCTTGTCAAATGCTTTTTCTGCATCTAACGAGATGATCATGTGGTTTTTGTCTTTGAGTTTGTTTATATAATGGATTACATTGATGGATTTTCGTATATTAAACCATCCCTGCATCCCTGGAATAAAACCTACTTGGTCAGGATGGATGATTGCTTTAATGTGTTCTTGGATTCGGTTAGCGAGAATTTTATTAAGAATTTTTGCATCGATGTTCATAAGAGAAATTGGTCTGAAGTTCTCTATCTTTGTTGGATCTTTCTGTGGTTTAGGTATCAGAGTAATAGTGGCTTCATAAAATGAGTTGGGTAGAATACCTTCTACTTCTATCTTGTGAAAAAGTTTGTGCAGAACTGGAGTTAGATCTTCTTTGAAGGTCTGATAGAACTCTGCACTAAACCCGTCTGGTCCTGGGCTTTTTTTGGCTGGGAGACTATTAATAACTGCTTCTATTTCTTTAGGGGATATGGGACTGTTTAGAAGGTCAACTTGATCCTGATTCAACTTTGGTACCTGGTATCTGTCCAGAAATTTGTCCATTTCGTCCAGGTTTTCCAGTTTTGTTGAGTATAGCCTTTTGTAGAAGGATCTGATGGTGTTTTGGATTTCTTCAGGATCTGTTGTTATGTCTCCCTTTTCATTTCTGATTTTGTTAATTAGGATTTTGTCCCTGTGCCCTTTAGTGAGTCTAGCTAAGGGTTTATCTATCTTGTTGATTTTCTCAAAGAACCAACTCCTCGTTTGGTTAATTCTTTGAATAGTTCTTCTTGTTTCCACTTGGTTGATTTCACCCCTGAGTTTGATTATTTCCTGCCGTCTACTCCTCTTGGGTGAATTTGCTTCCTTTTTTTCTAGAGCTTTTAGATGTGTTGTCAAGCTGCTAGTATGTGCTCTCTCCCGTTTTTTCTTGAAGGCACTCATAGCTATGAGTTTCCCTCTTAGAAATGCTTTCATTGTGTCCCAAAGGTTTGGGTACGTTGTGGCTTCATTTTCATTAAACTCTAAAAAGTCTTTAATTTCTTTCTTTATTCCTTCCTTGACCAAGGTATCATTGAGAAGAGTGTTGTTCAGTTTCCATGTGAATGTTGGCTTTCTGTTATTTATTTTGTTATTGAAGATCAGCCTTAGTGCATGGTGATCTGATAGGATACATGGGACAATTTCAATATTTTTGAATCTGTTGAGGCCTGATTTGTGACCTATTATGTGGTCAATTTTGGAGAAGGTACCATGAGGTGCTGAGAAGAAGGTATATCCTTTTGTTTTAGGATAAAATGTTCTGTAGATATCTGTCAGATCCATTTGTTTCATCACTTCTGTTAGTTTCAGTGTGTCCCTGTTTAGTTTCTGTTTCCATGATCTGTCCATTGGTGAAAGTGGTGTGTTGAAGTCTCCCACTATTATTGTGTGAGGCGCAATGTGTGCTTTGAGCTTTACTAAAGTTTCTTTAGTGAATGTGGCTGCTCTTGTATTTGGAGCATAGATATTCAGAATTGAGAGTTCCTCTTGGAGGATTTTACCTTTGATGAGAATGAAGTGTCCCTCCTTGTCTTTTTTGATGACTTTGGGTTGGAAGTCAATCTTATCAGATATTAGGATGGCTACTCCTGCTTGTTTCTTCATACCATTTGCTTGGAAAATTGTTTTCCAGCCTTTCATTCTGAGGTAGTGTCTATCTTTTCCTCTGAGATGAGTTTCCTGTAAGCAGCAAAATGTTGGGTCTTGTTTGTGTAGCCAGTTTGTTAGTCTATGTCTTTTTATTGGCGAGTTGAGACCATTGATGTTAAGAGATATTAAGGAAAAGTAATTGTTGCTTCCTGTTATTTTAGTTGTTAAAGGTGGCATTCTGTTCTTGTGGCTGTCTTCTTTTAGGTTTGTTGAGGGATTACCTTCTTGTTTTTTCTAGGGCGTTGTTCCCGTTCTTGTATTGGTTTTTTTCTGTTATTATCCTTTGAAGGGCTGGATTCGTGGAGAGATAATGCGTGAATTTGGTTTTGTCGTGGAATACTTTGGTTTCTCCCTCTATGATAATTGAGAGTTTGGCTGGGTATAGTAGCCTGGGCTGCAGTTTGTGTTCTCTTAGTGTCTGTATAACATCTGTCCAGGCTCTTCTGGCTTTCATAGTCTCTGGTGAAAAATCTGATGTAATTCTGATAGGCTTGCCTTTATATGTTACTTGACCTTTTTCCCTTACTGCTTTTAGTATTCTATCTTTATTTAGTGCATTTGATGTTCTGATTATTATGTGTCGGGAGGAATTTCTTTTCTGGTCCAGTCTATTTGGAGTTCTGTAGGCTTCTTGTATGTTCATATGCATCTCATTCTTTAGATTTGGGAAGTTTTCTTCAATAATTTTGTTGAAGATGTTTGCTGGACCTTTGAGTTGAAAATCTTCATTCTCATCCACTCCTATTATCCGTACGTTTGGTCTTCTTATTGTGTCCTGAATTTCCTGGATATTTTGAGTTAGGATCTTTTTGCATTTTCCATTTTCTTTGATTGTTGTGCCGATGTTCTCTATGGAATCTTCTGCACCTGAGATTCTCTCTTCCATCTCTTGTATTCTGTTGCTGATGCTCAAATCAATGGTTCCAGATTTCTTTCCTAGGGTTTCTATCTCTAGTGTTGCCTCGCTTTGAGTTTTCTTTATTGTGTCTACTTCCCTTTTTAGGTCTAGTATGGTTTTGTTCATTTCCATCACCTGTTTGTATGTTTTTTCCTCTTTTTCTGTAAGGACTTCTACCTGTTTGATTGTGTTTTCCTGTTTTTCTTTAAGGACTTGTAACTCTTTAGCAGTGTTCTCCTGTATTTCTTTAAGTGATTTATTAAAGTCCTTCTTGATGTCCTCTACCATCATCATGAGATATGCTTTTAAATCTAGGTCTAGGTTCTCAGGTGTGTTGGGGTTCCCTGGACTGGGCGAAGTGGGTGTGCTGGGTTCTGGTGATGGTGAGTGGTCTTGGTTCCTGTTAGTAAGATTCCTCCGTTTACCTTTCGCCATCTGGTAATCTCTGGAGTTAGTAGTTATAGTTGACTCTGTTTAGAGATTGTTCTTCTGGTGATTCTGTTATCGTCTATCAGCAGACCTGGGAGACAGATTCTCTCCTCTGAGTTTCAGTGCTCAGAGCACTCTCTGCTGGCAAGCTCTCTTACAGGGAAGGTGCGCAGATATCTTGTATTTGGACCTCCTCCTGGCCGAAGAAGAAGGCCCAAAACAGGACCTTTCTCAGACAGTGTGTTGCTTTGGCAGTTCCCAGGTGGTACAGACTCTCACCTAAGCAGACTAAATTCCTAAGTTCCTTGGAGTCCCGGGACCAAGATGGTGACCACTGCTGCTGTGGCTTAGGCCGCCTCCCCAGCCGGGTGGGCACCTGTCCTCCGGTCCGGAAGGTGGCCGGCTGTCCCCGGCCCACACAGGGTGCTGCCTCAGCGCCTCTGTGCTTCTGCCTGTTCCAGAAGCTGTCAGGTTCTCTGGCGCACCCTCTCACCTGTTCAGACTAATTTCCTAAGTTCGGCGGGTCTCGGACCAAGATGGCGACCGCTGCTGCTGTGGCTTAGGCCGCCTCCCCAGCCGGGCGGGCACCTGTCCTCTGGTCCGGACGGTGGCTGGCTGTCCCCGGCCCACAAAGGGTGCTGCCTCAGCGCCTCTGTGCTTCTGCCTGTTCCAGAAGCTGTCAGGTTCTCTGGCGCACCCTCTCACCTGTTCAGACTAATTTCCTAAGTTCGGCGGGTCCCAGTCGGTACTCTTAACTTCTGAGCCATCTCTTCAGCTCTTCCTTTTTTCTTAAGTTTCTAGTGGTGGAGAATTAAACTTAGCAGCCTGGGAATGAGCCACACTCAGGAGACAGCAGGTTTTCCCTGTTATTTCAGTATGATTGGTATAAAGGTCAGAAGAATTTCAAAGGCAAAATCAAAATTTATGTTATGAAAGTAGTTTTGCCCTATAGGTGGAACAACAATATGAACTAACTAATGCCCCCGGAGCTCGTGTCTCTGGCTGTATATGTATCAGAAGATGGCCTAGTCGGCCATCATTGGAAAGAGAGACCCCTTGGTCTTGCAAACTTTATATGCCTCAGTACAGGGGAACGCCAGGGCCAAGAAGTGGGAGTGGGTGGGTAGGGGAGTGTTGGGGGGGGAGGGTATGGGGGATTTTTGGGATAGCATTTGAAATGTAAATGAGAAAATATCTAATAAGAATAATAATAATAATTCACAAAAAAGAAAAGAAATAAAGTAATTTTAATATTTAGGCCTCTGAAAGGTCTTATGTACTCCCACTGGTCCATGAAATACACTCCAAGAGCCTATCTTCTTTACCAACAGTCAAATAGCAAAGAATTATAAATGAAGATAGCTTTATCAGTCACAACCAGGGAAGGGTGTCTAGGAACTAACTTTGCCATGAAATATAGACTTTCATGGAATAACATAGCGTTTGAGACTCAAAGGGTTGCCTTTAGATTAGGAAGTAGCCTAAGTAGAGAGAGAGAGAGAGAGAGAGAGAGAGAGAGATCAGCCATGACTGCGGAAGATAATTTTTAAAGGTAAAATCTAAATCTGCTCTATAATTCAGCTTTTTGTTCATCAAAATTATAATATGTCCATGAAATAAAGGAAGTACTCACCCCTACCCCATGAATGTAGCCTCTTCCTTTTGAGTATCCCAGGGTATGGTTTTTACCTTTTTAGTCAGTATTCTCCACTTGCTTTATACCTACACTTGAAAACACCCCTTATAACTTTTAAAAAACATAGCATATTCCATTTTAGTTCCTTCATTTTTTTATATAGAAATGGATGACCCTGCTAAATAATGAATCAGGATACTTTTAATTTACAGAGTCCCTTATTACTGGAAAGAAAAAACCTTACATTCTTCTTAAAACCAACCTTTGAAAAAGAGGTGCCCTGTGAAAGAAATCCTGGTTGAGAAAATGAGAAACAAGGAGCATTCCTGTAGGGTCCCTTCTGTGTGCTCCCCAGCAGGAACTACCCCTCCGCTGTTGATGCATGACACTCCGAAAGCTCTTGCTAAAGTCTCTCCTCATTCCTCAGAAGATGCATGAAAATCTCATTACAGGCATTCAACACCTGCTTCCTAAAAGGTCTCAAACAACGATGTCAGTTTGTTCAGCTCACTTGACAGTATGTCACGGATTTGTTGTTTGGCTCTGCTTTATTATTTTTTTTTTTTAACTTCCATATGGAATGCGATTCACAGAGAAGTGCTGTCTTGAAATAATAAGCTTCCCCTCTTTCACAAGCGGTTCTGTAGTCTGTAGTTCTCCAGGGTCACAGCTTGAAGGCACGCATTTGGTGACCCCGTATTTATTTACCAACATGTGTCAACAGGTAAACCAAGTGACATGTAACAGTGTGGCTCCTGCAGCACCTTGTTAATATGAACAGCTCAGATGTATTAGGAAGTCCTTTTCCAAATCAGAGTAATGCAAGCTGACAGGCTTCTACCTCCTTCTCGGCAGTTTCTAAGTGCTCAAAGCCTGCACAGAAAACATGGTTTAGGAGATTAGGAAGGGGTCCTTACTTACAGAGCATGGCTAAGTAGCCAGAAAGCCAACACTAAACTCAGATAGATAGATGATAGGTAGGTAGGTAGGTAGGTAGATAGATAGATAGATAGATAGATAGATAGATAGATAGATAGATATGTATATATCTATCTATATCTATATATACACAATATGAATGAAATACACAACATATGTGCACATGCACACACACATATACATATATGTATACATATACCTCTGAAGGGTAGGAAACTTTCATAGCCAGCAACACTGCTGGAGATATGTGCCTCTATTTCTCTCTGCAAACTTAGAGATATGTGTGGTCTTAATAAAAACACAGCTTCAGTTATATATAAGTATATATAGTATAAGTCATATACTATAGCATCTTGTAACAGATGTTTCTGAGTGGAGGTCATATTCCAGCAGCAGCAGCCTTTAATTTTGGATTTATTTTACTTTATGTGTATGAAGGTATTGCCTGTATGCACATATGTGTACTGAGGGCATGCCTGTTGGATCCCCCTGTAACTGGGGTCACAGATGATTGTAGGCCACCATGTAGGTGATGGGAATTGAACGCCGGTCCTCAACAAAAGAGCAACAAGTGCCCTTAACCTCTGAGCCATCTCTTCAAGCCCTATTTTAAGGATACTAAGTGGAGGGGAGGGTGTAGCTATGCCTCAAAAATCCTCCTAAAGAAAGTCTCATATAGAATAAATGACGTTTCCCCATTTGCAGACCTCACGTTATGGCCTGTCAGTCACGGGCCGCCACATACTGTTGTATATCTTTAAATCTTCTCTAGCTGTCAGAGGCATGCTCACCAGTGTCCTGCATCATTACCATCTGCTGTTGGCCTAAATATAAATTTACTCACGTTAAGGCTAATCCGGATAAACTATTTAATGTGACAGTAACTACAGCAGAATTAGTACCAAGTGCTGTGTTATTAGCATAACTAATTCTAAAGCAATATTCATTGGAACTGTGCTTTCAATGACAGGGTCATTAAATGAGCTGGTCCCAAAGGGAGGCATGGATCTAGGAGGCCACGGGCTTACTGTTTTCAAACAATTAAGGCATTAGCATTTTTATGGATTCTAAGCAACTGTAGGTAGGTCATACCACTGCAGATTATTTTCATTCATACACAGAATTGCCCGGTTATGAATGGTATTTTTATGATAACCCAGCAGAAATGCAAACTATTCAGACTCCACAAGAAAAAAGTCACCTTTGTTCTAAATGAGGTCTCTATAGAGCCCTGAGGTCTGGGAAGGTAGCTCAGTAGGTAAAATGCTTTCTGTGTAAGCCAAAGAGATTGAGTTCAGGACGGATGAACTCACGTAACCCGAGTGTTCCTACAGCAAGATGGAAACAGAAACTAGAGATGCTCAGACACTCACAGGCTGGGTAGCCTGGCATATGTAGCAGTGAAAAAAAAAAAAAACACCTCAAGTAAGGTCAGAGGTGAGGTTTTCCTCTGACCTTTGCCCACACACCATATCATGCTCCTGCCCACACTCATACACACAAAGAGACACTTACAAAGATTTATTTTAAAAAATGGGGACGGGTGTTGCTTAATTTCAAGCAAGGAAGGAAATAGACTTCACACAGATTGCCTTTGTGCCTAACTCCATCTTTTGTGAGTGCCAGTCGTTCAGACACTTTGATCCTGAGAGAACAGCATCAGGATCATTACTCGGCAACCATTTCAAAAATGCAAATTCTCAGGCCTTTCCCAAGACAGCCGAATCAGACACTGTGTAGGTGCTGCCAGGCCATTGTGTTTCAGAAAGATCTGCAGGGACTCTGATGCATGCTGGAGTGGGGCACAGCTGAGGATAATCCACCTGTGGATGCCAGCAATCAGAATCTCAGCTCTCCTAGAACTGTAGCATCATTTAGACTACAGAGAGCACGTCACTGGTGACCCGTTCTCTATGCTTAATTGTCTCACATAACAAAAATATGTGAGGCTTAGGAACTTCTCCCACACCTCTGTGAGGCAGTCTTCATATTTGTCTTCTCTAGAGTGCCAATTTCAAAGACTGTATTTCAGAACCATCCAACCTACTGACCAGTTCTACAGTGTCAGGCGAGTGGAGGATGGGCCATTAGATTAATGGGAAAGAAGTTATCTAATTTCCCACCTTCTTCCCTCTTGAGGTCAAAAGGCCCAAGAGGATTGGCCAATTTTAAGAGTCCCCAGATCTGACTGTCCTAGGCTCTGGCACATGGCCACTCACCTATAGAGAGGTCAGAAAACAAATAAAAACGTAGACTTTCCAACTGCATCATTGTCCAGGAGAAATGTCCTGAGCCAGCAGAAAAGCCTAAAGAGTTAATGGTGTGGAACAAATAGCTCACAGGGGTGTGTGTGTGTGTTCAAGACACTTAAAAAAATCTCATCAATTATGATAAGGTCAAATCATAAAGTTTACATGGGCTATTTACATTTTGTTGATTAAGTAGTTTAAAATTTTATGTCAAAAGCATCACAAATGTATACATATTATATATGGGGAAAGAGAAATGATCTAATTGATCTTTTTCCCAGGTGCCCCTGCAACCTTTACCATGAATGTCACTCCTCTCCCACCACGTGGGACCCTGACAAGAAATGGCAACAAGGGAAACAGCCAGGGAGCATATCCTAGGAGTCCATGGGCTCCTTGAAATTCTAAATCCTAATTAAAGCATACTGCAGTCAGTCTGTCTGCTTGCAGCTTCCCATCTCCCCATCTTCCCCCAGTGGGATCTCTTCTTAAATGTACAGAGGAATAATTAAAAGAATATGCTTTGGGGAGCCAAGGACGGTTATCATAGAAAATGGAGGAAAAAAAAGTGTTCCAGAATGAGGAAAGATTGCAGCCAAGAGTAATGCACCCAAATTCACAAAGGACCCTCTCTGCTTTGGGCATATTTGTTTTAAATGTCGCTCTTTGAAATGTATTATAACAACTCACAAATTGAAGTAAAGCTTCAAGAACATCAACATTTGTAATGTGGAAGAAACATTACAAAGATACTGGAAGCAAACATCTTAAAGAGGAATTCTAGTTTCAGATATTCAGTGTAGATTTTAATGGAGCTGTTGATAACCCTGTTATCTAACAAGGTTCTACCCATGGAGTACATTAAGCTTCTTGGCTGTAGTCAAAACTGGGTGAAAACCAAGGGTGTGTACACATTGTGCTTGATAAAAAATGCTCCTTATTTAAAGTATTAAGAGTGGCCATTATGTTCAAGGACAAAGTTTCTATCCTCTCAGTAAACTTGATCTAGGAAGAATAAAATGTTTAAAGAGTTTTTAAGTTCCACCAGGGACACAGGATGCTCTCAACATTTTTGTTTAGAACAATATCAAACTTAAAAGCTGATTTTAACACTTTTACACATCAATAACAATTAGTTGTCTCTTTTTTTTTTCTATTGAATAACTGGTGACTACTATTGACTATGTAAATATAGACAATACTCAGAAAATTTGAAATAAAAAAGGAGACAAATCATTCAGAAGATTCTCTTAGTTGATGTCGATTGGTTGATTAGTTGGTGGTTGAGAAAGGGTGTTAGTGTGCAGTGCTGGCTGCCCTGGAATTCAAAAGAAGCAGACTTCCTCTCCTTCCCAAACAATGGGATTAAAGGCAGGAACCTCCGAAACCATCCAAGAAGTGATATTCATATATTTTCTCTCTATATATAAAATCCTCTGTCCATCTGTTTATCTGTCTGTCTGTCTAGCCACCTACCTATCTGCTTATCTATCATCTACTTATCTATCTACTCTATTTCTTTGAGAACTTCATCTATGAGCCCTGCATCTACATTGTTTCTATTCTCCCTCACCCTCAACTCCTTTTATGTCCTCCACAATGCCTAACCAAAACCATGACATCAGGTTTAAATGTTGTGTGTGTGTGTGTGTGTGTGTGTGTGTGTGTGTGTGTGTGTGTGTGTGTATTGTTGTTGTGGTAGTTGTGGTTGTTGTATTTACAGTCTGCCAAATCTCTTTAGTATTGCTTACATTTAGTATTGTTGAGGACTGATAAGGTTTAATTAAATCTCAGCAAGTAACTATATGACCTTGAAATTGTCTTAACTAGTCTGAACCCAACAGCAGAAGTCCTGATTCCTTAGTTTTTAGGATGGCTTTAAGGATGCAGTAAACAATATCCTAAAATATGTTGGAAATACAAGGGTTTTTTTAATGGAAATTTTATTCATTTACATTTCAACTGTTACCCCAATTTCCCCTTCACAAACCCCTTATCCCATCTCCCCTACCCCTGCTTCTGTGAGGGTGTTCCCCCATGCACCCACCCACTACTACCTCACCATCCTAGCATTCCCCTACACTGGGGCATCAAGCCTACACATGATCAAGGGCCTCCCCTCCCATTGATGCCAGATAAGGCCATCCTCTGCTACATATGTAGTTGGGGCCATGGGTTCTCGTTGGTTGGTGGTTTAGTCCCTAGGAGCTCTGGGGGAAGATTGTACTTATTAATCGTTTTTATATCTACATTTTATATGTGTGTATGTATACACATACACACACACACACATATATATAGACATATATATTTAAAATATACATTTCAAAACATAAAACCCAAAGTTTCCGGGAACCCACTCTGCATACCAGACTGGCTTTGAACTCAGAGACCCACCTGCCTTTGCCTCCCAAGTGTTAGGATTAAAGGAGCCTGCTGCCACTTAGGGTCTAAGGCCAGGCCCACTGGACACAGAGCTTGGCTGGGAGGAGGGAAGCTTAACCTGGAGGTCAGCGATCAGGGAGGGAGCAAAGAACACACAGGGCAAACAGCTGGGAGGTGGGGGGGGGGGACTAGTCCGTTTATTTGTGGAGAGGGGTCTCTTGGACAAGGTTTATGTGGTTCTGCCCCTGTGGCCAGGGCAGGGGTGCTAGAAGAAGCTACGTCTGCATATTCGGGTTTTACGGGGTGGGGTGGAGAGGGACTTGGTAAGGTCAAACAAGGGGTGAAGCATAGGAACTTTCAGGGTAATAAATTCACACTAGGGTTTATAGCGGGTGAGCCAGCTTTAAAGTGCCAGGTTGAGACGGGGGAGGGACCCAACTCCTACTATCCTCATATTTGAATTATCCAGGCTGAAGCTTCTTCGTTGACCTTCCCTCCAGAAACATAGGCATTATGGTCCCACAACACCTGTCTTAAAACCCAATCGTTTAAGCCACTCTAAATTCTCTAAGTTACAGGGAAGCTTAAAGATTATAGGATCCATGATTCTTAGCATCTTGTTGACATAGCAGGACTTTAATTAATGGCATGGTCTCTTGTGTCTTCTTCTTTTCAATCGGCTATCATCTTCCAAGAGTCCACCTTTCATTCAGGCTCCACAGAATCTCTGTTCCACGCCTTGATGAACACACTGCTACATATATTACAATCTCTTCTGAGGTCCTAGGGCATACTGCATTGGCTGTCTTTCGATAGACTCATCCAGTCTTAGGTAAAGAACACACAAGGCCCAAGCCTTACCTTCATCGCTTTTTAGATGTTTTCATTTCATCTCTCTAACCCTGAGAGTTATAGATCTTTTTAAAATGGCTTACAAATGATACTTCGGAAGCCCTTGCTTGGCTGTGCCTGACTTCTCCAAGAACTGTCACCTGTATACATCGTCCCCAAACCTCCTCTCACAAACCTTGTCTGCCCTGAAGTTCTCCTACACAGGTCATAAGCTATTCCCCGGCGACCATGCTTCCTTTAAGTCTCCCTCCCCACTCTTTATACAGACGCATGTTTGTTTCCAGAGCTTTGAAGGCTCCCGTTATCCTCACTAAATAGACTGAAGCGCCTCCACATGAAATGGGCTGCCACGCTGAGTCGGTCGTGAGCTACCTTGACTTACCTCTATTGAAGAATTTCAGAATGATCTTGAAACAGGTGGATGAACTGATAGTGGTCCAAACTTCCCTTCTGTTGTGATTTGGGATATTGAATCATTTGAGATAAGGACATATTAGCCTAGAATGGAGAAATGAAGGAAAGAAAAAAAGACCAGAAAGTCAATGACAGATATATTTGTTTGGAAAGCATAGCATAATGGGTTGTGTCTGTGATCCTAGTACCTGAGAGAACAAAGCAAGAAGATCCTAAGATTGAGGCTAGCCTGGGTTATACAGGAGTTCCAGGCCATTCTGGGCTATTTAAGGAGAACCCATCTCAAAACTCGAGCAAAACCACCCACTGCAATTGTCACCCTGATATTCTTACTTCATCCCCTTTTCTTCCCATAGTGGAGAATATCTGTTCCCTGTTGACAGGCTGATGTTCCTGACAGATAAGAGAAAATGACTCTACATTGCATGAGAATTTGTTTTAAGAGAGTTGTGTCGCATAGGGCACCTGATTTCTGCCAGTTTGTTGGAGTCTTTGAAATAAACTATTCTGCCTTCTCTTTTACTGAATTTCTGGTAGCTGCACTTCACCTTGTTGTGTTTTTTCCCTTTACACCAATTTAGCTTAATGCTAAAGATACCTTCAAATTCGAAGAAGGCGTCTGCCCTTCCCTAACCTGCTCCCCCCACCCCACACACACACACACACGTTTGGTAGTAGACTGAGATGACAACAGGCACACAGAGGAGAAAACCAGTTAATTGCCTGCTGTCAGAGTTGTTTTAGGTGACTTTGTACTCCTCGGATTTGAGATCAACATGAACTGAGAATTCAAATAGCAACAAAAAACCTGGGGTTTGCTAATGCCAGGAATGACTCATCCGGTGAGAACTGCATTGTATTGATAATACAATGTAGAGGGAAGGAAAAGACAGTGTTGTCTGCTCTCTTTGTGTTTCTGACCTTGAGCAGGATTGTAACTTGTTTGTTGCAGAAGTTGAGCATCTAATGTGCTGTTGCACCTGTTAGTTCTTGTGTACTAAATGGCAAAGCACTTGCAGATCTGTGATTGCTTTGTGGGTGAAATATTTTCTGCAATCTGGTGAACTGGCTTTTTAAAGACAATGTACTCAATTGTGTTCCATGCATCCCTTAGCTCTCAAAAGTGTGCTTCCTTGTGCCATTTCAATACTCTGATCGTCATTACATCTTAGGACATGTCTGGCTTTGTATTTTCAAGGTAACATTATGATTTTTTTTTTAAACAGAGACCATGAACCAGGCAACTCCTGCCAGGAAGCTGGAAGAGGTTCTTCATCTTGCAGAGCTCTGCATAGAAGTCCTACAGCAAAATGAGGAGCATCATGCTGAGGTGATGACCTCTAGCCAAAGCATAAGGTTCTCCCAAGGGCTTTGCTATGGACGGGGTAGCAGTGAAAGATAGCCCGACAGGAGTTGGACAGGAGTCTCAGTATGTAGCTGGCCAAACATAAACCTATCCTGGAAAACTCTGTGTGTGTGTGTGTGTGTGTGTGTGTGTGTGTGTGTGTGTGTGTGAGAGAGAGAGAGAGAGAGAGAGAGAGAGAGAGAGAGAGGTTGTTGTATCTGTTTTTGACAACAATCACATAGTAAGGACATGAGAAAGCTTGGGAGCTATGCCCCCAAGTTATATAAACAATAGATACCAAAGATGGAGCACACCCATGTTGGGATGCTAAACAAGTTGGGAGGTTTTTTTTTTTTGTCCTATGATATGATCATTTTGTTTGAAAATGTGGGACAGTGAACATTAATCAAAAACATTCATGATTTTGTAACTGACTGATATCTTCCTTTTTGTATCACATTTTCTATATGTTTTCATTAAATCTCTGGGTTTTATCGTTTTTGTTTTGTTTTTGTTTTTGTTTTTGTTTTTGTTTTTGTTTTTGTTTTGTCATGCTTGGAGGGAACCCAGGCATTATTAGACCCCTATTACCAGCCAATATCTTTAAATCCTACTACATATTAACATTTTCTATAGACCCACAGTGGTGTCACTGTCTTGATATCCTAAGACTTAAAACTCTCTACTCAGCAGTTGTGAGTACAGAGAGAATTTCCTGGTTTTGGGCTGAATGGAGGAGATGTGTAGAATTAAATAAACACCATAAATGTTGGTGTCCTCACTGTGCTTTTAGTTTTGAGGAAGCAGATGAAACGAGCTGAAAGAAAGCAGACCAGATACATGTGAATTTATAGAATATTTATGCTTAATAGAATCTAGTTCTCAGTAAAATATGAGAAACTGCAGGACCTATATTTAAGCAAATTCTTGGAAAAAAAGTGTTCATGAAGCCTTGCTATAGATAACTAAGATTTATTGTATCTGGTTATAAATATGATCATTCAAAACATCTGCTTTTAGCTCACACTGTGGAATCTAGTTTTTAGCTTGCATCTGTCATGTGTGAACTTGTTATGGATATTTTATTTTAAACTGAAGAAACAGCTGCTTCAATAATTTGAAATGAATTCCCAGGAGGGTGTTTTCTGGGCTAGAATCACGGCCATGCTACAAAGAAAATATCATATGATAAAAATATAGGTATGTTTCGTTGTCTTTGTCTTGCTCTGAAAGAGATTATCATCAGAGTCTAAGGCCCTTCTAAATTGTTTTTAATCTGACCGAACATCCTATTTCAGAATGTGTTGCCACCAAACAGGTACAGCTAATGTTCCCATATATTTTGTGGAAATTAAAATGTAGTGTTTGTAGTACAGTCAATGTAGTCACTGAAAAATGCTTGCTAAAAGTATAATTATCGTATAGATGCTGTTTGTTTTTTACTCTGTAACCTACAATTGACTTCCCTGAAACATGGCACAGAAACACCACTGTGCTCCCTGCTGCAGTGCAATCGGAACTATTCTGGTGGCTTCTTTACAAATACTCTGTAACACGGTGCCATTTTTCTATTCTGCTTACGCTCCAAATTTTTGGAATCCCTCAGGGAAGAGAGGTGAGTAAACCTGTTTCCTCTTTATCTTTGCATAAGACAGCCCTCTAATGTGACTGAGAAGCAGGACCCGCTCTGACGGTTGTCATTTTGAAGTCAACTGAGGCTTTCCTTGGAATGCAAGACTTTCCTCTGTAGCCTTTGCTACTCAGTTAGGAGACTGTGTTTAGTTAGAAGTCACATGCATAATTAATGTCTTCCATCCCAAGCAAGACACCAGGCAAGGAATTGGAAATTTTGGCTTTTTTGTTTTGTCTTGCAATTAATTTTTTAAAATCTTTTTTATTTTCTCCTTTCCATTAGATCTTCCTTCTGAGCTGTACTGGAGAGTGAACTGATCTAATTTCAAAGTCATTTCCAGAGTGTGTTAGTGGAGGGCACTCTACACGGAGATGCTCCGGCCAGTTTCATTACTCCAGACTGCAGCTAGGCTCCCTCTGCTCTTCAGCTCCTCTGAGGAGGTTAATGTATTTGCCTGGAGGCGACCTCCAGGCGGCTCGGGCTCCCACTCTCCCTTTCACTCTGCCTCCCTCCTCTGTCCCAGTGCACTCAACGGGACTAAGTGGCTGTTTCCCTCTTGCACAGTTCCTCCGTTAAGCAGGTGTCCAGCCATTCACCTCCTTGTCAGGAACTTGATTGAAAGGCAGTCCCTCCTCCTCTGGAGGCCTCTTGACCTCTCCTGGCTTTTCTCCCTAGAAAGCTGATTTTAGCTCTTTTTCAGCAAAATCTTTTAAGACTCTCTCAAACATTTCAGGGAGCAGGCTGTGCTGGATCAGAGATTTCAAACAAACGAATCTAGCAGTTCTTCATCCAAAAGCCATTCCCTCTGACCAGTGGGAAATGCCTCCCAGGCAAACTACTAGTTCTAATCCACTACCTGTGCATGCAGATGTGTGTGTGTGTGTGTGTGTGTGTGTGTGTGTGTGTGTAGACCAGAGGTTGAAATCAGGCATCTGTCTTCCTCAGTCACTCCTCGTCTTGTTCTTTGAAACAAGGTCTCCCACTAAATCTGGAGCTCACATATTTGGGGTAAGCAGGATGAATGACAATGTTCAGTGAGCTACTTGTTTCTGCTTCCCAATTGGCAGGCACAGAGCTTTGCCCTTGGCTTTTTATGTGAATGCTAGCAAGGCAGTCTTAGTTCTGCATACTTGGGCAGCAAGCACACACTTAATAGCAGAGCTTCCAATCTACCTTTTCTTACTGGTTTTGATTTGGGTTATTGGTAGTTGTTGTTGTTGTCGTTACACATTTTCAGGTTTTTTGGAGATGAGGTCTTACTATGATCATGACCAATTTACCCAGTCTCTGGATTCCAGGCATACTCTACTATGTCCAGGAAAGAGTGAGAGTAGAGGAACAATTCTGGGTCAGAGTTTTTGACTGTGGGATGGCAACCCCATCCCTCCACTTAGTGCCCTGCCTTTCTACTATTCGTGGACTCTTCAAGTTCCCTCTCCCCACTGTAGGGCATTTCATCTAAGGTCCTCCCTTTGAGTCCTGAGAGTCTTCCATAATCCAGGTCTCTGGTAGATTCTAGAGGGTCCTCCCACCTCCTACCTCCTGAGGTTGCATATTTCCATTCATTCTGCTGGCCTTCAGGGCTTCCCTCCTTTTTCCCTCTCCCACCAACATCCCTCCCTCTGCCCTCTGATTTCTTCTCACTCCCAAGTGGGATTGAGGCATCCTTTGGCTTGTTAACCTTCTTGAGTTTTGTGGATTGTATCCTGGGTATTCTGTACTTTTTTTTTCTTGGCTAATATCCACTTATTTGTGTGTACATACCATGCATATCCTTTTGGGTCTGAGATACCTCACTCAGGACTGTCTGAAGGCAGAACAGAAGGGGAAATGATGACTGGACTGTAAAAAAGAGTACTGTCTGGCCTTAAACCCATAATCCCTCCTGTTTTATTTCCTTCAGCTTCTTGCTTGCTTGTGTATATCACCACACAACTACTTTTTGCATTAATGTGGATGTTCCAGGTTTTAAATTTAGGCCCCTAATTTGTTATATAGATAGAGATAATCTTGATCCTCCTGTCTCCACCTCCCTACTTTGGGATTTATAAGCACAGATCATGATACCATTTTTTTCTTTTCTCTTTTATATATATATATATATATGGATGGTAGTGGCAACAGAACTCAGGGCTTCATGCACGTTAGCTAGGCATCTCTAGCCACCTACATCATTTTCATTGCTATAGTTCTGACAGTATTTTTTCAGGTAGTGCAATGCTTTTTGCTTTGGTGGGGTTTGCTCAATATTGCTTTGGCCATTGTTTCCAGTTTTTGTTTGGGTTTTATGGTTTGTTGTTTGTTTGTTTCTTTCTTATAGTTTCCTAAGAATTGGGGGAAATTTTATATTTTGGTATTAACCCCCTCACAGATACACAGCATCCACATATTTTATTTTCTCATAGCCTTGAGTTATCCCTTCCCTCTGTGAACTGTTGCTTTGCTGAGCGTTCGATCTTTTATGTGATAGAATTCTGTTTGTCTGTGTTTTGCTTCTGCTTCCTGTGATCTTCAAGACCTCCCCTGAACATTTCCCTGTTCTAACATCTGACTCGGCTTCTTCCGTTTTCTTCTAGTGTCTACATAGCTTTGCCGTGGCTGCTTTTGTATCTATGTGTCTAATTCACTTTGAGTTGGTTTCCATAGCTGATGAGAGCATGGGACTCTAGCTTCATGTGCATATCTAGCTTTTTCAGTTCCATTTATTTTTTAAAGTTTTTTTTTTCTCCAATATATGTTTTTAGTACCCTTTGCTGGAAATCAGTGGACTCTGAGTGCAAGTTTTCTTCTAAATAATCTGTTCTGTTCCATTGATGAATGTCCATTTATTTGCCATTTATTTATTTATTATTCTATGTGCACGCATGCTGGTGTGCATAATCAGAGACCAGAGGACGGGCTGCCAGGAGTTGTTTCTCTCCTTCCACGATTCGTGTTACAGGAACTCAGGTCATCAGAGCTGGCGGCAAGCTCCTTTCCCTGCTGAGCCCTCTCACCTACCCCTTTGTCTCTTTTTCATGCCCATGCCATGCTGCTTTAATTACTATGACTTAGTCTACTTTGAACTCAAGCAGTATAATATCCCATGCTTTGTCCTTCTTGTTTGCACTTGCTTTGGCTACTTGGAGGTTTGTGTGTTTTTTTTGTTGTTGTTGTTTTGTTTTTTATGGGGTTTTTGTTTGTTTTGTTTTGTTCTGTTCTGTTTTGTGGTTCCACATGAACTATAGAAACATTTTCATAGTTTGATGAAGAAAGTCATAGGTGTTGTGAGAGTCATGGCATTAAATATGTAGCCAGCTGTCTTAGTTAGGTTTTCCATTGCTGTAAAGACACAACATGACCAAGGCAACTCTTATAAAGGAAAACATTTAATTGAGGCTGACTTACAGTTCAGAGGTTCAGTCCATTATCATCAAGGTGGGAAATATGGCAGTGTGCAGACAGTCATGGCCTGAAGGAGACGAGAATTCTACATCTTGATCTGAAGGCAGCCAGAAGAGGGTATCTCTTCTGCACTGGGTGGAACTTAAGCATAGGAGCCCTCCAAGGGCTGTCTACATAGTGACACACTTCCTCCAAACCCACACCTGTTTCACCAAGGCCACACCTTCTAACAGTGCCACTTCCCATGGGCCAAGCATATTCAAACCACCACACTATCTTTGGATGATATGGGCATTTTAACATCATTTCTACTGATATGTAAACGTGGGACATCTTTCCAGTTACGTCCTCCTCTATTTTCATCCTCAGTGTTTCAGATTTCACTGAAGAGGTCTTTTACCTCTTTGTTTAAATTTACTTGTATATATTCAATTTTTAAACTTATAAGAACAAAGGTAACATTTTAAAATAACATATGTTCTGAAATATCTTCACTTCTTTTAAATTATTTTAATATTTATATCTAGATTAAAAATTATTATCAAAATAATGAATTAAAAGAATTATGAGGAGCTAGCAACATATTATGGTCCACTCTACTGACTTCTACTAAAATATGGATTTCCATATTGTTCTGTGTATGTTTATGTATGTGTATTTGAGGGCCAAGAAATACAGTAATTATCAAATTGTCTCTAGAGTTTTTATAGTAACTCACAAATTTTAGCATTGTAGACTAATCTTAGGAAAAAAAAAAGAGTCATTTCAAAGTCAAATTATCTGTTTTTGCTCAATGTAGAATGATCCTCCTTATTTGTACTAAATTATATATTATGCACTCCAAAGATCAAAGCAATCAAAATTCTTAGACTTCTGATAAATTAGGAAATATGTAGATAAGTCATGTGATAATAAATGCTTATGGCAAGAAAAAAATCAAGGTACAGTAACAGTGTTCTGATATACAAAGTAAAGGGAGGATGGATGGACAGATGGATGGATGACAATGGACAGCTAATATGCTCTGCATAGTTACTTAAGAAAACTATATCATTTCTCGCTTACATACTGGCTCTCCAAATAAAATAATTATACCAAATGAGCAATTTGGGAGACTAACTAAGATAATACTTATAAAACTTCTAGAGCAGGACTTTAACCCACCAAACCTTTTAAATTCATATTGGGGATTTTGTTTTTCATTTTTCACTTGTTTGTTCTTAAGGTAGGTTCTCACTCTGTAACCCACACTGGCCTTAAACTCAGATTCTCCCACTTCAGCCTCCCCATTTACAGGCATGGGTCACCATGAGTACCTTGGACATTATTTATAAAGCACATTAACTCACTATCTGTACATGTACAATGTATTTTTGTAATTAAAGATAATAACATTCATTTGTATTTGTACAGAGAGAAATTTCCATGTTGATTTATTTTCACAATAACCCAGAGGCTAGAGGCTATTGTTTTTATTGATTTATAGACTAGAAGTAGAAATCCAGGCGGAGAAGTGATGTGCTTCTGACTACTCTAATCTTGCCTCTAAGTTCAGAAGCTCGATGCCTTACTTCCAGGCTCAGGGTTCATGCTTAGCTCCCTCCATTTTAAACAACTTTGATGCCAAACCAATGGTGGTAGTGCAATCCTTTAATCCCAGCACTTAGGAGGCAGAGACAAACAGACCTCAGTTCTAGGCCAACCAACATGGTCTACAGAATGAGTTCCAGGATAGCCAGAGATACACAGAGATAAGTTGTCTCAAAGAAGAAGAAAAAACATTTTTTTTCAACTGCTTAGAGTAAAAGTGACAAAGCTTTCAAAGTATTATCAGCCTGTCACATATATTATAGTTATCATTCAAAGCTGATTTATATGTTCCTCTTAAGCACATTGATAAGCTATTGCCTTCTGCCTCCATCAGATCATTTACAGTAAATCATGACTTAGCATTAGAGCCAAGACAGATTTAGAATTGTTCTTGTGACATCTCATAGGTGTCTTACCAATAGATGCTTTTCTGAGAGAGGTTTCCTCCAACCCAGTGAGACTCTCCTATTGAGCATCTGATACCTCATGAGGTGGAACCCTGGAGGGAAACAGTACAGTCTATTTTCTTCCCCTCCAGTCCAGTCAGAACAGCTACCTCTAATAGGATGGGCAAGAGAAAGGAAGGACAGGTCACGGTGAGGCTGATCCTGTGCTTGAAAGAAACTCCCACTTTTGCTTAGATCTTCAGCTAGTGGTTGAGGAGTTAGCTCAGTGGTTTGAAGCCTTCCTGCTCCTCCAGAGAACCACATTTTAACTCCCAGCATCCATGTTAAGTAACTCACCAAAGCCTATAAGCCCAGCTACAGGAGATCTAATGTTCTTTTTTTTTTTTTCTGGGCACTATAAAACCACCTTGAGTATGTACCATACTCATAGCATGTACTTACCCAGACACAAACATACATATAAACTTAATTAGTTAATTAATTAAAAGACTGGTTGCTCAGTACTTTCTCAAGTCATCAGTGAGATGTACACCACATCTTGACTTACATTCACAAGACAGACTTCATCCAAATTACAATTCGAGGCATAAACAATACTTCTTTAAAATATAATGAAGTTTTATAGTGAGTAGGAAAAGCATAAAGGTATGTGTGTGTGTATATATACATACATACATACATACATACATATATACATATATATATACATACATACATATATATATATATATATATATATATATATATATATATATATATTCATTCCATTATTTTTCATTCCCAGCCTGGCTCTCTTTTCCAAGTTAGCTTTAAAATGAGCTTTCAGAATATGTCTGAGAGCACTGAAACAATGCAGAGCTAACACGGCTGCTAGGTTCTTAATTTTAGCCTTCTATGAAGGTATTGGCTGTGAACAGGAAGTGAGATTCTTTGAGCGTGTCTCTTAACAGGACTGAATTCTGACTAGCATTTCTACTCTGCTCTGCTCAGTGAGGAATCTCAGGTTCTACTTCACATTGTCACAAATCTAACTTCAAAGGGCAAGAACAAGAGATATAAAATAAATCAATAAATACTACTATTAAATATTATTTATTCACTATTTATTAGTATCAGTAAGTTATGTTATTAGATGTTTTTATATATTATTATATATTGTTAGAGTAGGTATATATAATATATATCCAGCAAATGCTCAGAGGTAATCACTGCATGTGATAATCTGCTGGATTTATGCCGTTATGCAGTATAACATGCCTGAACAAATTCCTCACTTATATATGTATCACAATATTGAGGAAAACATTAAATTGTCTATCACTCTTAAGTCTATTTATATAACATTTTCTAGTATAATTCAGCTTTTGTTTGTTTACTTGATGCTAATTTGCTATATGGTGACTTTTCTTAACATGCTTTTTCTGACACCTATGATTTTAAAGCCATTTTTACTACAAAAAATTTAAAATCATATTTCAGAATTTTGCAACCCCGTCTTTCAGCTTTGTCACTCATCTTTTTCTGATTGAACCTAATACATACTTAAATAAATACAGTTCAGAAACTAAGTGAGTGATTCTCAGGCTGCAGGATTTAAAATTCTAAATAAATAGTCTTAACAGAGAGAATAATAAAAATGCATCAGAGAAATTTTCATGTTTTAGATTGGCTTAAAAATGATGATATTGGGCCCCAGAGATGCCTCAGTGGGTAAGGGACTTGCTACACAAGCATGGGACCTGAGTAGAGATTCCCAGAGCCACAGAAACAACAGGCAAGTTTGACAGACACCTGCAATCCCAGCTCTCTAGAAACAGAGGCAGGGATCCCCAAGAGCAACCCAGGGAAGTAGCTAGCCATACGGGAGAGCTCTAGGTCCAAGTGGGAGACCCTGCCTCAACACATATGGTAGAGAGGGATCAAAGAAACCTATAGGCCTATACGTGCATATCCATACATGTCCACCACACACACAGGAACAAGATGTTGATAGCAACTGGGACTCAGTAGACAAATAAGAGCAAGACTTAAAAGATGACACACAGGCACACACACACAAAATGATTTTAAAATTCTCCATAGTGTATGAAAACTTATTTAAGATTACTTATAATCATAGATAGGCAAAGTAAAACAAAACTGAGAACAGAAGCATCCCCTATTATTTTTTGAGAACTGTCTAAAAGCAGAGTATTATTTTTCTCTTCCTAAAAGAATATAATTTTTTAAACTTTTTAAAATTATTTATTATATATGTATATATATGTATGTATTATATAGGTGTATATATGTGTATGTATATATGTATACATATATGTGTGTTTCATACAGTCATATGTATGTGTATATAAATGTATATAAATGAGTACACTGTAGCTGTCTTCAGACACACCAGAAGAGGGCATCGGATCCCATTGTAGATGGTTGTGACCCACCATGTGGCTGCTGAGAATTGAACTCAGGACCTCTGGAAGAACAGCCAGTGCTCTTAACTGCTGAGACATCTCTCCAGTCCCAAGAAGCATAATTGTTTTAAAGTGATTATTTTCATTACCAGTCATAACAGCCCTGACCAAATACAAAGTGAAGAACAGACCAGGCAAACGCTGTCTTTAACAGTGTTCACAATCTGAGAACCAGACGTGTACTCACGTAAGCAGCACTGTGTCCCATGAAGTAAAGCCATTCCATCTCAGGGAACTGTCCAGGGGCCTATTTCACACCGGCAGTCCAGATGTCCTCTCTAGGGAAGTAAGGCTCAGACCTGGAACATGGAGGCCATGGGGCGTTGTCAGCTAGATGATAAGGCTTTCAGATTTTGTTGTATGTTGGTTAGATGAGATGGGCCTTTAACTTGGGCAAGACTATGATCTAGTTATGTTCTTAAACAGTAAAACAATGACTGGTGGCTGTTTGGTGAGTGGACAGGAGTAAACCTGTTCCTAGAGAGCAGTTTGCAATGTATGAAGACTCTGAAATGCCCATTATCCCCATCATATTTAGAAGCACTCCCTAAGGAGCTCTGAACACTCACTTTTCCTCACTGTGAGCTTAGTAGCAGGCAGGAAGAATGCAAGAGAAGGGAGGCATAGAAGGCACAGCAGTTCAAACTGGAAGCCAGACAGAGAGTCAAGCTACTTCCTACCACCTGAAGTTTCTAGACCTTCCCAAAATAGCAGCACCAGCTTGACACTAAGCTTCCAACACATGTCTCTTGTTGAGATACTTCATCTCCAAACTGTAATAAAACAATCAGGGTAAATAAAACAAGATAAATTCAGGATTTATTTGTAAAGCTCTTACCACACTATCCTTGGGTATCTGAAAAATTGGGGGGAAAGTCTTCTTAAAGGGGCAGTGGTTTTAGAAGACAGTGTATTCTCATAGTAGAATGCCATGCTATCATTAAAGACAAAAATTGAAGGAAGTCATCCTACAGTATGATGCCAAATATGTTAGTATCCTATTCATAAAAAAGGAGATATTCACATTAGTTGTGTGTAATTTTTAATATATACAAGAATTTTCCTTTTGTTTTTATAATATACATTTTCCTATAGTTTATGTCTATGGCTTCTAAAGAAATAAATGCCTACTTTAAGTTTCATTCATCAATGGCAAATTTGTTATTGTATATTGTAATACCCATAACATTCCTTACCTTAAAAGTTTTATGTTTTATGAAACTCAAGGAGAATGAAGACTGAAGTGTGGACACTATGCCCCTCCTTAGATTTGGGAACAAAACACCCATGGAAGGAGTTACAGAGACGGAGTTTGGAGCTGAGATGAAAGGATGGACCATGTAGAGACTGCCATAGCCAGGGATCCACCCCATAATCAGCATCCAAACGCTGACACCATTGCATACACTAGCAAGATTTTATTGAAAGGACGCAGATGTAGCTGTCTCTTGTGAGACTATGCCGGGGCCCAGCAAACACAGAAGTGGATGCTCACAGTCAGCTAATGGATGGATCATAGGGCTCCCAATGGAGGAGCTAGAGAAAGTAGCCAAGGAGCTAAAGGGATCTGCAACCCTATAGGTGGAACAACATTATGAGCTAACCAGTACCCCGGAGCTCTTGACTCTAGCTGCATATATATCAAAAGATGGCCTAGTCGGCCATCACTGGAAAGAGAGGCCCATTGGACTTGCAAACTTTATATGCCCCAGTACAGGGGAATACCAGGGCCAAAAAGGGGGAGTGGGTGGGCAGGGGAGTGGGGGTGGGTGGATATGGGGGACTTTTGGTATAGCATTGGAAATGTAAATGAGTTAAATACCTAATAAAAAATGGAAAAAAAAAAGTTTTATGTTTTATCTATCATACTTCTTTGTGACACTGAAGCATGCTGCACATGTTTTCGGGAGCATAGTGTTTGTCCATGCTTCTAACAAGTCGTCCATCTCTCCTTTACTTCCTGCAGGCATTTGCCTGGTGGCCTGACTTGTTGGCCGAGCATGCAGAGAAGTTTTGGGCTTTATTCACAGTAGACATGGATACTGCGCTGGAGGCCCAACCTCAAGACTCCTGGGATAGCTTTCCCCTTTTCCAGCTGCTTAATAATTTCCTCAGAAATGACAGTGAGTACTTACGTTTCCTTCCTACATGAAATGCCAAGGGATGGGTGGATGCCATCATAGATACACACGTATTTAGCCCAAGCTTGATCTCACTAAGAGTCAGCATGGGGATCGAGAGAGCTGCTTGAGCTTCTCTGAGTCTATGATGTCATAGCCTATGGCAGATGATTCCTCCTATCAGTCACTGAACTGCAGAACAGCCACTACACAGAGTAGACAAGTTTTTCATTGTACCGTAAGGATCAGAAAACCTATGACGTCTGGCATTGGCAGAATCCCTGAGACTGCATCCATCTCTAAGAGATGCTCTATGTGTGAAGGCTCCCGTTCAACATGCACTGTGATTGAGGCATTCTCCTGAGAATGGATCTATCTCCTCAGGGGATAGTAAAATGCTGTGACATGTATGACTTGTTCATTCACATTCAGAAATCAGAGAGGAAGCAAGGGTCTTCGACTGAGACTGCTTACCAGCATAATAACAACTTTCACTGTTATCCTAGTGGTCAGTCTAGCATCAGGGAAAACATGGTGATAGGTTCTCTCATTTTCCCTAGACTCAGTTTGCTTGCCAGCACTTGCACTCTGGGTGGCGGTGAGGTCACTAACCTCCTACTGGGTATGGTTCTTACCGTGATACCCCACACCTCCTAGAGTCTGGTCATGGCAGGAATCTTCTTTCCTGAGCTTTCTATTAGGCCAGATCATTTAAATCTTCCTCAGGCAACAGGCCTTTCACCTGTCTGAGCAGGCCTGACCCCATTTCTCCATGGAGCTTTAAAGCATGGTCCTCGGAACTCTGGTCATCCTGTCACCAGAGTCACTCAGACTCCATACTCCTCTTGCCAAAGGCTGTTCTCACTCTGTCTCTACTTCCTCTACACTTAACACTTCCTATATCTTCAAAACTTTTAAATAGCACTATTACATTCTTTTAATTTTAAAATTAAAATCTATGTCTCTACAATTGTAGTTTTAATTATTTTTTTTAAGAAAATATTCTTTGGTTTTGTTCATTGCTAGAACCAGATATCTATCTCTTTGATTATTATCTCTTTGAGTCAACCTTCTTAAACTGGGAAAGAAATTCATGTAGAAATGAATGTGTGATGCTGTACACCCCAGGTCCATCCCAGATTTCAGATCTGAGGCAAACTGAGAACACCTATTCTAGTAAGAAAGGCATCAGGTTCCAGTACTTACCAGCATGGGCTTCAGTTCCACACACAGTCCATCTCTGCCACTTGACCTTTGACAGTAGCTTAACCTCTCTGAGCTAAAAGATCTTTACTCACAGAAGGAGAATGGTGATTACTCTTACAGCATCATGGTAATTACATTTACAGTGTCATTCATGGTGAGGATAAACAGAGTAAAGACACGGGTAATAGATGCTAAGTGGATATCAAGGATACTGTAGACTTCCCATCTGCACCTCCAGTGTTCAGTACTTCTGTAGTCTTAGCCACTCTAGCCAGGTTCATATCATCTCCAAATACTGTATGTTATGAAGCTGGAGAACTGAAGGACGATTCCTAGTTCAGATTCAACCACAATGCCTGCGCTCAGGAGAGCCCAATATAGTTTATTGTCCACATTGAATCATTCATTCTGCATGTCAGCCACAGCCAATTCAGAAAGGCCATTTCTAATCCTTCCTACCAGAGAGAAGGCTCTGAATGCCCTTCTTGTCTTGGTTGCCTCTCTTTATTCCTATTCTGCTGACAAAATGCATGTCTTTTTCTTAACATTGACTTAAGATACATATAACATAGTAATAAGCGCATGTACTAATTCAGGGGTAAACATGGACAGACATCTTTTTAAAATGCCTTCCTCCATTTGAACAAAAACACAAGAATAATCAGGATTTTATAAGACGAGGAACTGAGTTCAAGCCCAATACCAGCATGGGAAAACCAGGCATGGTGCTATGCTCAGTAATTCCAGTGTTGGAGAGAAGGAAACGGGTGGATCACCAAGGATCACTGGCCAGTAAGTCACAGTGTCACAAGCAGCATTATGGACATTTCCTGAGGAAACACTGGAGATTGAGCCTGTTCCAACCTATACCTGCACATTAATAAGCATGCATATATGCATAATGAACTAACCGTATTACCTGAGTTGGAGATTATTCAAAAGGAGGAGTTTGTTAATGTTCATATTCAAACAGTAAAGATGATAAATCATATATAAGGTACACAAACTACTAGGCTTTTTCAGATAGGAAATAAAATACTTTGCAGACTTCTTGAAAGTTTTCTTGAGTTCTCACAAGCACATTAATGTTTTAATATTGTTTAATATTTATCTTTGAGAAATATGTCTTTATTTTCAATTTTAAATTTGTGAAATAGAGAACCACAATTTTTATTAATTATTAGTTATATTTCAAATGTTATCCCTCTTCTCAGTCCCACCTCCATGAGCTCCTCACCCTATTCCCTCTCCACTTTGCCTCTAAGAGAGTCCTCCCCAAACCACCTACCCACCCCCACCTCAAGCATTGCCCTTTTCTGGGGCATCAAGCCTCCACAGGACCAACTGAATCCCCTCCTACTGAGGCCAGACAGGCAGTCCTCTGCTATGTATATGTAACAGGGGTCACAGACCAGCCCATGTATGCTCTCTGGTTGGTAGCTTGGTTCCTGGGAGTTCTGAGGGGTCAAGTTATTTGATACTGTTGTTCTTCCTATGGGGTTGCAATTAAGCTCCTTCAGGCCTGCTCCTAACTAGGAGTCCCCGGGCTTAGACTAATAGTTGGCTGTAAGTATTGCATCTGTCTCAGTTAGGTGCTGGTAGAGCCTCTCAGAGGACAGCCATAGCAGGCTCCTGTCAAGTACAACATGACATCAGCAATAGTGTCAGGGATTGGTGCCTGCACAGGGGATGGATCCCAAGTTGGGGCAATCTCTGGATGGCCTTTCCTTTAGCCTCTGCTCCATTTTTGTCCCTGCATTTCCTTTAAATGGGAACAATTCTAGGTCAAAAGTTTTAAGATGGGTTGGTGGCTCCATTCTTCAACTGGGGAGCCATCTCTATCTATTGGGAGTGGTCTCTTCAGGTTCCATTTCCCCACTTTTTTGGGCATTTTTATCTAATGTCATCCTCATTAGATCCTGGGAGCCTCTTATATCCCTGGTATCTGAGCCTTTCTAGAAGTTCCCCCCACCCCACCCCATGCTGCTGCATATTTCTATTCATTCTTCTGGCCCTCTGGTCTTCTCTCCCTGCCCCAATAAATGATCCCGCCCCCTTTTGTTCCTCCTCCTCTCCTCTCCCACCCAGGTTCCTCCTTCCCTCTGCCTCCCATGATTATTTTGTTCTTCCCTTCTAAGTGGGATTAAAGTATCTACACTTGGGCCTTCCTTCTTGTTAAGTTTCGTATGATCTGTGAATTATATCATGGATTTTCTGAACTTTTTTGTTAATATCCACTTATCAGTGAGTACATACTATGTATGTATTTTTGGGCCTGGGAAAACCACAATTTTTTAATCTTTAGTTTATATGTACGTGAGCATGTGTGTGTGTGTGTGTGTGTGTGTGTGTGTGTGTGTATACATGTATGTATTTTACATGTGCATGTGTGTGTATATATATGTACATGTATGTTATGTGTATGTATACCACATGTATGCATGAGCCAACAGAGGTCAGAAGAGGGCATCAGATCTACAATTAGAGTCATAGGCAGTTGTGGGTCCTTAGAACCAAATATGGGTGCTCTGTAGAACAATAAATGCTTTTAACTACTGAGCTATCTCTTAAGACCCAAGAGAACCACAAGATTTTAATTTTTCAGGTAGAACCAAAAATAGTTCATGGTGGTTTCATATCGACTCCTATTTTATAGTATTTCCTTCATATTAACTGCTGTTTGTTGTATATGAACACTATTTTTGTGCTTATTTTATTGTGCAGTCCTAGATCAATAAAGAAGCATTTATTAGAGACCTCTTTGGGGCACTTTCAAAACTGAGGGTATCCTTATCTTGGCTTGGATTTTGCAGTGATTAACAGATTTATAGAAAACATCAATTATTTCTGAGAAAAATAGCTCCTTCGTGTAGTGATGTGAATAAAAAGCTCCCCTGTGCCATAATTTCCTTTTGGTGCTGGGAGATTGGTGCAGCCTGGGGAATTGGGGGAGAAAGAGTAACTTTCACCCCAAACTCACAAGTTTTGTTTCACAAGCAAGGCCACTAAATAATTTCTCAGCAGTCGACAAAACATACTTTCTTCCTAGCTATTACTGTCCCTTTTGATGGTAATGAAGACAATTGTAAAATAATCATGTGGGTATTATTATTATTATTATTATTATTATTATTATTATTATTATTATACCCCTCGATAGCGATTTGGTGAAATCTGTTTAAATATTTATTGTCAACCTAAATGGCCCTCAGACTATTCCAGTTTGAAATGTATAGGAAATCCCTGTCTATCCTTTTGTCCCCCTTGAAAGGGAGATTTACATAACAGGCATGCTGTTGCAATTTTTCCCATATTGACCCAATTAGAGTTATTGTCCAAATCCCAATTAACTACAACCTAAACTATCCAGGAACACTAGCAACAGAGAGCTCCAAGTGGTTAATCTTGGGTGGGAGGTAATTTGCTGAATAAGGGTGCTCCCTTCTAAAGATGATTGTGTATGGAGGCAGGGGTGTGCTGCAGACGGCACGCTGCTAATTGCAGAGGATTTTCAATGATCCTGAAGCATTACTAATATATGGTTAATCTCACATTTTCTTTTCCAATATTTAAAATGACTAATTTCATTCAAAAATGAGATACCGATGAGTAATCATCCTTCATAGGTGGACAGCTTGTACTTGCTGCTTCGGATGTCCTCATAAGTTATTTACCATCACTTTGCATCAAAATCCTCATGAACTGTTTATCTTTTGACCTGTAGAGGGGATCCTAAGTAAAGACTCTTGGTTTTCCTGCTGAGGAAACTGGGGCTGGAGAAGGCAGTGAACCTGAGTAGGGCTTTGCCCACAGGGAATGAGTGGGGGTGGGGCGACATCACTTCATAACCAGTTCAGTTTCGTTCCAGAATAACAAAGCATATTCTGAGAACATCCATGCAGCAATAGTATACTTTCAATGATTCCCCAAGCTTTTGATTTTAACTCAGAAAATGTTTATAGGGCACTGAGTTATCAGGACTAAAGGACAGTGATGGTTATCAAATACAGAGAGGGTTAGATAAAACAAGAGGTTAACTTAACATCTGTGACAAGATTTCCAGGGGAAATTAGTATCAAGATTTCCACGGGGAAATTAGTGGAGAAAGGGGGCCAAAACCTCAAATCCAGTTTCTCTTTCAAGGAGGAAAAAGACATGGCGTCTGAGGTGTGTGTTTTCTCCGGCAGTTAGCAATGATTAGAGCACTTTGGAGCTCGGAGAACACTTGGAGGTGAGATGTGGTTTCCCTCAAGGGAAGAGTACCAGCTGCATCCCGCTTTTAGCAACTGTCCCCAACCGCCCACCCTCCTGGCCTCACCCAGGATTCCCAGAGCAAGGCTGGTGAGGTAAACAAGCTTGGGCTCTGTTCCTGGCCAAAAATGTCTGAGCCTCTGCTTGCCTTCCGTGCTGCCTCTGTGTCCCCACCTGCTCCCCCAACTAGAGGTAATTAGATGGGTAGTTACTTCAAGAGGCATCTGAGGAAACACTTTTGGAAGAGACGTAGTAAAAGTTGAAATGTTTTCATAATGAAGCAATTACCATGTTAGTTAGATGATAACTGAATGTCTATAAAGCAACTACAAATAGATTCCACTCTTGCATAGTATTTTCTACAGTTGTCCCACGGAGAATAGATGAGGCCAGTGGCCGCTCCCGAGAAGTGAAAGCCATCTTACAAATGGCACTGATCATTTCTTTCAGCACGCCTGAAAGGCAGGCCCTTGCAGCTAGTCACCTTTTAATCTGTGGATATGCTAGCAAGTGGCAAATGACCATTCTATGGGGAAATGATTCCCAAGTGAAAAATACCATGGTGCTTCTTCCCTAATTAACAGCCTTTTCACATTGCTAGCACATTAAAGCCAGCACGAGGAACACCCGTGCTTATGTAATCAATGTCACAGCGTCTCTGCCTAAAGGAATAATAAATGTTCAGGCTCTATGCTAAGTGAAAACCTGTTCCCCAAGACTTTCACCTCCATAAAGATGGGCTCATAAAAAAAATCGAAAAAGGAAAAAATTGGAATGTGGTCTCATGAGGATAAAAAGGCTAGTGTTAATAATTAACAAGGAGAGTGAAGAGGAGTCAAATTAGCCATAATAGAGCCCAGAGTGACTGGCAAAGTCACCTCTCATTATCAAAAAACTCATTAAGAAATGAAGAGGTGGAAATCCCGCTGGGTTCCTCTCACACTTCGGCTGTATCAGAGATTATTTTTCAGATTTCTTTCAAATGAAGAGCTGTTAGGTCACCATATTGTATATTAGGTTAATCTGCAGGCTTTGAAATATGAAGGCCTGGCACCTGCATGTTCTTCCACCCCGGTGCTTAAATGAGCCGTGTGTCTGAAATCCACGAAGCAGTGTTTATAGAGAGATCTGTATACATACACAGAGAACAATGCAGAAAGGGTATAAATTCTGCATTATACTGAGGCTGTGTCCCAGCAGCGTCATAGACAGCTACTCTACAAATGATAGGATGACCACCCAATAGGAAAATGTATTTAACTCTGATCCCTAGAGATGAGTAAATTTTTAAATTATACAACAGAACTTGTTCTCTTCCACAGAATAATGGAAGAAGTATAAAATCGGTCGACAGAAGCATTTTCCATTAATAGAATTCCACGGAACTCTAGTTTCTGTATATAATGTAGACATTTAAAAACCACTTTCAGTCTGCATTCTCTTTTTCTGATGGGCATCTGTGTCCCTCACAACAGACTTACAGAAGCATATATGAATTCTGCTTCTGAGCCTCAAAAACCCAGGCCCTGCTGACGTTGATCGTGATACAGGCACACTCACTTGCTCCCATTAAGGGAAAAGGTATTACAGGTCATGACTGCAGATATCAGGATGCTGTGGCCGGTGTTACATAATCTTGTAAAGCCAGCCTGAGAACTGCTGGATCGTGAAGAACTGTTTCTCTGAGCTTTGGTTAAAATTCATACTGAATTTTGCCTGAAGAAAACCCATAGGAAACAAAAAAATGTGGATAAAAAAATAATACTTATCTTTATGAAGAAGCATGAAGTCTAGTATCAAATGGGGACGTTTCTATGTTACTAACTCTAATGATAGATTGTTGTAAGAGATACAGCTTAGTCTCTGTTCTGTCCTCTGAAATTTTTTGTTGTAATTATAAACAGAATTGTTATATTGATTGTTTCTATGTTTATAGTAGATATATTCTCCTTTCTTGTTCCCAAAGTAAGGAACACTGTGACTACTCAGTTCCCCATTACCTCTGTTTATGTAATATTATGTACATACATACATACATACATACATACATACATACATACATGTATCTGATTCTCTTTGAACAAGTGACTTGAGAGGAAAAGAATACCTGAGTGTGGTTTTAGGAACTTATTCTTGTAGTTACGATATGAGTTAAATACTAGTAAACTATAAAATTACTTTTCAAAATGTTAACTGATTGAGGCTGGCAAGACAGCTCAGTGAGTAAAGGCACTTCCAGCCAAGCCTGATGACTGAGTTCAATCCTTAAGAATATTCACATGGTGGAAGGAGAGAATCCACTCCAACAAGCTGTCCTCTTAATCACACGAACACACACACACACATACCACACACACACACACACACACACACACACAGCATGTCATACACACTCTCTAACACACACACACAAGTAAGTAAATACATGTATTAAAATTTAAATGAAAGAGTAATGAAATTCATGTATTTTCTTCTTAAATTGAATAGGGTACTATAAAAAATTTCACTAGAAGTTATATGCAGAAAACAGGCATTTATTGGGTATGCACTTAATGTGCCAGGCTCTTGGCTCGTAGGTGTCCAAGGTCTTTGTTTGATTCTGTGCTTTCCTTTTTCCCAACATTGCTGTCAGCCACAACTCGCCTGGCTTCGCTCCTGAAATCCTGACTCAAGTGTCCTATGCTGTTTGTCTTTGTTCTGTGTATCTGTCAGCAAGAAGAGTTTCTATTAATTCTATATCTTAGTTCACTGTGCCTGCCTTTCTGTGTGCTGATAGAATGTGTATTCCCTTTGAATAATTGTCTCATAGCAAACTCTGTTGGTTTGTCTTGTGGTTGGTGGTATTTGCTTTGTTTTGCTAGCCATGAATTACTCTTTTACTTATAAAATACCTCATTAGAATCTGAGGAAGGATAATCACTCTTACCAGTAATCCACTAATGCAAACTAATTGAAAGGCGGTGCAGCAACATAGACGCAGATTATATAGTGCAGGCGAGAGCAGCATATGTTTACCCTGAAAACAATACATGAATACTTTCATTTGCCTATTCATTTTTACCCAGTAATATGGTCTCAGTAATTTTATTAATTGGATCATAGTGTAAAGTGTGTTGAAATATTACTATTAAAAGCCTATGTCAAGTACTTTTTATTTATTAATTGTTGGAGATGTTCAAACTAATTAGGCTGGCTGCATCCTGAGTTTTGCTTTATTTAAGCCTTTTTGCTTTCTTTTCTGTCATTTCTACTTGTTCTATAAGACTTCATATATACATATTCCTTCGTTCTCCAGCAAGGTGGTATTTGGGAACAAGGAATTTTTGGGGAGAAATGGTTCTTTTGATCAGCAGAATAGGTGCTGAACCTCCACTTAAGTTGCTGTAGCCAGTTCTTAAGATTCCAGGGCAATCCACTCTACTCCCACATCTGGAGGACATTGTCAGAAAGAATCTTGTCTCTGGGGGAAGTACCTGAGACATGCTGCCATGTGTTTGAGGACAACCTGGTCAACACGGAGGCTACCAGGCCGATAAGTCAAGGCTACACAGTAAAAAAATTAAGAAAGAAGGAAACCTTCTTGGAGAAAGCCAGGTTGAAAACTTTCCCTTTCAATTGCAGCATTGCAGTAGTGTCTTGTAAAGCCATGAATTAGACTGGTGACAGCTTCAAATCATAGTCACAGAGGGAAGACTCCTGACGCCTCGGGCTACCTCTAAGAGGGGCTTTTGTCTGATGGAAGTAGGGTGAAAGCTGGCATATGGGCAAGCAGGAAAGAGCACACATTGACAGACAGGTGTGAATTTCTGTAGCGGTTGCCTTCCCACACTAGTATGCTATCCCTGTTTTCCTTTGCCTTTCCTGCTCTTTCCTGCCCATAGTACACCATGTACTTTCTATTTTCTCCTCGGCCTCTCCTTCCCTTCCCATCTTCCCTCACTTGTGTCTTTACCCTTCTCTTCTCTCTCTCTCTCTCTCTCTCTCTCTCTCTCTCTCTCTCTCTCTCTCTCTTTCTCTCTCTGTTCCTCTCTGATTTTACTGTTCTCTAAATATAAACAATAATGTCAGTTTTTCTTGGTTATTCAAATGTGATTATTGTCTTGATTATATAAATGTGATTATTTAAGAAAATCAAATGGGAAGGCAAAAGATAGATGGGACTGGTAAAGCCAGTGCCCAGACTGTGGATTCCATACCCAGAGCTATGAAAAAATTAAAGGCAAGTCTAAGCTGAAATAGGAGGAAACTTTTAGCCAAAATTAATTATCCACTATAAAAAGTCATAAAAGGTATAGATAATCTACAATTCCTCAAAAGTATGCATGAAATAATCATATTGCCAGTAGTAATAATTGACCAGAAAAAAAAATCTTTTTGTGCCACATTCATTGAAGTAAAAGCTATTCATATCCAGTAGTCAAATCTTGGGTAAATCATAGAATTTATCATGACAGCATCATCTAGTGACATATATTTTTATCCAAAATGTGAAGGGTATACAGGCCTCAATTGGCTGTATAGCTGTCATTCAATACAGTCTCCCAAGAAAATATACAGTAGATGTATCCAAATATTCCTTCATACATCAAACATCTGAACATTTACTGTGAGCCAGAGCTCAGTGCAATACTGAGCAAACAGCCAAGGTCCTCCACCACACGGACAAGTGCTGTCACAGGGAGGAAGGGGGAGAAAAGAAGTAGGGAGGGAGAAAACGCCAACTAACCAGATCAAGAACACTAACTGGTAAAGGAAGAGGGTGCAGAAAAATATTTACAAAAAGATAGGATTTGAGTTACTCAAAAAAATCATTGAAATTATGCCACAGGAATTGTGAGACACAAGCACCAGGAACGGGCTGCAGAGATCATGGTAGGATAGATCACTGAGGGCCTTCATGTCTTTCGGGTTTCAGGTTTGCTGGTCGAGTGGCACATAGGACTGTGCTCTGGGAAGTAGGTGGGGATAGAGATAGAGATAGAGATAGAGATGGAGATGGAGATGGAGATGGAGATGGAGATAGAGATAGACATAGAGATAGACATAGAGATAGAGATAGAGATAGAGATAGAGATAGAAATAGATGGAGACGGAGACGGATATGGATATGGATATGGATATAGATATAGATATAGATAGGTAGATATAGATATGTATATGCAAAGCCCTCTGACACTTTGAGAAGGTAAACTATCCCAGGCAAAAACTAGGAGCCCAAAGGCCAATCAGGAAATGACTGCATGAGTCCTGACAGAAGAGAAGTGTAAGAGTAAACTAAATAGCCACAATGTTGATAAGCAGAGGGGGGACCTGGTACAAAGATATGAGGGCCAAAAGATGCAAAGATCTTGATTACTGGTTGGCTATAGGGAGGGAAGGAAAGGCTTTTGATGTCTACCTCTGTGATGCTTGTGTAGAGATGAGATTTAAAATCTCTACTTTTACTCTAATGTGGGAATAAAGAAGTTGGAGAATTCAATGTAATAGTTTTGCTTATTCTAATAAATTTCAATTTATTAAATCTTTTTATACATTGTTTTTAATCATATTCTTTCCCCTCCCCCACTACAAGAGCCTTTTCACCTCCCCACCTACCTACCCACTAACCTCCAAGTTATAAATTGGAAAGACAACAATAACAAAAATGCAAGTCAAAACAAGAAAATGAATGCAGTACTTCCCGAATATATTTAAAGACAACACTTGCTAGACGTACCTTTGAGTCAACCATTATTTAATCTTAGAATCAGTCAGTGCAATGTCTAATAACAACATTGAACTGAATCATTTTAGATTTCTGCCTTTTAGTAAGCTGTGTCTTTACTGCCCAAACACCTAATCTCTCTGTAAAGTAGCTTTTGACTTGAAGAATTGCAGATTCATTTGGAGGTGTAATAATTTTAAGGATCTTGGTAAAGTAAAATGTTAACAGTGGATAAGATGCTCAAGATGGAGAACCTAGAGTTCTTCCTTTCTATTTTTCTTTCTTTTTTTCTTTTTTTAATGCTATACTATATGAAGTAAGGTTTAGTCACATAGTTTTGCTGTAATGCAATGTAAAACGTTCTAGCTTTAGTAAGGATGATACTGTCAGAATACAAATTTACTTGGAAAGCATTCACTGTGTATCTAAGTCTTAAAAGATATCAATGCACTGATCCTAGGTTGACAGATGGAGGAGTAGATGGACAAACTGACAGGCAATATTTTATGGTAACCTAAATAAAGGAGTGACAATTTTATAATATAGAGAGTTACATATTGCTTTAGTGTCCAACCCTGGTTCCACTTCCTAATGACTAAATGGCCTTAGGTAAATTTCCTAATCTCTCTAAACTTTATCTTCTTCATTAATAATTAAAAATATTTCTTTCTTCCTAGAGCTTTTGTGACAGTTAAACAATGGAATGTACAATACAACTTAACACAGTGCTTGACATTTCAAAAACATCAATATAGAGGAGGAGAGATCTTAAGCAAAGATACAACCAATAAGATTTCATTACATTGCCTAACTGGGTTGTCTGGGATACTGGGTTTGATATTTCAGGTAAAAAAAATATTACCCTTGAAGCTTAGCATCTTTATTTAGGCAACGTTTGGTTGAAAGGTAACTGAATTATACTGTATAACAGTACCTTTCAGTTCTGTGACTTGAGTCTCTGGGAGTGAATGAAGCACCTTCCATTCATGTGCTGATGAAAACTTCATTAAGATGACATTAGTCTTCTTAATAAGACATTTATCACTAAATTTTGCCCCCTTTAATAAAAAACCTTTCACCAATAGATAAGCAAGAAAAGATTTCTTTAGTGTATATGTTTGTGCACTCACAGAAATCAGAGGTCAAAGAAATTTGTCTTCCTGTATTGAAATGTGCCATATATATTAATATATATGTGTGTGTGTGTGTGTGTGTGTGTGTGTGTGTGTGTGTGTGTGTGTGTACCACTGTCTTTCACTGGAACCTGGAGCTCCTAGATTTAGCTAGACTGACCAGCCAGGCAAGCCCACGAGGGTGCCCCTTTCTCTACCTCCCAGTGCTGAATTTGCAGGAGTGCACCATTGAGCCCAGCATTTTACATACATGCTAAAGATTCAAAGTCAGGTTCCCATGTGTGTGCAATGAGCACTAAAACCAAGGAAAGGTTGATTTTGTTTATTTAGTTTTTGGTTTTGGGTTTTTGGGTTTTTTTTGTTTGTTTGTTTGTTTGTTTGTTTTTGGGGGGTGTTGTGGGTTTTATTTTGATTATGTTTTTGTTTGTTGGTTTGTTTTGTTTTTGCTACAAGGAAAGTCTAAGCCATATGAGAGCTAGAGCAAAGTCAGTATTGTATTTCACAAGTCCATCTTTCTCCATCCTCTACAAGCTTAAGAATCACAGAAATACATTGAGAGCATTCCCTGTACATATCACATTAGTGAGTGCTGTGCACTTTGTCAAAGTCTTGAGACCTTGGGACTTATGTTCGCTTTTGTATGAAGAAGTTGATGTGAGGAGCTGGTATATTGAGTGTGTGACCAGACTGTTGGCTTGCTGCAGGTTACACATGTTAACACTCAACATGTGCAGATAATCAAATCCATTAAAGTGAATGAAATTGATGAGAGATTATTCTTTTAACATCTTCCACTTCTGCCACCTTAATCAAAGCCACTGTCACCTTTTACCCAAAGCTTTTCACTAGCCCCCTCTTCTTTCTTAATTGCCTCCCTTTGTTATACAGCAACCAAAAAGGCAGGACCATGTCACTCTTTTACTGACAAGTACTCATAATAAATTGTGCCATTGTATCCAGTGAACGTCCACACCATGTCCTAGAACCCAGATGCCCCCAAAATCACTCTTTTCTTTCCCCCAAAATCACTCTTTCCTTTCCTGACTGTTGCTCCTTATCTTTGTAGAATATCCCCTTGAAAAGTTTTATACTAGATATTCCCTCCACCTGGCAACCCCACCACCTCGACTATTGAACGTCATGGGAAACTTTCCTGATATTTGGATTAAATTTAAACCTTATCTCTTCAGATGTGCCTTTCCTGAACACTGACTCTGTGTGTGTGTGTATGTGTGTGTGTGTGTGTGTGTGTGTGTGTGTGTGTGTGTGTGTGTGTGACTGTGTGTGTGTGTGTGCGTGTGTGTGTGTGTGTGTGTGTGTGTGTGTGTATTAATGACTACATTTTCACCTGGAAGACATAAAGCACTCATAAATGTGTTTAGGATATATCCACTTGAAAAACATTTACAGCAAGATTAATTTTTTAAAAATGGGAATCTTTCAGTCTTAGCATTGCCAAGTGTTGTCCTGCTGAGTCTGCTCTTTCTAGGTCCAGCTTAACCTCATGCTGTACCAATGTTTTAGTGCAATTGTGGTCTGTGTATAGAGAGCATGGCCCCAGGAGGTGATGGGTACACCCTGTCCTTGATCAAGTACTAGTAAATATAACATTTAACCCATAGGAATAACAACAATATCAACCAACCAGACCCCCGGAGCTTCCAGGGACTAAACTACTAACCAAGGAGTACACATGGGGGGGACCCATGATTCCCGCTGCATATGTAGTAGAGGATGGCATTGTCTGGCATCAATGGGAGGAGAGGCCCTTGGTCCTGTGAAGGCTAAATTCCCCAGTGTAGGGGAATGACAGGGCAGTGAGGTAGGAGTGAGTAGGGAAGTGGGGCGCACCCTCATAAAAGCAGGGGGAGGGGGGCTGGTATAGGGGTTGCAGAGGGGAAACCTAGAAAGGGCATAACATTTGAAATGTAAATAAATAAAATATCCAATGAAAATAAATAAATAAATAAAACATTTAAAAGACAAAACAATAAAAATATTTATAAAGTCTACAAAGGGCATTCCTAACCTTAATTTATCGGACTAATTGGAAACTAAAAAATAAGAAGAATGTAATATATTGATTTTAAATACAGAATTATTAGGCCTGGAAGTATAGGTCATTGGTAGAGCATTTACCTAATATGCTACATGCCCTAGATTCAAACCCCAGAACCACAAAAAGTAATAAGCTAAATTGAACACTCTAAAAACAAATCGCCAGATAACCAAAAAATTCATGAACTGGAATAGATATTTCCAGGGTCACAGCCACCATTCCCAGTGAATTCAGAAGTGTAGCTCTTAGCTATAATCAAGCTCACCTGGACAGTTGAACAGGTTTAGCATTGGCTTTCCTGATACACAGCCTAGCAAGGGGGTCTGGTTGTGCTTAATTGCTGCATTTACATGTGTGAGCACCTTCTGTGGAGGCAGCAGCTCCCTGGAATTTACAGTAAGTGGTCATGTGCTGATGTGTTAAATCTCTTAGAATGTACAAGCATACCACCTGCTTAGAACATATAATCTATTTTTGTTTTGACAGGCATATATGAAAGGCTAAATATAATTTTGAGGTAATCTCCATGATATGATATTCAATATAAAAAGCAAAATTCATTATCATCTGTATTCTATCAGTTTTACCATGTGAAACACTTTCAGGGGAAAAACATTATTTTCCACCTCTTTTTTTCTTCCCAAGTAGCTAATACTATCCCTCTGACAAATACTGTTTCTGCTTGCTTGTTTCAGCACTTTTGTGTAATGGAAAATTCCACAAGCACTTGCAAGAAATCTTTGTGCCCTTGGTTGTCCGCTACGTTGACCTGATGGAGTCTGCCATCGCCCAGTCCATTCACAGAGGTTTTGAGCAGGAGACATGGCAGCCTGTCAAGTAGGTGTCCTGGTGCCCTCAGAGCATCTGTCGCAGTCCTGACCTTATGACTTTACCTACAGCCATCTGTGGTTATTGCTTATGGTGGCCCTTCCCACGTTGTTTGTTTCTTTACAGGAATATCGCCAACAGTCTTCCCAATGTAGCTCTTCCAAAAGTTCCAAGTCTGCCTCTTAATCTTCCACAGATTCCTAGCTTTTCTACTCCTCCGTGGATGGCTTCTTTATATGAGTCCACGTGTGTATCCCTCACTTATTTCCTGGTGTTGTGTTAGCTAGTGCATGGCCTTGGCTGTTTTCCTGTGCCGATGTGTCCCGAGTGCATGGCATTTATCACTGTTGATTGAGGAATAGTGTCTTTGGCTTTACTCGTTTTTGAGTTTTTAAGCAACTGAGCTGAGCTTAGCATATTGATGATAAATGATGGATCGAAAGAAAAAAAATCACACTGGTTTGATGTTGCTTATGTTTATTTTATGTGGCCAATGTCATGTTTTTTAACCCTAAGTTATTCAATCTACCTTAAGCAGTACAAACCCAAGTTTCCCATTTTGACAATTGGGGTAAGTTCAGCTTTCTTACTGCTCACACCTTTGACATTGTATATGGAGAAAACCATCCAAAGAGGATAGCAACTGTTTCACTGTGTTCTGTTTTGTATCTTAGTCTTAGCATTGAGGAAGCAGAATTAGACCTTGCAAGAAAGCAACTGTTCGTATTATCCCAATGCCAGGACATTCTTTTGTTGTTCCTTTCCTACATCGGTTGACATACCTTGCAATTGCCTGCCTACTATACACTAACTAACTAGCTAACTAATTGTCATTAGGGAAAAGGGCTCTAAAATTGAATATGTCTGACTTTAAACTTTATATAAACTTTAAGCATATGAATAATAAATCTTTCTTAGCCTCACTTTCTTCAATTGAAGAATCATTGATTCCAAATAAAAAGATAGTCTTGTGGGAGAGAGTAAAAAACACTGCATAGAAGTATCTGGCACATCCTAGGTTTTCTATAAATAGTTACTACTACCAGAACATGCTAGGTGTGAAATAAATGGTAATTACTACTATATGTTATCATTGTTGATGGCTCTTCCCATTGTTATTTATAAGTTTGCTCTTTTGAAAACTCAGAGCCTCATAAAAATCTAATGAAGTTATAAAGTTAGTTTTCAAATGTAAAAAAAAGTCTTTAACACAGACCTCACATTAAATCAATTAGCACAAACATTAGATTAAAAAATACTGAGAATTTATCTGAATATTCAGAATTTGCTGTGTTCTAGGTACTCTGCCAAGTTCTTTATTTCACTTTATCCTTATAACAACTCTGTAAGTGTCACTGTCTCCATTTCACAATTAAAGAAATGGCATTCACAAGTAAATTAATAAGAGAAAGAAATACCCAGGGTCTCAGAGAACATGATAGGCAAACTTTGACCCAGATTCACTGGACCTTGGGACCCTTCATGCACGTCGCTTTATTCTACTTCCATAGAACAAGCTGCTCAAAGACTGAACTAGCTTTCCTTCTCCCTAACACCAAATCTGTTCTCAGTCTTGAACATATACAGTAGAGAAGACAAATGGGATGATACCACGAAAGAGAGTGATAACCTGTGAAAATGTTTCACAGGCATTATTACCCCAAACTAAACATCACTGGACTGGCATGTCCAACTGGGATAGGATCTTGCATGTCAGTCTTTGCCTTAGAGACAAATTTTTTTGTGCCATTGGAATACATAGAGTTGTTTGCTCAGAAATTACCTACATGGAATAAGGAACCTTTCTAAATTTATAATTTTGGCCTTTGTATAATACTACCTCTCTTCTAACTCCTTCTCCATCTACATTTTACTAGGACAGTATGATTTGTGGGCATTATCCCGTATGCTTTAGTTCTATGTTTTGCTACTCTGTTAGCTTGGAGATTATAGGAAACCCGAACCTTCTCTTGTTGAGACCCTTTACAGAGTGATGTCAATATCAAGACAGGATAATGACAAGTGGGTGATGGTGCCTTTATTGTCATAAACAAATAAAAAAAATATGTGTTACAAGTTGATCACCATGATCATCACCAAGATTATTAGGTTCTTTGTTGTCATAGTGACCATTATTAGTCATAATGTTATGATGTTATCTCGGTTCACATTTTAAGTTGGTGTATGGTTATTGTAAAAACTGAAACCTTTATTTTGAAAGTCCCACACACATATATCACGTATACTGTGCTCTGATTTTCTTTCCCTACTCTTTCTGTCCCCTCATCTCCCAGTGGTCCTCTTCCTGTTCCCATTTTTTTTTCCTTCTGCTTTCAGGTGTTTGAGGGTTTTTAGGAGTCTCTACTGTGGGTTTTCACAATATGGTCAGTGAAATCTTAATCAGGAGACCTAGTGAACACAGTCCCTTTCCAGAGGTTAGGGGTCAGAGACCTGTATGTCTTGAAGATGGCATCAAAGGTGGCCTTGGAAAGGTTGCCAAGGGTGACATTGCAGCCCCTGGCTGATGTGTAGCAGTCACCAATACTGGTTATCATCAGTAGCTTCTTGGGCACATGGGGCAGAGACAATGTCAGTGCCTCTGGGAGCAAGGATGAAATACACCAGCACAGAGCTACAGTGGACTGTCACCTTGCACAGAACAATGTGGGGCTTTCCAATCTTGTTCCCCTAGGAGCCTCTCCATTAGGGACGATAGAAAGCTTGGCCAAGATGATAGCCCCCTGAGATAGCAGTAGCTGCCTCCTTGAAGTACAGAACACCAAGATCATTGTAGACCCCAGTACCGACAAAAGCCTTGAACCTTGAACTCTGCCCAGCCAGAGTCTGCTTCTGTGCTGGCATGAACTTTAGAACCTCATCCTTTCAGGATCTGCCATGGAGAAAGCCAATAATCTAGGATGCCTTAGTGGCCAGGGAGAATAGGTAGATCTCTTGATTTTCATGTTCTTGACCAGGTGGCCCAGCTAGGTGGTGGGGAATCCACTTGTTTTCAGCTTTACCTCCATGAGCCTCAGCCACAACCTTGACATCTAAGCCTCTGAGGAATCCTCTGAGAGGCATCTGTGGTCTCCAAATCCTGTCCGCACCCCACCCCACCCCACCCCAGGCCCTCTAGGCCCTCCCACTAGACCGTATCATCTGCCATTGAGTGAAGAAGAATCTTCCTATTATTATTTTTTTTTTTTGGTCTCAACACTTGATATGCTTTATTGAAAGGGGACAAGTAGAACAGGTAAATACAGTGGGGACTATGTGGGGGACATGCACAGAACGACTATAGAGGTGAGATGCAGAAACCCCTACTGGGAAATCCACTTCCTTAGCAACTGACCACTTCTCCGGGTATTCACCAGATCAACTGACATTGGTCAACTGGGAGCTTACTTTGAAAGACTCAGCAGCTAGATTCGGGATTACACAAACTGTGCCAAATTCTTTAAAAGAAAAAAAATTAAAAATAAAGAAAGTCCCAGAAAATTCCTCCCCGTCTTTCTGAATACAGAGTCATCATTTGGGAAGGGGTGGTAGTACTTGTTATTAGCTATGCAGATGAATGTCATAAAGATAAATTTCTACTGACTTAGGGAATTAGATCAGGGTTCATTATTTATATTTGAGTTCTTTAATCTGTAGTATTTTTAGGATTGGGTTACTGATTAGAAATAACTTTTAATGAAAAGTCTCAGAATAAATTGAAGGTTATCTATACCAACTCAGACCTATTTATATTTTTTCATCTATTCAATTATAAAAGACACTTATTATACCAATTAAGTTCCCAATTAAACACCTTTATTGTCTCTAATTTTCATGTAGCATTAAGTAGAAGAAACACATATTCAGGTCTCTATAAAGATACAACTCACATTTTGTATAAGAAAAATTTTAATAGAATTTTTCCTTAACTATGAGATTATTTTTATTTTGGTTTGATGATAAATTTCATTGGTGGTGTATTGCTAAAGCATGCACATTTTTATGTTCCTCCAAAATTCATCAAGCAGACTTGCCTCTTGCCAAGTACATTCAATTAAAACGCAGATCTGCTAACTGTACCCTATGGCTATATGGGGGTAGATTGCCTGGCCTTTTATTGTTCTTGTGTCTTTCTTGTACATATGATACGTGTAAAGAGCCTTACACATTTTTCACAGTAGTGTCAGTATAGCCTCGTCAAGTCTTTATTGAGGCTCTCTCCAGCCCACATTAAGGTGAATAGACAATCAGTCAGTAAAATTCAGGGTTGTCATGATTGTTCCCTTGAGAACTTAAATCTGAAGAGGACTCTGCTAGACCAGGAGACTCTGAGAAATTCCTGGTGGAATGGGTCTGGGATAGCAACTTAAATTAGAGATAGAGCTGAGACTCTGAGGCCAGGGTACAGGGCAGAAACCAAGCTTTTAATTAGCCAGGGCAAGAGGTGATTTTCCTAAAGCTCGCTAATTAAGATATATTTAGCTAAACAGTGTAGTTGTTTAAAATAATTTCTTTTAAAATTTCCAGTGTGCTTCTATAATAAATGGGTTTTATTCTTTCATTTTCTTTTGCAGAGTAAGAATATAAATTTAGTGTGATGTATGTAGAGCAAGTGGAGCAGTTATTAGAACACTATGAATAAATAAGACATTGCTCAGTTTGTTTTTTCTTCTTGCTTCTGTTTGGTTCTGATATTGCAGTTGAGTCTCAATGTGTTCTAATGTAGGAGAATTTTACTTTCAAACATCTGTTGTCCTATTGGCTGGATGCTTGGCTCATGGAAAGTAGTAGTAGTAGCCCTTGCTCTGATGAAGTATGAACTGTTCTGCAGATCGCCTCCATACATGGTATAAAATTATAGTTTCCTAGAGGAATTTTATCACCATGGTGAATGCTGGCTTCACGATCAGGCACAGAGACACAAAATGTGTGCCTTTGGTCTAATTTCAAAGCACCTCAAATATCATTTCTAGGTTAGACCATTTCTGTAATGTCAGTTTTAAAATTATGAGCTAGAAGCAGCACAAAGCAGTTCAACCTGGAAGTAAAGGTTTGCTTTCTTACCTAGCCTATTGCTCCCTGTGTGCTAAGGCTCCTGTGTGCCCCACTCCTGTAGATGGAAGGTCTCAGTGACTACAGAGGTGTAGATTCGTGGTTAACAGGAAGGAAGGCTGCTCCTAGGTGTGAACATACACATTTTCATGCACAAAACACTTTTTCGTATCCTTAAGAGAAAATCTTGTTTTCATCATTGTCTTAAAAATTGGTAAAGGATGTTAAAATATTAGTCCTTATATGCATAATTTGATTTCTTTAGTCTCTGTACCGATATGAGTCCTCTTTGTGAAAACTTACTACTGCATTTATTTCTTTTATATTCCCTGTGGCTTACCTTGTTAAGAAGTTAAAAGGAAGAGTTAGAAAGCTAACTGAAGAGAGCACTGGATCATGAAAGATTGTATGTGTAAGATTGTATGTGGTATATTCTTCACTGATAGCATTATCACAGAAGGAAAACCAGTGGATGGATGTGTGTGGCCCATACTGTTAACAGTGGAAGCTCATGGTGTTCTTTTGTTTCTTCTCTTTCTTCTAGCAATGGCTCAACAACTTCCGAGGATCTGTTCTGGAAGCTCGATGCGCTGCAAATGTTCGTCTTTGATCTCCATTGGCCAGAACAAGAGTTTGCCCACCACTTAGAGCAAAGACTTAAACTAATGGCCAGTGATATGATAGAGGCGTGTGTCAAAAGGTAGATGCGTGTTCCAAGTTGCTGCTTAGTATGCCAGGATCCATAATGCCATACTGAGTACCTGTTACTTAATTGTCACAGGGAAGAACTGAACATAAACCAGTGTTTCAAAATGTATTAGACATTCCGTTCTCTGACCTTAATCCTGGGGAACCATGGAATTGGCGAACTTAATCTAATGATACTGTTTTCAGGTCTCCCACCCATTCCTCTAATCAATAACACTCATACCATAACAATCACATCTACCCCTGCATATCTCTCTGGGAGAAGTGTACTTTATCGTAAAGCCATATCTCAGGAGAACTACGGAAATGGTCTGCTGAGATCTTATGCATTGTGTATGGTGTCTGTGCAATGAAGTGGTGTGAGGAGCTCAGAACATCGTCCCAAGGCTACTCACTGCTTTCTGGGATTTGCTAGTGACATCAGACGAGTTCCAAGTAACAACATGCATTCTCGGCACTCAGCCAGAAATAAGTTAAAGACTTCAGAGCCTTTCAGATTTGTTTTCCTATTTAAACAATGGTATGCTAGTAGGTCAGTCATGTGTCCTCAGTGCCTGTGCTTATGGTATATTTATATGAGTCTATGCTCTGTGGGAAGTACATCCAAGTGTCAACCAAATGCTTGTTGGAACAACTGAGCAAGCTCACTGAGCCAAGAAAGTCCAGTTCTTGGAATAGTGTGAAAGCCCTCCTATAGCAAGATAATGATTGGAATTATTTAATATTTAAAACTCATCTGTGAGTCTCGTCTCAAACCTATAGGTCAGATTACTGGGGGCATATTTAATAAAGACCCAGCAAACTCGCCTGTTTGATGGGTTTTTACATATTTCAGGCATTTAAGAGAAAATTTAAATGGCAAATAAAAAAGTGTAGTTTTCTGTGGTTTATTACCCTTTTCTGGTTTTCTAGGCTGCTCTCTCTCTCTAGCTCTCTCTCTCTCTGTCCCTCTCTCTCTCTCTCTCTTGCTTTCTCTCTCTCTCGCTTTCTCTCTCTTGTTTTATTCTAACACAAAGGATATCTTCTGCTTAAGTGCAGAAGAACAGGTAGGTTTTCTACTTGGAATTTAACTTAGGCAATAAGTGGTTTTTTTTCATTAAATATGGTACATTAGACATAACCAAAAGGTTCTTTTGGGTGTTCGTATCATCTTGAGTAGCTGCATAAAACTAGCATGTAAAATATTATAGTGAAACGTGCTTGAACCATTTTCTTCTATAAAAACATCACAGTCTAACCTTTATTTGAGATGCCAGCAAAGAACACCCCCACTTGGCCCCACCCCCACCACCTACTTTGTAGCTCTACTATGCCTCTCTGTCTGTAACTGCATGTCTTATGCTATCATCATTTGACTTTTACAAAGGGTTGGTGTGTATGTCAGGATTTCTTACTGTAGTTCATGTTTCAATAACTAGAACAAGAACTGCGTTCGAACTCAAGCTACAAAAGGCAAACAAAACAACTGACTTGCGCATCCCAGCTTCCGTGTGCACAATGTTTAATGTATTAGTTGATGCTAAAAAGCAAAGCACCAAGCTGTGTGCCCTGGATGGAGGACAAGAGGTAAGTCCTAGAGCAGTAGTGTAGCCTGGAGGAGCCTCTGCTCTGCAAGGCTTCTCCTTTTGTATATAAACACTGCTAAAACTTTCCAAGTGGCCTATAATTTCCCGTATACCATTTTGATGTTGACTATTTACATAAACCTTGCTTGTTACATGCAAATGAGGAAGCTAAAAACCTGTCTGCTTTGCTTATACAAATTTAGAAGACTCAGAGTTTGCATCCATTTAAAAAAAAGTCACAAAAATATAGCATATGAAAAATTCTATTTATACAATAGTTTTCATTTTTGTAGGATCAAATAGACACTAGTTCTTATTTGGCTGAGCAAAATGGTAAGCCCAGTTTAATTGTTGGGGCCCACATAGTGGAAGAAAAAAATGCTACCAATTGTCCTTTGACCTCTACGCAATGCCAAAGCACCCACCCACCCCCACAAACACATGCACAGAATATATTAAGCTACAATTTAAATTCAGTAAAAGCAAGCACTCATTAATAAATGCCTCATTATTACACTTTTAATTATTTTGTTTGTTGTTTATTTGTTTGTTTGTTTTAAAAATCAAAACTGCACCATCATCTCCTCATGATTTGTTCCTGGTGGCAGGTGAGTGAGGGAAAACAGAGCTGTAACTTGTATGCTTGGATGTTTACATTGACATTTTGTGTCTTTTCTGTTGTCCTTATTTTTCATCATTTCTTTGTTCTTCCCTATGTTCTCCATCATTATTTCATTTTTCCTCCATCACATGATCCAGTTTAGGAATCAGTGGGTAAGTCTCTTGATTTGGTTTCCTTTGGTTTGGGTTGGGTTTTGTGTGTGTGTGTGTGTGTGTGTAGCAGGAAGCTGTTGGGTTGGTTTTTTTTTTTGTTTTTTTGTTTTTTGTTTTTTTTTTGGTTTGTTTTTTTTTTTTGGGGGGGGGACACATCTTTATTTGAGAATTATGTACTTTTTTATCTTTTTTCCAAATTAAAATAGTTCTATTTCAAAGTACTTTAGGCTTTGATATATATGTACAAAGTTAACAGCGTGTAAATACACTTTAAAAGATGTCAAAGAGAAACTTCTTCTCTCAGGCTGCAAAATCTACAAACTTACTCTTGCATTTTAAAAAGATAAAGTTATTCAAAGCCAAATGCATTCACCATCTTAAATTAAAGTCTAAATGAGTATAGAGGCAGAGTGACTTAATATTTTTGATTGTATAGATGCATTCTATAAGTATAGAATAACAACAAAGTCTAGGTCAGCATAATTCCTAAGCATTGCTAGCAGGAGGACACACACACACACACACAAGGTCACTTAATACTGAAGAATATAAATTTGGTTTTCAACAAGACACAGTCTCCCAATAACCTGCGATGCAAGCAACAGCCTTCCCAGGTATAGAGGAAGCAGTCTGCACCATGAGACCCATCCCCACCCCCACCCCACCCCCAAAAAATGTTGTCCTAGAGTGTTCCCCAAACCTTGGAGGTTGTAATCAGTTGTTGTCATTAGTCAGTATTTTTATTTATATGACCATGCTAATTCTTATAAAGTCACTCTGCTGAAACCTGAGAGCCAAATAGCAGGCCACCCTCACTCATAGCTATCAATTTCATAAGGACTTCACTGACTGTGAAGTGGGCTAAGAAGACCCCCCTGTCTGTGAGCATCATTCATATTTAGCCCATGTATAGGTATTTGCTATTTGGACTTCATCTATTCATACATATATGCTTATATTTTACTATGTGCAATTTAGGGGAAAACATATTTCTAATACTATATCATACAGTCATACAAGTATATATTTAAGTAGCTGATCTGCCAGTGTTACAGAATTTTCAGTAATTGTCACTGTCTGATAGCGTACAAGGTGATTTACTGTCTCTAATTATAGATGAGAAAGTACCTGACTTGAATGCCAGGGGCCCCTAATCGCCTCTTCATGGTTTTCTTTTCTTCCTTTTCTTTTTAAAGATGTATTTATTTATTATATGTGAGTACATTGTAGCAGTCTTCAGACACCAGAAGAGGGCATCAGATCTCATTACAGATGGTTGTGAGCCACCATGTGGTTGCTGGAATTTGAACTCAGGACCTCCGGAAGAGCAGTCAGTCCTCTTAACCACTGAGCAATCTCTCCAGATGCAAACCTTGGCTGTCTATCTGAGAATATTATCTTCTGTGTCTTTATGAGCCCATCCTCTTCTCATCTAGATTATGGACTCACCCTCCCATAAATACTGGGTGAATATATTAGTTCTTACTTTCGTATGCACACAGTACTTGACAGTGTACCAGGCACTTGGTAAATATGTATTGAGTAAACTAACAGGCTGATTATCTGCCGCTGCTTTAATTTTTCTCCCCCCCCCCCCCCCCGTAAGAAACAATTCATTCTAGCATGGAAAAAGAGAAGCAGCCACTGCGTCCACAGATAACAAACAGTCACGTGGTCACGTGGTTCTTTACATTAAGAAGTGAGTCGGTTTGAAGGGTAATCTGCTACTGTTCATTATGTCTCCACCTGTACCTTCTCACCAGAGACAATTAGCTCCCTACGACTTCACACAATTAATATAGTTCAAAATGTGCAGGTGTAAAACCTATTAGCAACTGTGAAGTGTGGTAAACAAGTTCAAAAGAAAAGGATCGCGTATGTGGCTTTACATCTGCAATAAATACAGTTACATAATTACTCAGTTCCTCCCTCCTTCCATCCATCAGCCTGTCTCTCTGTCTCTGTCTGTCTGTCTCTCTCTAATTTGTTACAAGTTAGTACATATATTACATGGACAGGTGAATAAGTGGACACCGTGTTCCACAAAGCAGCAAAGCTGTTGACAAAACTAGATTACTGGACACTTCAGGGTCCCTTAAAACATGCATTACATAGTTAAACCTAACAGAAATGAAGCTAACTCACTGAAGTCCATTAATTTGTTATTAATATGTTGTTGCTGAAATTAAAAAGAAAAAAAGTCCATTCCTGACCACATCAAAGGCCTGCCTGTGTTCCCAGGTTGCAATTCTATTTTCTTATGTTCAACATGATGCAAAGTTGCTCTCCAAGGCCCAGAATAGGATTTAATGAAGTGATTAGTGAGTGAATGGTCTACCCATGTGACAGATGTTTATAATGAGTCAGCAGACTTAGGCCAATCCCTCAGGACAGATGTTGAGATCATAAAACCACCACATTGTTTAGAATCTGTATTATCCATTACTATAGAAAGCAGACGACTACCTATGCTGTAGACATCCATCTGCCCTTAGAGCCACTTCACCTTGGTCTCATTGGCTGAGAATGAGGATGTGGGAACATGACCAAATTAATGGTATAGCTCAGGGGAGCAAGAGGTCCTTCTTCTATAGATTAGTTATCAATTAAAGGAGAATGCTCCCCTTCCCAGATCAAGCCAACCAATCCTCCTAAAATGCATGATGAAAGCAGGGCTAAAGTGTAGGTTGAGCTAGCATTTGGTTAGTCTCTGTTTCTAATACATTTGCATGTGAACAGGCCAGGAAAATGATGATATCCACATGACTGTGTGGACGCCAGGATTCTCAGTGTGCCTGAACTCTCTGAAGCAAGGACTTCTAAATGGTTGTCAAAATGTAAATTGAGATTTATCTTCAGAAGAAGCAAGGTAGAAACTGCTTTTGAAGGGCAGATATGGAAAAGAAAGCAGCTTGCAGCTAAGCTGCATCCTGCCAGCACTGGCACTTGGGAGAAGCAGTCCAACTATGAGAATATTTTAAAGTAAGAAAATGTAAATGTTTTTAGAAGAATTTGTAGAGGGTTTGGAGCTTAGTAGATGCTTACTTAGCAAAGTGTTTCTTTGCAAGCACGAGGACCTGGATTCAGTTCCCTGAAACCCCCTGAAAGTTCCTGTAGCGCAGAATTGTTCTCTAAGAGCAGGACAGAAACAGAAGGGCCACTAGGACTTGTTGGTTAGCAGAACTAGGCAACTTGGAGAGCCCCAGACCAATGAGAGACCCTTTATCAACAAACAAGGCTACCAACTGCTGTAGAATAGCCCAATGTCCTCTAACCCATACACCCATGTGTATACACACCTATATATACATGTGCCCACACATATCACACACACACACACACACACACACACACACACACCATTTATAGAAGTTTCTGCAGTTGAGGACAAAAGGTATCCCAATTTTTTATCAACAGTGTTGTCTGTTCATTGAAGTGGAAAGCAATATATCAGTTTTAGCTTAGGCAATAAAAATAGCTTTGGAGAAAATTATATTTGTTTCTATTGTATGATTTGGAGTTCTACTTTTTAATCTTTGGAAGCTACAAGGTTTATGTAATAATTTATTAGCTTTTGTTTGATAGAATTGGCCTACTTATGCAACCTATACATATGGTTTCTGTCTTTACAGAATGGATACATAAAATAGGGATAGTCACACTTCATTCTGGCTCGTGTTCCAAGATGATGCAATGAATTTATAATAACAAATTCCCATATTGTGTTAATCTAGTCACCCCCATATTTGTTTACCTCTGGAGTAATACATTAAAGATAGATACTTCTTAATCCATTTGATTTTCTTTTTTTTAATTTTATTTATTTATTTTTAATTAGGTACTTTCTTCATTCACATCTCCAGTGCTATCCCAAAAGTCACCCACACCCTCCCCCACCCCCCCACCCACCCCATTTGTTTTTCAATTTCACTTTATTCATTCTTATAAATCTTTTTTTTTTTTTTTTTTTTTTTTGAGACAGGGTTTCTCTGTGTAGCCCTGGCTGTCCTGGAACTCACTCTGTAGACCAGGCTGGCCTCGAACTCAGAAATCTGCCTGCCTCTGCCTCCTGAGTGCTGGGATTAAAGGCATGCGCCACCACGCCCAGCATAAATCCATTTCTATCTCCACTCCTTTCTCTTCTGTTCCTTCCCTATGTCTAGATCAGATATCAAAGAAAGTTAACAGCCTAAGGTTATACATTATCAGAATTTCTTAACTACTAAGGTAATTACTTTAACTACCTTTAACTTTCTGAGCCTTTCAATACAGTGACTATAAATAGCTTCTTTAATGTCTATCACTGATTTAAAAATTGCCAATGCAAAATCCATTACAAAAATTTACTATGTAGACCTCTATTGTCTTACATGTAATAGCATTCTGAGGATATTCTGTTTCCGTAGAGTTAAAATATGGAAGCTGCAGAGATGGCTCGGGGGTTAAGCATTAGCTACACTTTTAGAGCAGTGGTTCTCAACCTTCCTGCTGCAATCCTTTAGTTCAGTTGCTCATGTTACTGGGCATGCTTGAAGCCCCAAGCATGAAAGTAGTGCACAGGCATACATGTAGGCAAAACACCCATACTCATGAACAGAATGACTAAAATAAAATCATTTTTAAAATGTTTAAAGGGTGAAACTCTGAGATATATAGCAAGTAGAGCCTTGAGGCCAAGGCATATTTAAGAACACCTTTGAGAATCTGGATGTCTCAATAGCACCTCCCTGACGTAGAGTGCTTTCCATTGTAATGGGATGCAGGGGGCTGCATGACTGTCGCCTGTGTCTCTTTCCAGTTCGACTTCCCAGTGGGGCAGTGACTGCCATTGCATACCTCTGTACTGTAAGACATGGGTCTGGAACAGGGGACATGAAAGGGGAGAGAGGCAGAGCTCATTTACATTAGCTCCTTCACCACCGAGTTATTTGGGCTGCTTTTGGCTGGGTCTGGGAGGCCCTTTACAGGAGTTATCTGTGGGGTCTCACTCTACAAATCATATAGTCTGAATGCTGAAACTGTTACATTGACCCTGGAGTATGTCTGTGGTCTAGAGCATTAGCTGTTTAATTAGGGCTTGACTACCAACCAGTCAGCTCTTTGAGTAAGCTTCACTCTTCTGCTTCAACTTTGTTTCTCTTTATTGTCCCACTTTCAAGCTCAAAGCAAAAATTCTAACTCTCCTGCAGTATAAATGTCCCCAGTATGTCCATCCCCTTTGTCCTCTGAGGAACAAAACTTTGGGAGTCAACAAGGCTTTAAGTGAACCAGACAAGCAGTACACAGCCAGAAAGTACAGTAGCCATGTGCGTGCAGCTAATTTGAGACCAGTGTCAATACATATGCACACATGCACATACACACACACACACACACACACACACACACACACACACACACATACACATACACAGAGAGGGGGAGGGAGAGAGGGAGAGGGGTGAGGAGGAGGAAGGAGAGAGAGAGAGAGAGAGAGAGAGAGAGAGAGAGAGAGAGAGAGAGAGAGAGAGAGAGAGAGAATGAATCATTTGGGAGCTCCTACATTACGCGCTCATTATTTACACAAGGAGATGATGACCACTCTAACTATTAAAGCCCTGGAGGATGTGAGGCTCCTTCCCAAGTATTCCAAAGCATGAGTTGATGTTTTGTTCTGTGTGGAAACTTTGAGACATGTTTTCAGAAGAAAGAAAAAAAAATAGCTTTCAGAAACGTAGACCTTCGGGAACCATTGATACAGCAGCTGTGAAGTTGGTCTAGTGTTTACCCTGCCCTTTGAGTCAGCGCATTATGCTCCCTGTCCCTAGAAGCCTTGAACCGTCGGGATGAGGTTGGTCTTTACAAGTCACATTTTCTGTGAAGTGGCCATTGGGGACAATCTGCTGTCAGATAAATGCTTCCAAAGGAAAAACAAAATCGCTGTTTAAGTAGATGTACCTACATGTGCCATGGAAGACAAATCGCCTGCAGATTTAAGGAATGAACGATCTAGTAAGCTCTCTAAACCTGCAAAAGCACATGTCTTAAATACATTTTTTTTTAAAGATGTCTTGTTCATGAGGAAGCAGCAATATGCTTTCGGGAGCAGTGCTGTTTCAGTTTCCCTCTTAATGGCCTATTAATTTGTTACCATCTCTTCCCTTTTGTTGATGAAATTTTAATTTTGCCCTTGCTCGAGCATGTTGTAAGAATTGTATACACGGCTGCTCCCAGCCGACAAAAAAAAAAAAAAAAAAAAAAAAAAAAAAAAAGTCCTTTTAGGGAGAACAATTGGGAGTGCATTTTATTTCTAGAGCACATTTAAAATAACTTATGAATGAGAGTTGTCAGACATGAAATGCTGTATTAATTAAATCTTTTTCGAGTCTTTTTGCTTCTCTGGCTAAACCAACCCTTTAGAAAAATACAGGGCCACCTTCATTACAGAGGAGAAGACAAAAAGTACCCTTCACATTCCTCTGCCTGAATAAGGATAAGAACTCAATTCAGCCCATAATAACCCCATTAGCTGCTTAACTCGGCAGTGCACATGGGAAAATTTTCCAACCGCAATGGAAAAAGTGTTGACTGGATGGATCGTTGTCTCGGCTTTGTTCTTTTAATGTTCAAAATGATCATTTTAAGTAAATTTGATATGCCATAACTACTAGCTTTAGAGCAGTTGTGACTTACAACAAAGAATTCATGTCTGCAGTCACTAATGCATTTTGTCTTTTAAAACCTAGCAACAGTACCATTCAAAAATAGATGATTTGATTGACAACACCGTGAAAGAAATCATTGCACTGCTGGTTTCAAAGGTAACGTATCACGTATTCACCTTTGCACGTACAATTAAAACATAATCTTCAAATGAGGATGTTTTAGACATATCTCTTATATTTCTAAATATCTGAGTATGAAATTGTAGTTAAAAAAATAAATTGTGAGTTGGGGTGTAATTTAGTGTCAGAGTGCATGCCTGGCATGTATAAAGCCAGCATTCAGTCTTTACACTACAAAATAAGTAAATGCATACATGTGTGCGCACACACACAGAGCTTTTTTTTTTTGTTTCAGTTTTAAGAAAATGTGGAGGTTGATAGAATATGTGAAGAATTTGCTCTTGGTTTGACTTCCAGAAAAGATTTGAGTATCCTCAGTCTTTGAACTTAGCCTGTTTGTTATGATGCCATCCCTAGAGCAGAAGAGCTAGCCTTAAACACAAGCAGGCAGGGTAGTATCTGAACTTCACTCCAAAACTTTCCTGCCCATTTCTTGGAACACCCTTGATAGATGTGATGATGCCCTTTCATTGTATAGATGAAAATAAAGAATAAACAGCTTTGCCATTTAGCAGTTCTGTGACTGAGCTGCAACTGAAGCAATACAGATGGCCACGGGAAACTTCTATAAGGTCTGAGCATGTTCACAGAGGCATGGCTGCAAGCATAAGTGTTTATTTGGAATCAAGAGCTTACTAAGGAAGAGATGTTGATAGCACCAAAACCGTAAAGAGATCAAGAAATCATTTGCTAATGGGCACAAGGTCCCAGCCAGTTGAGAGAGATAAGCACTTTACGCTGTTACACTAAGAACAATTATGGTTGTGATTATTTAACCATCAAATTCAAAACACCTAGAATAGATAAACTTGTAATGGCCTCATCAGGAAGAGCAGAGGACAGGAAAATTAAGTATCCCGTTGTTGATAAAATACAGTATATGAAGGTACCAAAAATTACATATCCCATACAGATGCACAGTGGTCACTTGTCTTTTAAATGGTGGGGAAAGAAAATGGATATTCTCTAAGTGTCACTTTGACATGAGCAGTTGCATCTAGCCCTTCAAGGGTTTGTGTCAAAGAAGTTCAAAGCAAACATCATAAAGCAGCTGAAAGAATGTGTCAGTTACAAAAAAATACACAGATTTTATAAGTAAACATTATGTTTTTAGATAACAATTGAAATTTTTAATCCTTATTAATAATTTAAGGAGTACAGGTACCAGCTTTTGCACTAAATGAGCTTAGATGATTTTAAGTTGACACTATTGGAAACTATGACGTGAGCCACTCCATTCTACATACAAGGGATCTAAATTGATAGAGTCTGTCTGGAAGACACTTTAGAAATATCAAATACATCTAATATCCTTTTACCTTTTGACATATTTCACAATACTCATAGATGCACAAAGTATTCCCACTTGATATTTGTTGTGTCGCATCCTACCAGAATTTGGAAGCAACTTGCAATTAGAGAAATAGCAACACTGTCAGACATCTATTTAATCTGTGATTTGAGGGAGTCTTAATGCCTGACAATGGACGTTTTATAATATAGTGCCAAATGGATAAACGATGAGAAAGTAAAAGGGTAATAAAGTATGATCTGAAATTGCAGTACCTCAGAAACTACTGCTACTTTGAATGTCACCAGTGTTAACAAAGGATGTCTGGGTAGCAGGGTTATGGTTGATATCTTTTGCCTTGGTGTGTGTGTTTCAAATTCTCTGGTAACGGGGTCTTGGGATAGGAAGCAACCACTAAAGCAAATGGCTTCAGAATACTACCACATGATACCCTGATCGTAACTATGGAAGGGAACTTACAGGAAGAAGGGTTTCTCTGGACTGACAGTGTGAGAGGCTACAGCCTGTCCTTGTCAGGGACAGTAAGTCGCTGCTCACTCTGCCTGCAGTCAGGAAGCAGAGCAAGAGTCCCTGCACTGCCGGCACTCTTTCATACTGTCCTTTGCACTCTTCTGATTAGATGCTAATTCAGATACCTTGGACTTTCTGTGGACTCACAAGCTCTTTTTGTCCTCTATTGACTGTCAAAGTTCTCTGTTGAACTTTTTTTTCCCCAATTCAGCCTTTATAGATTTCTGTCATAGAGTTTCTTTTTATTACTTCTGCCTCCTTATTAAATTTATCGTCAATGCGTTTTCCTGATTCACCTAGCAGATCACTTGAATTCAGTAACAGCCTGGTAAACAGAGCAAGTTCTAGGGTGGCCAGCAACATGCAGAGAAACCCTGTCTCAAAACAAAACAAAAAGACTCTCTATCATGATGCCTAGCATCAGGCATTCAGGTGTGGTGATATAGCAGCAGTGTATTTTGACCACTAATATAGTAGGCTCATTGTCAGATGGCTCCCTGACATAGCACTCTAGAGATGATGGATCTCTGCCATGAAGCCAGGTCATCCTGTAGGATTCTGTGCATGGCAAATCTCTACACTGGCTTTCAATGCTGTAAGATGGTGAGATTGTCCTCTGACTGGGACCACTCCTGTAATTGGACTTACTGGACTCTCTGGGTTGGTTTGGTGATTGCAGTGTGGGTCTCTTCTCATTCCTGGCCATCTGGAGTTGGGTTTGCAACTACTGTCTGGTTTAATCCCAATGGTTTCCTGTTCCTCCGTGCTCTTGGCTCTCCCAGCACCTATTCCTTGATCCTCAGTATTCCTTCCCTTTTTCCTGAGATAGGTGTATCTCAGACTCCTCCCACTCACAGACTCATGTTTCTGTCTCACCACCTACTGCAGAGCTCTCTTCCAGTACATTCATGATTCTCTGCATGTTGGTACATACAGTTGATGTGTTGATGCGTTACACGCTTCCTTCCTTTGTGCAACCCAACTTCAGTTCCGTGACTATATTCTCTCTTTTTTTTTAATTAGATATTTCCTTTATATACACTTCAAATGCTATCCCTGAAAGTTCCCTATAACCTCCCCTCCCACCCTACTCCCCTACCCACCCACCCCTGCTTCTTGGCCCTGGCCTTCCCCTGTCCTGGGGCATATAAAGTTTGCAAGACCAAGGTGCCTCTCTTCCCAATGATGGCCGACTAGGCCATCTTCTGCTACATATGCAGCTAGAATAGGGAACAAAACGCCCATGGAAGGAGTTACAGACACAAAGTTTGAAGCTAAGACAAAAGGATGGACCATCCAGAGACTGCCCCACCCGGGGATCCATCCCATAATCAGCCACCAAACCCAGACACTATTGTATATGACTATATCCTCTTATCTGATGTCTTCAGACTTACATAGCGTTCAGCATGTGTTCCTTGTGTATAGGAAAGATCCTACTCCTTTTTGTACACTTCTCTCTGGTTAGCCACTAAATGCTGGTTTCCTTGGATTTCATTGGTCTCGTTTTAAATTTACTCTACAAGTCTCTGTGACTTTCTTTTGGCTTAGCTCCATACCAGTGATTCTAACTCCACTCATATGTGAAGGGCAGTGTGGAATCATGGCTAAAACCCAACCTCAGACCTGCCCTGAAATTCTGACTCCCCTGGTAATTGTCTCATCTTGACGTACATAAAGCAGACTCCTTCGGGATTTGTTCCTTCAATTATAAAGTAGAAGTACTTATTAGCATATGGCAGTATCATTTACCAGAATTCTAATATTTACTAATATGATTGATAGAGAATTATGAAGAAGCACCTGTTAGTATAAAATTAGTGCAGATAATCTTAGGAAAGAAGTTTGGATGCTTTAAGTACTATTTAAATATGAATTCATGCTACTGTTGTTGCTCTCCGACCTAAGTGCTTCTCTTCTGCATTTCCCGAGTCCATTGATATTACTGGTCACGCCATTGTAAAAGCATCTCCATCCTAGGATCCCGGCCTTCTTAGAGCTCTCTGACCCTCCTCACATGAGAGGATTCCCAGCCTATTGAGTCAGTCTTCTGGGCGTGCTCTTCTCTGCCCTATCTGATTCTCTGCTACCCTCTTTTCAATGCATCTTTAAGTCCATACCTGGCAGCTTGTCACCGTCTTTCCCCTCTGCCCATCAGGTCTCCACACTGCACCGAGAATGCCTTTCAGAACACAAGGTAGGTCAGACCTGCAAGTGTATCAGACCTTCAAGGTGCTCCTGGCGCTTGTGCCTTATTGCGTTGCCATCATTTTCTAAATTGTACCTTCCACTTGGCTTTTTTGTTAATGAGAAATGGTTATTGGTGCATCAGACTAGATGTAATATTCACAACCATACAGTGTGTGAGAGTACATTGTTCTTATCTTTACCTTCCCTGGTATCCTTTATTACAAATTCCTACAGAAACTTAAGAATCCTTAGAGGAGACTCTGGGAGAGGTACACACACACACACACACACACACACACACACACACACACACACACCAGGCACCACCTCCAAGTCTTTTCACTTTAATCACTTTTGTTCCTGCAGCACTCTTCCTCATGGCCCAGGCTCTAATGTTTCCAGCATCCAAGTGATTTCTTGGTTACCTGGGGAAGCTCTGTGCCTTGCACAAGCCCCGAAGCTCTTCCTTCCGAATTTCCTCTTACAATGCTGCTGCAATAGACTGTGATCTCCTTCCTAGAAGCCATTTCACCACCCTGGGCAAATTTAATATGTCACCTGCACTTCTTTCATCACTTACCTTGTGTTCAGATTCAATGTTTGGAACACAAGAAGCTCATTGTCTCCATTATACTTTATACTATGCAGAGTGCTTCTCATACAACAGTGAGTGTTTATTGAGTGAATAGTATTAAAAGAAGTCTGTTCTGTCTATAACCTGGAACGTTAAATAAATCGCTTTTCATAAGGCTATATATAGCGTTTTAAAAGATTTTAGTGAAAAGGGGCAAGAGAAAAAAAAAGCACTGAAACTCATGATCTTGAAGTATCACAGATTTTCAAGGTGCAGCTGTGTGCCAGGCAGTGTGTTCAATGCCAGAGATACAGTCCTAGCAAAACAGCCAAGGTCCTGGTCTTCGGGGAGTATTCCAAGCCCTTGGGAGAGACAGGCTAACAAACATTAGGTACATCCAGACCGATGTGTGGTGTATCACAAATCATACGATGCGGTGCCTTATGTAGTTGGAGGACAAGTTCTCCCAAGCAGAAACTGAATTCTCAACAATGAAGGAGTCAGCCAGAAAAAGAGGGGCATAGCAGTTAGGTAGGAGACGCTGCAGGCACCAGAGCCTGGTGTAAAATGAAGCTGAAAGAGGTGAGGAGAAGCTGATAGGATGTGCTAAGGAGTTTTGAGCCCTGATCCCAAGAGCAGTGGGAAGTCACTGAAAGATGGGAGAGGTGCAAGGCAGGGTGAAGAATTAACCAGCTCTCTATTAGAAGATCCATCTGAAGGCCTGTAGCAAAGAGACGTGGCCGAGGGCTGTTACTTTGACCTCTGGAAAGCTAATCCCAAGCACTTAAGCAGGGATTTGTACCGTGAGCAGGGTTTTCAGTGCAGCGCAGAGGCAGCCAACAGTGAGGGCTACCCTTAGTACTATGACATGAATCACAGAAAAGAATCCAGCGTCATTCAGTGGTCCGGGTGCCCTCCAAAGAGAAACAGATCTAGAGGGAAGGATCATGATGGCATTACGGGCCACAGTATGATCAGGCTTACCCTTGAGGTATACAAGGTAGATGCCAGTGGAGATCCTTGTATATGAAGGAGTGAGGAGACATATGTGGGCTGAAATTATCAATGTGATAATTTGAATTGATGCACCCTCGATAGCTGTTACTCCCAGGCCTGAAGTGCTATAACTGGAGCCCTCAGAGGGTAGGGGTGGGGGTGGGGTGGGGGGAAGCAGGCTTAAAAGAAGGAGCATGACACCGAGGTGCTCTCAGCAGAAGGGAATTGAGAGCATTTTTACCAAAGGGGGAAAATGGTAGGTGGAATGCTAAATCTAAATCTAATACTAAATACTATTTTTAGTGCCACCTTCTGTTTAAAACTAATTGAGTTGTCCACAGTTTGGGATAGTAAGAAAAGCAAAATATATAGCACTAACTGAAGTTAAGCTGCTCTGGATGAAAGGAGGTCTGGAGCCCCACCTGTGTGACTTGATCTCCCAGGGTGGACCTGACACCCATATTCCAGTTTCCCCATTCACAGATGAAAAAAGTAGATAACTGAGGTCACAGGGTACATACCAGTAGATCCCTGGCAGCCACTAAACCTGTAACCTTTCCACAGCACACCTACAGAAATCCCAAAGATCATGGGGGGAAAGAGTGTCAAGTCCACACTCTGGTGCTGTCCTTGAGTATGGGTGGACCAGCCAGCCCGAGGGCACGCTCACTGTGAATTTGTTCCACACAGGCATGTATGCCCCAAGACTGGTTTGGACAGGTAGCTAGAGGTGGCAAGGAGAGCATCTGCAAGTTGAAGCGATCAAGATGAATTCATTGTGTGTAGTGATGAGGATACTAAAGAAGACCTAGGGGGTGTTGGTCAGGACCAAGAATTAAGAAAGCCAATAATAAAGAAAATGAGTAACTGTCAGGACATGTCCCTGTTACTGAGGCACTCTTAGTCTGGGTGTGAATTAAAAGAACAGTGTGATAATGCTCAACTTCCTTCATCTTCAGATATGTTTGAGAAGGAGAAAAGAAGGGGATATTGGGAGGAAAATATTTAGTCATTGAGTATATAGTTTTATAAATTCGTAAAGTAATGTGTGGATATAGATGTTCTTTCTGAGAACATAGAGTACTTTATCCTAAACTCCTCTGAGAAATAAGGTGGGCAGAGAGTAAATACGACCTGACTGCCTGGATGATATAATGAGACTATCTTGTCAACCTAGCGTGGTAAGATAATTTTGATTAAATTTACTTCTTTGGATCAAGGCCATATATGCAGAAGGTACTTGATTGAATCGAAATGTGTGCTTAAAAGGAACGGTTTACATGGTTAAGGGCTAAGAGAGGCAGCCGTGAAGTAAAGCAGGTCACTTCACTGGGCAGAACAAAGGAAGAGAGAACACTGGGGAAAGACGGGCTAGGGAATTTGATCGCAGCTGGGCTAGGTGTGGTGTTTTGGATGCTTGCAGGACACGGTATTTTAAAAATAAGTACTGTCAAAAACTAGCCATCCTTCTCACAGATGTCTGTGATCCGGAAAGATGTTTTCAGAGTCAGAACAAAGCTACCAGGACCTGATTCACAGTTCCAGAGAGAGAAGAGAAAATGAACCATCATATTAGTGACATTCTATTTAAGGAAGAAAGCCAATTTTCTTTCAGGCTCTGATTATCTGGTTGCATGTGAAATTTTAATACTAGTTAGCCCTGATTGTAACAGCTAAACTTCTGCTAATTGACACCCTAATCTCACTTGCTTTTGTCTAGAATAGCATGCGTTGTTTTCAAGATCACTCTTCCTACGAATGGCTGTACTTTCTATGGTCATTTTAAAAATGTGCTGTGTACAGAATGCATCCCTCATTTGTTTACTTCACGGCTGGAAAAGCAGTAACCATGTGAAGAACCCAGCAACCTATAGACCTCATCACTTCTCAAGATTCATGGGTTTTATAACCTACTATGAATATATGAATCATGCAGCCCATTGCAATAAATCTTTTTTGTTTTTGTTGTTGTTTTGTTTTTCAAGACAGGGTTTCTCTGTATAGTCCTGGCTGTCCTGGAAACTCACTCTGTAGACCAGGCTGGCCTCGAACTCAGAAATCCACCTGCCTCTGCCTCCTGAGTGCTGGGATTAAAGGCGTGCGCCACCACGCCCGGCACAGTGAATCTTATATCTTCTTAAACTTCAACAGGATATTTAAACCATCGTGTCTTACAGCACTCCTCGTTCTGCTCCAACAGTCATTTCAGAGTGCTTTTGTCTTGCATTTCCTAGGGAGTATGTATCATGAGGCAAAGGCAGTAATTACCCAGACAGACTCTGAGTGCTAAGTGTTACTCAAACAAACCCAGTGCATGACATCCACAATAAAGAACAGGGAAACAAAGAAATTGCAGGGTTTCATTCCAACCCAACACCCACAGGAGAGCAGAAAGCACAAGGCAAAGCCATAAGTATTTATAGTCTCCCAGAGCTGTATGGAGAAAGTTCACAGGAAACAGTTAAAGATGCAGCAAGGAAGCTCCGTATTTAACAGGATCTCTTCGGATTCTTGCTGTTTTGTGCAATTAAGAGCCAAATGGAGAAATACGCTGTTACTAATCTTGATTTTAATAAAGTCTGGCTTGGAAGATAGCTGTTCCACCATGTGGGCTTCCACACCAATCCTACAAAGAAAACCTTCCTGTAGGAACTGTGGGTCTCACTTAGTTGGTCCCAGGGGTGCAATCTCTGTAAGCCCTTAGAGTCTCTCCTGTGTTTGTGCCTCCCTGGGGACCATTTGGGACAGAGAGGAACCCAAACAGAGGCTTTCTACTATTGTTGAAGTCAAGGCAAAGAGAACTAACTGTATGTGGCAGGGCTGCGGCCCACACATGGGATTTACTCTGCTATAGTCCAGCAATGCTGTACATCCAGAGACAAGACAGGCTACCAGGAGCCCCAGTAGAAAAGCTTCTTTCCTCAACTCCCACCCAAGAGGCGTCCTGAGGGTCAGTGACATTTCCACTGTCCAAACCTTGCACCAGAGAGTTATCTGCCTTTTTTATTTTGAACTATGAGTCCTTCAAGATGAGTCTTTCCCTCCTCCTGTCTTTATATACTGTGTGTCCCCTATATCAGCCACATCTGGTTCATGTCATGTTCACATTCGTGCCCTTTCCTTCCACAACTTTGTATACTCCTGAGAAGAAAAGCCTAGCTCTCGTTCATGATTGTCTTTTCTGTCTTAGGGATTTAATGATCATTCTAACAGAAATGCCATTCAGCAAACACTTCCTAGGTGCTTGGACACAGGTTGCAACGAATCGTCTCGAGTCTCTCAGCTCTGTGGCATGATGGTGAAGAACATGGGCTCATTGGCAGACCACTTATCTTCCAAGCTTTTCTCCCATGCTAGCCACCTAATGTGTTCAAAGCAGGCAGGATCCAAGAGGTCTAACAGCCTCAATTCCACTCTACCATTATGGACACCCACATACAGTTCATTGACTCACACCTATTTGTCTATGAGCCAAACTCATTATTATTCCTTGTCCTAAACAGTCCTACCTAACTCAACATATTTAGTTATTCAGAAAACCCATGACTAAAATTTAATTAATCACACCAGTCACAATAATTCTTCCTATTCATCAGGCATAATGGTGCACACCTTTAATCCCAGCACGTGGGGGGAAGAGGCAGGTAGATGTCTGTGAGTCTGAGGACCAGCCTGGTCTACAGAATGCGTTCCAGAGCATCCAGAGCTACATAGAAAGACCCTGTCTTGAAAAACAAACCAAAAATATTCTTTTTAATATTTTCTAATTTTAATCTTTTCATATTAGTGATCTTCACAGTTCTTAGTGCCATCCTTGTCAGGTCAGTGAGAAACTTCATCTTCCCCGTGAGGCAAGAGGAGCAAAATTACCCAGTATGCAGACAGCAGCAGGGGTACAACTAGACTCCTCATCGTCTACATCCATCGGTAGAAGGTTTGCCTCTACTTTGCCTTACCCTTAGCATTGTCCGCCTGTGTGAACAAAGTGACTACGCACACAGCAAGGACCAGGTGTTGTGCCTTTGATGCCTCTGGTTGTCGGTAACCATAGTAGTTGTCTCGCCTCGTGGCAAATGAGATCACCTGGCAAACACTTGCTCTCAAGATTTGAGCTGTAAGAGATGAGGCATTTTCCACAGAGGGCCATTAAGTCTGGAATTCCCTTCCCGTCGTCTGACAGAGCCCTGGAGGATTGGGCTTCTGGGGCTTCCGGGGCTCAGCAAACCACAATAGGTTAAGCTTGGCAGTCGGTCCTGTTTGATAAGAACTCTTAATGGGCAGGAAGAAAGTAGTAAGTAGACTCTGGGTCCTGAGTCATTTGCAAGTTTGTAGATTTCACTGTCGAACCCTCACGATAGCTCCCCAACTCGATACAGTTCTCTCTGAGAAGTGCACCTTTGCGCTGCAGTTCCCAAGATCGTGTTTCTGCATCCTTACATCATGTCACAAATGATGTGGTGAAGAAGCCTATAGGGAAGTTTTCGTTTCTTTTGCATAAACTATTTTGCAGTAATTGATCAGCCATAGAGAAAACATTTTCTCCTGTGCACTCAGCGTGAGTTCTGCGGTCACCAGAGACTAATAAGCCATGTCCCTGGAACTATTATCACTTTGTTGCAGAAGCTGCTATGTGAACAAAAACCAGCCTTCGTTAATTTCCCTTTTCGTATTTAAAAAACCTTGTCAATATTTTCCCTTTGGGAGTATGTAATTTGTCAATAGTGCATATTATTTTAGATATACAGAGGAAAGAAGCAGGGTGATATGTTCTTATTACTTTATCTTTTCCACCAATCTTCATGTCAGATAAGCTTCTAGTCAACAGAATAAGATTTTACAGTTTTATGTTGCTGAATACTCTTTTTATATTATAGAAATATAAAACTGGCCAGATAGGGAGCTTGCAGCCAAGCAGGATGTCCTCAGTTAAATTCCTGAGTGAGACCCATGTATTAAATGGAGCGAACAGACTCCCACAAGTTGTCTTCTGACCTCCATACACATATGTGACATATCCACACACATACCAACAATGAATATATGTATGTATAAGTGTATATGTTATACATATACATACATATAAATGTGTATGATTCATTTATTTATTTTATGTGTGTGTGATGGGAGGTGGGACAGGCTAGGGATGTAACTCAGATTGGTAGAATGCTTGCTTGCCTATCATGCACAAAGCCTGTTTTAGATCCTAAACATCAAATAACATGGGCATGGTGGTGCATGCCTATAATCCCAACATTCAAAAAGGGAAAAACAGGAGAATCAGATGTTAAGGGTCATTCTTGAAGACATAGGAAGTTCAAGGCCAGAATGGAACACCCTGTGACAAAAACAGAGAAGAGAGAGGGGGAAGGATAGAGAAGGAAGGGTTTTGAAGAGGAAGAAGGGGAGGAGGAAAAGAAGGAATGGAGAGGAAAAAGAAAAGTTTTAGAAATGTGAAATTTCTCTGGAGCAATTTGGATCCCAATCCTTCTCCTCCCGCTCTCCAACATCCGCACATAACTAGTAGAAGAGGTGATGTCTGCACTGGACTGACCTAGAGAGACAGGGAAATTTAATAAGTGTTTATTAAAGAATGCCAGATTTGTTCTAATGTTATAAAAGCCCTTAATGTCACATCTCTCTTCTACTGCTCAGTCTTCGCAGGTCAGTCTCCTCTGTGTGTGTAGAAAAAGTTGATCGCTGCACAAGTCGTACAGGATGGGTTTTGATTAAGTTTAGTTATCACTATTTATAAGTGTCTGTATTAAAGTTGAAAGCAGTTCTTATTTATGGTTTAAATCAGGGGTGTCCACCCTTTTGGCTCCTTTTGGCCATTCATATTGAAGGACTTTCTTGGGCCACATATATGGGTAACTGACTCCCAATCCATGGGTGGCAAACGTGTGTGTGTGTGTGTGTGTGTGTGTGTGTGTGTGTGTTAGAAAAAGTTGGTGTACAAATTGTCCTCCCTGCTCATAGACTAGATTCTCACACTCACCATGAACTCCATTGCAGTTTGTTTCAGTGTTGGAAGGGGTGCTTTCGAAGTTGTCGAGGTATGACGAAGGCACTTTCTTCTCATCCATCCTGTCCTTCACTGTAAGTATCTCAGTGAGATCCCTCGTGCTGTCTTTTAACAATTACCACAGCACTTGCATACGAGTTGAAAATTCTCATAATTATTCTTTTCTTTCCCATTTAAGGTGAAAGCAGCTGCAAAATATGTGGATGTCCCTGTAAGTAATTTTAAATCTGTTTTCCTCTCCCCTCCCATCCATCCATCCATTCATCCATCCATCCTCCCATCCATCCATCCATCCATCCATGCATCCTTCCATCCATCCATCCATCCATCCATCCATCCATCCTCCCATCCATCTATCCATCCATCCCCTTCTCTCCCCGAGCCCCTCATAATTATGAATTGGCTTCAGTTGTCTTCAGTTCTCTAAACCAGTACCATCTCCTTTCATTAAACAAACACTAACCCTCATAATAAAAGCTTGGCAGCAGAATTTCAGCAGATCTTACTTTTCCTACTATAACTTAGGAGCAGTCACAAAGTTAGTTTAACATGAGAACTTGGCATTGGAGCTTCAAAGAGAACTTTACAGCCCTCTGGGATGGGACAGACAATGCCTTACACTTTATAAAACAGTACTTGATCTTCTTGATCTTTATATGAGGGTTCTAACTGGTTGCTAGTAACAATTACAATAACACTAAAGGCTCAGTAAACTCTATTTGTAAATACAAAGGTAGCAAATCAACTGTAACTTGTTTAGCCATTGAGTTTTTCCAAGAGTTCTTTGGAAATAAAGGCTTAATAAACAGTATGACCTATAAATTTGTTCAACACTTAAGATGCCAGAAGTAGAAATCATGGAATAAAATAAACCCATAAGCCAATTTAGTGTAATATTTTTAAGATGTACTGAATTAACTTGGGCTCTAAATTCTATTACTAGCACAATCAAATATATGGGCTATAGATAATTAAAGCATGTACTGATCTAATTATGATTTTGAGCATATGCTATCAATTTTCATACAATTAGAGTATGGCAAATGTCCTTAAACCTAGCGAAATGCTAGATAGAGCTTACCTCCTTGAGCTTGAGCATCCTCAGAGCAGAGCAGTGATGTGAATATGATTGGCATAACTGCTGAGAATCCTTGAATAAGGGCTGCAGGTGGCTCTTAGTTTTAGAATACTTACCTGCATCTTGTCGCCAGTATGACTGATGTCATAGTCTTTTTTATATCAATGTATTTATTTACTTTATATCCTGATTGAAGCTCCCTCACTCTTCCCCTCCCAGTCCTACTTTACCACTCCCCTATTCCCCTTACCCCTTCCCCTTCTCCTCAGAAAAGTGGAGTGCACCCCTACCCATGGTACCAACCCACCCTAGTACTTCAAGTGCCATCAGAACTAAGTGTATCCTCTCCCACTGAGCAGACAAGGCAGCCCAGCTAGAGGAAAGGAAACCCAAGGCATCCCTTTGGCAAAAGAATCCAAGTCAAAGATGACTCTGATCCAACTATTAAGGAACCCACATGAAGACCAAGCTGCACGTCTACTACGGAAGTGCCTAGGTCTGGACCATGCATGCTCTTTGGCATTAGTTCAGCCTCTGTGAGGCCCCATGGGCCCAGGTTAGTTGGCTCTGTAGGCTTTCTTGTAGTGTCCTTGACCCCTCTGACTCCCAAGATCCTGCCCCTAACTCTTCCACAAGACTCCCTGAGCTCCTTCTAATGTTGGCTGTGAGTCTCTACATCTGTTACCATCAGCTGCTGGATAAAGTATCTCAGAAGACAGTTATGCTAGGCCTCTGTCTGCAAGCATTGCAGAGTATCATTAATAGAATCATGGGTTGGCTTTCTCCCATGGGGTGGGTTTCAAGTTGGGTGTCATTGGTGGACCGTTTCCTAGATCTCTGCTCCATCTTTATCCCTGCACATCTTGTAGGCAAGGCTAATTTTGGGTCAAGGGTTTTATGGTTGGCTTGGTGTTCCCCTCCTCCCTCTGGAAACCCTGACTGGCTAATAGCCACTGGCCATTTCAGGCTCTATATCCCCTGCTGCTTAGGAGTCTTAACTAAGGTCATACCCATATCCTCCCAGGAGCCTCCCCTGTCCCAGGACTCATGCTAGTTCCAGAAATGCCCCCCCCCCACTGATTTTCCTTCTCTCTCCCAGGCCCTCCACCCCACCAAGCCTGTTCTCCCCATACCTGATCTCCTCCCCCATTCCCCTCTTTGTCCCCTATCCCACCCACTTCTTTATGTCCATTCACTTTCGATGTCTATTTTATGTCTCCTTCTATGTGAGATTCAAGCATTCTTCCTTGGACCATCCTTGTAACTTAGCTTCTTTGGGTCTGTGGATTGTATCATAGTTATCCTGTACTTTATGGCTAATGCCCACTTATTAGTGAGTACATACCATGTATGTCTTTCTGGGTCTCGAATTTTATTCATTCATATATATATATATATATATATATATATATATATATATATCATATTGTCTTTATCCATTCTTCAGTTGAGGGACATCTGGGTTCTTTCCACTTTCTGACTATAAAAAATAAAACTGCTATGAACATAAGTGAGCAAATATCCTTGTGGTATGGTGGAACATCTTTTGGGCATATACCTACCAGTAGTATAACTGGGTCTTGAGTTAGATCTATTTCCAATATTCTGGGAACTTACCAAATACACTTCCAAAGTGGTTGTATAAGATTGCACTCCCACCAGCAATGGCGGAGTGTTTCCCTTGCTCCACATCTTTGCCAACATGTTTTTTATCTTAGCCCTTCTAATATGTATAAAGTAGAATCTTGTGTTTTTCTGATTACTAAGAGCATTGAACACTTCTTTAGGTGCTTCTTAGCCATTAGAGACTCCTCTGTTGAGAAATCTCTGTTTAGCTCTGTACCCCAATTTTTAATTGGTTCATTTGGCTTGTTGGTGTTTGATTTCTTGAGTTCTTTATATATTTTGAATAGTAGCCCTCTGTCAAATATAGGGTTGGTGAAGATCTTTTCCCATTCTGTAGGCTGCCATTTTGTCCTATTAATGTTGTTCTTAGCCTTGTAGAAGCTTTTCCGTTTCATTAGATTCCATTTAGTAACTGTTGATCTTAGTGTCTGAGCTGTTAGTGTTATGTTCAGGAAGTTGGCTCCTGTACCCAATGATCTCAAGGCTGTTCCCTACTTTATCTTCTATTAGATTTAGTGTATCCAGTTTTATGTTGAGGTCTTTGATCCACTTGGACTTGAGTTTTGTACAGTGTGATAAATATGGGTGTATTTGCATTTGTCTACATGCAGGCATTGAGTTATACCAGCACTATTTGTTGAAGATGCTTTTTTTTTCATTGTACGATTTTGGCTTCTTGTCAAAATTCAAGTGTCCATTAGTTTTATTCATTTATTTCACCAGTTTAATTGTATTTTTCTGTATTTCTTTATGTGGTTTATTCATTTCCTCTTTGAAGGTTTTTATCATCTTTATATGATTGTATTTAAGGCCACCTTCTTATGCTTTGCCTGTGTTAGGATATCTGGGGCTTGCTGTACTAGGCTAGGTGCTATATTCTTCTAGCTCTGGTTGTTTATGTTTTTAAGCTGGCCTTTAGCCAACTGGTTGTCCCTGGTGTTGGCTGGATGTTCCTGATGCCAGCTGGACCCTTTGGGGAGGCAGGCAAAGCCCTGGTTCTGGCAGTGGATCTCAGAGAATAGCATGCTGCTCACCTATGCTTGCTGTGCCCCAGGCGGAACCAAATGTTCCTAGGGTCCCTCCTACAAACCTCCATGGAAATGGAGGCAGAGCAGTGAGCCGGTGGATAGAGCTTAGGGGACAGAGTGTGGCTCACCTCTGCTGGCTGTGCCCCAGTTGGACCTGGCATGCAGGCATAAGGCATGGTGATGTCTAACCTGTCATTTGTTGGGGTTTCTTTGGAACATTTTACTTACAGTATGACTCTCAAAGAATGCTTTGCAGTCTATTGGTCTTGTACTTAGAGTCAGTGCTGAGAAATAAGTAGGGGCAAATACATGCATAAAGGAGAGAATGTAAGAATTAAGGGGAAGGTTATATATTTTGTCTCCAGAAAAGCAGGCCTTCATACACACATGTACTTCTTTGGACTAGTTATGCATCTTATATCTTGAATTGAAGTAGAATAGGATGTCATAATTACTTGTGTCTCTGGAGCTTTTGAAGCTTTCAATTTGACTCTGAACTAGATCCTCATTACGTCATAAAATCTTAGCTGAGAGAGGCAGAAAGTGCTTAATTCACTCTCCTCCGAGCAAAAAGATCCTTTGACATCGTTCTCAAAGATTCTCTGAGCTCTGTTTAGTTATTTCAGTGATTCCAAGCTGGCTGTTAGGCAGCCTCCTCTTAAGCACAATGGACTGACCTGCGTTCCTGTGAATGTTGCCCATTAATCCTAGTTCTGCTGTTCCTTCATCAGGGAAGACCCTAAAATATATGCTGATCTTTATCATGGCTCCTTTCCCCAAGAGCCCCAGTGCTATTCAAATACACGTATTTTCTGAACAACTCTTATCATTAGGATTAAAAACCCTTAAGTCTTCACTGAAACCACTGATACAATTGTGTTTAATGTGTACCAGACTATGGGCATTCTTAATGAAACCGTGCATCCCAAACCTCCATTAGTTCAGGGTCTGAGAATAAGGTATTTTATAGACATGCCAAATTCAGCAGTGTTATGGTAGCCACCTCCAAGCTCCTCAACATACCTACCACCATCTTAGATGAATACAAGGGTCATGGTCATTACCCAATCAAGCTACCACTTGGAGCAGAGCTATTTGTCCCATAGAGATGTCCTGGCCAGGGCCAATTGCCAATGGATGAATTTTTCCCTTAGATCTCCACCTTGCAATTCTATTGCAAATGCCTATTAATTCTTAAATCATGAGATCCTGCTAGCTATTATTGTTTATGCTCATGCTCCAGCAACTGGTCTTTTAAGAAAAATTCATAAAGAAAGGATGGTACTGGCCTCATTTTTATGAAAATTAAAATATCCTAGAACCATATGCAAAGAACACAAGTATGTATCATTCAAAGGAAAATATAAAAGAAAATACAGTGAGTCTTGGGTTTGGTGATGAATATTTAGATAGAACACCAAAAACATAGTCCATTGAAAGAATGATTAGTTGAACTTTAAAAAGTTGGCAAGTGGGGGTGAAGAGATGGCTTGCCGCTGACCCTAAAGTCCTGAATCCGATCGCCAAAACCTACATGATAGAAGAAAAGAACTGACCATGCCATGTTGTCCTCTGACCATGCACACACAAACACACACACAAACATACCTACCTGGTGCCACCTACACAATTAATTCATTGGCCTAGTACTTAGTAATGGCTGAGTTTTAATTCATTTTATGTGGCCTTGGACAGTTGGATTATCTGTGTGGTCATGGATTTTTACTTAGGTGACCTCAGTTTAGTTTTCTATAAAATGGGTAAAGGAGTTATATATTTTTGCATTATTCTTACAGACAAGCTTCCACTCTTTGAATTCTGTGTATCTGTTGAAGTCCCTCCAAGAAAAAGAGAAAGATATCCCCCAGGGGATGATGAGAAGATAAATGCTGGGGTGGGGGGGAAGCTGTGAAAGGAATAAAGCCTTCTCAGAGTCCTGCCATTTGCTGCAAATTGTTTTGAAAACAAATCAGTAAAAACACTGTTTCACGATGCAATAAAAATTACCTATGAAATTAAATATTTATATTCAAAAGGGGGGGAGGGAGATTCATGCTCCCAAGACCTTCTTGCTTGGAATTACCTCGCAATTGAGGATAAGTAAGAGAAATTGTTGAGCCAGGAATGGTGGTGCATGTGTTTTATCCCGGCACTCGGCAGAGGCAGAGGCAGAGGCAGAGGCAGAGGCAGAGAGGCAGAGAGAGAGGCAGAGAGAGAGGCAGAGAGAGTGGCAGAGAGAGTGGCAGAGAGAGAGGCAGAGAGAGAGGCAGAGAGAGAGGCAGAGAGGCAGAGGCAGAGGCAGAGGCAGAGGCAGAGGCAGAGGGTGGACCAGATATCTGTGGATTAAAGATAAGCCTGGTCCAGGTGAGTTGCAGGCCAGCCAAGGTTGCATATCCCCACACAGGATAAATGGGTGAAGAGGAGGAGAGAGGGCAAGTCTTTAAATTTAACAACTTGAGTATAGCATATTATGAGCATAATTTTAGCAGATGCACCTCATCATAGAACAAGTTCATGTTAGTGAAGATTTCAGATGGTTTGAAGTTTGGAGGGGCTATAAAACAGGTTCTTATATAGACCAGGTTGGTCTGAAATTGCTGATGATGACCTTAAACCCTCATCCTCATACTTCCCACCTTCCAAGTCCTAAGATTACAGGCATGTAGCACCACACCCAGTTTTCTTAAAAAAAAAAAAAAAAAAAAAAAAGACTTGGTTATGGTAATAACCAGTTGCAGTCGCATTATCTAGAAGAAAGGAACACAGATGAGAGAGTGTCAGCCAGATGTTAACTGCAGGATCAAGAGGAGACTGCTTCCATTTGCTTTATAAATGTGAGCACTAGGCCCAAACCAAAGCTTGGTAGGGTCTAAGTGTTATAGGTACTGAAGTTAATAACAATTTTTAAAATCACCCATCTGGGACAGGAGAAACACTCCAGCAGTTAAGGGTATGTATTACTCTTACAGAATATCCAAGTTCAGTTCCCAGCATTCTTATCTGGTAGCTCCCAACTGCCTGTAATCCTAGCTCCAGGGGATCTGACACTCTGGCCTCCAGTGGCTTCTGCATTCACAGGTACACACACACACACACACACACACACACACACACTAATTTTTTTTAATCCTTTGAAAATAAAAAGTATGTCTATCCAAGGCATTGGTAAGATGTAGCTAAAAGCACTAAATGTTTTCAGTGGCAGGAAGGGCGACAAGGTGACTGGGTGGCAGCTGGAATTAAGCCTGATGACTTGAGTTCAATTCTCAGAATACAGATGGTGGGAAAGAACCAACTCCCAAAAGTTGCACATGCATGCACATACCCCGTGCATATACACATAACCACATGCACACACAATAAATCAGCTAAAATGTAATAAAATGAACATTAGAAAGGGATGAGAGGCTAGGCTATGTCTCAGTCAGTAAAAGCTCTTATTTCTCAAGTGTGGGGACTTGGGTCCAGTCCAGGTCTCTAGAACCAACATAAAGCCAGATATCGTATAGCTCATGTCTATAATCTCAGCATTCCTTTAGCAAGGTGGATTTAGAGAGATGAAGATCCCCAGAAGAATGTGGGCTGGCTAGCCTGACATAGCCAGCAGTTATCACCAAAAGAGGAACCCTGCTGCAAATAAGGTCGAAGATGAGAACCAGTGCCTACCATGGTCCCCTGACCTGCACAGGAAGACCATGGCGAGCAGAGCCCGGGTCATTCTCAGGAACATCCACATGCAGCAAATACACAGAGTTAAATAATAAATAAAAACCATTGTACAGTGTGGTCTGAAACGATAGTATGGGGTATGTGTTTAACCAAGTAGCATGGTTCCTTAGGGGAGCCAGACTGTGTGCCTGGCTGCTCCCTCCAGCACTCCGCTTATAATATCAGTGTAACCCTGGGTACCAATTTCTTTGTCTATTAAATGAAGATATAATTATACCTCTTACAGGCTTATTGTGAGTAAGTACTTTCCAGGCTTCCTAGAGTGCAATTAGTACTCAGTAAATGTTAGTTATTATTGTACATTACCATTGATTAGAAAATAAAATCTAGTGGCTACATTCTACAAAATCAGCATCCATTGATTGTATCTGTATTACTGGGGACAGATCACTTAAGTCATTTTAAAGCAGCATACCGTTTAACTTTCCTATAGAAAGCTGGCATAAATAGTTAAGGGTCTCATCCAAGAAACTTGGAAATAGGAGCTTGCAAGGATGAAAGTGGGAGAGGAGGAGGAGTGTGTCTGTACTGAGAGGAATGGAACATAAGAGACAAGGTAGCCAGTTCAGTGTCAGTGTTCTCTTCAGTAGCATCCTTTCAAACATTCTCTCTTCATGCTCATTGCCACGCTGTGAAATCTTAAAGCTCCCTAACATGGCTTAACCTTAGCTCTGGATCACACAGATGACATAAAGTCCAGCATCGGTGTCAGGTTCCTCCTTAGGCCTCTGGCACTGCCGTACCTGTGGCTTCCATTTTTCTTTCTTGGCACTGAGGATACTAAAGTCATGTCTGTGCCACTTCATGGGGCCATTATGAAGACCCAAATAGTATGCTAGCTTGCTTTGAAATTGCAGGGCAATATCTAAGAAATATCTAAGATCAGGGGCAGGGGCAAGACCTTAGTAAACTCCTTACCATGCCAGTATGAATTCCTGAGTTTTCTTCTCCAGAGCATACATGAAAAGCCCAGGTACAATGGCAGTGACTCATCCTGACTAGAAAAAAAGACAGATTGATAGTTGTTGAAAAAGAATATAACAGAGGCTGTCCTCTGGTATCTACATATACTAGAACGCAATCCACATGCACTAGAATACACATGCATATACACATATATATGCACATATATATGTGCATATACATATGTACATGCATAAAACTGTCAGTGTATGTAGATACATAAAATATCAGTGTTCCGTGTGTGTGTGTGTGTTTTGCTAGAGACCTAACCTAGGGCCTCACATATGTTAATTAGTAGATAACATTTGTCTTACTATTTAAAAAATAGAAAATCTATTTCGAAGTCTTGAAAGAAACACATCCTTATAAATTTCGTTATTTAATTTTCGTCCCTCTGCCCCCTTCCATAAGCTAGTCCTCTCTCTACACATAAACATAATACTTAAGTTGGCATCAATCTAGTTTGAAGGGTTTGACTCTGTTCCTTTTGGCTTTCTACATAGGTACAATATAATTGTGCTACTTCATAAAACAAGTAAATTAAGTTTTTTTATGGTACCATCACAGGAATACTTAACTATTCGTTGTCATAAATTTTTTGAGGACATATATTCAAAACTAAATGCTTTTGAATGCTGTAGAATGTTTTTCACTGAAATGAAAACCAGAAATTGACATGTAAATGCCAAAATAATGAAATGTACACATTAAACAGTTAAAAGCTGTTTTTTAACAATTACCAACACACTTATATGTCCCCTATTAATCAGTCTTTAAGTTATCATTGAGCCTTGCACACCTGAGCTGGGCCACAGAAGGTTTCTACGGTACTTTCAGATTCCAAAGCTAAGCCTAGTCTCATGCCTTTCACTTTGTCAGAGGTAGTAACGAACCAAATGTGTGTATTTCATTTACAAAACATGCAGGTCATCATACATGAGGATAACAGTCTCACACATGATTGTTTCTCTAAAGCAAGGCTTATGTTGGAGAAGTACACTGTTAAATGAAGTCATTTACACTGTACCTACTAGTTAATCTTCCAGACAGGAACGGGACACTTAAAAATGTGTCTCCTTGTTAAACCGACACCGTGACAGTGTTTGCATGGGGTATCGTTAACCTCCAGTGGAAGGTTAAGCAGCTTCTTCTGCATGTAAACCTGTCACTGTGAAAAATGACTGCCGTGTCATACCTACCTGCCCATGAATGGCGAAGTGCGTGCTGGCACCTGTGGGATTAGCTGGAGCAGCAGAAGTTAGAGCGTTTGCAGCATATAATTAGCAAGGAATTTTCTCTCTCTCTCTCTCTCTCTCTCTCTCTCTCTCTCTCTCTCTCTCTCTCTCTCTCTCTCTCTCTTTAAGTGGTGCGTTCCTCTTGCTGGGTTAGCTAGTAATTAATGCTTCAGAAAAAAAAAAAAAAGTGCCGGCGAATGCACTCTAACTCATTCACTCGCCAGTATAGTCAGCTACTCATGCAACCGATGTCAGGTACCCTCATTTCCCCTCCATGAATACAGATTTCTTTATGTTCGTTGGGTAATGTTTTATATCTTAATGTCCCATTACTATAGCTTTGTTGGCCCAAATTTGCCTTTCCTGACGAGAAGACTAATGTAGGAATTCTTCTCTCTGTTTGGAGAAGCTATGCTAATGAGCAAGATGGGGAAGCATGCGTAGTAAGCGGAAAGGTTCAAATTGAAAATATGAAGAAAAATAATTTTATAATCCTAAATTATACTTAATAGGGTGCTCACCGTGTGGTTTTTAATTGTCATCTTCTCATATTCATTAAGGAGGCTATAATTTAATTACCAATAAGAGAAAAGATTTCTAAACGTGGCTCTGTCGGATACGCTCTTCTTGCTAAGACCGCATACGAGCGCATCATCATGGAAGCTTCACAGGGTGCTCTTTTGGTGGAATTGGAAGGCACACCTGCTTGTGTGAGAATTTGGAGCTGCCTTCTCCTACTCTTCCCGCTCTGCCTCCTCCATAACCACCACCATTACCACCACCACCACCACCACCACAACCACCGTTACCACCACCATTACCACCACCTCCACCTCCACCTCCACATGGCAAATGCAAACATTTGTTTCATCTATCTTCCAACCCCTACACCAACAGCTTACACCAGAGTGCTTAGCTTGCAGGCTTGTTAAAGCATTAACTCGTAAGATAACAGTTAATGGTGCATCTAGAGGCAGTGACTTCTCAAATGTGTAAATTCCACTGCCACGTAGCAAGAGCCTCGGCACACAGGAGCACTGAGCCAGCGATAATGTCTTCTATCCAAACACGTTTGTTACTGAAGGTAGAAACTGTTTAAAAGGAAAATTGCATCTTTTTCAGCAATTTATCAGAGATAATTACCCTTCGTACACCAAATGAAGGATAAAGTGTTTTAAGGAACTATAACTCTAATTGGAACGTGTCACCAGGTGTTGCAGTTACACTCTTTCTTGTGTATATTCTTTTAATGATTATAGTCTCATGCCACAAACTGCATGAAAATATATTCACTAGGTGTGAAATTCCCATATGTCACAGTTTCGAGAATAGGTAAACAGCGCCAAGATAGAGGAAGGCATATCGCTAATGAGGAGTGTTAAGAAGTCTAGGCTTTATTTTCCAAGCAAGTACATCTTAATTTGCCAAAGGAGAAGAAAATGCGATTTCAAAAGTGCAAACTTGGAGGAGCCTTTCTCCACACACCTACAAAGTTGCAGAACTCGCTTGCTTCCGAGTTCAGGCTTGAGCATTCCGTTGCTGGAGTCTGCCAATAAGGAGCCAAACTTTAGAACTCCTTTATGTTTGAGCTGCAGAAAATTTGCTGGTTTTGGATGATGAAAGATAAACTCTTCCTGGACAATGTTTTATGAAGTTCAAGAACACAGGAATATCTATGAAAGTAAACAGGGCAGCCACTTGCTTTGGGAGGTAACTTGCTTTGCATCGAGTCTGCCAGGAAAGTGACTGATTGGATTAAACTTCTAAGGATCATTTTCTTTTGTGAGATGAAAATTAAAAAGGGGGAACTGGGGGCTTAGGTAGGCAGGCGTGATACATGCGAGGCCAGCCTCCTCTTCAGATCCACTGTAGCCAGCTTTGCCTGGTGCCTTGCTACTGTGACTGTCATAGCTTCTTGTTTGCAAGCACCTGTATGAATCTCAGAGGCTGAGCTCCCTCAGTAGCAAGTAAAGAAAACTGGTCTCGTGTCATTTTCATTCCGTGGCAGCATGCCTCCTGAATGTTCTCATTTTCAGTGTTTTGACAAAGTTTGAGAGGCACTGAGGAAAATACTGTATTGCCGCAGACCCTCTTGGTCCCTTGTCTGCATGGAACGAGTCTCTGGTGCAGGTGGGCAAGGAGTCGGCAGGAATTGACAGACAGACCCGACACAAGAGAGTATGGATCTGAATGTAATTTGTCAAATTGAGCATCAAACTTTTTATACAGAAAAAAATAGAGAAGTTGGGTGACACACCGGCAAGGTACAAAGAGGTTACTGGATTCTTACACAAAACAGAGAAATGCAAACATGGAAGAACTGGCAGGAACCAACTGGGATAAAATTCAATGTTAACAGCTGGGATCATAAACAGCTCCACCTAAGGTCCACTTAATCTTAGAAGCCAAAGTTCCTACTCTAGTCTATTGTATAGTCCACCTTCTCCCTAGGCCATTTAAATACTTGTGTATGGGTGTAATTTGGCTATCTATATTTCTAAGTATCTACTCTGGTTCCTCTTTAGGTCACAAACTTCCTTCTTCCTAGATAATGGTAAATTTCTGTGTAGGCAGTAACTTAGCTATCCATGCCCAAGGTCGGATCAAGGACTGCCTAGAATCTAACTTATCTATATGTCAAAATATCAATCCTTAGGAGCACTTGTAATAAAGCAATATGAGGGAAAGCACACCGATCGGTTTGCCAACTAAAGCAAGGACATTGGAGCATTCTTTATACAGGATGCCATGATTCCAGGAGACTAAGTTTCCGTGAACTTTTTGCCTCAGGACAGCGCCCAGGTTTTCGGGGCCTGTCGCGCTTGTCACTACTGGAGTGGATGTAGCACTGTATGAATCATTTGCTCTGTAGAATAACTCATAATAGCAAAACTGATATTCTCTGAGATAATGTCCCCATCTCTTCTCTTGACAAACTGATGTATAAAATTACCTTCTCCAAAATAAAAGCAACTTAGATTTTTGTTCATTATCCTTGTAGTTATTTATACTTTCAAACCCTGGTTATGAGGATTATACAGAAAACTGAGGAGTGGATTTGTTCAATTGCCTCCACCAGGTTGACAATGAATGGAGTGTCTGCATTGCATATGGATGCTCTTAGAGTAGATGCTTGTGAGAACATTAGTATAAGAAGTTATTTTATATTTTAATGTAATTTAGTTATATCAGAGTTCTGCTATAAAAACTCCTGGGTTTTTGTTCTCTGTACTTTAAGGTGAACTTGTGTTATCAGGGATGAAGTTACAGTCCAGTTGAAAGAATGTTTGCCTAGCATGCATAAAACCCTGTATTCCATTCCCAGTTCCTCATAAACTGGCATGGCGGCACACAATGCTAATTCTAGTGCTTGGAAAATGGAAGCAAAGAGGATCAGAAGTCAAAAACCATCCTCAACTACATAGCAAGTTCAAGACCCCCTGGGCCACAGGAGACCCTGTCTCAAACAAACAAACAAACAAAACAAAAAAACAGCATCAACAAAAACAGTTATCTTTACAGCACAGAAAAATAAGCATCTAAAAAGAAGGCTGATGTTCATCACTAAAATTCAATAACTTGGTACCTATGATTGTAATGGTTTAAGATGGGCAGCCTGTGGCATATACAATGTCAATCCACCATCCTCAAAAAGAGCATTAATTGGCAGATTGTTTTTCTCCCTCACAAGAAGATGCTCTACCATGTTACCATTGGTTAGGGCTAGGCCTCGTGCTGCTTTTGCAGAAGCAGTCATAGTTAAATAGCTCATGTCTTCCTTCCTTGACCCGATTTTCTCTCAGTGTTCACTTCTGTACATGAGAATGTTAGTCAAGGCTGTAAGCACACCCTATGTCCATAAGACAGTGTAAGCTTAACTTATCTTACTTGGCCATCAGCTCTCCTGTTATGTTCTGACTAATGCTATACACTAATCAAATAGTTCAGTACAGGTTGAGTCAACCCCAGATGTAAGTGACGTAAATAAGGTTTTCCGTCAGTCAGCCTAGCATATGAAACTTGAGAAAGAGCTAATGATAAGTTGAGAAGGAAATCTCTTTGGTAGCCATGGAGACTTTTGACCCTCATCCTAATTTTTTAAGACTGTACCAAGAAGGAATAATGCTAACTACCCTGCCCCTTCTAACAGGAGAAAATACCAAATGCTAGGTAATTTAGCCAGTTCACCTCTTTGGTACTACATAAGAGACAAATTTATTGATATCCTCACTATACTTCTATAATATAATAAATCTATAAAATAGTATTGAAAAGTTAATGAATACAAGCAAGAGACAATTCAAAAGTGTTTTGTTTTACTTTGTATTAAATGTTTTCCCAAGTTTCTTAGTATTTTACAACCTTAATAAAAAACATTGACTTTCTATTCCTTGAATACTCATAGTACTCAAGAGACAAATCTAGGACAATTAGTGGTTTTCATATCACGGATGAGCTGATAGTGGGTAATGAAAAGTCAGTTGTATCATACTTACAATTAAGAAATAGTATTTCTCTTGAGAAATTTTCTTTTGATCTTATTTATACTTCTTGACACATTGACTTCTCAAGATACTCATTCGTGGAAAACAAAAATATGCCCAGGAGGCTGGAGAGATTTCTCCACAGTTAAAAGTTTACGCAATACCCTTCAGAGAATCTGAGTTTAGTTGCCAACACCCATGCTGGGCAGCTCACGACTGCCTTTGATCTCCAGCAACAGAATAATCCAATACCGCTAGTATCTGAATACCCACATACAAGCACACACATACAAATAATTTAAAATCAAATAAATCTCTTTAAAAGATATGCATAAGCTTGCAACCATGTATGCCTAGTCATCTTAATAGTAATGGCTGGGACCTTTAGTACTACAGATAAGTGATAATCTTTTACACGCACTAGGCATTATTGACTTGATCTAAACATATTTCACAGGGGTGAACAATTCCAACAGCTATGAAAATGATTTCCTAAACAATGAAATTCCTAAGATCATTAAATAAAAGTTTCACAGATGAAAAGTGACATTTTCTTTTTTTTTATTCTGTGTGCTTTTACCATACAACAGAAACCAGGAATGGATCTGGCAGACACCTACATTATGTTTGTCCGGCAAAACCAGGATATTCTTCGAGAAAAAGTCAATGAAGAGATGTACATAGAAAAGTTGTTTGATGTAAGTAGCTGCCACAGGTTATTGAACATTCTTATCTTGATTTAAAATATTGATGTGTGTGAAAAATATATGTGATTATTTTTGTTAGTACTAAGGTCTTCATTTAGGCATAACAACTAGGCATGGGGGCTTTGTGGTAGGTATTTGACAAATTTACTATAAAGGTAACTAAGAAAGCACTTGACTTAATATCAGTGTTGTCCATCACTCGTAACTATGAGCTCCTAGTCCAAAGGAAATGGTATCGCTGGAGCGACAGAACTGTACAACTTGCCCGAGTGTTGATTCTGAAACTAGGTGTTTTCTTTGAAGTGTATTTACAGGCATCTCCTCTGCATTTTAGAAATGCTTTTCTGGCAGTTTCATTTAATTATGCAAGTTACTGCAAATGTTTTCATAACAGCAATTCACGGGCTTCGTGGTGACACTTCAGCTGTGCAGTTGCAGAAGGTCTCACTACATCATCGCCTCCGCCATGGTCTGTGGTTGCCTGCGTGTGCTGTTTGTATGACTGGGTGGTCAAAGTGAACCTTACCTCTCTTGACTTTATGTTTCCAGGCCATTTTACAATAAAAGTATCATCTGTTTTAATAAGCTACGTGTTAATATGTGTGAAGAGAATGATTTTCTAAAAGCTTTGATGCCCTGCAGGGGTAGAAAAATTATCATCTATCCAGCTGGCTCTTTTACAAAATACTGAAACCATATTAGCAACTTCTGCTTCCATTTGGAATTGCTCTGAGTTGACGGGCATATGTTTTATTTCCAACTTTTCTTCTACTTTTTTTTTTTTTTTTTTTTTTGCTTATGTAATGATTTTCCGAAATGTCGAACAGAACAGTGAGTTAATGGTATCTCTGTCATGTTTCTTCCTAGCTAGAGAACATGCATATTTCATGGGGAAACTAGGTAGAACCATTCTACAAGTAATCCCTCTAGATGTAGGCATCATTGGAAGGCGGGCCTGTTTTCTAAAGATCTTCAGTGGTTTTGGCTTGGTCTCCTAAGTAAATGTAGAAAGTTTTTCACCTCAAAGATATTCCCAACCTTAACTCCTCTTTAGTCGCTGAAATTCAGAAGGCTGTGTAGGTAACTTCAGTAATTATCAGAGCTAACTGAAGCAGATCCAGGTAGGCCAGCATTCATTCAGGACCTAAATTGCCTGTTATCTAGTCTTTGCTCCTGAATCTTAAACATCTATTTTAGTCCAGAAATTCTCATTTTTGTACATCCTCAGTAGAGCATTGGACATGTTATTTGTACAACAGTTGCAATGTCCTCAAACATTTCATTTTATTTAAAGTTGCACATATTTATTACTTTAATTAAAAATGAAAATGAACCCTGACTCTATTGGTATGTCATCGAGAATAGCATATATGAGGGGGTACTCAGAGCCCCTAATTAGCCAGAGCTGAATTTGCCTCAATTACAGTTAGTAAATGAGAGGTTATCAAGTATGTGTTGAAAGGTAAAGTAGAATGTGTAGCTTAAGCAACAGATCATTACCGAGAGACATTATATAATTATTGGAAATCTACTTGGCTGGAGCTTAAAATAATATTGTTAGGTGTCAAGAAACAGTTGAAAATAATGACCCAAAATGCACTGTTAGCAACCATGGCCTATTACAGATAAAAGATTGAAGAGAACAATAGCACTCTGGCATAGTGGCAAACTTTCACTCTTCCAATTAGACTACTTCCTATAAAAGGAAGTAAATGGAACCTTCCCAGTTCAAGTGCAGATCAACACACATGTTATGACGTGTTAACTTGGAGTGGTCTCATCCAACTTGGTAAAATGCCAGGGACTCCAATTATGTTCATATAATATAAGGCCCTATACTTAAAGAATGATAGCCTCTTACTGAAATAAAATTCACCTTGTTTAGAAATATGCCAACACTATCTTATGTAAGGAACTATTAGTCTGTAAGACGCACATACACCCATCTGTTATAGTGCCTAGTCTTCTCTATAGATGGTGCCCTAACCATGAGAAAGGCTATCAAAGGATTTGTGGAACTTGCCATACTTCTTAAGACATCCTTGGCCTCTAATACTTTTTCATCAGTTAAACATCTTAACTGGCCCGAATTTATAGTGAAATGCCCAGAGCTCAATTTAAATAATGGTACCCCTGACTAAGGCACAAGCATGACCATCGCCCTAGATTTGTGCCTGTGGTTCTGGGATGCCTAGGAATGAGAACAGCAGCAAACCCCACTATTCCTACATGGCCATATACCGTGTTAAGAAGTGTGACCTGTCCCCACTGCACTGCTACTCCTGTTCCCACCTTCATAGATAAGAAGTTTTGTTTCTTGACTTAAACATATGAAAACTGGAAATGGTTTAAATATGTATTAGCCCTGAACACATAAATATTATCAGTTTAGATTTTTATGTTAAATCTTGAAGTATCAAAATTCAAAGTGCCCTCTAAAGGTCAAAAACTATTAGTACAAACATTATACTGCTCTTGTTTTTTGTTTTCTTGTTTGTTTGTTTGTTTGTTTGTTCTGTAAGAGCTTAAACATATAGAACACTTTCTGATTAGAAGAGAAATAGCTTCTACAAAGTATAAATAAATAGCAGGACTGTGTTGATAACAAACAAAACTGAGTTTAAGATACCTCTCGAGTCCAGGGCTGGGGAAATGATTAAGTTGGTAAAGTGCCTGGCAAACATGACTACCTGAGTTCAAATCCCAGCACACATACTTGGTGAGCACCTTTGGTCCTAGAGCAGACAGGACAGCCTCTGGGGTTTGCTGACCAGCTATCTAGCCATCAATCTAAATCCATGAACTCCATGCTCAGTGAAAAATTCACAAAAACATAAGGTGGGGGAGGGACTGGCTGGCAAGAGGGCTCAGTGGGTAAAAGCACTTGATCACAAGCTTAACAACCTGGATACTGTCCCTGGAGCCCACATGGGAAGGCAGATCTGACTTCCATGTGCTCACCATGTAGGGAGGGAGGGATGGAAGGGAGAGAGAGAAAAAGAGAGAGAGAGAGAGAGCCCTTATCTCTTCAAGCTTTCAGAATACTTTTACCATTTTTATTCTTCCAAATAGATGCTTCCAACACTGTGGGTGATGTGCCGTTATCCTCTTACATCTTTCTTTTGGGAATAAAGGATCTCCTAGTCAGAGAAAATGAATGATTTGTTGGTGTCCTCCAACTCTGAACTTGTGTCTCTTTTCAAAATGCTTCCATGAAATCCTATGTTTTACCATACCTCAGACTTACAAATTTTGAAATAATAAAGTCACATTCTGTGACAAGAACTCTACTGGGATGCCAGAAATCTGAGTTCTAACTGCAGCCCTTTCATTAATTGTGTCGGTGATTTTCCAATGTCTGTGTAATATTCAGTTTAGTTAGTAACAATAAACTGAAAATCATCCAAAAATTCAAATCGTTTCTGAGAACCAGATTATTAATCCAAGGATGGCAGTGTTTTTAATTTGGCAGTGGTGGCAGAAACCCCTTGGTTGGCTGCATCAGGATACAACAGGGTAACATTTTTTTTCCATCCTTTTCTGTTAATCGAATGAAAGCAAAGTGTCCTAGCTAAAAAGCAATAGCAAGTGCAGTGGATAAGTAGAAAAGAAAGCCTATGTTTATTAAAAAAAAACAGCTGGGGATCAGTACAGTGGCTCAGTGGATAAAAGTGACTGCCTCCAAACCAGACAACCAGAATTCAGTTCCAGGAGCCACATGATGGATGGAGAGAACTGGCTCCCATGAGTTGTACTTTACTCCACATGTTGGCTGTGGCACTCACACACACACACACACCCCTCCAGAGTCCAACAATCCCTCTCTAATGCTGCCTATGATTCTTCCTAGACGGAGTATCTACTTACTTTCCCAGGCTTCAGGGCATAGATAGAGCACAAGCCACAAGTACCTCTGTGCCATGAGAGAGCCTGGCGCATTCATGGAGAGTATTGGTTCTCTCAGCCGAATAGTACAGACAGGAAGTCAAGACTGACATCCCCCAGTAAAAGCCACTAGGGTGCTCTCTGCCATAGCTTCCTAAAATCCAAGGCCTAGAGCTGAGATGAAAGACTCAGCAACGCACATCTTATTTCCCAGGACACCAATGCTACCCAGTTCTCTAAAGCTTTGTGCATCTATTGGGCATGCCCAACAGGAATCCCCCGGACAACCTCGTTTTGGTTTTCCTGTTGCTGAAGGCACACCAGGGTGCAGTACCTAATTGGCGAATCATGCAGATTAAGCATTCTCTTGTGTTATAAACTGATTAAATACTTAATTGTTGAGGAGATTCATCTCTATGAGATTTTTATTAAAACATTATTGTGATGTCTTATAAAAATTAAATGGAGTTCTTTAAAGGATAGCTAATCAGTTATACTCATCCAAGCGGTTTTATAAAGGATTCATTTCCAAAGACATGGCATGAAAAGAATTTTTCCTAGTTCAATAACAACAAGAAAACAGCAAATCTCAATTAAACATTTTAAGCCAAACTAACCTTTATACTATAAATAGATTCAGTAACCTAACTGTATTATCATAAAAGGCAAAACATGAAAATAACACAAGGAAATACGATTTCTAAATGAAATTAATTTTGTTCATGGAGTCTCTTGTCTCTGGACTCCTCAATAAGGAAGGCGGAGACATAAATGCTCAGGATGTTTTTATCCAGACTGTCACACCATTGCTTAAATGTTTTGGTACAAGAGTTTATTTATGCTCAGTAACATCAGTACATCAGAAGAACTGCTCCTAACTTGCATAAAGATTCAACTTGTTACTATGTCAATGTCCCAAAAATAATTTAAATCAACAAAGCATAGATAAAAGTGACTCCTGAACTGGGTGCGATGGTACATACTTGTAATTTCAGCACTCACAAGGCCAAAGCAGGGGGGTCTAAAGTTCAAGGCTACTATGGATAGATAGATAGATAGATAGATAGATAGATAGATAGATAGATAGATAGATAGATTATGGATGATGGATAGATAGATATGCGTACATGCATAGATACATAGAGATAGGTAGATAGATAACAGATAGATTATAGATGGTGGATAGATAGGTAGGTAAATAGATACATAGATAGATAGATCTTCCATATATGTGGCAAGACCTGAGAGAGAGAGAGAGAGAGAGAGAGAGAGAGAGAGAGAGAGAGAGACCAGTAGATAAAACCTATAAAATTTTCTTTTTTCTTTTTTTTTAATTAGGTATTTTCTTCATTTACATTTCCAATGCTATCCCAAAAGTCCCCCATACCCTCCCCCACCCACTCCCACTTCTTGGCCCTGGCGTTCCCCTATATTGAGGCATATAAAGTTTGCACGACCAATGGGCCTCTCTTTCCACTTTGCTCAGATATATTGAGAACTGACAGTGCACATCTTAAACCATTATCTTTTGGTGAGGGCTTTTTCTTCCTGTAAGCAGCCTTCATAAAGAGTATGGGATGAGACTGAACCCAGTGAAAACTGTCTCTGTCAGCTTACATCCATTCTCTTACTAAAAATCTCTTCTCTTATATGTGAATGTCAACTTAAAAATAGCAACTTCCCTCATTCAGTGATCTTTTGCTTTCAGATTCCTGGGCAGTTGTTCTAGAGTCTACCTCAGTCGACATAGATTTTTACTGGCAAAGATCTTCTTGGCTGTTCTGTTTCCTCTGTAAAAGGCAGACCAATGTAAAGCATTCTGCCTTGGCCCATTGTGCCCGACCAGGACTTTCCTAACAACGCTCCAAAATTAAGCGCTCCAGGACAACTGTGTCATAACCGCTCCCCTTCTCCATCAGCAGAAAGGATGATAGTCACAAGAGTAGCAGGGTCGCTGAGGATCTCTGAAGAAACTTATTTCTGTTCTTAGGGTGTGCACCTTTTCTCTGCCTCACTGTGTGCTAAAGGTAGATTTTAAGTGTATGGTCTGGATCGTATAAGCAGTGTCTTGCTCTTCTCAGTGCCCTCAGAGCCACTGCAACACCGCTCTGCCTCCGCAGCCTCTGTAGATAGGGCTCAGAGCCTACTCCTGACCGCTTCCCCCCTCAGACTTTGTTGTGCTTTCAATGGCGTTCTCACGTTGCAGAGGCCTGGCTGTCTTCTTCACTTGCGCGAATAATCCTCATTTTAATGTTATTATTTGTAAGTGTAAGAATTTATTGAAAAAGCATCCACTTTTGATGTACAGTGTATGCCAAAATAGCTTTGGCAAGCCCGGGCACTGTTCTGGGAGGCCAAAGGCCCTCATTTGAATCTAAGCCGCAGCTGAATTAAACCGGGGAAACTTGAGATAAGCGTGCCTAATTGCCTAAGAGAAACTCAACAAGGGGGGAAAAAATGTAGCTTGTTGATCTTATTTCTTTGATAATTCAAAAGAATCTTCGGGACATCCGTGGACTCCTTAAACATCGGGTCTTGAAATGTGATCAGGGTCCACAGTTGTCACTTGGCACATGCCCAGAAACACACATCTTTGCATGAGGCACCTGGACATCTGTGGCGTCGCTGGCAGAATCAGCTAATTAACAACACAGGCTTAAACAGGCACCTCATCTGGCCGTGCAGTTAGTTGCCTGATGGTGCTCAGCAGGATTTGGTAGTGCTTTTTATTTTTCTATCCTAATGGTCTGCCGCCCGCCTAATTTTACTTTATTGTCAGCCACTACTTACCGCAGCTTGGGGCCCTCCCAGGAGGCTAAATTATTATCAAAGGATTAGGGCCATGTAGCCTTGCAGTTCTGACATTTCTGATTACTCGTCTATGCCAGAGCACTAATTAGCTGTGACTAATTAAGAAAAATGCCCCTGCCATAGAAAACCATTTAAAAGAACCGAGAAGGAGAAAAGCAATTCAAAAGCTGAGCAGTTGAGCTTTGCTGATGCTCTTTAGATTTCCACCAGAGTCTTAACTCACCTTTAATTGTGCTCAGAGTTTGTAGGGGAGGGGCCACTTGCAAACTGATGGGAGAGTTTTTTTTTTTTTTGCTTGCATAAGAAAAAAAAAAAGAAGAAGAAGAAGAAAAGAAATGTTGCTGATACCATAAGATGTCTCAGCGGTGCTGGGACTGCCTGGGACACACAGAAGGTGACAGGGTTTTCATGTTGAAGAAATGTTTCTAAACACCGTTTGCAGAACTGTCCATCTCTAGCACACATTGAAGCTGCTGGCGGAGCCTTGGTGGATAGATGGACTGCTGCTGAAGAAGCTAAAGCAGTGTTGAGTGTGTGCACCAGTGAGGGATGGGTAATAAGCCGTAGGTGGAACCATACCAGAGTTACTTAGTGCTGGTTTCCTCTTCTGTCACCTTAGGCTGGAGGGTTGAACTTACTTACATGTAGAGTCTGGTGCAGCCTGGCTTCTGACAGCTCACTTGGCGTGCCTGCACAGCATCCGGCCACTGGTGGCTTATTACTAAAATCCCCCAGCTCCCCTAAGACCAGCATCTCTACCAATTGACCAGTGCCGTGTTTGCACAGAACGGATAACTACTCTCCTTACTTTCAACTCCCAACTTCATAAGCAAATAACACAAATGGCTTCAAAGCCCATTTCTGTGGTTGTGTTTTAGATTCTCTCTCTGGGTCAGCTCCATCCCAGGTCCTCCTGCAGCCCCCTCGGCAGGCTTGACACCATTCACTGGCAGGCACAGCGGTGTCCACTAGGTTGCCTATAGTATTGACTAAATCCAAATTTGGAAAAAAAAAAATCTGTGAGGCAAAGTAGCCTTTTGGCAAAATCAGCATTCAGTCTAGTTATTGAATGATTTGTCAGAAAGCTAATTTTAAGAATGATTCATAAATGTGCTTATAAACAGTTAACTTACCAAGAGTCTATATTTCCTGATCTCAACCCATGCCTAGAATAGGTAAAAAATCTAGATTTCGATATCTTAATGTAGGCAAATCACTTGGTTTTTAAAAAAGGAAAGTTCCAACATGCATATCTTCCAAATTCTTCATGCTGCATTTTAAACTTACTTCCCCTTCCCTCTCACTGGAGAACAAAAAGCAGGGACCAGCGTCCTCTAAGCAATAATCCTTCCTATGCATGAAGACTGTTATTAAGGCACCTGTCATACATGTCTACTCCTGGGAAAATAATCCTTATTTGTTTAACTTCTCCTCATAGGCCCCTTTCCTAGGCCTTTAATCATTGTCATGGCTATGCTTTGAAATTTCTCAAGGTGTTCACTGTCATGGATAGAGTAGAGATAAATAATATGCAGTATCTGAATGTGGCTAGACAAGATTCCTTCAGTCCTCAGTCTTACGTATACACTCTGATACATAGCTCTACCACATGTACACTGTTCCTTCTCCTTGAACTTACTTCTATTACTATAGTTCTTTCTGTCGACTTTCCTCTTAGCCACTCCTATCCCCCTTTGTTTCTTGGTATAGAATACCCCCTGAGATGTATATTGTGCACACAGAGAATGTAGAAGATAAACCTATTCCATTATTTGATGCCCATGTGGAGAGAATGGTGGTGAACATTGGGCATCAAACCTTAGATGCTATCTTTATGACACATCATTGGATTCTAATTAGAAGATGCTCCAACCTCTCTTTTTACCGAGTATTTTTATTTAGCCTGCATTTATTGATCACCTCTAAAAAGCATGCCATGCAAACAGCTAGAAGCCTGATGCTAACCAAGTACCTGCCCTAATGGAATTTATGTTTTAAGAGCACACAGATTTTCATGAGAAAGAGTTAATTTCCACATAGAATGTTTTACTGTTTCGTCTTCAGAGTAGATACTCTCAGATATATTTACAGATGGAAACAATGCAGGACAAAACTGAGTATCTCTTCAATCTACCAAATAGTAGTGATTTCTCTATGTTTCATGTAGATGACTAAAAACCTGCCACAGATTTAGGTCCAACACAGTTCATACCTGAGCTGAGTGTCTCTCCACCAACTGAAGGGACCAAAATCTCACACCATGGTCTCCCTTCTCTACCCTCCCTGGGTTCTTTGCTCAAACTCCAAGAGAGCTCTTGTGTGTCCTTGAAGAGAAATCCACACTACTTCAGCAGCAGCAATAGCTCACAAAGTCAATGGGTATAGACATTTCCCACATGTGTTGCCTGTCCAATTCCATCTTAAGAGATGCCCCAGAGCCTGAGATAACTAGAAGAGCAGGTCTCTGGGTACCCATAAGCTTTCTGGAGAGTCAGTTTGATACTTGGGTGACTGTCTTAAAGCCAGTCCAGCGCTGAACACACCTTAGCACACAGTGATAGTGTAACTCCGTGTATGACTGACCATAAATGGGCATGGAATTTTTTTTAGTTTGTAATACTTCTGCTTCAGTCATCAGCTAATGTGAAACGACTGTCACCATTTAAGCTCCATTTTACTACTCTGTACCATCAGGTGAATACAATTATCTCCTTGATAACTCCAACCATTTTAATGCCTATTGGATTTTTGCAGTACAAGGGTCGAACCCAGGGCTTCATGCATGCAGAAATAGCACTCTACCAATGGAGCAATTTAATAGGTCCCTATTAAATTCTGTTTCTATTAATAAAACATGATTCAAAACAGCAGTGACTCTGGCTCTGACACAATTATGTCATTTTCTATAGAAAAGCCTTACTACTATTTTGTATATACAAATAGAATTCTGTATTTCCAAATAGAAAAAAAAAAAAAAGAATCCACCAACAAATTTGTAATGTATGCTATGTTCCAGACACTCTGCCAGGGCTAAAGATAGCAACCCAAGTAAGGTTCTGTGAATACCTTGTGGCTGCTCACACCCTGTGGTAGACTTGTAACACATGGTGTATTTATTATTATTATTATTATTATTATTATTATCACCTGGCTAGGGTATAAGAAGCATAAAATGAGAGCGTACCCAGTTCTCTCTGGTTGTTTAAACAGTACTGTTTTCAAAGCAGACAAGGAGGAACTGCATCTTCAATACTGATATGAATACATATAGCCAGGAGATGAAGTTGGTAGTCCAATTCCAGTCCAGTGGTGCTGGCAAGTTGAGAAACCAAAGGCACAAAGAAACCCAACATAAGGTGGAGCCATTGGTTCTATGGTTTGCTGCACACCCCCTGTGGGAATTGACCAAGACTGGGGCAGAAAGGCAGCTGCTTACGCCATTCTCTGTGTACTTTGAAGACTGGATTTTGGGTTGTTTCCCATTCTCTATTTTAAAAAATCTCAGGTAGGAAGACCCTCAGCCAGCATATTCTCAAGCTTAGATCTTATCTTGAAATGAAATCCTATCATTTAAGTAGCAATTCCTGAAGATAACTGTATCCTTCTTTAGGTCTTATGTTATTGATTTAAAATACAATATTAACTAAAATTTTATATGCAGTGTGTAACTTGTCATCCAACCAGGAAAAATAAAACAAAACAAAATTAAATTAAAAATGGCTGTAGTACCCAAGAAAATCATTCTTAAATGATTTCTGTGTCCTGGACTGTTACAGACGCTGTTGTGACTAAATAACTTACTGATTTCTGCCAAACCATTAATTTGTTTTGTGCAAATAGTAACCAAACCAGTGTGGCTCCCATCATTGGGTCCTAGGCAGAGAAGAGTGGAATAACTGATTTTTACATTTTCATCACTAGCCTTTTAGCATCAGGTGAGGTACAAAATAAACATGCAGAGGCAGCTGCCTACTTTAAGATAATAAATAATATAAAACAATACCTTTTATATAGTGTAGCAAGGCTTTTTAGTGGCATTGAGATGAAGAGGGTCTGGCACTCCAATGACAGAGAAGTTTGTTTCTGCATTCAGAAAGTGTCTAGTAGATGCCAGCACTCCCTGCTTGGCACATTTTACCTTTTTCTTCCTTAAATAAACCTGGCATGTGGAAGGAGTAAGCAAGAAGGTCAGGAGTTCAAGGTCACCCTCAACTGTATATAGAGTTTAAAGCCATTCTAAACTTCATGAGAACCATTCTCTAAATAAGTAAATTAGCAAAGGAAAGGCTCATAATTTGCAAAATATCAAAGTGTTATGTCAGACTTAAAGCAAAAGAAAAGAAACCCTTCTGACTATTCAACATCAAAAAGTGTGTATCATCTGTGCTTAAGAAACAAACAGATCATGCAGAAAACCACATGCATTGAGATTTCCTATGCAGATCTTTTTTCTGTTCACTGTTTTGTTACACTTTAAAAGGGGGGGTGGTTTTTTTGTTTGTTTGTTTTGTTTTGTTAGTATTTGTAAACATCAGGCAATAGGGCAAATTAAAAAAAAATCTTTGCAAGGGGAGCTTATGTAAGAGTCTTATAACAGTCACTGATTGTCCTAAAGGAATATGGTTCTTCAAAGAATTTCCTTACCTTGCACATTTCATTAGCAGATTTATTGATACATTTGTTGTCTGAGAGTGTGGTGAACATCTTTGAAATGGCTGAGAACCCCTGATATCTGGGCACAGTGCTATGTCATGATCAGGGTGCAGCCACCAGGAATTAAAGGGGTTCACTTCTTATTTTTATACTAGAAGCTTCAAATTGCCTTAAAGAATTGGAAATTTTTTTCGCAGTACAGAAAACTAGCTTGTTTTCAAAAAGGAAATGAAGTAACAATTATAAACTTAGACTTTGGAGCCAAAATGTAAATTAAATATCGTATAAGATACATAGCTCTGAGTAAGTAAATTATTTAATCTAAATCCAGTGTTCTACTTAATTAATATGCAAATATGCAAAATTGTAAATAACACCTACTTCATCAAAGTTAACAGTTGACCTTAGTTCATTTTACTTGTACATCACATGACAAGTGTTTGATGACTTCATGATCAGAATTATAATCATACTATAAGACTAGAAAAGTAGTTCACATAGTAAAGTGCTTGCCTAGCATGCGCAGAGCTCTGGGTTTGACCCCAGCACAGTGGTGGCACAACCTACAACCGTAGCACTCAGGAGGTATAGAAGGGAGACTCAGAAGTTCAAGTTTACCTGTGGCTACATGGCAACCTCAAGGCCACCCTAAAATACAGAAGACCCTATCTCAAAGTAATTAATAGTCATATAAAATAACAGCAATAAAGGTGATAATGCAAACCTCTGTCACCCTGCTCCTTATTACACTTCATCGTTTCATTCTTGTGTATGTGTTTTATTAAGAGAGAAAATGGATTTAAAAACAAAACAACAAACAGTAGAAAGCTCTAGAACTCAAAACTCTCTTGCTTCTTTATCCTGAAAGAATAAAGCAGTATCCAAGCATCGGAAAAATTAAAAAAAAAATACTGAAAGAATGAGAATCTGATAGTTTAATTTTTTTCTTTCAGTTCAGTCTTTGTGCCTTTTCCTGAAACAATTGATCTGATTTCACAATATTTTTCTCCATTTTGGGGAATAGAATACAGAGTCTCAGGCATGGTAAGCATGTGTTCTACCTTGAACAGTTCCCCAGCCTCCAGATGACCAGCATTTCTGCAGAGCTATTGGTTTCTTCATCTGTACCGCCTCATACAGGTGGAGAACCCGAGGCACTGACAACTCATCAGACCAGCTCACTTGAGCAGATAGATTAAGGGGCTAGCACTGCCTTCCTTCTGCCCTTCTTCCCAGGGCCTGTTTTCTTCTCCTCTGGTATATGAGCTCCAGCCCTTAGCTACCATAGCCAGGAGATGCTTTGTATCTGCCCCATCCTCCAGGACCATCGCTGTGCCTAATTGACAGTGTTAGCATGTGTCAGTTGGGCCAAGCACGTCCTCTGTTTTCAGCTGTAATATGTTGGTTTGGGTTTTCCTTAAAACAGCCCTTCATCCTTTTCCAAGCCAACACACAGCTGTAAAGGGCTCTGCCTGAGACTTAAAATCATGTCTTGACATCTGTTCTGTGAATCTGAATATGATAGTTTCGGTGGGATGCCTTGAATTAGGGGTGGGAGTGGCATTATTGTATTACATTTACATTAATATAACGTTTGCATTTGAGTGTTTAGAACTGAGAAGTGAGTGGAATAGAACCATAATTTAGTTATTAAGTAGATGGGCTGCTGGCAGAAGTAACAATGGGTAGCCAATAGAGCATGCATGTTTTCAGTGTGCTGCTAAAGCTGTAGGGCACCAGTGTTTATAAATTTTTGTTTCTCTAATAGTGCCACTAAGTGGTCCTAGAGGGTGGCTTATAGTTCTCACTCATACCAAAGCCTTCAACATTAAATATATATATATATATATATTTAATGTATATGTATATTAAAGAATATACATATTTAATTCAATTGAGCTACTGGATTTTAAAGTTTACATTTCCTAAAATGAGATTTTGTGGGGTTTCTTCCCTTTCAAGAGAGTAATTGAGCTCTTAAAAAAAAAAAAAAGCTTCTCTTGAATAAACACTGCTCGCTCTGGAAATCTAGCCATCCATCAAACCTTAGTGCCCTGAAAGGTGTTGGCCCTTCCTTCCTTCCTTCCTTCCTTCCTTCCTTCCTTCCTTCTTCCCTTCCTCCCTCCCTCCTTTCTCCTCCTCCCTTCTCCTCCTCCCTTCCTCCTTCCTTCCTCCTTCCTCCTTCCTTTTCTTCCTTTCTTCCTTCTTCCTCCACCCTCCTCCCTTCCTTATTTCCTCCTCCTTTTCTTCTCTTTTCCTTCTTCCTTTCTCCTTCCTTCCTTCCTCCTTTATTCCTTCTTTCTTTCTCTTTCCTTCTTTCCTTTCTGGTTTTTTTTTTTTAACCTATTGAGACAAGCATAGCTGGAGAAGGATGAAAATATACCAACTAGTTGGGCCAATTCGTAATCAATAAAAATCTAAACACTTAAGCAGAAAACACACCACAGATCTGTGCCATGCGACGCGGCAATTTTTGCTTTGCCATCATCATCAGAAGCTGCATTCTGCCAGAAATCATTTGCTTGAAGCAGCCTCAATATATAACCCCTATGGGGTCTTGTGATTCAGATTTAGGAATATCAGCCCACAGTGGGTCTAAAGGCATTGTGCATTAGTATGTATTGAGACCTCGTTCCAGGTGGCAAGCAGCTGGACTTTTGAAAAATAAAACTTCCAAAATAAATGTGAAGTGCTTGTTCCCAGGCTATAAGTGTTATACTTAATGGAATCATCCTCCAAATGTTATAAATGAGGCCAAGGGGGGGTTGTGCATATTTAATATATTTGTTTTGTATCTCCTCTAGTCAACAGAATAATAACATTCCTTAACTACTTCTCTTTAACTTGCACGAAGAAAGCACGGTATGTTGCTAAATCTCTTTTCACCAGCTCTGCGGAGAAACAACTTTAATCCTTGTTAGAAAATTGCCGAGTCTGAGGCTGACAAAGAGCTCATGCTTGTTCCATTGTTAGTGCTCGGGGGGCCCCAAGAGCAGAGCCCTTTACAGCTGCGTGGATCCCGCCCGGCTCAGCTGCACTATTTAGGAGCGGAGGTTTGTCAATTTCTATTGACAATGGAGAGAGATTTTCAGGGCCTGTAGCAGTGCCGACACGGTTGGGGATCAATGCCAGCCATTCAGGCTGCACCCTCTTTCATTGCTTTGGTTTGTTAATTCAAGACTAAAGGTCCACGGAGGGGGTTCAGGGTGTTTAAGAAAGCTGATGAACTGCGAGCGTTTATGGCCCTGGTGTGGCAATTTCCATAGTCAGTGGCAACTCCTGGCACTGAGGGAGCTTGTGCCCCTGTTGACCCTCTTGTTATTAAAAATGCACAAGTGCTGCGTTTCTCAATATTTCCACACTCCCTCGTTGTCAATACCACCTTCTGAGCCCTTCAGCTTGTTGCTTGCTCTAAAGATCTTCTTAGATTGGGTTTGAAAACTTCACCTTAAACACTAGATTAGACTGATGTTCTGTTTTCCGTGCTCCTGTTGATTTGTTGAACCTTCCCAGGGCTGGAAAGCAAGTAGCAGCTTGATGGGGAGACGGGCCGCTAATATGATTTACCAGTCTACAGTCATGCACAATAAGTGTGAATAAATACAAGGGTCTCACAGAGTCAGCCCTAGCCTTTCCTTCCCTTTTCTTTTGCTTTAAAAGAGATATCTCAAGAAGATGAAGTGAGCGAGTGGTGCGTGCCCTTGCAGGAGCTGAATGAACCACGAAAGGAAAAAAAGAGCTTTTTTTTTTTTTTTTTTTTTTTTTTTTTTTTTTTTGTTAAAGTGGCAGACTAGTATCATGCATTGCAGTAAAGAGGGGGAAAAAAAGGTAAAATATACCGTTACTGCTTTATCTCAGAGTAGACCAAAGCAAAGGCTAAATGGGAAGGAAACAACCATTCCCAGGGCTTCGGCTGGGTTTCAGCCTAAGCTGCTGTGCCTTCCTGGGAGTCCCTGAAGTGAAAGGCAAAGAGACAAGTAACTGACTTTGTAAAATTAACTTTCACAAAATGAAGAGGATTTTTTTTTTTCCTAACGGCTAACATTCTGACTCTGCTGCATAGTCACTCTCTCTAGTTTTTGGTTTTTGGTTTTTTTTTGTTTGTTTGTTTGTTTTTGTTTTTTTTTTTGGTTTGTTGGTTTGTTGGTTTTTTGTTTTTGTTTTTGTTTTCTTTCTTTGTTTCATGCAAAGGCTTGCTTGGGTTTGATTTGGTGAGGCAAAGGAAGCTTACCCACTTTGGACTCTCCTCAAAATGAAAAGAAAAATGGAGAGGGTGATCTACTGTATTTTCACCCCTTAGAAAAGACATATTAACTCCAGCACCAGAAGTATCAAACTGCAAGAAGTTCCTGTGTGGTGGCTTTGTTGGAGTGGGAAGAGGAGGGCTCCAGTTTCCTCTCAGGCAGGAAAGTTGCAAAGGAATGATATTATCATTAGCTTGCTCTGCCATGGCCTCATAGGCTAAGCCCTCAGCCCTAAACCACTGCTGTCCCTAGTCAATCCCTCAATTCAGCCACAATTATTCTTCAGTCTGCCTTGATGTAAATTGAAAGCATACGTTCTGAACGGATAGGATATCATTTCTGAGATATGTTGCTTCTAGATGGAGATAGTTGCCTCCAAGGGAAGACTGAGGAAAAAATGGCTTAACCTCTTTCTTAACTACCAACATGTTCGCCTCTATTGCTCTCGTCCCATTTAGATTATTTTATTCCCAAGCTCATTTTCTCTTAATTTATAATTTGGGTACTATGTTAGAAGTGTTAGATTAATAATAATGCCTGTGTTCTGTTACATGCCCTTTCCATTATAACATCATCATGAGCATCATTTATACAGGACAGGAAATTAAGTTAAACTAACTTGAAATGATATGAGGACTTCTTTTAAAAACATAAAGGTGCACGTTGAGTGGTTTTAAGGGAGGGCTTCACTTCTCTGAGTTTTATACAACTCGGCATGTACAGATACTAACATATTAATAGTGTATTGTGCTAGTCTTTATATGATATATAACATTTTCTCTCCTCCAACAGGAAATTTTTTTTCTATCCCATACCAAGAGTAGAATTTTTTAAAGTTTAGCCCATTTTGACAGCATTTTAGGTTCCAGAATATCTATTCAGTGTGGTATAGGAGTAGGTTCTTAGTGCCATATGCTAATTAATTATTTCCAATAATACCCAACTGTTCAGCTATTTTAAAATACAAGCAACTAAGGCTAAATAATTTGGGGGGGGGGCGGAGAAGTGAATGTAGAATTAATGTCAGAAATAAAAGGTAGCATGTATCCATAAAAGATTCTGAGACCACGTATCCGCTGAAGCACCGCAGCAACTAACTAGTAATGTTAAGTTTATGAGTGTGGGTATCTCATTTTATAAAACTTTTTAATACTAATTTGACAGTACTGAAACAGTAAACAAAGGATTCATTAGGAAAGAACAGTGGTATTTAACTCTCAGTTTACTCCAAAATGTAAAACAGCATTGTCTGTTTGGTCTCTTTGGTCATATTTAGTAAACCAGCTCATTTTAATTTGCTTGTCACATTTTATGCCTGCATCTTCAATAGAGCAACAAATGAATAGAAATAAAAGTATGTGGCTAATTCATTTCCTACTTAAACTACCATTTCTGACTCTGTTACATCGTATCGCTATTAAATCGTCAATAAACCCAAGCCTGGATGAATTTTAGACTTGTAGAATTTAGAAGTTAAATTTTACTGTGTTGTTATATGGAGGAAAATAAAAATTTTTTTTAAAAAAAATATGTGTCTGGATACCTAAAAAACAGATACATATGTGGTATGTTGTCATATTTATGTATGCAAACAGCACACACACAAACAACTCTTTCAAAACACTTCTCTCATTTTGTAAATGTCAAATCAATGTTGATATTTCTGTTACCCAATGAGTGGCGGCATTATTACACCAGTACCAGCACCTGGCTCTGTCACATAATCACCATCACTGAATCTCTTAGAATGTCACAATTAATATCAGATGCCTGTTTTGAAAATAGGAGACCAAAAGAAATCTTTTTATGCTTTATTTTTCTGCTCAGTGTGTATTATATTATACAGGGCAGGAAATTGCTGGCAAAGAATTGCAGGGTTTTTTCCCCCCCCCCCTCAATTGAGTTGTAATAAATGGAAAAAAGATGAAGCCTCCAAGATTACTTGCAAAGCAATGTAGATCTTTTCTTTTCATGATCTGGGTGACAGTGTGTGCTTTGTGATTCTTACTGCATACAAGAACTCCACCTTGACAAGGCTCCTTCCTGTGATCTCAGTAGATCTTGATTTAAGTAGTGTAAAACATCTTGGCAATTGCTTCCTAAGATTTATACAAAAGCATAATGGACCACAATTTAGTAAGCTCTAGATACTTTTTGCATTCCTTCAAAATGTTATATCTAAGCATTGGCATCATGACTAGGTTCTAACTCTCCTTAGTGTCTGAGTTTTTCATAGAATGAAGACCAATAGGAAATTTCCCTTTAAAAATGATTTACCTGGTGGGTTTTTGTTATTGTTTTGGTTTGGTTTTTTGGTTTTTTTTTTCCCCCTGCAGCTTGGCCATCCATTCAGTCCCATAATGTGTATTTAGTGCCCATTGTTACAAATTGCAAAGCAGGCCACTAGGCTGCAAAGTGCAAAAACACACGATTCCCCATGAATATGTTACAGCTAAACACTGCAATGCTAATTCATATAAAGAACAGCCCAGGTCAGCTCTGCAGATTTGCCAGCAAAACATACAATTCTGTTAACAGGAAATTATAGCATTATTGACTTCAAGTGCTGATCTGTGGTCATTTCAGAGTGCTTCATTACCCTCTCATTACTGAATCTGTTAAATGAATACTCAGAGATTGTTTTCTTTTCTTTTTCTTTTTCTTTTTTTTTTTTTTTTGTCCTCCTCCTCCTCCTCCCCCACCCTTTCCAGCAATGGTACAGCAATTCCATGAAAGTCATTTGTGTGTGGCTGGCTGACAGACTAGACCTCCAGCTTCATATTTACCAACTGAAGACGCTCATCAAGATTGTGAAGGTAAATGAAAAGTGTTGAAATGTGAATTGCCTGCCAAACTGTAAAGAATAATGGTAAGATACCGTCCCACCACAAGGAAAAAAAAAAAAAAAGAAAAAAGAAAAAGAAAGTTGGTGGATTTAAGTACTTAGAGTGAAAGACAATGCACACAAATCCCCCAGAGCACGTACTTGACTGTGGTAGGTCCGCAGTGATTTCACACTCGTTGTCATAAGAATAAAGTACATTCTTCATGTTTATTGGGACGATATATTAATCACGAGGGCTTTTGAATTGTACTTGACAACAAAATAAGGGAAATTCGTGATTTCCCCATGCCCTATTGGGAAATTATACACATTGTGTTAGGGATTACACAGCCCAGATTCGTGTGGAACTATTCCTCTTCTAACATGTTAAGGATGTGACTGTTAGAGAGCATCCAAAACTGTTAAGACAGACCTCACAAGCAGAAGACTTGGATGTTTGTGCTTCAAGAGAAAAAGGTACTAGCCTATATTTTATCTTTAACAGCTGGGAGCTTTAAAATAATATATCTACTCAACAAAAATTTTGTGGGGGCAAAAATTTACTCAAATTTTTTTTTCCCCAAAAGTCAATTTTTTTGATGTGGCTGAAAACAGAGAATCGAGGCTTTCATGCAGAAGACCTTCCACTTAGTGCTGCTTATTAGTGGTTCCCATATAGGGGTGGAGTGTGAGAGTGTGTGTGTGCGTGTGCGCGCGCGCGTGTGTGTGTGTGTGTGTGTGTGTGTGTGCGTGCGTGCGTGCGTGCATGTCAGGCATGTGAGATTTCCATTCTGACCTCAAACTATCAGCACCCTCTTTGGATTTGTCAGAACCACAGGGCCCTTAGGCAACAGCCTAAACCGGTGAAACCAGGAATTACTGATAAGACCCAGTAACCTACAGAATAACAAGCCTCCGGAAGACTCTAATACACGCTGAAGTTTTCAAAGTAGCACTGCATTACATCATTAAAAGAAATTTCCATCTCCATTTAAAAATTTACCAGGAAAATCATTTTCTTGGTTCCTAGAGTGTAATCCACATACAAATTGTTTTGTGCTGCAGACTCTCAAGTTACCACAAATCAAATCCTCAGATGAATTCTGTTCCATAGTCAGATTTGGGCAATTTGCCTCCAAGTAGGAACTGAACCATGCTAAAATAATAGCAGTGATGATCAGTGACCAATAACAAGTAAAGTTATTGCCACACATGACACTTGGATGCTCCAGCAACACATTTCATATAAAAAACAAAATACCTTCACTTTCTCATAGCAGGTATTATTTACTCTACAGAGGACTGAAACCACACTGTGACATGTTCAGGTGCGTCTTACTCCACCATCATGTCTTCCTTATGTCTACAAATGTAACTTAGACCACTTTCAAGTGAAGTTTGTTCTGCATGAAAGACAGTCAGGATACTGCCTTTACCTTGCATATGCATGTATCTGTTGATGTCACAGTGTATACTGTTATTTAAATGGGGCCGACTGGCTGTTTTCTCCAGCGGCCATATTTCAAGCTTCTGTCTCTCATGTTCAAGACGTCAGAAATCATATGTTCAGCCAATCCTCAGTTGTTAGATCGCTAATCTCTGTGTTTGGAGAATTAAAATGTTTTTTATTACTTGCTCATCATTTGTTTCATGGAAGTTTGAAAGTCATTTATTTTCTTATATTAATACATCTAAACTAATAAAGAACATGCACTGCTTTCAACTTATTGAAATGTGATTTCCAAAAATAGTCTATAGTTAAAGTATACAACATAAGGATAGTTAATAACCTATACATAGAATATGCTAAGAGACTACAACTTCTCGTGAGTAAATATTTTAATATGAAAGAACATTTAATAACTGTAAATATTACAGCAGCTTTTTCATATTGCTCTAATCCAATGTTACCTTATTTTAAGATAATCTCCGTTTATGGCCGTAAATAATGGAAACTAATAAGTATGCAATTAAGTTTCATAAATATTTAACTTTATTTTTACTTTTCTCTGTGCTGAAGACTGACTCTAGGACCTCATTTGTGCTAGGCACTCTAGCAGTGAGACATGCTATTGCTAAGTTTCCAAGGGTGACCTCGGACTCTCTCTGCCACCCAGGCAGATCTCGAATACCCGGGTATCATCCTGTCTCAGCTTCCCAAATACCAAAAATGACAGACCTGTGCCACCAGCCACAGCATGACTTAACAGTGCCATGCAATGATTCAACATCAAATCCTTAGAAGTGATTTTGGTTTTGTTTATAAAAAAAAAAGTCATTTTTACTCACAATAGCGGTATTGTTTTTAGTAACCACATTCCACTGAGTTTCTAAGAAGGACCAGACATCATGCATGGAGAACTGTGAGGGCTGCTAGGTGTCCTCGCTTCTATCTAGATCATTTGTATTTGGCCTGCCTGTTACAGCAGATCCCAGCATTCTAACCTGGACCCACTCATCTCTACCTCCTCCCTCACTACCCACAGGCAGGCGTGGCCATTATTCTAAGCCCAGAAAGACTTGAGAGTGATCTCTGTGAGAGTCTACTTTGCCCATTAACAGCACACAGTAATTGGTGAATTTGTGGGAAGGAAGGAAGGAAGGAAGGAAGGAAGGAAGGAAGGAAGGAAGGAAGGAAGGAAGGGAGGGAGGGAAAAAGAGGGGAGAGAGGGAAAAAGAGGGGAGAGAGGGAGGGGAGAGGGAGGGAGGAAGGAAGGAATAAAGAGGGGAGAGAGGGAGGGGAGAGAGGGAGGAAGCAAGAAAAAAGAAAAAGAATGAACAAATGAATGAATGAATGAATGAATGAATGAATGAAAGAGAGAGAGTTAGATCAGTAAGTCTGGCATTTTAAAAAAAATCAAAGTCTGTGAAATGATGTGTGAAGGTTTAACATCAGAATGAATTTGTTTGAGAAGGAGGAAAGTAAGATCCCCAAATAATTGAAAGGGTTGTTGATTTCTGTTCTCCCTAGTGGCCATAAAACATATTAAAGCAATTAATATAAATCAGCTGCTTGTTTTGCTAGGAGAAAAGCAGCAAGCAGGAGCCTGTGGCAGGTCCTCCTCTTAATGAAAAGCCAACCTCACCACTGTGGAGGCCTGAGAACACCGGGTGCTGAGTTAGAGTTTGCAGGGACCTGCACTGCACCCCACCTCCTGATTGTTATTTGCTCACGAATAAGGAGATGATCTGAAGTATATTTAAATTTGAAAGCCTTTGGACTTCAAATGCATAGCTCAAATCTATCAGAGCTAACTTACTAATAATTAAAGGAAGTCATTGCAATCAAACCCAAAGAGCAAATTAGAAACTTAGTAAATAATTGTGGCACAGTACAGTATATCATTATTCATCTGTAAGTGAGGAGTTTGTGTGTTGTGTGCTTAATATAATTTTAATCTAATTAAAAAAAGACTATAGCGTTTAGTACAAATGTTTGTGGCAGTAATGCCATGTATATTAATTATCACATTTTCTAGACAAAATTCACATTTCAGAGTTACTTCTGTGGTTTTAAATGTGAATTATGACTTTTGGTATCATAAAGCAATTGAATCAGAAGGCAGCTTATGAGTGCATCATAATGCGTTTATTCCAGATAGGGGATATGAAGGTGGTAGACTGTATGTGACTTAAGAGAAGCTATTGAAAGTTAAGTGGAAATAGATTTGATCATCTAAGAGACAATACTCTCTGAAAGGAAATCCGATTGGCTGTGGAGACGCTGACCCCAGATGCCATGCAGCGATTGTCATGAAGCTCATTTGTAGACACTGGTGTTGGTTTTTAACATGAAGTCTGCTCCTGTCAAGTGATCAAATGAGAAAGATTACATTGTCCTCCGCCCTTACATCTACAAGAAAATTTGGAAACTAGAGACCCTTGGGCACAAGCCAGGGAAAGAGGGGAAACTGAGACAGGTCCAGAGTTTCCATGGGCTTCCATTACTGTCAGTACCACTGCTTTTCCCAGAAAGCTGTGGGCAGAGCTCATAGGAGCTAAATGAGGGGCCCACCTGACCCAGGCGATAAGTGCCTTTGGAGTTTTCCAGGATTGTCTGAGTCTTCTGATAGAACTGTTTTGACAATGTCTGCTGCATTGAACAGAACCAAACTTCTCTTCATTGTGTTCCCATCTACTGGGGTTATGATGTTGCACAATGTGATACAATATCCCTCCTGATTTGACTCCTTTTTTTTTTTTTTTCATCTGTTGCTTATTTAAAAACCAGAGCAAACAAAACCTACCTGCCAGCAATCACTTAGCAAAATGGCATATTGGCATCAACTGACACTTCGGGAAGTCCACTGAAGTCTGTCTGCTCTGACTCTAAATCTAGCAAACAGCAGAAAGATGCTTTTTTAAAATGCCTTTCAGAGTTCTTCCATGGAATGACAGATCTTCATGAGTTCTTGGTTTCTCCGTATAAATAAGTAGATGTTCTCCCAAGGCCAACATCAATACTATTAAGCAGTCTTATTGAGTTGTGAAAATAATCACACTTTAAACATAAGAGAAGCTTTATAGGTTACACATTTTAAATCCCACAGGGGATGGGAAATTGAAGAATTGCTATAGATTGGCCAATGAGATGGCTCAGTTGCTTTCAAGCCGGACAACCTTGAACTGATCCCCGCCATCCATATGGTCAAGGGAAAGAACCAGCTCAAACTAGTTGTTCTCTGATAGACACACACACACACACACACACAAAACAAATAAATGTAATTTTAATTTTTAAAAACATTGACTTATGTTCAAATACTAAACAGTGAATTCTACTCATAAGTAGTCTATAAATCACAGCTCTAACATGTTATATGATGGCTTATTATTTTACCAAAATAATATGAATGTTCATTTTATTTTCCTACCTATGGAAACCTTTTCCCAGAATTGTGATACTTACTATCCTAGGAGCATTTCAGAGGAAAAAGGCAAAAATCTTATAGGCATACTATAGACATAACTTTCCAGTATCATACCATGAGTGAGTAGATTTTGTAATTCATAGGTGCATAAAATGTGAACTTCTTTTATTCATGATAAACTTTCTCCTCCAATGCCTGTCTCCAAAACTAATATATTTTATAAAATTAAGTATATTTTTCAGTATTAAAGGAAAACCTCCCCTATTGAAAACTTAAGGAATCCTTCCTATTAAAAATGAACATAAACATATCGTGTTACCTTTGTTATAGACTATTCAGCATGAAACTCGGTGCAATTAGTAATGTTTGGAGAAGGGGAGTTAATTTGTCATCTGGTAGTCACAACATTTTGACCTATCCTTGGGATTGGAGTTCGAGTTGCACCATCCCAAGTCACTCACTCTGTTTTCTCCCCAGAACTACACCAACAAGATGATTGGCATGGGCTGCCACAGTTGGAATCCATGAGTGGATCTCCCCTGTATTTCTAAAATGCCCTTCAAGAACACAGACATACCTCTGCACGTATAGACCTATGGGTATGTGCACACATCTAACTAATCAAAGCAAATACTCTTTTCTTCTTCTAGAAAACCTATAGGGATTTCCGATTGCAGGGTGTGTTGGAGGGGACGCTGAACAGTAAGACATATGATACTCTGCACAGACGTCTAACTGTAGAGGAGGCCACAGCCTCTGTCTCAGAAGGCGGAGGACTTCAGGGCATTACCATGAAGGACAGTGATGAGGAGGAAGAAGGCTGATGATGCACAGCTCCTCGAAAGGAAGGAAGACCTTGGCATTGCTCTGACCTTGGCATTGCTCTGTGCACCTTGTCCTTGTAACTGTTTTTACTGTCTTGGCCAAATAAAAATGCTCTAATTTCTTTAGAATGTGAACTTGGAGATAAAGAGAGAAATGCCATGTATTTTTGGAAAGAAAACCATATTCACATGTATAGCTTGACCTAAAAATTGGCTGTGCTCGTGACTGGAATATGAACTGCTTTTGTGGTTTTGTTTTGTTTTGTTTGTTTGTTGTTAATATATTTGACTTTTCTTTTTAATAGTAATCTCAAAATAATGTCCTATGTGTCATATGAGGTATGCATCTCCCATGACACAGCATTGTGAAGAGAAGCCATTTCTGGTCACAGCACCAATCCTATTGTTACTTCTGTCAAAGTGGTGTGCCTCCCACTTATAATTTATGTATGAAGTTTGTTCTGTAATTTGCCAGTGTTGTGATGTGTAGAAAACTTTAGCCTTGGTTTTCATAACTCTGAATTTGTCTGCAGGTGTAATTCTGGACTTCAAAGAGTTTCATACCCAAATGTAGACTAGATTATCCACAGGCTTACATCCTGTTTCTTTCTGAACATTTTCTTTCATGTGTACCATGTCGCCAGGTGTGCTTCCAACACAAGTGTAACAGCTTGCCGGCAATAATAAAAATCCATTCAGTCAGAGCAACCTCTATGTTCATTACACTTAAGTAGATTAAATGCAGTAAAAAATATTTGCAGTATCTCAAACATCCCAGCTAACTGGCCCTGTGTTTTGGTTTTATTCCTTGGTGTTTTGTTTTCAACCAAATAAGCAATGGTTATAAATAGTATGTTTTCTACTAGTAGGCCCCACAATCTGATAAAAGAATTATAACAGGAACATACATTCACAGTCAAAAAAAAAATTAGCTACCTACTCAAGTAGTATGTTAATAGTAATAACTATCAATAGCTAGTAATATTAGTAACGATAGTGATGTTAATTATTATTTGGCACTACTGCTAGTAATTATTCTAATGTTTTCTTCGGAGATTTAAAGGATATAGTGTTATGATTTGTAATTTCCCTGAATCTTTATGTTGGGATTTTTTCCTAAGATATATTTTTATTTCTATTTATTAATTTACTAACATTACTATACTGATATATAGTATATTAGTATGTACTTACTGGCATACTATTCTACTGCACTTATTCACAAGTAAATGTTTGTTTGATGTGGGATTTTGACATGTTGTCCAAACTGGTCTGGAACTTAGGCTCCCATGATCCTCCTCTCTCAGCCTCTTAAGTAGCTGTTACTGTAGGCATAGACCAACCAACCACCCCTGTCTATATTGACAAGTCATTTCTTTTGTGTTAAAAAAAAAATGAATGTACTACTGAGTTTATCAACACTGATATGATGAAATACCAGAAATGCCTTGAAGTTCAGAACTCGTGTCTCCTGTCATGTCCCATAATGGTGATTAGGGCACTCAAAGTAGTGCACAAAATCTGATTTATCCACAATTATTACATATCAATAGTTGGGTTCGATGTTTAGGTCCTAAATGCAAGATGGCAAGATAAACAAAAGAAGACAGTTTCCTCCCTTGTCCTCCATGAGAGAATAAGGACTCACTGGTTTGGAAATCAGTTTATCCACAGACATCTTCCTGCCTTTCTCCATTATCAGTGCCCCTTGCCTTACATCCCTAAGTATCCAGGCATGTAACCCTTAACTACCCAGTGGCACTTTCTCCTCAACACAACGCTGCTCTTTGTGTGAAAACCAGTGTGTGCGTGCACACGTGCATGCGTGTGTGTAGAGTGGAACTCTTGGCCTTCTGCATTCTGGTGGCATACTGTACTGCTGACCTGTTCCAAACACCCTCTTTTCTGCAGTGAAATATCCATTTTTCTTAATAGCATGCCAGTCTAATTGACTCGGGTTGTTCCATGTCCTAGCTGGTGACTGCTGACTCCTTAACTCTACGGGAATTCTTTAAAACACCGTTTGTCCAAAGGAAATCTCTAGTTGGCAGGACTCACGGCAAGGGGGAAAGCAGTTGATGTAGGGGCATTGCATGTGACATCTAACTATGGCAGCCTGGGTCTTTCTGCCAAGGGTGACACTTTCTGCTCCTTATCTAAGGCTCCATTTCCTCCTTCCTACCCAAAATGCCCACAGGTAGGACAATAGCAAACCAAGTTATGGCGTTGCTCATATTTTGTCTAATCACACTGACCTTTGAGTCACAAAACTGAGCGCTAAAAATCTTTAAGAAGTAACTGAAAAGGAGAGAAAAGTGCTTCTGTGCACTTTTGCCCAGAAATTCTCTCTACCCTATATAACTTCAACTATGAACGCAAGCCCAGTTTTAGATGGTATTTTTTTCTTTCAAAAGTACTTTTAGGAAGGAAAAACAAAAGTGAGGATTTGAAAACCTATCAAGTCCTGCAAAATGTTTGAAGTGGGATCACGCATCGTGAATGTAGGCAAGAGCAGAGAGAGATATATGTGAGGTCCACTGGAGAAGGGTTGTGAACCCATCTGCAAAGAACGTTCGTTCAAACATTTCTTGAAGAAAGAGCAGGTCGATGTCCTTTCTGGCAAGACACGGTGCTACACAGCCCTGAGGAAACCTCTGTGCGCCAGCTGTAGTAGTCCCGGGCATTCACGTATTTTTCCACTTGAATTCCCTTTAGCCTGCGTTCATTGTCCCTGGCTCAGAAGAAGAGATACCCTGCTAGTTTTCTAATGCTCATGCAAAGGGGTTTGAGGGCCCCTACTCTTCTCCCCGCCGGTTTGCAGCTTGGCCTGGGGCGGTCCTTCTTTGCCCTCGACGACCCATGATAACCGGGTCCACAGCTTCTTCCAGGTGCCTAGAGGAGCAAAGAGCTCAGGAAATCAGTTTTCTCTTGTACTTTGCCTCGAAAAAGGGATCCGCCGGGTGGCGAACCCTACAGGGAGCCCAGGCTGCAACAGTGACTGCAGCTGGGTGCAGAGCGAGCTTGGGAAGTCACGGCTCAGCCTTCCTCGCTCGCTGCTGCTTGGCCTGGCGCTGAATCCGGGAAAAGTGCCCCCATAAGGAGGAGGCATCAGAGGAAGACCCGAGTCACCTTTATTTCTTATTCTCAACACAGAAAATGGAAATTTGCCAGTCTGGGTCTATGAAGGGAAATGACAGATCAGTCATCCTGGAAAATAAACGTTCTCTAGCTCAATCATCGAAGCCCAGTGGGTCTCTGGCTCTGTGCCTCAGCTCACCGAAGCCCCTTGCCCGCACCCACGACCAGGGAACAGTCACACGCACGCGCGCGCGCGCGCGCGCACACACACACACACACACACACACACACACACACACACACACCGCCCCAAAAACCCTAGCGGGAAGACAGGTTCCCCGCCCCAATTCATGATGAGGTTATCCCTGGACTGGCTACCCCACTGTTAGCTGAAGTTGGGATGTGGGTCTACCTTAAAGGAATCCTGCTATTGAAAGGAACCGAGGCCATCTATATAGGCTGGGCTGCAAGTGTGTTTCACAAGTCAGAAAAGCCTACCAAACATGGACTTTACCTGCATAAAATATTTGGTGGTTTTCAAGGAGAATGTGCAGGCACAACTAGACTCGGTGAAGGAAGGTGCATGCTTGTAGCCACAACTTCTTAGGAAGCTGACCCTAGAGGAGTAGGAGCTGAGGGCCAGCCCTGGCTACTTAGCAAAAAAGGTATTGTGACTATATGTATGTATATATACATATAGTCACTGTGTGTGTGAGTGTGTGTGTGTATAATCACAGTGTAAATATGTATCAGTGGCAGAGCATTATCTTAGTGTGTGTGAAGCCCCAGATTCAATCCTTTATAAGGCAGAGGAAAGTTCCACCTGCTCCTATACACCACTACCCCCTCCAGACAGGGTTTCTCTATGTAGCTCTGACTCCTGGAACTACTCTGTAGGCCAGGCTGGCCTGAACTCACAGAGATCAGTGTGCCTCTACCTTTCAAGTTCTAAGATTAAAGGCTTGCACCACTATGCCTCCCACCCCCACCATTTACTAACTTAAAGGGCAATGGAAAAGCACAGGGAGGATATCAACTTGACCCCCTGCAAGAAGCCCAACTTTACAGTCAGAAAAACCAGTCTGATTTTGAATAGGACCTACAGCACCTTTTCCTCATATCTAAATTCTGGAGTCTTGAACACTGAAATAAGGAAGATTATTCTAAGGATTAGACTCATGTTATGAAGTTCTGGCTGTTATTAACTATTCCTTGATAGGATGATGGATTCTAAAACCATGGTGAGAAGCCAGTCTGGACCAACAGGCACCACCAGTTTCACGAGTCATTCATTCTGCTGGCAGAGATTCCACTTGGCTCCTACTCAGCTCTGAACCTGGGGTGTTTGTGGACTGAGTAGGACTGTCCAGTTCCAGCTTTGTAAAGGAGTCAGGAAGTGGGAAAGAGGACTCCCATCTTTTAAGAAACTGGGCACTGACACAGCAGTCCCTGAAGCTGAGGCTGTGGAGAGAGGCAGCTGGAGGCACTCTGGGGCTACACTGGAATGGTGGCGGTCCAATCAATCAGGAAAAGCTGGAAGTCCTAGGACTGTGCAATGCAGTTAAGCTCAAGGGAATGTCAGAAATGAAATCTAGGTGCGTTAACATTTTTCTAAGTGTAAGGGGAACACTTCTGAGTCCTAGAACAAGGTTGCAGCAACAGCAACCACATGAAAATTGAGAAGCAGCAAAAGAAAAGGAGGGAAAGGGAGAGGAAGAGGGAGAAAAGCTGGAAAGGGGGAGAGGATGGAGAGGGAGGGAGGGAGGGAGGGAGGGAGAGAGAGAGAGAGAGAGAGAGAGAGAGAGAGAGAGAGAGAGAGAGACCCTGTGCAGTGCCCACCTCCAGCATACACACTGTGGACCCAGATACAGAAGTACAGATACTTAGAGCAGACACAGAAGTTTGAGAAGAACAACAGGTAGTGTCACGGGCAGGCAGCATCTAGCCCTAATGTGTTGCTAAACAAAGTGTTTCTAGGACACATGGAAACCCAAACATCATTGAGGCCCAATACAAGACAGAGGATATATCCTCTGTGAACCCTTTAGCCTGATGAGACTGGGACACAGACACAAAGTAACCATGCAGAAACATATGCTACTGACTCACCAAAGGGAAAAGCAGGGCTGGGACTAGAACAGTTCCCCCCACCCAGTCTTTTCTGCTTGAGAAGCCAACCTATAACTTTCTGAATGCCAGAAGTGGGGACTGGATACCATGATGTTTTCAGTCTCCCTGGTACTTCGCAAAGGTACAGTGAAGGGCCTTGCATTTGCATACTTATTTGTAACAGAGGGATACTCTCAACAATGACAGAAATAACACTCTTTCAGAATTCTCTCCCCCTATTCCTAGCTGTATTGAATGTTCCTGGAAGTGATTCTCACTTGCAAGAGGAAGCACAGTTATTTCCACTGAATAGTTGATCTCAAACAGCCTTCGACACAAGCAGGACAGTGCAGCCTGGCCTGTGTGTTTACCGTACCCATAAACACAGATGCCACCAATATGTTCCCATGTAAAAGATTAAAAGTAACACATCATGCCATTTTAGCATCTACTAACATGGAGTCTGGTGTGCCATTTAGCACAAGCCCCACCCCATCCCTGCCCTTCCCCCATAAGAAACTCTTCAGTGTAAATGAAAGAAAGACAAATTGTTGTAATGCTGAAGTTTACTCTTCTGGGCATTGCTTTTGCATAACATTAGCCAATACTAGCCGAGTCTTTGCAGGAGAGTGTGGTGGGGAAGAAGTGTTGTGTATTGTTTTCATTAGGTCCTCCGGGATCAATAACCTGATAACAATTTTTTTAAGTTGCCTCAAAGTTATTGTATGGAGGAAGTTCATTCATTGTCATTTATTCAAACACTGTAGTTTTGTTGTTGTTGTTGTTGTTGTTGTTACATTGTATGATGACAAGATGTGTTCTTTCAGTAATAAGAGTCATCTATGGGAGGTTGATTAACGTTGGGAACGTGTAATTGGTTCAAAAGAAGTGAAATCTACTGTAAGCAAACTGGCTTTTTTTTTTCTTTTCTTTTTTTTTTTTTTTTTAGGGCTTTTTGTGAGAGTTAATTCTGAAGATATCGAAGAGAGTGTTTTCTGGGCAATACAGGGCTGAATATGGGAGGGGAGACCCCAAGGGGGAAAAAAAAAAGTCCTTGCGGTTGTAAAGAAAATTATTTATAAATTCAATTCTTGTGTCTGTTTTCAACACTTCCACACATTTGACCTAAAGTCTACCTCTGAGAGGTCATTTTTAAAATTCATTTGTCTAACAATTTAGAAAAGTTCCTAACTTTTGAAACAGTGGTAGTAGCTTTTTCATACATAAAGTTATCTTACTTTAAGATCTCTTTTCAATTTCCGTGTCTCTTGAGAACGAAAAGAACTTTTATAAAATGTTAGCCCCATTTTACAGGGGAAAAAGTTCAAAGTAAGGAAAAGCCCACTAATCTCCATTCTGCACTAGGAATTCACTGTGTTCTATGTAGCCTGGCTCAAGAAGAAGCATTTGGGCCAGAACTCCAAAGAGGTGTGTGTGTGTGTGTGTGTGTGTGTGTGTGTGTGTGTGTGTGTGTGCACTCGAGTGAAGTTGGTGTTTTGGATATGTATGAAGAACATTCTTAAAAGGAAATGTTGATTTTTACTTTGCTGGGTAATAGAATAGTCTAAGCTTCTAAGAGGAGAAGTTAAGATCTATGCTGCTAGATGGATGCCCAGGAAGGGGAGGGGGTGGGCAGCAGGGGCTGGGGTTGAGTGGTTTTTCTAGTAAAATTCCCACTTCTATAATTCTGATCAAAACTTTGGAAATTAAAATATAATTGTGAACTCTACATAGATTACATGCTAGAGAATGCTGCCAATGCAGATAGATCTTTCAGAGAAGAGCATGTCAGAGAAAAGAAAACCATCACCACTTCCAGGCTCCAGTGATCAGAACTCCACATCTAAACAGAGAAAGGAAGACTCAGGAATTCACCCAAGGCTCTCTCTGGTCTTGTGCCTCCAGGTGACTCCAGACGCAGTTGGAAGGCATAGGGCGGTGCTTTCCTGGCAGAAATGCAGGAATCCTGCCTGGCATCTCAACTTCTCAACATCCCAACATCTCCCTTCCAGCTTTTCCTTTGAGGTATACTACCCTTAAGGAGGTACTTCAATAGGGCTTTGCAATTTATGTTCCTGGTGTCACCTAAGTCAAAATCAGAACGAACACACACACACACACACACACACACACACACACACACAGAGAGAGAGAGAGAGAGAGAGAGAGAGAGAGAGAGAGAGAGAGAGAGAGAGAATGAGATATCTTTAGAGGTTTTTTGCAGCAATGCCACCTGTGTTGTCCCTGACCTGCTTCCTGGTTCTCTATCCTGTCTTAAGTCTGAGCCTTTTTGACAATCAGTTCCCTTGGAAAGAGTTAAGATCTTCACTTACTTGGAGAAATGATAAATTGGAACTTTCTGTTCATATTAAAGGCTAACTGTGTTGCTTGAAATAAAGCATCAGCCAAATAAAATGATACCAGGTCTCTGGGCAAAGAAACGACTCCAATTATATTACCATGCTTGCTATCTTTTGTATGCAGCAAATTCTCTTAATTTAAGGATGGGGGGCAGTCTTTTGCAGTGGAGAAATCTAGACCAGCACTCTGAAAGCCAATTTCTTCCTCGTCTCTCTTTTCCTCTGCTTTGGCAGTAAAGGTTCAGATACTCAGCGGCGTCCTGAGTAAAAAAGCCCCAAGAAGCAGTGATGTGCCAACACCGGGAACACATCCAGGTCCGCGGTGTGAAAATGAAATATGTGCCGTTGAATTATTATTTTTGTCCTTTAGGTTTACATCTACGCCCTTGTATTATGTAAATTTCTGAGAAGCTGTGAATCACAGGGTTAGGTAGAGCCCCCCCCCCCACACACACACACACATTTGCTTCCTTCATAAGCAACAGGAGCCGACCTCATTCAGTCTTTGTGTGAGTCATATACCTTTGCCAGGCTCTTTGAGTTTATTACTCTTAACGCAACTTCCCTTCCAACTCTTGACCCAGAAAGCCTTCTGAAGCCATAGGCTGCGGTCTGCATTGGGACTCTGGCACAGTTTTTTGTGACACAAAGAAGCCACAAGCTGCCCGCCCGCCCTTCGTGGTCATCTAGAGCCAACACGTTGCCTGAGGTTCTTCAAGTTTCCAGGACTCTGGTCCTCTGTGAAACTAGTGGCCACATTTAACCGAAGAGAGTTAAAGGAGACTTCTAAAAAGACAATGGAAAACTTCTAAATTGAAAAACTGCTAAATTCAGACTGGGAGGTTAAATTTGTTTGTTTTGAAGTTTTGAGGCTGGATCTCTGTGACCCAGGCTGACCTCGAACTTGTAGCTAACCTCCTGCCTCGTGCTCTCTTAAGGTCGGGTTTACAGGCAACCAACATGTCCATCCAACAAGATGGACGATCCAAATTGATATTTGAAAAAGTAGTAAGAGCCCTTAATAAAGCACCAAGCTTCGTTCTTCTAGGGATGTCCCTAGAGTTGTTAAACTCAAGTAACACACCCACTCTGGAGGGTGGAGCGAAGGGCGTGGGGGCATCGAAGAGAGTCCGTTTGTGGTGAAAGGTGTGGCGCCTGAAGCTGACCACCTGTCCATGGATGCTGTGGAAATCAGCTGTGGGGATGAGGTCTAGTACCACTGCCGGCTCACTATTAGTGGAGGTCTGGGGTTTGGCCGGTTGAGGGAATTCAGGACTCCGAAGGACTAAGATAGTAAGATGTAAGAGATCTCTTGTTAGGAAATTTTCTCCCTTTCGCTGAGATCATAAACACTATAGATCAAGCCAATTACTTTAAACCACCAACCAACCACCAATCGGTTTCAAAGGAAGGAATCCCCAGGAACCCAGACAAGAGTGGAGAGAACACACACACACACACACACACACACACACACACACACACACACAAACACAGCGGGACAACGGATCTGAAAAAAATTTTTGGAGTATATAACTGAGAAGTGCTACAGTACTTTGAAACAGTTTAAGAACGTGACTAACAAAACAACAACGACAACAAAAGTTTTCGTTCCTCCTGAGGCCTGCCCTAGAGCAAGGTCTGTTTCCGTCAGCCTGACTCTTAGATTGACCCTTCACGTACACCCTGAGTGGTCAAAGCCAAGCTTTCAAAAACTTTTCAAAGAAGCTCTCTGCCATCGGTTTCTGGGTCTCTTAAACGCCATCCTGCGCCCCCTCCCGAAACTTACGAGCCTTCCCCTCCCTCTTCCAGCCTTGTGGGCCAGTGGAGCAGGGAGGGAGGAGCGGGATCGAGCCAGGGAGGGGCTGGAGGGCCAGTGACAGTCCAGAGGCCAGAGTTCGGAACTAGATCGGCCGCAGTCACGCTGGCCGACGTGGGAGCTGTGCCCTGGGGAGGCACTGCGGAGGTTCAGAGCGGGACGGGACTCGCACAGCGCTGCGGGGCAAGCATGAAGGTCTGGGCACCAGGCCGCAGAAGACTAGCCCAGCTCTTCAGCCCTCTCCAACCCCACAAGCCGCTCTCCCCGGCAATCGCACCAGCTTCCATCTCTCCCAGCCTTGGAGGCATTTTTAGCTGGGCTTTGTGAACTGGAAACCAAGCAAAGCAGAACACGGCAGGAACGAACATTCAGCTTTCGAATTTCACTTCGAATTCAAGAGCTGGGCTCTGGCAAACGAAGCGTAGCCCAGGCGGGTCGCGTCTGTCCCGCACCGCAAGCAACGGGAACACAGGTCCCCTGGGGTGGGGTGGGGGTGGGGGATGCAAGCCAAGCCCTAGAGGATGGAGAATGGAGCAGCCTGGGGATGCGGGGCTGAACAGGGCATTCCCAAGCCCAAGCAGCTATGGACCGGAATCCAGGAGGTAACTGACATCCTCAGAGCCTAAAAGGCTCTAGAGATTTCTGCCTCACGGATGTTGGTTTACCTCTATTGCTTCCCTATTGCTGTAATCTGTGTTATTTCAAATTCTACTATCGCCTTTCATTTCACGAGCTCATTTATGGAAGAAAGTTTGAACTTAACACCGAGACTGCTTTAAAACCTTGGCCAACATCAAGGAAGAGTCGCGCTTTATGTTGGGTATGTTTTTTGTTTTTTTTTTTTTGTTTGTTTTTTTAATTGGCCAGAAAATGACTTTTAAAATTGGGAACTTCTGCGAAATGTCCATCAACCAACTGCATTAACCAGCTTTTCTACCATGGTAGACACATTGTCGGTGTGGAAGGAAAAATACTTTTGGCACGTCCTGCTTTACGTGTTCGCCTCTCAACTTTCAACAACACCGTTGCAAATTACAAGCAAAACTTTGCTGGTTTTTGATTGCTTGACTTTTAAGCCGCTCCACGAAAAGATTGGGAAAGTTGAGTTTGTGAACTTCTTTTCCCACCAAGTCGTAGCCTTGCAGTGGAGAAGGGACACGCCCCACAGGCCTGTAAGGAACGGGTGAGAGAAATCCCGGCATTAGGGTAGGGGTAGACACCAACCAGAAGCGACTGACAGTGCTGCCTGTCACCGTTCTGACCACTCCTAAGTCAGAATGCTTCGCTTCCTTTTACAAGCTGATTTAACATGCAAATGCTGGTTTGAGAAGAATGATTGCATTGCACTGAAACGAAATCTTAATATAAAAGAAATATTAACAACAAAAGTCTAGAGAAAAATAACAACAGAGTGCTCTTAGACTCTGTTATTAGACTCTGTTATCTTAGACATCCATATTTAGTTCGCAGAGTCTTAACTGGTGACACGCTGAACTACATTAACAAGAATTCTTTTTAAAATATAATACTTTTATTCATTATGTGAGATTTATTACAATGCCGTTTGACCATATTCACCTCCCAGGTCTCCCTAGCGTCCCCTCCATCCACCCACCTCTACCTCCCCCTCAAGAATTCTTTATTTGCCACCAAATCAACTAAAAGCATACTAGCAGCCTGTAAATCCGAACATATGATGACATGCATGTTAATGTGCTGCAAAGTTAGTCCCACCGGGTATTCATTGAGTAAGTTGGAAGTATTCAAGAAGTCTCTTTCCTTGAACCATAAAGAGCCTATGTCCGATTCCATTTCCCGGGTCTACCGCACACCAGAAGAAACAACAAGTATCAACCAGAAACAAAGATTGTAGAGGAATTTAGGAATGCCTTTCCTCTTCCAAAAGCAATTTGTATTCCCGTTGGTGTTGTTTTGTTAGACAGGAAACAGTGCAAATTAGCCCAAATATCTAGACAGTCATCATCATGATCATCATCATCACAACAACAACAACAACAACAACAACAACAACAACAACAAGAGTAATGCCTCCTGCTTCTCATTAGCTCACTGCAGCTAATACACTACAGTGGAGAATATCGTAAAGAATATCGACTGTTGTTCCTGGTAAAAGATTGAAAGTCAGGGATGTTTGTTGGGCCTGAAAAACCTAAAAAATATGACGAGTGTCAAATCAAATACACTTGGCTGAAGATCTGTTATGTTACAATATTTTCCAAATCATTTTAAGCTAAAAAAAAAAAGAAAGAAAACCTCACCAGTGTTTACTTCTTAAGGAAATAGAGATTACAGAATACTTATTATTTTACAACTACCTTCTACTGCTTTTTAATTTCAGGTGGCAATAATCTTTACCACAAAATTGCTTACTTATGAAAGGGGGAATTATACAAGTCTAGGAAATATGAAGAACAGGAGTTACATTCTACTTGTAACTTTCAGTTGTTATGTAGTAGGAAGATTTCTCTTGTTTTTCAGTATTGATCCCACTTTGTAATCAGGCCTCTTCATCTCAAGAACTGTCCTGATTTCCTGGGATAGCTCCTGCTCCCCGACCCAAACACTTAGTCAACTTGCACCAGGGTTTAAAGTTGATTGGTAAAATTTGACTTAAACAGACAACAGATTATCGGATTCTCCAAGAAATTCCAAAGAGTCTGTACGTTTCTATTTTGCTAAACAAACAAAGCTCCTTTATGTTCTTGCAAGTAACCCAAACATTTGGAAGCTTCTAAATTTTCCAAATTTATTCTGTGTTGGTAACTTTTTCTGTAATTCCAAATGTTTGTAGTTAAAATGAAGTATTCATTTCTGACATTAAGAAACTTGCTAAATACATTTTGTATTTTAAGACTACCTTATGGAATGCATATTAAATGTTAATGCATGTTTTTGGTTATATACTGAGTGGAAAACATTAACACATTGGCATATCGAGACTTAGATTTGTAAAATACATCTTCGGACTTTGGGATTAGCAAGATCAGGGCTAGCTCAAAAAAAAAAAAAAAAAAAAAAAAAAAAAAAAAAAAAAAAAAAGGAAATAATTGATGCCTTGCTGTATTTACTCGAATGACATTTTCAAACACTTGGCAGAAAAGGCAAATCCCCGAAAAGACCAATGAAAAGCAAACTATTGAAATGTTAACTATAAAAGCCCTTAGCTAATAGCTAATATTTTCCCTTTTAAAAGTTAGTGTCCACTAAAGAGGCAAATAAAGACTTTTTTTTTTTTGACCCGTTGAGGAGGGGGAGGGGGAGGGGAAGAAGAGAAGAGGGAGGGACACGCGACGAACGCAAAAGAGACTGGTGGCACTCAATCAAGAAGGCAGGTAACGCTCCAGAGGCCGGTGAGTTGTTCAAATCAGCTGGGGGCTCCAGTGCTTTCCGCGGCCGAGCAGTTTCTCGCCTTTCTGCTTTCTTCTTTAAACTTGTTCCGGGGAGGGAGGAGTGCAGCAGGAGGGAGATTTTTTTTTTTTCCGCTGTTAAGAAAGCAGGTAGGAAAGGGAATCTGATCCGCCCCAAAAGGCAGCAATTAAAGTCTTAACCTCTACCCATCTGTCTTGGGACAGGGACACTCCCGACCCCGCCTTTCCTTAAGCAGTCCAGGTCACCCGCACCCTTTGTCTGATCAGGGTGAAGGACCAAGGTTCTGCGGCCCCAAAAGCAAATCGAACGAACATTTCCAGTTGGGGAAAAACTGAGGCCCCAAAGGATTCCAGAATGCCTCCGGATTTTTGTGTTGCCTCCTTTTCTCTGCCAGGGTGCCCTGCCCAGACTCCTACTCTTCTCTGCCTCTCAGGTCTGCCCAGCTAGAAGTGCCTGGGTACCTGAAAGAAGACACTCCCAGGCCTAGCCACCAAGGCGGGCCACAAACAGCCAGACTTTTCCACCATCTGGCTTCTTAGCCGCTGCAACTTTCAAAAAGACTTCTGTTGGCCCCTGTTTTATTTTATTTTTCCCAGCAATTATTTCTCCAGCATCCACTTAGCCGTCCCGCCTCGCTGTCAGGCCTCAACAACTCGCTGTCTTCGTTTCCACCCAACTGGGCTTCCCTGGCAGTGTTTAAACTGACTCGCACCGTCTGGGTGGGGCGGAGGAGCCTGGTGGTATGAGCTAGAAAGGGGGTTTGGAGAAGGAGAGATCTTGAAAGCCAGTTGCCTCCATTCGAATCCCAACTTGGCACCTTCCAATACATTAGCCTTAGGCTCAACAATCCTAGGCTCCCACATTCACCTCCCACTGCTGGCCCTTTCCAGGGTTCTCACCAGAGGACAGCACATCTTACTCTTGGCCAGATACCTGGCGGATACTTGGTCCACACACGGTAGAGTTAACTCACCAGGCTGACGGTGCTTGGAGTTTGCCGGCAGCTCCTTCCCGCGGCCTCCAGGAGGCGGTTCAGGGCTCATCGCTCAGCTTCCTCCGGGAACTGGCTTGAGAACGGCGGGGGTTTGTCTACGGTCCGCAGCCCCAGGAGCGTGCCTGGGGTTCTGCTCTCGGCGACCGAAGGCTCCCGGTTGACCTCTCCGGGGAAGGCGCGCGCCGCTACTCGGGCGGGAGCCGCGGGGACCCGCGCAATGGGAGCCTCAGCGTCCGGCCTTTTCATGGAAAGCTCGCCCAGCTAGCGAATTTGGGCCCCAGGCGTCACACCAGGAGGGCGCTGGGCGCGCGGGGGAGGGTGGGGGGGGGTAGGGGACGCTTAGGGTCTCCAAACGCTCGGGGGGGGGGGGCAGAAATGGTCCGTGACCACCACACTTTGTTCGTCTGCGCGCACAGACACGCGGGGTATCGCGTGCACTGATGAGCCGCACGCAGACGCTGGCAGCCAGGGTAGGGATCGACAGATTGTATTCCCCTTCTCCGCTCCACGTTTAAAACCCTCTGCTCTGGAAGAGCAGTGGGCGCAAGTTCTTTGGAGAAATGCCCTTTCGGGGTTCTCTCTGGAAACTCAAGGAAGCGCGCTCACGCGTGTGTTTGTGTGAGTTCAATCCGCGTCTAGGTCTCTGGCCGTGTGGCTCCCTCTTATTCTTTGCAACTCAACTTTGTGGTGCTGGTGCGTCTTTCCCAGGCCTATTGCCATGGGCATCGCTTTGACAAAACCACAAACGCATAACAAGCCTCCCAAGGCCTTTACATCTCAAGGGCATTTTGGGAGGCCAGTTACCTGCTGGTGTCTTCCAAACGGTCCAGACGCGGCTCGAGCTGCAGCGACTCCTTGATTCAGGGAATGAGCACCACCTCCCGACCTCACCCCCCAGACCCCCTCGAGTCCCGGAGGATGAAAGTGGGCTGCGTAGGAGGAGGCATCGTGGCCCGAACTGAGCTCAGGCAAGCCAAGCACAGAAACCTCGGATTTTGCCGTCAGAGGTTTCCTGGTCAAGGCTTTCTAGAGCCTGGCGTTTGATAAATATAGCCTGGCATTTGCCCCTGAATTAGACTCTGTTTCCTTATTTAGCCCTAGCACAATGATTTTAGATGATGTCACTTAGAGCTAAACGAGAAAATTGATCTCAGATTTGCTTGGCCTCTAAAGCCTGGTTAAGCAGATTGAGAATTAAAAAGACAGAGGAAGCTAGGGGGAGGGGCAGCTGAAGGGTAGAGAAGTGTGTGCGGGCGAGTGCTTGCGCGTCGGGGAGGGCTCTGCGCGTTGCAGAGAGCGCCCCCGCCTCTTCTGGGCGGGGGAAGCTCTCTCACCAATGAAAAGTAGTCACCGACTGCAGAGAGAAAAAAAGTTTTCCTGTTGACTGTTGGAAGCGAATTGAGCAATTATCTAGTTTACCTTCTCCTCTTGGAAGTTAACGATTGGCGAGATCTTGGCTGCGTTATTGACACAACACTTTCTATTGATAGAAATAAGTAGTGATTGTCCCCGAGTCATTGGTGCGCCAAGAACTCTGCGATGGGCTGGCAGGAGTCCATTGGGCTGGGCAGGCAGGTTCGGCTGGTGATGCTGGGGAGGAGGAGGAGGAGGCTGCTGGTGGTGACGGTGCCTGTCCTCTCCGCAGGTCTGTGACAAGCAGGGGACAAGGCAACGATCCCGCGACTCAACCCCGGCTGACCGACGCTGGCGACTCAGTCATGGACAGTAGCTGCCTCAACGCGACCACCAAAATGCTAGCGACTGCTCCAGCTCGGGGCAACGTGATGAGCACATCTAAACCCTTGGCTTTCTCCATCGAACGAATCATGGCGCGCACCCCTGAGCCTAAGGCCCTGCCGGTCCCCCACTTCCTGCAGGGAGCCGTGCCCAAAGGGGACCCCAAGCACTCTCTGCATCTCAACTCGTCGATCCCCTGCATGATCCCTTTCGTCCCCGTGGCGTACGACACGAACTCCAAAGCGGGAGTGAATGGCTCAGAGCCCCGCAAGGCGAGTTTGGAGGTTCCGGCGCCGCCCGCGGTGGCGCCCTCTGCGCCGGCGTTCAGCTGCAGCGACCTGCTCAACTGCGCGCTAAGTCTTAAGGGCGACCTGGCCCGCGACGCATTGCCACTACAGCAGTACAAGCTGGTAAGGCCGCGTGTGGTCAACCACTCTTCGTTTCACGCCATGGGTGCCCTGTGCTACCTGAACCGAGGTGACGGCCCGTGCCACCCGGCTGCGAGCGTGAACATCCACCCGGTGGCCTCCTACTTTCTCAGTTCCCCTTTGCACCCACAGCCCAAAACGTATTTAGCCGAAAGGAATAAACTGGTTGTACCGGCAGTGGAGAAACTCCCTTCGGGAGTAGCTTTCAAAGACCTGTCCCAGGCTCAGCTGCAGCATTACATGAAAGAAAGCGCCCAACTTTTGTCGGAAAAAATCGCTTTCAAAACCTCGGATTTCAGCCGCGGCTCTCCAAATGCCAAGCCCAAAGTTTTCACTTGTGAAGTCTGCGGCAAGGCAAGTCTTATGCCAGGAGTTCCTTCTTCCTTCCTTCCTTCCTTCCTTCCTTCCTTCCTTCCTTCCTTCCTTCCTTCCTTCCTTCCTTCCTTCCTTTCTTCCTTCCTCTCTCCATCCCTCGCTTCTGTTTTAGTATTTGGGGAGTGGAAGTATAAACTTGTTTTGCCCCCTCCCTCCTTTTTATCACTTTGGATCCAATCTGTGCTTCCGTTAACCTGTTTTCCTTTGTGTTTAATTTTTAAGGTCTTTAATGCGCACTATAACTTAACCCGTCACATGCCGGTACACACAGGAGCCAGACCCTTCGTGTGTAAAGTGTGTGGGAAAGGTTTCCGGCAAGCTAGCACCCTTTGCCGGCATAAGATCATTCACACACAGGTATGTTCCTCCGTCAGAAGTTTACCCGAAAGGCTTTGGAACCATTTGGGGGGAAAAACGCATCGATATAGCCTCATTCTTTAGCATAAGACCTTCTGGGCTGTGGAGGCTGGACTGGGAGGCCTTGTGTTGTTATCTTTGACCTGTTTAAAAGCTTCAAAGTGTATGGTGATGATAGGATTCCGCATCACAATAACCAAGTACTGTAAATTAAGTTCTCTATTCTTCCCTTTCTCTCTGCTGCTTAGGAGAAACCTCACAAGTGCAACCAGTGCGGTAAAGCATTTAACAGAAGTTCCACGTTAAACACACATACCCGAATTCACGCGGGCTACAAACCATTCGTGTGTGAATTCTGCGGCAAAGGATTTCATCAAAAAGGTATTGAGCACAGGAGATGTCTTTCTCAGGGTGGTCATAGGAAAGTTATACTGGATATTCTCGGGATTTTTTTTTAATGACCTCTAAAGTGTACCTGCTTACCTGAGCCGAAGAAGACTGTCAATTTTATTCCCTACTATCTGGTCTGACCAGTGTAAGAAAAGGCACGTTTGATATGTCAAAGGGTGTTTCTTTGCCACCTCCAGTTTTCGGTTAGTGTAACTGGATAAATAATGTCTATTAATATGTAGAGGAAATAAATTCAGTGTGCTTAAAAACAAACGTAGAAGAATCAATGCCCTGAACCCTGGGCCAAAACTGTGGTGGCTCGTCGGGCTGCCTCCTTATGTTTTATGCACCATCTCTCCTGTTTTCCAGCTTTGTTCATCATCTTAGCCGGGCTATTTTTTCTATTTCAGGGAATTACAAAAATCACAAGTTAACCCACAGCGGGGAGAAACAGTTCAAGTGCAATATCTGCAACAAGGCTTTCCACCAGGTGTACAACCTCACCTTCCACATGCACACTCACAACGACAAGAAGCCTTTCACCTGCCCCACGTGTGGCAAGGGCTTTTGTAGGAACTTTGACCTCAAGAAGCACGTCCGCAAGCTACACGACAGCAGCCTGGGGCTGACCCGCACTCCTACTGGGGAGCCAAGCAGCGATCCGCCGCCCCAGCTGCAACAGCCGCCGCCTGCGCCTCTGCCGCCACTGCAGCCTACATTGCCGCCTCCCGGGCCTCTGCCATCCGGGCTTCACCAAGGCCACCAGTGATGGAGGCTAAAGATCTCCCTAACCCCAACCTGAGGGCCCTCACTGCAGAGGTCCGCAGACTAGAGCGGACTTCTTGGTCCAAGCTCGCCTGCAAAACCTGGGGCATGTTGGGTCCCCGCACTTTCGGGAGGACCGGATGCCTCTACATCCCTTGGCCTTTCCGCCTCTTGCATGCACCTGCTAAATGGTTTTGTGTATTATATTCTACATAGGCACTAACAATTATGATATACTTGGAGGGGCTTATTTCAATTTCTTTTGAGTTGAAAAGACTTTTCATCTCGGGTGGAGAGATGGTGTTTGTTCTGTTTTGTTTTTAAACAAATATCTGCTGTATTTATTGAGATCTGTATTATTCTACCCGGGAATGCTGCATCATTTTAATTTTATTATTGTAAATATTTCCATTGTGTCGTTTCTGCCGTCTCAAAATGCCTGCTGATCGTTTATAATTTTCTCCTTCCCCGAAGCAACAAAACACGGTGTGTATGTTCTATATACACACAGAAGTGTGTGCGTGCCTGTGAAGGTGCGGTCAACATTTGTGAGCACATACATAATACACACATACACATTAGATAAGAGTGGTTCATTATGAATGAATTTGAATTTTGGTTTTGATTCTTGCACGTTGAAGTTGATTCATTGACTGTTGGAAATAAAAACTTGGAACATGCTTATTTAATCAACAAACTTTAAGACTTAGTATTATTTAGCTAAAAATCCCTGTCTCCAACTTTCTCATCCACACTCTTGGGTGTTTTGTTTTTTTGTTTGTTTGTTTGTTTGGTTGGTTTTTTGTTTGTTTGTTTGTTTTAAAACCAGCTTTTGATTACTAAGCCTTCTGATTTGATTGGAACGTTTACCATAGGCAAATAGTCTGTCCCTATGCTTGTACCTTTGGGCAAGGTTATGAAATATGGTCCAACTCTGAGACAGGAAATGTGTGTCTAGCAGAAATACAACTTTGGCATTGGTCTTCTGGTAGATTTGTGGTAAAAAGGCAAGGATCTTCTATCTAGAGGCTGTGTTATGTGTATTGCCACCATTCTGAAGACACATACTGACTTGTGCATAGTTGGCAAAGAGTGCCTCGTGTTTTTAGATGTGTACAAATGTTTATAGCCGAATGTACTTCCATTCAAGGAGGAGACATGGATGAAAACCAAACCGTGGCGGGTGCCAGGTCCTTGAAATGCTTTAAGTGTTAATCAGCAGCTCCGCTGTGAGCTGGAGCTCGGCTGTTTTCTAACTGCAAGTCTCTCCTGTTTTCTTGCCAAAACAGTGAAACAACTGCTAAAGACTTTAATTAAGAGGGGTAATTAGTTCAGATTTATCAAAGCCGGGTTGTTATACTATTAGCTGCTCAGTAGAAGCTGCCAGACAAACCCACAGCCCTGCACAGAAGTCTCGCGGTAGCAGTCCATGTCCTGGGGGTGAGGCTGCTGAGGGTGGGAGGGTAGGGTGGCTATAGAGGTTCCCGCACAGAGGTCACAGTCCCCAGTGCCTTGTGCCCCGGAATTGGGTGCATGAGACTGGACTCCTCCTGGGGTTCGTGTCCCAAGAACACAGCCAGGCTCCACACAGCAGACTCAGTCTCCTGAGAGCCAAGTACTGTCTTCTTAGAGCAGGTGACCTTGCGGGTTCAGGATCACCCAACAGTTGCTGGGTAGCACTTATGCCTCACTTTAGACCTTGTGCAGGTTGGGGGTGAGCAGAGGGCTGCTGCAGAGACCCAGCGTCAACTTTCTAGGTAACTGGAATTCCCACTTCAATCAAGGCCTCAAAAGGGCACACTTTTCAGGGTACCAAGAATGGGCTAGGAGCTGAAAGGTGACAAAGGAGCCCTTGGGTGTTCTCAGCAGAGGGGGTGTTAGAGTTCCTTTGGGACCCGCAAATGAAACCCTGCCTGGAAGAGAGATGGGGGGGGTGCGGAAGGGGGAGTGCTCGGGCATGTTAAACTGAGCTGAACATGTTAAGCTGAGCAGGGTTCCGGAGAAGGGCAACAGGGTTTTAAGGTCCAAGTTCCCAGGTTTGTCCCAATGGACACCTTCAATGCAAGTGCGAACAAGCAGCTCCATGAGATCAAATCCGCACGTTTGTGTGTACTCCTATCTCTTCACACACACCCAACTCTTCACACCCCCACTCTTCACACACACCCAACTCTTCACACCCCTACTTTCAACCCATGTTAGGTTTGACTTCAGAAAGCGTTAGAAATTCTAGTTAGATCCGTGTGTTTATGAATATGGTATCCAACTCTATCTTCTCCTTCGGAACGTTGAGCACATTCCCTCATAGTTGCTAGTGCAGCAGAGTATTTTGAGAAATGTCTCCTAGGTGACAGGCAACAGCCTTTTCAAAGTAGCCTCCTCCTCGGATCCTGAAAGCATTTGTTCTTTTGAGGATGAAGACTGAGATCAGAGGTCATTATAATTTGCCTTGTATATATTTTAAGTTCAAGGGCAAAATACAGCCTTTGTTTCTCGAACTTATCCTCAATTAGTATTCAGACTTATTCTCAAAACTTAGTGTGAAACGTCCTTTAGACATTTAGATGAGGCTATTGTTCTGTGGTAGAAAACCAAATGAACATTGTTGAGGAAAGTATCTAAACTGCAGAATACTTCTTCCTAGGTCATATTTATATGTGCATTTCCATCTCCTAACCCACACCAATATGCTTTGGCATACTAAATAAAGAAGTGTCTCACCAAAGAAATGAATATGTTTGTGATGTTGAAAGAAGAAAGGGGAGAGGAAAGAAGAGGGGGTGTGTGGAGTAGGAGAGGGAGAGAGAGAGAGTGCGAGCAAATAGAGGCTAGGTTCAGTAGAGGATCTGTAGCATGGAATGACTTTGTCTAAGGTCGCCTGTAAATGCTGCAGTATTTCCAGTGAGGTTTGAAGGGGGGAAATGGCTGTCTGTTAAGCTTAGAGGTTTGAATAACCTGTATTGTTGGTGATTATACAGAGACCAAAAGGAAATTCTCTCAAATTAAGTACTCAAGAGAAGCCCTTGTCAGATCAGTGAACTTTGATTTCTGACAAAGGTCTGTGAAGTTACTCTAACCAAGGAGCATGTCTTTAAGGCAGTGCTGACTCAAGGATTAAGTTTTTTTGGGCGAACTTGGTAAGGCGGGATACTTAACCAATAGCCAGTGGAAGACCTCACAATTCTGTTTCTGGTAAATATTGAAAGATGACTCTATCCGTGGGACCTCTATCCATGTGAGCTTACAAAGATTTTAATTCCTACTCATACAAAACATGTGTGCAGCAAAATTTGGCTTTGTTGAAACTCATCTTCATTAGGCTATGTATTAGCTAGCAATTTTTTCCATGTTTCTTGAGGTCTGAGGCCAGTGTTCAGATTCAATACTAGAAGAAAAATAATAATAAAAAAGAATGGCTTCTCTTCAACTTGGTACAAAGAAAGATAGTTTGGACAGGTGCTGGGATGGATTTTTGAAAGTTGCAATCGTTTGGGACTAAGTTTTTTTGCTCAGTATTTGGAAATCAAAATACTATAAAGCAGAATTAACAATGTAAGTGGTTAAACCCTACTTACTTAATATAGAACCCAAATAGATTTCCAAAAACCTCCTTTTAAATATAATAATTTCTCCAAGTTTCCAAAAGTGTAACTTATGAGCAAGTTTCTCTGTAAAACGGGGACTAAGTTGTCACATTCCTTAGTAAGCAAAAACACTGTTTGAGGGCCTTAAGGAAGCCAGCCATTGCTTGTTAGTGAGGTTTGAAGTTTAACATCTTATAGAACATTTCTTTCCAAATGTGGATAGAGAGTAGGGCATGGTGATTGCACACCCTTAACCCCAGCACTGGGCAGGCAGAGGTGGGTAGATCTCATCTACATGAGTTCTAGCCCAGCCTGGTCTATATAGAGAGTTCGAGGCTGGCCAGAGCTACAGAGCAAGGACCCTGTCACATAAAGCAAACAATCAAACAAATGGAAAAAACTAACCTGCCAGGCAGTGGAGTCTTGATTTTTAGAATCTGTGCATCGTGCTTGGTAGATTCCTCCCTTATATTAGTAGCAGTTATGTAAAGCACCTTTAAAAGGTGCTGACAACAATGTAAAGGCCTGACTAGCACATAGCTGGTATGGGCCTGTTTTATGTTTGTAAAAGTGCCACAAAACATGCAATTATAAGACAGAAATGATCCCCAAATCAAAATAGAGATAGGAAAATAAGATTTTCTTTCTCACTCTTATCAGCTTTTCTACTTAGATAAATTTTGATTGTGTGTGTGTGTGTGTGTGTGTGTGTGTGTGTGTGTGTGTGGTTTTCTTGAAAGCATTATTGCTCCCCATTTTGCTAGAGTGCATTTTAAAGAGTGTGTGAACCCCAAATCTGAATTGTCAGGTCAGGGGTAAGAACATGAAGCTGCTGGTTCTCAAAAGAAGTAATTGTTGCATCCAATAAAATATCTTCTGGTTTTTTTTTGTTTTGTTGTTGTTCTTTGATTTTTATTTTTTGCTATGCTATGCTAAAATGAGATTACTTTCTATGATGGATAGTTTTGTCAATTTGACACAAGCTAACGTCACCCTAGAGGAGGGAACCCAATTAAGAAAATGCCTCCATAAGATGCAGGCAAGTCAATAGGGCATTTCCTTAATTGGTGATTGATGGGAAAGGCCCAGCCCATTGAGAGTGGTGCCACCCATTCCTGTGCTGATGTTCTGAATAAGTCATGGGGAGCAAGCCAGTAAGCAGCACTCTTCCTTGGCCTCTGCATCAGCTCCTGCTTCCAAGTTCCTGCCCTGTTTTAGTTCCTGTCCTGACTTCCTTCAATGATGAACAACAATGTGGAAGTACAAGTCTGATAAGCCCTTTCCTTTCCAACTTGCTTTTTTGTCATGGTGTTTCATCACAGTAGTAGAAAACCTAACTAAATCACGTACCCGTAAGAAGTTATTTGATTTTATTTACATTAACCAAAAACTGAAAAGTTGAAGGTATTTTGCTATTAATTTCATTGCTTTTAGGAATTGATGCATATTTCTATTGCAGTTCCAGAGCAAAGCAAAAATAAATAACAATAGATACACTGGGCAGCTGGACTTGTGATGACTCCAAAAATGGCAATTTAAGCATCTCACTTCATTCAATGGGGAAAAAGTCTGGTATCTTTATGACCTTGCTGGGGAAAAAAAATATCCCTCTATTGTTATATTTGTCTTCAATTTTATGGCATGCTATAATGGAATTCTAGGAAAAGTCAAAACTCATCACACCACAGCACAGGAACAAAGTGATCTCATATAATAACTAGATACAGTTTCTGTTAAGACTGGGGCGGGATTCATGTCAAACGGAAGCCATTGCTATTGGTCTCCCTGACGTTAAATTGCTAAGTAAAGATGGAACAAAACTCTTCTGATACAAGTCTCCTGGGTTACTTTGCTGTCAAACAAACACATGTGATTCACGGTCACTAAGTTGTAGGAGCAGGGAGAGTGAGCATCCGGCATCCTAACAGATCTAGAAACATATCTCAAACGGAAGAAGGCATGTCAAACTTGTTTTAAGTCTGTTATTGATTGTCATAGTAGACTTTTCTTCCTCTCAGAGAAATTTGAACCAATGTGTGGTCCTCTAGTCATAATAACACATAAAACAACATCTTTTGATGGCTCAGAATAGAAATGTCATTGATTAGTCAAATGGGAATCAAACCCAGAGTGTATGTATCTGTCAGTTTGAGCTACTATAGAAACAACAAATAGACAACATCAGCCACAACAAATGCAGCAGGGGGACCTCTTGACCCTTAATGGGCTTTGTGCTTGTTATTTATTTACTTGTTTTTTTCAACTTTACACAAACTAGGATCCTCTGGAAAGAGAGAACCCCACTTGATAAAATGCTTTCATCAAATTGGCTTACAGGTAAGTAGGTATGGTTTTTGTTTGTTTGTTTGTTTTTTGGTTTGGGTTTTTTTTCATCAATGATTGGCGTGGGAGGGCCCAGCCTACTGTGGGCAGTGCCACCCCTGAACAAGTGGTCAGAAAGGTAGTACAACATAAGGTTGGGAAGCTGGCCCAGGAAGCAGCACTCCTCCAAGGCCTCTGCCTCAGTTCCCGTCTCTAGGCCCCTGCCTTGAGTTTCTGCCCCAACTTCCTTCAGTGATGGAGGATGACATGAAAACATTAGACAAGATGAAGCCTTTCCTTGGACAACCGGACATCTCTATCAACTCTACCCAGGCTCAGGGAATATCACAAAAGAGAAAGCAGGAAGAATGTAAGAGCCAGGAGACAGAAAGATGTGTAACAAAAAAACAAAAAACAAAAACAACAACAACAAAAAACAAAAACAAAAACAAAACAAAACAAAAACAAACCAAAATAACCTTCTAGACAAGAAGGCTGTTGTACTCATGAACCCAGGACAGCTACAGTTCTCTGTACAAGAATTGCAGGCGAAAGGGTTCATCACTTTTATGTCATGGGTAGGGAAGGGGCCCATGAGCTCCCATTCCCTCCTTTAGGGTCATTCGGCAGTTAGTATTTGCTGATGGACAGTGCCATTGTCTTCAATGCTGCAAGTAGTCACTGGGAAGTTGCCTGTGTTTTCAGTAAGCTCCTATCCACTCTCATGCAAACAACCTAATTAAACTCAGCTGATCACACACATAAATAAGGCATGAAACTAGGAGGAGGATTTATTGGGGGAGAGAGGAATAAAAGGGAGAAAATTTCTAAAAGTGTATGCATGTTAAAAACTGTCAGACAACTTTTAAAAATACACTATGTGTGGCTTGGATAGCTGAAATTTATTTTCTCATCATTCTAGAGGCCGAAATCTTTGGTAAGTATGTCATGACACTTTTTTCGAGAGCCCCTCTCTTTCTTCTTCCCTCCCCACTCTTTCCAGTGTCCCTCATTATCCTGCAGCTGGTCAAGTAGACCAGGTGCATAGAAAAGGAACATCAAGAATATGCATGCCCCTACCTTACAAGTTCTGGGATTTTTTTTCTTTTTTAATATTTTTAATTAGGTATTTTCCTCATTTACATTTCCAATGCTATCCCAAAAGTCCCCCATACCCTCCCCCCTACTCCCCTACCTACCCACTCCCACTTTTTGGCCCTGTCGTTCCCCTGTATTGGGGCATATAAAGTTTGCATGACCAATGGACCTCTCTTTCCAGTGATGGCCCACTAGGCCATCTTCTGATACATATGTAGCTAGAGTCAAGAGCTCCGGGGTACTGGTTAGTTCATATTGTTGTTCCACCTATAGGGTTGCAGACCCCTTTAGCTCCTTGGTACTTTCTCTAGCTCCTCCATTGGGGGCCCTGTGATCCATCCAATAGCTGACTGTGAGCATCCACTTCTCTGTTTGCTAGGCCCCGGCATAGTCTCACAAGAGACAGCTATATCAGGGTCCTTTCAGCAAAATCTTGCTAGTGTATGCAATGGTGTCAGCGTTTGGAGGCTGATTATGGGATGGATCCCCAGATATGGCAGTCTCTAGATGGTCCATCCTTTTGTCTCAGCTCCAAACTTTGTCTCTGTAACTCCTTCCATGGGTGTTTTGTTCCCAATTCTAAGAAGGGGCAAAGTGTCCACACTTTGGTCTTCGTTCTTCTTGAGTTTCATGTGTTTTGCAAATTGTATCTTATATCTTGGGTATTCTAAGTTTCTGGGGTAATATCCACTTATCAGTGAGAACATATCATTTGAGTTCTTTTGTGATTGGGTTACCTCACTCAGGATGATGCCCTCCAGGTCCATCCAGTTGCCTAGGAATTTCATAAATTCATTCTTTTTAATAGCTGAGTAGTACTCCATTGTGTAAATGTACCACATTTTTTGTATCCATTCCTCTGTTGAGGGGCATCTGGGTTCTTTCCAGCTTCTGGCTATTATAAATAAGGCTGCTATGAACATAGTGGAGCATTTGTATTTCCTACCAGTTGAAACATCTTCTGGATATATGCCCAGGAGAGGTATTGCGGGATCCTCTGGTAGTACTATGTCCAATTTTCTGAGGAACCACCAGACTGATTTCCAGAGTGGTTGTACAAGCTTGCAATCCCACCAACAATGGAGGAGTGTTCCTCTTTCTCCACATCCTCGCCAGCATCTGCTGTCATTTGAATTTTTGATCTTAGCCATTCTGACTGGTGTGAGGTGGAATCTCAGGGTTTTTTTGATTTGCATTTCCCTGATGATTAGGGATGCTGAACATTTTCTCAGGTGCTTTTCAGCCATTCGGTATTCCTCAGGTGAGAATTCTTTGTTTAGCTCTGAGCCCCATTTTTTAATGGGGTTATTTGATTTTCTGGAGTCTACCTCCTTGAGTTCTTTATATATATTGGACATTATTCCCCTATCTGATTTAGGATAGGCAAAGATCCTTTCCCAATCTGTTGGTAGCCTTTTTGTCTTATTGACCGTGTCTTTTGCCTTACAGAAGCTTTGCAGTTTTATGAGGTCCCATTTGTCAATTCTCGATCTTACAGCACAAGCCACTGCTGTTCTATTCAGGAATTTCCCCCCCTGTGCCCATATCTTTGAGGCTTTTCCCCACTTTCTCCTCTATAAGTTTCAGTGTCTCTGGTTTTGTGTGGAGTTCCTTGATCCACTTAGATTTGACCAGAGGTCCTAAGATCCCGTGGAGAGTCCTGTGGGGACCTTGGGGGTGTCTGCAGACTCTGCACCCAAGGTGAGTCGGTGCTGGCGCAGACCGGAAGGGCAAGTTCTGGGATTTTTTAAGTATACACAAATAGTTGCTGTTGGTGGTGGTGGTGGTAAATGCTGTCTGTATTCACAGAGAGACACAGTGTAGTCTCTGAGCCCAATATATAGAGAAAGGGAAACATCTAGAAATCTATGCACCAAGACAGAGAGGCCTAGCACCCCCAGCTTCCAGCAGAGCCAAGAGAGCTGTAGGCCTTTCCTTTCTCCCACAGAGCATAAGGGTGTTGTTGAATCCAGTTTTCGAGACAAGAAAGGATAAAAGTGAACTTGGAACAGAGAAGTTGAGATATTTTACTCCTGGTATTTTGCTCAAGATATCTACCCCCCACTCCCCACAATGAGAATCGAGATGTTGAGAAGAGAGAGACCTCAAGAACAGGGTGATGGCACAAGAGGGATGGAGGGAATGACTGCAACTTGCTCTCTAACTGGAAAAAAAATTTAAAAAATATGAGGAAAATTGAAAAGAAGGTTAGAATCCATCAGTTTTCTATGCTCGTCATTCTTGCTTTTATCTTCCCCCCTTCATCGGCATCTTCATCTTCTTCACCTTCATCCTCATGCCCTTCTTCATCAACATCTTCTTCATCATCCTCATCACCTTCATTATCCATATCAGGAGCCAAACAGCACTGCAAGGGCTTCGATGACTTCTGACATCTACACCTGCAGCAGTATGGTAACTCTCAGGCTCTTCATGCTGCAGCTTCCTGCTGGCTTGATTCTGTGTTTGCCTTGAGCCGTTTGAGAAATCCTTTCCAGGTTTTCATTTGATTCCAGTGGGCTTTGAAGGTGGACCACCACTCCCATTCAGATGAAATTCTTTGGAGAGAATTTTACTTTCAAAATAAGGATTTTCATCAAAATAAAAAATCTACCTCCAACAGATAGGCACGGCCTCCGGTTGAGGGATGGGGGCACCCACCCATCTTAAAGTTTTTAACACAGAAACGATGCAGTCCAGAGGAGGAAAAGGGACAAAAAAATAGAGCAGAGACTGAAGGAAGTCCCATCTGGGGATCCATCCTGTCTGTGGATACCAAACCGTACACTGCTGCTGTGGTTAAGAGGCCAGACTTTTGTCGACAGGAACCTCCTTGGGAGGCCGGGCAAGCAACTGACCAATGCAGATGTGGATGCTTGGAGCCAACCGTCAGACTGAGTTCAGGGACCCCGTAGGGGAGCTGCGGATGGAATAGAAGAGCATAGCAGGATGTAGGAAGAACAACATAGGCTGTCCGGACCACCCAGTTCTCCCAGAGACAATACCACCAACCAAGGAGTGCACAGGGAGGGATCCATGACTCCTGATACATATGTAGCAGAGGATGGCCTTGCCTGACAGCAATGGCAGGGGAGGCCCTTGATCCTGTGGAGGTTTGATGCCCTCGCGTAGGAGGATTGGTGGAGTGGTGGGGTGCAAGAGGGTGGGTGGGTGGAGGAGCACCCTCATGGAGGCAAAGGGGAGGGAGGGGAGGGTGGGTGTGGGTTGGGTGGCTTGTGAAGGGGTAACTGGGAAGTGAGATATCGTTTGAGATGTAAACAAATGGAATAATTAATTGAAAACATGAAAAAAATACTTTAGAAACATTAAACTAGTTTATCCTCTTAAAAAAATTTCATCCAGATAGTGGCAGTGCACGCCTTTAATCCCAGCACTTGAGAGGAAGAGGTAGATAGATCTCTAAGTTCGAGGCCACCCTGGTTTTACAGAGCCAGTTCCAGGACTCCCAGGGCCACACAGAGAAACCCAAACAAACAAAAATCTCTTCTGTAACCTGGTTTTGTGTCTTCAAATTCCATCACTTCAAGTCTAGTCAAATAGTGCCAGGCCTCTTCATCCTCTTCCCCAAGCAGGAACACGTGTGGATGGTTGGCAAATGTTGTTAGCCAAAAGTTTGGAATTTTGGTGATCAATTCTGACCTCTTCTGAAAAAAAAATATTGTCAGTGGAGTTTGTTACTTTTGTTCTACTTTCAAAGTTTCTCCATTAGCTTGTTCACTAAGTCTATCTCATTCTGTGATTCATCTGGGTGTTCAATTACTTCTTGTGGTTCATATTCTCCCGTCAACACGCAGGGAGAGCCCAGTCTGTCCTCGAGCTTTGAGGCAGGAACCAATCTGAGATTCTTCAGTTGAGTCAGGAATGCAGATTGATGTTTCAGGGCCGTGGCCAGAAGCCAGGTGTGTGTGTGTGTGTGTGTGTGTGTGTGTGTGTGTGTGTGTGTGTGTGTGTATGCCACATCAAGTAAGTAGTGGGCACCCCATGCACACAACAGGATGCAACTCACAAGTACTCACAACTGAGTGTTTTGAGATTTGTCAAACAAAAAAAATTGTTTTACAAGATTTATTTTATGCATGTGAGTGTTTTTTGTTTGTTTGTTTGTTTTGTTTTGTGCTTGCAGGTAGGTATCTATGCCACATGTGTGCCTAGACCTTAGTGTTCAGAAAGGAGTCTTAAGTCCCCTGGAACTGGAGTTATAGTTGATTGTGAGCCAACATGTGGGTGCCAGGAATTGAATCTTGATCTTCTGCAAAAGCAACAAATGTTCTTAACCTTTGAGCTGTCTCTCCAGCCAAGGGGTTTTGAGGATTTAGCTCCAGTCTAAATAAGCCAACACCACAACTCAAGGGCTTTCTTTCTGGTTGGCCTAAGACTTTCTTTTGACTTAAAATGCATAAAATTGTAATATTTTCCTTAATCTTTGAGAACATTGTGGGACATCTGGGTTGTTTCCAGCTTCTGGCTATCACAAGTGAACAGAGTGGAACACATGCCTCTGTGGCATGGTGGGGCATCTTTTGTGTATACTCCCAAGAGTGGTATAGCTAGGTCTTCAGGTAGATCTATTTGTAATTTTATGAGGAACCTCCAGATTAATTTCCAGAGTGGTTGTTTCAGTTTGCAATCCCACCAGCAATGGAGAAGTGTTCCTCTTTCTCCACAATCTATCCAACATGAGGTTTTGATCTTAGCCATTCTGATTGGTATAAAGTGGAATCTCAGGGTCATTTTAATTTGCATTTCTCTGATTACTTTGAACATTTCTTTAGGTGCTTCTCAGCCATTCGAGATTCCTCAGTTGTGAAATCTCAGTTTAGTTCTATACCCCATTTTTGATTGGGTTGTTTGGTTTTTTGGTAATTAGCTTCTTGAGTTCTTTTTGGTAATTAGTCCTCTATCAGATGTGGGGTTAGTGAAGATTTTTTTTTCCCAATTTGTAGGTTGCTGATTTGTCTTATTGACTCTGTTCTTTGCCTTACAGAAGCTTTCCAGTTTAATGAGGTCCCATTTATCAATTCTTGATTTTAGGGCATGAACTATTGGAGTTCTGTTTAAAAAATGTCCCCCTGTGTCAATGAGTTCAAGACTCTTTCCCACTTTCTCTTCTATTAGATTCAGTGTATCTGGCTTTATGTTGATGTCCTTGATCCACTTGGACTTGCTTTGTGCAAAGTGACAAATATGTCTATTTTCATTTTTCTATATACAGACAGCCAGTTAGACCAGCACCGTTTATTGAAGATGCTTTCTTTTTTCCGTTGTATATTTTTGGCTTCTTTGTCAAAGATTAAGTGTCTGGTTTTATTTCTGGGTCTTCAATTCTATTCCATTGATCAATGTATCTATCTCTGTACCAGTACCATGCAGTTGTAACCACTATTGCTCTGTAGCAAAGCTTGAGGTCAGGGATGGTGATTACCCCCAGCTCTTCTTTTATTGTTAAGAATTGTTTTTGCTAGTCTGGGTTTTTTGCCTTTCCAGATGAACTTGAGAATTGCTCTTTCCATGTCTTTGAAGAATTATGTTGGGATTTTGATGGGGATTGCATTGAATCTATAGATTGCCTTTCGTAGGATGGCCACTGTTACTATGGTAATTCTGCCAATCCATGTGCATAGGAGACCTCTCCATTTTCTGAGATCTTCTTCAGTTTCTTTCTGATCCTATTCACACCCTGCTCCTTTCAGATGCACCTCCCCTCCCCTCCCAACTTTGTGTCCTCCTACTCCATTTCATTTATTTTTAAATTATTTTATACAATGCATTTTGAGGGGACAGAAGCACTGAGCCCATACTAATAGATGAAACATTTTAAAAGTGTGGTTTATCTGTACAAAGCTTTCAGGCATCATGGATTTATGTTTTGTTGTTGTTGTTTGTTGCTGTTGTTGTTTTGTTCTGCTTTGTTTGGGTTTTCCAGACAGGGATTCATGATGTAACTCTTGTTGTGCTGTCACTCTCTATATTGACCAGGCTGGCCTCGAACTCACAGAGATCTGCCTGCCTTTGTCCTCTAAGTGCTGGGATTAAAGGTGTACTCCACCACCACCTGGCTGACTTTATATTTTGTTATTGGTTTTATTGTTTTTTCGCTTTTTAAAATAAAATTTAGAGGACAGCATATACAGTGCAGCAGCCCTGTTTGTTCAACATACAAATTTCACATAGCAGAAAATTTAAATGACCTTACAGTAGGTGAGTGAGTGTGTCACAAAAATTTCCCCCAACTACTTATGGATCCTTCATGTTATTTTTACATTATCTTATAAATATGATTCAAGGATTACTATCATTGAAATCTAAACATCTTTTGAAACATTCACATACATGAAGGTAAAACTAATGCTGTAGAAAGATTTGAAGTGGAAGGAGAGATGAATCTTTTTAAAAAAATATTTTATGTTGGTATTGTTTGGAGGTGTAGCAGTAAATTAATACAGCACTATAAGAAACTAATACTGCATTTGAACAGTAATGAGGAATAGTGTAGATGGATATCACTAGAAAAAGAATTTTAAATTACTAGTTGACAATTCATATCTGTAAAGTATCTTGATCATATCCACCCTGACTCCCTCCTCTAACAGCTTGGACATTCCTAACACCAACCCCCTACCTCCTTCATGTTCCATTTTGTTTTATTTTATTATTTTACTTTGTAACTGACAGAATCTGACTAATTTTGCCTGCTGTAAAGTTGACGATCTTGTGCGGCTACCTTGCTCTTATGCAGACCTTGTGCCAGCAGCCATAATTGCAATGGGCTCCTGAGTGCAGTGATCATAGCATCTCCAAAAGAGCATCTCACAGCACTTGTCCTCATCCAAGCTCTCATGTGCTCTCCACTCCTGCCTCGCTGCTCTCTGAGCCTTACAGGGGTGATGCAGATGTCTCATTTGGAGTGAAGCCCTAAGCAGTCACATGTTAGAATTCCGAGTCTCAGCAGCAAGTAATGCTCTGGGCATAAGAAACACCTCAGACTTTTGCTACAGAGCTTCTCATTAACGATCACCAAATGATTTCCCTATGCTGATATCTTCCTAAGAATTCACGCTCACACTCTGAGCATTCAGGATCCGCTGCTGGACAGTGCCATTGATGGCTTTTCTCCCTCAGTGGCCTGCATAGCAGCTTCTGGCACTATGAAGGCTAGCCAGCAATGATGACGTTTCCAGGTAAGTTCCAGCTTGATCTTTCTACCTTGTATAACTGAAGTGTGCTATGTCTTCAAAAATAGGGTCTTACTATCTAGGCATGGTAGGCAGCCAAGAGGAATGGCAACAGTGTGTGCTGTTTTGGGGGGCTCCTGGGGCCTCCCTGATAAATAATTTTCAGGGGGTTTTCTTCACCTGGCACTGACATATTCACTCAATAATTCATTTTTTTTCTTGAGGATGTATTGTCTGACCATGAAGGATACCTGTGTTCAAACTCTTTCATTTCTTTTAAATAGGCTTTTGATTACTCCCAATAACTGTCAGTTGATGATAAGAAGAGAGGGAGAGAGAACCAGTGGATTTGACACTTGCCTGAGAAGAAAATACATAAGAATCAACGACAGTAGGCAATTTTTTTTTTTTTTTTTTGTGAGAAAGAAACATTTATAGGTGGAGTTTACTTAAGGTGCATAAAAGAGAAACAGAGTCGTACGGTTATTCTGAGTTCCAACACCGGGCTTTGCAGCAGACACCCCAGAAAATCAGAACTGCAGTGTTCCTTTTTCCGTGACCGAGTAGCCAGAAGCTAGAGGTACCAACTTGCTGGCCATATGCATTGGGGTTAGCTATCTATCTGTGTGACAGAATAGATTAAAGAAGTTTTAAGAGGGAAAGGCTAATTTGGGCTTATAGTTTTAGAAGTTTCAGCCTGTGTCAGCCGGCTCTGTTGCTTTGCAGAGGCAGAACATGATAGTGTTAAGCGTATAATGGAATAAATCTGCTTAGTTCACCATGGCCAGTGAGAGAAGCGATGGGGCCTGAGTTCCAAAATCTCCTCTGAGGACAGCATTCCTCTGAATAGCTTAACCACCCCCACCCTGCTCCAAGCATGTGGTAGAGCCTGAGGACTGGATGTTCAAAACAGGGTCCTTGGGTGACATTTAATATCCAAACCATAATAGTATTACAGAGAGAGTTGAGGGCTTGCATAGCACAGGGAGGTCCTGCTGCTATCCCCTGTACTGTAAGAGAGAGGTGGAGTGAAGGAGGGAGGGAGGGGATGAGAGATGGAGGGAAGAATAAAGCAAGGGAGAAAGGGAGCAGGGAGAAGACAAACAGTCACACACACACACAGAGGGACAGAGACAGAAAGACAGACAGAGACAGAGAAGAGAGAGAGGCAAGAGTCATGTTGGAGTGATTATTTGTAAGTATAGAGTAATAAAGGTGTATATGATAGGAATATTTTCAGGTTAGTATGAAATTTAACAGGTTCTTTGCCTTTTATTTACCTGGCCCAGTGGTTTTCAATTAGATAGTAAATCCCCCTTTCCCCAGTAGCCATTTGACAAAGGCTAGAGATTTTTAGCTGTTGCACTGAAAGAATTGAAACTACTGTTTAGCAGAGATCAAGGATAATGACAAGATTCCTAAGTGGCAGTTGGACATTCTCTTCAACAGAGACCATCTGGAAATAAGTATACATGTCTATTAATTTTATATGGCATATTAGGTATTATAGATCTTAGGTTTCTGGGAGTCTAGATATTTATGATGATAATTTTGAATAGTTTTTTCAATGTTGTGCAAATGGGTGCTTTCTTTATTTTCTCTAGCTTTGTAGTTACAGCTTAAAACAGTGAACAGATATTTCTGTTACTCATTACTCCAACACTGTGGGGGATAAACATTTGGTAATTTTCTTCTAACTTATTTGCTGCAAAACATGGGGAGTGTGTGCAGAAAGTATCATATAGATTGTGTTCTTCAGGAAAGGTCCATGGTAAGGCAGGCAGATGAATGCCTTAGGTTACTTAGCCTCAAATGCAAATACCTTTTAATAGGTGACTTAATTCTTCCTTTATGAGGAACCTCTTCATTTTGGACCCTTCTCATCTATTTGACTAGTACTCTGTGTCTGTAAGAACATTCTCTCATAGCATTCTCTCTTAAGTATACTTTAAGTTTACCAGATCATCAGCACAGCCAAACCATGAATGGGAGGGAATAAAACCAAATAGTTTTGGAAAGAAGTAGCTTTCAGATATTTAGTGATAATATAACTTTTTTTGCTGTTCTATAGTTTTAAGGCTTTTGTGTGTATGCTCTCACTTGACTTTCTACAGACACTTGTAAATTAGGAAGACTAAGTTTAACAGCATCACTTTACAGGTGAGAAATTTTAAGACTTCGGAAGTGAAGAGGTTTGCTCAGGCTCACCCAATTAGGAAAGAGCAGGACAAAAAGATTAGATCATTGGTTTGATCTTCTAATTTCTAACTTCAATAACCTCAGGATATTTTTAATTACCTTCTTTATATTCCTTGTCAGTCAAGGTCATTACAAGCTAATATTGGGATAAGAAAATCCCAATAATGAGTGCATTAAGATATTAAAAGGATAGTAGACCCTCATCTAGACTCAGCCCTAATCAGAGATAGAACACTGCTACCAAACATGTAATTAAATATGATGTTGTACCTCTTGATTCTACATAAGTAGAATCAAGGATGTATAGAGTTTCTGCTAATAATGGCAGATGGTTGAATAGCATGTAATTTTGTTAGTTAGATAATCTTCACCTTTGAGATAATTTTATATTAATTAGTTAACGTACTGTTGTACCTTTCAGATCTGTGTTTTCACTTTGCACACTGGAAGTTGTCTGTGGTAAAAGAGAGTCTGAAATTGTACATGGAAAACACCAGAAGCAAGTTACTCATGTTTTAAACTGTATACAATTTTGAATATATAAAAACTATTTTTATAGTTCTACTGTATTTTCATTGAGACATGAGTCATTCTTTGTTCACAGTATCCATAATGTATACACTACCTATTAGTCACCTAGTAGCTATCTCAGTTATCCTAAAGGACTACAATGTGGCAGTCTTTGTGTGCAAGTTGATCTTATACTTCATACTGGCCCCAAACTTCAAAAGTATGATTACAAAGAAGGCACCAGGGTATGAAACATGAACACATATGGTTGAACTAAATGCTGTATGACCATGTTGTAGGGCATAGAAGAAAGTGTATAGCCTATGTTGAGTTTGGTATTATCTACGATTTCAGGAGTCCAGAGGAAGACCTTGAAACATGAAGGAAAGGCTACCTTAATCAATATATTTAATGTGGTATATAAAAAATCAGAAATGTATTATCAATAAAAATAAGTAGAGAAAATAAGTAAGAAGTCAGGAGTACTAATAGCAGAATGTTATAACCTTCTAGACAAAGAGAGAGTTTAAAAGGAGGATATTTTTAATTACCTTCTGTTTGTTCCTTATCACTAGACTAGATTTTCCCCCCAAAATGGCATTTAATCCTAGGAAAGAGAAGAATGTATAATTCTTGCGTCAGGGTTGACCTTTAGAGCTATGTCCTAAAATCTAGGCTTACATTATTGTCCATCAAGAAACAACATTTTTTTTTCTAAATTCAGAAGACATTTCTTAAGAAAATGTCCTATATAACTATAAAACATATAAGTGAAACTATAATTATTCTTGTGAATTTATCTGCTGGTTGTGCTAAAGATGAGTTGATCTGGGAGAAGACACTTAAGTCACGAAAACTTAATCAAGGGATGACTTTAATTACAATTCTTGTCACGGTCGAGATTTTCTAGGTGCTACCCTTGGGCTGAGCATACTCCCATCTAGGAAGTGTTCTTTTCTCTTGTGATGATGAACAAAGGCTGTCTGAAGCCATTTGTCCTCACTTGGCAAGGACAGCAGACTACTTCCTCTTTTTCCTTCCAGGGTGAGTGATTTCTCATGTCCTCAGAACGATCAAATTCACAGGAAGTCGTACTGACCTACTGAATTAATTACTATCATTAGCAATATCATTATATCATCAAAAGTCATTATATTGCTACATTTCTTCAGTAGGACAGCAGTATTTGATTTTTCCCTTGGGTCCATGGACTACCTAGTCCTATGTTCTTGGTCATGTAAGCAGAGTCAGGTATGGGTTCTACCTCATGACGTTGGCTTTACGTTCAGTCAGTCAGTGGTTGGTTATTTCCATAATGGTTGTATGAATGTTGCATCAATGTATCATGTAGCTAGGTCACCCACTGCTATAGAGTGAAGGGTTTATAGCTGGGCTGGCTGGTATTTCTCTTTCTCCTCTGATACTATACAAAGTACCTTCCAGTGTTATGAAAACTATTCATCAGGGATAAAGACTCTAGTTAAGCACTAGTTCAACTTCTCCATGTTCAATAAGACATATAGGTGCTGTCTTCAGTAATAGAAGAATTAAAAAATTCAAGTGAAGCTCAGTGTTCTATTCCTACCCAGCAGTTTTGATAAGCAAGTATTTCACCAAGAAACCATATCTTTATTGGGGGATGCAGAGAGCACCTTCATTCACTGGTTTAAGCTACTGACATATCAGGAATCTTCACTGAGATCTTTGCTTTGTTTTCATTTTATTTTATATTTCAAATGAACTTGTTACATTAGAGTTATTACAGATTTGGGGGTAACATTTATTCATCAAATTTGTCTACTTCAACTAATAAAGAAATTGAAGCTAACACCAGAGGTAGGCACTTCTATGACACAACTGTGAAATGTATACAAGTGACTTAGATACTGAATGGTAAGAATCCAGGACCATGGCCATAGAGTTAGAAACATATTCTCTTTTGCAGCTAGAAAAACATCCAGTAAAACCATCACTGTAGCATATTAGATGACAGGCAACACACTTGCTAATAGACTCAGAGACTAGTAGGTGATGGCTTTTTCTTCCTTCTTCGAGATCATATTCTAAGAGTTTATGCAAGCTAAAAAGAATTCAGAAATCCTTTGGGTTAATACCAGAGTTGTAAGGACAAATAAGCCCTAAAGAACAAGCTTACAGGCATCGATATTTGGTTTATTTATCATTGATTCAAGAAAAAGGCATGGTGGGACACACACCAAATCATTTAACCCAGTACAAAACTTGAATCTAGAAAAGAAGTTTGGCTGTGGCTAAATGTTCTGTGAATTTTCAAACATACCTGAAGTCTCCTAAAAATTTTAGGGAATTGTGCTCCCAACCATCTAAAATAGCCTTTGGGGGCTGGTGAGATGTCTCAACAGTTAAGAGCATTGGCTACTCTTTCAGAGGTCCTGGGTTCAATTCCCAGGAACTACTTGGTGGCTCACAACAACCTATAAGAGGATCTGATGCTCACTTCTGACTTGTGAATGTTCATGCAGCAGAGAACTACATACATTAATAAAATAAAATAAAATAAAATAAAATAAAATAAATAAAAATCTCTTTAAAAGTAGCTTTTGACTACTTGGGGCTTTGAAGTAAACTTTGAATCTTCAAACCAGCATGAGCAAAAGGCCGGCTATGAAAGCTGTGTTCTCCCAAAGATGGGAGGATTATGTGGCCATGTCTGTGTCAGATATGTCAGAAGACCAGGAACAAATGTTTGGGAGACGCAAAGAACAGAGGTCCTTCCATGTTTACTTTTTGAGCTTTTTTTCCCCTCTCCATCTTGATCCTTTAGCTTCATACTACCTTAAATTGTTGGATCCAAATGGGCTTGAAACGTGTTTTTTTTTTCTTCCCCAAATTCTCTAGTTTGTGGTAGAATATTTGTGTACCAAGTGTTTCTTCTGTCTTATGAAGCTTCTAAGGTGATTCTAACATACTTCAAGGACTGAATTTCTTCATATCCACATTTCCTAGTGCTTAGATCAGTCACAGGAAACAGGCAGGCACTGACTTAACCAGTGCCCTCAACATAGTAAAAGAAAAACAAGTTTGTTGCTAATAAATGGCATTTCTTTCCTCTCAGCCACCTAGACAAATTATTCCCTGGGACTTAGAGAACAGTTTCTATCGCTGTCTTAGCAAATGCAATGTGCAGAGAGGTTCAGTGTATCACCACTTTACAAACAGGTTTACAAATTAGACCATCGATTCACTGCAAAAGTTAATGGTCCTTGTCGCTTATGTTTTCACAAATGCAAGTAATTGCAAATGTTAAAAATTTCAAGTAACTCACCAAAGCCTTTTGTTCCATGTTTCACGATATCCCCAAATATATTATTATAATTGCTTATAAGTAGTTAAATGCTTTAGCCAATACCTAAAACTTACCTTCAAAATATATGGACAATGTTGTTTGGCAATCCTTAATTATTTTGTTTTTCTATGCTAAAAAGGCTTGAAATGGACAAGGTGTTTATATATTCCCTATAAGTCAGACATATTTTGCTTAATTTATGTTACTGTGTTTCATTTTTCTTGCCAGAGGGCTGTAGATTGAGAGCAGTGGTGTGTGTGTGTTTGTGTGTGTGTGTGTGTGTATGTGTTGATAAATGTTTAACAACTGGCTCTCAAAAAACAAAACCAATGAAGCCCTGATGGGTAGTATTTAGTAATACCCTGGTGTAAATAGTCCCACTGTGCCCAATTCAAACCACCACTGTGACACAAACTGGGTCACAGAATTCCTGGAAATTTAGTAATTGGCTTTTGCTAGCCAGTTTGAGGGTGGACATCTGTTGGAGTCCCTGCCACTGCACAGTGAGGTCAGTCTTGTTGGAGAAAAGTGTCATTACTCATCAAAGGGAGCTCAGAACAGTAAACAAAAGTTTCATTTGTCCCCTCCAACATTTTATTACAAAATATTCAAGATGTTTGAAGGTATTTCATGGTAAATATATATGCTGATTACCTACATTCAATTATTATTATTTTTTTCTAGTAGAGCACAGTCAATCAATCCATTCAGCCAATAATCCATCTTATTTCATAATAAATTGCAAAGTGAATTTCAGACATCAATATTCTTCCTATTAGATACCATACCATGTGTAGCGTTAGCTAGGATTCACTGTATGTTTAAGGCCTTCTGAAGTAAAATTTATAAATTAAACATAACATTTAAGAGGCACATGCTCAAATTCCCACTGTTTGCTGTGATGAACAACGTGAACACAAACAAGTTTAGGATGGAGAGGTTTCATGTCAGCTTAGAGCGCCAAGGCCATGGTCCAATACTGAAGGAGGTCAGGCCAGGAACTCAAGGCAGAAACCTGGAGGCAGGGACTGAAGTAGAGTTCGTGGTGAACACTGCTTATGGGCTTGCTCCCTTTGGCTGGCTTAGCTTGCTTTTTTAAACAACCCAGGGAATGAATGGCCCTGTTCAGAGCAAACCCTAAAGCTAGGCACAGTTGTAATCCCCAGCTCTCAAGAGACTGAGATGGGAGGGTTTCAAGTGTAACACTGTGGGAAGCCGCCCTCACATTTGCCATTATAAGATGGCGCTGACAGCTGTGTTCTAAGTGGTAAACATAATCTGCACACGTGCAGGGGCAGTTTTTCCGCCATGTGTTCTGTCTTTCCCGTGATGACAACTGAGCCGATGGGCTGCAGCCAATCAGGGAGTAATACGTCCCAGGCGGAGGATAATTCTCCTTAAAAGGGACGGGGTTTTGCCACTCTCTCTCTTGCTTTCTTGCTCTCTCTTGCTCTTGCTTTCTCTCTCTTGCTTTCTTGTTCTTGTTCTTTTTCTCTCTCTTGCTCTGGCTCTTGCTCTCTTTCTCTCTTGCTCCTGAAGATGTAAGCAATAAAGCTTTTGCCGCAGAAGATTCCGGTTTGCTGCGTTCTTCCTGGCCGGTCGCGAGAACGCGTGTAAGAGTTGGTGCTGAAACCCGGGATGAGAAGACCTGGGACGAGAAAACCCGGGACGAGAAAACCTGGGACGGTTACCATCACCGGCGCAAGGAAGATCCCTCATTCCGGAACCAGAACTGCGGATCATGGTAATAAAGTGTTCCCACAACACAGACTGTTGAGAAGGATCCAGCCTGGATTCAGAACTCCTCAGCTGGGGAACGGTGGTAATAAAGCTATTTCCCACTTTACTTCTGATAGGTCGCGAGAACGCGGGTAAAATAACACACACACACACACACACACACACACACACACACACAGAAAGAGAGAGAGGGGGGAAGAGAGAGAGACACAGAGAGAGAGAGAGACAGACACAGAGAGACACAGAGAGATACAGACAGAGACAGAGACAGAGACAGATCCAATTGCTTTGTATTTGGCTAGGACTTGTGCTTCTAGTCATTTTGACCCTAGCTCCTATGAAGGGTGTGGTGACCAAAAAGGTTGAACAGTTTTCCTTGTGACTATTTACCATTCATGTGTTATTTTTTAATGAAGTGTTTGTTAAACTATTTAACCTATTTTTACTGGACTGTTCATCTTTATATTGAGCTATAAAACTAACCATTCATATATATTCTTTTATCACAAATGGGTTGGGTTTTTTTGTTGTTGTTAATATTTTCTTCAGTCTAGTTCACCACTTCATTTTCTTCTTGGGGAGGCTTAGGAAACAGCTCCTAATATTGATAAATACTCTTTGCTCTTTTAGTCTCCTCACTGGGAACTTGGTTCTTACTGCTTCAAATGTAATATGTATTGACTGCATATTTAGGTCATATAAATAATTCACCTTGATAAATTCTGGTGTATGATGAGGCTAATTCCCCCCACCCCATAAGCACATCCAGTTTTTCCACCACCATCTGTTGAAAATCTTTGATTTCAGAGGATTGCTTTGATGCTTTTGTTGAGGATCAAATAACCATATAATTGTGGGTGTGTCCTAGGCTCCATGTGCTGCTTGGTGGATATGATAGGCTCCCTTCATTCTAACGGTCAACTGTTCTGACTACGGTAGTGGTAGCATCATAATAAACCGTTGCCTCGTTCTTTTGTAAGTCACTATGAACATTCTAGCTCCCTTATATTTCCATGCTCATTTAGCCTGTTAGTTCATTATAACAAATCTATAGACCAATTTCGAGAGAAAGGAAATAGTCACAGTGTCAAGCTTTTTCCATAGTAAGCCTGTAAATATACAACTGAGTCGGACAGATAGATGAAGGTTATAGATGAAGGTTGTGTTGGGTTGTGTTTGAAATCATTTTACACTGTAGTCCTGGCTGCTCTGAGACTCACTATGTAGATAGGCTAGCTTTGAACTTGTGGAAATCTTTAGCTTCCCAGGCCATAGGCATGAGCAACATTGCCAGATTTTTTTTTTTTTTTGTCATTGTTTTGTGTGTGTTTCTGTAGACAACTGTTTATTGGGGCTGGGTTTTTTTTCTCAACTTGTAACAAATCATTACAGTATAAGGGTAAGAATAATGTTCTTTCCATAACATCCACTACTTCACATTTGTTATCTCCTGTTATCTGGGTTTATCCTGGAGTCTAGACCTGAATTAGGTATTTATGAGAGTTTGTGTGGATTGTCCTAAACATGATGGCTTCCATGCATTTAAAATATGAGGAAAGATCTATAAAAACCAGAGTATGTAAGAGTGGTAACTAAGGCAGAAGCCATGACTTGCATGCTATAGATTCTCTCTGTAATAAATACTAATTGGATAGCTTTCTTTAGTAAGTTTTCCTTAGCAAGCCTTTAAGAACAACTTCCAGGAACTTTAATAAGGATATATACGATTTTAGTATGCATTTATACATACAATTAACTACAACTTGCAACCATGTTAAAGTTGTGTTTTCTTTTTTTTTTTTTTTTTTTTTTTTTGCCAGGTAAATAATTGGACTTTTGAGGAATGGGTGCTTCTGACCTTCTTGTAATCATTGGGAAGCCAACTTCCCTCAGTTTTGTTCAGGTTTATTTTCACTTTAGATATTTCAAGATGGAAAGATTTTAAGTTGATGAAGATGAAATTTTTTTCTCTCTTTTCACTCTACTCATTCTGGCATCCTCTTGGCTTCTTGGCCATGAAGACACACATAATTCATACTGTCTCCTTCTCTCCTTAGAGATTCTGCCTGTGCTCCCTGTTTTGACTGTGACAACCACCTTTCCTTCCAAAGACCTTCAAACAGCTTCTCCTTGAATTTTATCTTTTGAATCTCCTATTAAATATCAGTACTTCAATGAATAAAACGCTTTGGCTTATTAACATGGTAGCAGTTACTTCTTTATGATTTTATAACATTCTATGGCTTTATTTCATAGCATACTACTACAAAGTGAGCCAGATAGTGGTGATACATGCCTTTGATCTCAGCTCATAGGAGGCAGAGACAGGCAAATTTTAGAGGCCAGTCTGGTCTACAGAGCAAGTTTCAGGCCATCCAGGACTGCACAGAGAAAACCTGTCTCAAAATAAGAACAACAACCACCCAAACCAAACCAAACCAAACCAAACCAAACCAAACCAAACCAAACAAACAAACAAACAAACAAAAAACCACAACAAAGTGAAGTGAATTCAGTGAGATTTTAGTTGCTCCATTCCTTTCTGCCACCCATTAAATGTAAGGATGATGCCTATTCTAATAATTATTACTGAAAATTCAGTAGAGCCCCACAGAATGAATAACTGCATTTTACGTCACACACACACACACACACACACACACACACACACTCCATTCATACTCTGATGGAAGTCCTATAGCAGTGTGCAAATCTGCATCCTTTCTTACATGAAGCATCAGCCTCATAAAGGTTGAAACCATTATTTTAAAATGTTTGACGTACTTTTCTCTGATTAGGGATGAACTTGAATGGTATTTCCATACTCACTCTCCATTTATATATTTGTTTCTTCTGTTCATTGTCTGTGTTCTTACCCTTTCTCCTCCTCTTCCTCATCATCATCCTTGTCGTCCTCATCGTCCTCATCATCCTCTACATCATCGTCTACATCATCGTCGTCGTCATGGTCGTAGTTGTCCTCCTCCTCCTCCTCCTCCTCCTCCTCCTCCTCCTCCTCCTCCTCCTCCTCCCCTTTCTCTTCCTCCTTCTTCTGTCTTTGTCTTCAAGTATCTGAGAAACTGCCTCTGCCAAAGAGTGGGAAATTTGTTTCTGATCTTGCTCTACAGCTAGCTGTGATGTGCTATAGCCATCTATGTGGTGCTTAGACCAGATGCATTCGTAGGCAAACAGGGAGTCAGATAAGAGCAATCTGCTCATCACTATGAAGAATTGGAACTCTTTTCTTTTGCTTTATTTTCTTGTTTTGGTTTTGTTATTGTTGCTTTGGTTTGCTTGTTTTTCCCCACTCTCTGTTTGTTTGATGGTTTGTTTGAGACAGGATTTCTCTGTAGCCCTGGCTGTCCTTGAACTCCCTCTGTAGAACAGATCTGCCTCTGCCTCTGCCCCTGCCCCTGCCCCTGCCCCTGCCCTGCCCCTCCCTCTGCCTCTGCCTCTCTGCCTCTCTGTCTGCCTCTCTGCCTCTCTGTCTGCCTCTCTGCCTCTCTGTCTGCCTCTCTGCCTCTCTGCCTCTCTGCCTCTCTGCCTCTCTGCCTCTCTGCCTCTCTGCCTCTCTGCCTCTCTGCCTCTCTGCCTCTCTGCCTCTCTGCCTCTCTGCCTCTCTGCCTCTCTGCCTCTCTGCCTCTCTGCCTCTCTGCCTCTCTGCCTCTGCCTAAGTCCTGGGACTAAGTGAAAACTTCAAATCTTGTAAATTGTTTGTTTTCTGGATATTTGCCTAACTCTGGGTTTTGCTAGCTTCTTGATTGCCACTGGCATCTGTAACTTCTGCGTGTCTTCAATAGCCCTCTCATGATCTCTTCTTCCTCCAAACTTCTCAATTCCTTCTGAATGGCTGTCTGCCATGAATAGCATTAGAAGCTGGTAATCTGGTGATGTTCAGCCTGAAGTCCACAGCAGAGGAAGTGGCACTACATCACCATAATGGAGTGCCATTGTGAATTGCACAAAATAGCAAGGACAAAATACAAAACTCTTGGTGAAGTATAGCCAAGAGTAATATTTTATATTCATATATGTATGTTATATACAACAATGGAAGAAGAAGCTATGAATTTGAAAGGAGGAAAGGAGGAATATATGGGAGGGATTGAAAGGAAGAAAGTGAAAGGTGAAATAAAGAATGTACATATAATCTCAAATATAAAAGAAATAAACAAAAAGTAATACTTTGTTTGATTAACGTTAATCTGACTATCTGGTTAATGTTAACCAATATCAATTCCATTAACATGAATAAGAAAGATATTTTTTAATTGTTCCTAACTGCCTGCCCCCTTCTTTTTTAATTTTAATTTTAATTTTTATTCTGTTTTAAGGGTATAGGTGTTTTGACTGCATGAATGATTGTGTATCATTTGTATGCCTGTTGCCCACTGAGGCCAGAAGAGGGCATCAGATACCCTGGAACTGAGTTACAAACATGGTAAACTGTGATGTAGGCGTTGAGACTTGATTCTGGGTCTTCTGGAAATGCAGCTAGTGCTCTGAACTGCTAAGCCATCTCTTCAGCCCCTGCCAGGCCCTCTTTTAAGTGTGTGCTTGTGGGGTGTGCATATTTTTATGTGCATGTGGGTATGCATGTGAGTGGACATGCATGCATCCGTATTGATGAATTTGTAGAGGTCTGAGGCCAATGATGGATGTCTTCTTCAAATATTCTCTACCTTATTATTTGAGACACAGTCTCTTGATGAACCTGGAGCTGATCAATTCAGCTACACTGGTTGTCCAGCAAAGCCTCTGGGATCCTCCGGTCTGTCTCTTCAGTACTGCATTACAAATCCTTTTCATCCTGCCACACCTTTGTATGTGGGTTCTTGGCAATGTAACTCAGGTCCTCATCTTTTCATGGCAAGGTCTTTGCTGATCATGCTATCTCCCCAAACCCACAGGCTCTGTTACTCTCATTTATTCCCTATCTATGGAAAATTTAAATTGGTGGGTGTGGTCTCAGTCAACAGTCTGAAATTCTCCCATTTTAGATTTAGATTATAGTGACTTCCCTTTGAACTATGATCCTTAACTAGTCTCCATTATGATGACTAATAATCTCAAGTCTTTCAATACACACCTCTCAAATTGATGATGACTCCAATTTGCCTCCTCCTCACTTAACAATAATTAATTCTGTGTCATTCATAATATTTCCTTCAGATTGATGGCTGGCAGATATTAGACCCCTAAATGATACCAGAACTTTCTAGAATAATGTGTGTCATATTGTTCTACAGCTTCTGATGCTCTGGAAGAAATGGACAAACATTTTAAATTCTCAACCCCTTTTATATATATATAAATATATATATATATATATTTATATATATATACCATATATATATGGTAGGGGCTAGAAATACAGACGGGTGTTAAAAGTACAAAGTGTTCTTCCAGTGAACCCAAGTTCAATTCCTAGAACCCATATCTAGTGATGTACAATTACCTGTAACTCCAGCTCCATGGGATCTGCCACTCTGTTCTCTGTGGGCACTAGCACTTATATACACTAGCATTTACTTGTATACAAAGTAACACACACACATAATTAAAAATAATGAAAATAAATTTTTATACATGTGCATATATTTATAGTTAGTTAGTCAGTTATGAGTGGACATTTATTATCATAGTAAAATTGAGCAAAGTAAAAATAACAAAAATTGAGTTTTACATTTATGGGAGCTATCGTTTAATATTGATTTGCTAAAAACTTTGAGAGCCAAGGAGGTGACTCAATGGGTAAGACGGCCATGAAAGAAAGAGGTGTGAAAGCAAGAAGTCCCCATTACACACAAAAAATCCTGGGTTTGGCCACATAGGCCTGTAACTTCAGCATTGAAAAGCAGAGAGCAGAGGATTTCAGGAGCTTATTGGTCAGTAATTCTAGCCAAAAGGGCGGGCTTCACATTCTGCAGGACACGCTTACTCAATAAATAAATAAATAAATAAATAAATAAATAAAATAAGGTGGACAATGACAGAGGAAGAAACGTCATGCCCTTTACTTGCATCAGTATGCATGCAACACACCCATAAAAACACATGTGTATGAGTGCACAAATACCTACACATGCATCATATATACCCTGAATAACAACAACAGCCAACAGTAAGGAAAATGGTCAAGAATGGTGGTACAAGCTTGTAATCCCAGCATATGGGAGCCAGCGACAGGCGATTGCAAAGAGCTGGCCTGAACTAAGTAAGGAAAATATGTTTCAAGAAGCCAAAGGTTGAAACGGCTCATTGAAGGCCAGTATGCTCAAGGTCTTGACTTCAGTTGTCTGAATCACAGCCAAAAAAAAAAGGAGTATAGACTGTGAGCTGTTATGTGCTGGAAGTACAATCAAAGGCTTCATTCATGAATTCAATACATGCTATTGATTACCTACCACAGGGTATAGATACTGCTGTAAGTAAACAATTAGGAAAGGTTTGCACCCCACAGCAGTTATAATGTATCAAAATCTCATAAACACTTTAAAAGAAAAAGGTGTTCTGTTCATAAATAAGAGTAAAGGGGAGGAGGCTTGCACTTTCAAACCATCACCTAAGAGGTGAATTCAAGAGCAAACTGAAGACCAAGTTAGATTTATTCATGTAGTCATTAGATTCATGTAAAGAAAATAAAAACAGACATGGAGATTGACTAGGCCAAGAATATTCATACATGTGCACATACACACACACACACACACACACACACACACACACACACACACACGAGCTGAGAGATTTTCAACTGGATTCAAGTTCAGAGAATAGAAGAGGGAGGATTAAAAAAAAGTAAGAGAATTAGGGATAAGCCTTATTTCCCATCTGCCCTTCTCTCTGTCTACCCACTCCAACTGAAGTGAAGTTCCCACTGGTGAAATTCAGTCCACACAGTAGCAGAAGAATGGATTCTGTTATAAAGTAAGCAGAATGCTTTTGAAAATATCGACTGAACTGTATTTAGCTGGACATGGCAAGTTTTCCAAGGTGTTGAGAAGGTCTGCCTTCCCCACTTCAAGGGCTAGCCTCCCCATCCTTTAATTTGTCATCTCAAACACCAGAGGTAACTGCTTGGGATCCAGGCTGGGTAAAGCTCAGAGGCTGATATCAGGCCTTTAGGGCCTCTAGTAAACTTTCTGAAGAGCTCAGACTCAAAAACCAAACAATTGTGCTGTCTTCTTACATGTCCATCCCCATTGGACTCAAAATGTCAATTTGCTCTTTCACCAAGTCAGCCTCGCTGGCTCTGAGTTCCATTTTCAGCCTCCATTGCTTTCCCTTCTTTGGGAACTTTCCTTTCCTTGTCTAGGTCCTGGTGCTTGGCATGGTGTCCACTTTCCCTTGTTAGCTTAGAGCATCATGTCAGCCATAGTTCCGCAGAGTGAATAAAAAGAGTTGAATAAGAAGGATGCTGAACCTCTTTTTTGCTTAATCTGTATTCTTGTTTTCTCTTTGTCTATACACTGATTGTTAAAGCAATGTTAGCAAAGCACAGAATGGGCTAATTCTGAAGCTTATATCTAGTTTCAAACCTTTGCTGACTAACTCACCTTTTTAAAGACAAAATATTTATATAAATTACTTGTAATTCTCCTTTGTTTTGTTTTTTTTGAGCCTGTAATTTTTTCACCTGCAGATGATATGATAGTATATATAAGTGACCCTAAAAATTCCACCAGAGAACTCCTAAACCTATAAACAGCTTCATTGAAGTATCTGGATATAAAATTAACTCAAACAAGTCAATGGCCTTTCTCTACACATAAAAGGATAAACAGGCTGAGAGAGAAATTAGGGAAAAAACATCCTTCACAATAGTCACAAATAATATAAAATGCCTTGGTGAGACTCTAACTAAGGAAGTGAAAGATCTGTATGATAAGAACTTCAAGTCTCTGAAGAAAGAAATTAAAGAAGATCTCAGAAGATGGAAAGATCTCCCATGCTCATGGATCAGCAGGATCAGTATAGTAAAAATGGCTATCTTGCCAAAAGCAATCTACAGATTCAATGCAATCCTCATCAAAGTTCCAACTCAATTCTTCAACGAATTAGAAAGAGCAATCTGCAAATTCATCTGGAATAACAAAAAATCTAGGATAGCAAAAACTCTTCTCAAGGATAAAAGAAACTCTGGTGGAATCACCATGCCTGACCTAAAGCTGTACTACAGAGCAATTGTGATAAAAACTGCATGGTACTGGTATAGCGATAGATAAGTAGACCAATGGAATAGAATTGAAGACCCAGAAGTGAACCCACTCACCTATGGTCACTTGATCTTTGACAAGGGAGCTCAAACCATCCATTGGAAAAAAGACAGCATTTTCAACAAATGGTGCTGGCACAACTGGTGGTTATCATGTAGAAGAATGCGAATCAATCCATTCCTATCTCCTTGTACTAAGGTCAAATCTAAGTGGATCAAGGAACTCCACATAAAACCAGAGACACTGAAACTTATAGAGGAGAAAGTAGGGAAAATCCTCGAAGATATGGGTACAGGGGAAAAATTCCTGAATAGAACAGCAATGGCTTGTGCTGTAAGATCGAGAATCGACAAATGTGACCTCATAAAATTGCAAACCTTCTGTAAGGCAAAAGACACTGTCAATAAGACAAAAAGGCCACCAACAGATTGGGAAAGGATCTTTACCTATCCTAAATCAGATAGGGGACTTATATCCAATATATATAAAGAACTCAAGAAGGTGGACTCCAGAAAATCAAATAACCCCATTAAAAATGGGGCTCAGAGCTAAACAAAGAATCCTCACCTGAGGAATACTGAATGGCTGAGAAGCACCTGAAAAAAAGTTCAATATCCTTAATCATCAGAGAAATGCAAATCAAAACAACCCTGAGATTCCACCTCACACCAGCCAGAATGGCTAAGATCAAAAATTCAGATGACAGCAGATGCTGGCGAGGATGTGGAGAAAGAGGAACACTCCTCCATTGTTGGTGGGATTGCAAGCTTGTACAACCACTCTGGAAATCAGCCTGGAGGTTCCTCAGAAAATTGGACATAGTACTACCAGAGAATCCCAAAATACCTCTCCTGGGCATATGTCCCAACCAGTAAGAAGGACATATGCTCAACTATGTTTACAGGAGCCTTATTTGTAATAGCCAGAAGCTGGAAAGAACCTAGATGCCCCTCAACAGAGAAATGACTACAAAAAATGTGGTACATTTACACAATGGAGTACTACTCAGCTATTAAAATGAATGAATTTATGAAATTCCTAGGCAAACGGATGGACCTGAAGGGCATCATCCTGAGTGAGGTAACCCAATCACAAAAGAACGCACATGATATGTACTCACTGATAAGTGGATATTAGCCCAGAAACTTAGAATACCCAAGATACAAGATACAATTTGCAAAACACATGAAACTCAAGAAGAACGAAGACAAAAGTGTGGACAACTTGCCCCTTCTTAGAATTGGGAACAAAACACCAATGGAAGGAGTTACACAGACAAAGACTGGAGCTGAGATGAAAGGATGGACCATCTAGAAACTGCCATACCTGGGGATCCATCCCATAATTAGCCTCCAAACTCTGACACCATTGCATACACTAGCAAGATTTTGCTGAAAGGACCTTGATATAGCTGTCTCTTGTAAGACTATGCTGGGGCCTAGCAAACACATAAGTGGATGCTCACAGTCAGCTATTGGATGGATCACAGGGCCTTCAATGGAGGAGCTAGGGAAAGTACCCAAGGAGCTAAAGGGGTCTGCAACCCTATAGGTGGAACAACAATATGAACTAACCAGTACCTCCCGGAGCTTGTGTCTCTAGCTGCATATGTATCAGAAGATGGCATAGTTAGCCATCAGTGGAAAGAGATGCCCATTGGTCATGCAAACTTTATATGCCCCAGTACAGGGGAATGCCAGGGCCAAGAAGTGGGAGTGGGGGGGGTAGGGGATTGGGGGGAGGGCTTGGGGGACTTTTGGGGTAGCATTGGAAATGTAAATGAAGAAAATACCTAATTAAAATAAAAAGACAAGATATTTATATAAATTACTTGTAATTCTTCTTTGTTTTGTTTTTTGAACTTGTAATTTTTTTCACCTGGGAGCTTGAGCTTCCCTCACCCACTATTCCTTTCTTTATTCAGTCATTATTTATAACACTTATATTTACAGATGTTTATTTTATAGCTTGAGTCATCATCAGGGTTTTGTCTTGGATTTATCAAAATATTACCTTTTCTTCAGATTATTGTAGCTTTGGCCCCTGGGTAAAGGAATTTGTTCACATTCCTTTGGCATATGCTCTTGATTGCATGCCATATGTGTGTGTGTGTATGTGTATATATACAAATATGTATATGTGTATGTATATACATATACATATGTGTGAGTTTGCATATATTTGAGTGATTACTTACATACCAACATTATAAATTGTCTAGGTTCATTTGCATATTTTCTCCCTTACTGTTTGTGTTGGTTAGGTTTTTTGCCTATTTCTAGTCCTTTAAGCTCAGAAAGCAAAAATGTACATGTGTGAATACTAACTGGTACATGGAAGCCATGGATCAGTTCCTAATCAGTGGACACAAGTTAACTTCAATTATGGTAAGTTTCCTTAATTCTTTCATCAATATTTCAAAATTGTATATGCCTCTCTCTCTCTCTTTATATATATATATGTGTATATATATATATATATATATATATATATATATATATATATATATGTGTATGTGTGTTTATGACAAAAATTAAATTCTGATGGCATGGCAAGTTGTTTGTTATGTATTTCTTTAAAATTTCAGATAGTTCTGTAATGTTCTGTTAAAATGAATTTTTTTAGTGTATGGACCTTTTATTGTGTGGTTTTGCTACCATAGTGTATTAGTTTAGTAGATCCTTTGGCGCTTTCTCACTAGATATTAGCTTTGTGTATAAAACTAGGTATTAGTGTATTAGTTCTAGTAGATCCTTTGGCGCTTTCTCACTAGATAATTCATGATACCTGTGGATAATGATGATTCATTTCTCCTTCCCCATCTTTTAGAGAAATATTTTATTTTAGGTCTTATTGAACTAGCCAAGGCAATAATGTCATGCTGAATAGGCGTAATACATCACTATGCCTTAGTTTTGTTCCTGATCTTCAGAAATTTCAACATGAAGTTGATGTTAGCTGGAATATTTAATTTTTTTGTAGACATCACTTATCAAGTTGAAGAAGTTCCTTGTCCTGCTGGCTGAGCATCTTGTTGTGAATGGATATTAGATATTGTTGAATGCTTTTGCTGAATTAGTTGATAGAATTAAGTGATTTTCCTTTGTAATCTACAAATATAGTAAATCATATTTTTTTGAATATTCAGCCATTTTCCTATACTTAGGATACATCCCAATCGACTATAACATGCCATTGTTTTTTATACAGTTTTTGGTCACAGTGAATTGCTAAATGATTTTGGAGATGTATGTACAAATAAAGATGACGATACTTCAAGGGGCATCACCCAACTTTAAATGAGAGCATAACGTGTTCTCAAATGGAAGGAAATCTTGTAGGTTTTTTGTTTTTTGTTTTTTTAATGAGGGAGAAGACTATGTGTTGCTGGGTGGAGCTAAGAAATAGACAGATAAAATACAGCTATGGATGTGGATATGGACTACTCAAGATCTTGAAAGAAACTGAACCATCTAACTGAATCTCTCCTGTCTTTCTAAAATAATATTTTCAATTTATTCTTTCCCTTCCCATAAACAAAGAGTTAGGTTTGATCTTGGATGCATCATCATTGTATCATCACTTCTACTTTGCCTCACACAGTCACCCACCTAACTAAGTAATATAAATTTGCCTTACCTGACTTTTTAAGTTTCTTATTTAGAAAATGAGCAAGCCCTTTTCATTGGATTTCCTCATTCCTTCAATAGAAAGAAAAACGGCCATACAACGTGGGTATGGAGTTGCCTAATTCTGCAGTTGAGTAATTCTATCCTATTCTTGTGCTTCAGCCCTGTAAAGGCAAACAAAGAAAACTTAATCCCCACCTGCTACAATCTGTAGCTGCCCCACTCCTCCCTGGGGGAGGCAATTCCCGGCTGATACAGCCATTACTGTGTGGTGTGTTCTCTGCATAGACTTGCCTTTCACATGTGAGTTAAGTCTTTTTTCTAGATCTGGGCCAATTTTTTTTTTTCACTCCCACAGAAAATTTGCAGGGAAACTTAAGTTGAAGTTCACCTGTGTTTATTCTTGGCAATTTCAGTAGATAAAGTTCACGTTGCCCTAGGGATAGTCTAAGTTGGTACAAGGCTTACTCTAAGAAAGGCACAACTTTTAATGCCTTTTACATGAAAACAGTACATGAGTCAGCTATGTTGTGCTATTGCTGATAATGTTTTTCTGTTAAGCTGAGGATCAAACCCAGGGCCTTTTGTGTTAGTTAACTACTTTGCCATGAAGCTTCAACCTCGCCCCATAACTAGCTTCTTATATTTCAACCTTGTGCAAGAGTAATGGATATTTTTATTAATCTAACAGTGTGAATGAATTTAGAGAGGTGATAATTATGTCATGATGATAGTAATGACGATGATGATAGTGGCTAATAGTTACATTTACAGCATGCCCAGAGCTTTAAACACATACATTATTTAATCATTTCAACCACACCATGGAGTAGGGATTTCTCTCCTCTTTTGTTTTTTTCTTTTTTGAGACAAGGTCTATGTAAACTGGGCTGCCTTTGAACTTGAGCTCTTGGAAATTCTCCTGCCTCTGCCTCCTAAGTACTCGGATTACAGGAAAGAGCCAATATGCCCAGCTTTAGGGATTATTAATATCTACATTTTAGAGAGAAATAATGCCATGTTATACAACATTTCCTGATGTTATCAGAGGCAGCATCTTGGCTGCAGTCCTTCTGATAGTGGAACTTTAGCTACTGACTCTTTCAGGTCATGCTTGGTTATCCTGAATCCTTGGATAGCACCTCCTCTCTTCTCTCTCTCTCTCTCTCTCTCTCTCTCTCTCTCTCTCTCTCTCACACACACACACACACATACACACACACACACACACACACACACACACACACACTGTTGTGGCTTCTGCAGCTTGCAGTTTTCCAGACATGCAAATACTTGCACAATCTGCCTCTTCTAAAACCATTTCCCTTCTTGGGTAATTAAATCTAGCCAAGAGAGTCATTTTCCTCCTTTCATTCTCCATAAAAATCTAACCTTTACTGATGCAACATCCTTCAGCCCACCGTCCTCCCCCACCTCCCCATCAACTGTCTACGCTCTGGCTAGGTCAGCTCAAAAGAAAAACTTCCAAGGATGAAGGGAAAGATAGGCAGTGGGTGGCTGAGCCCAAGGTGAAATAAAATAATGTTTTCCTTTATTGATTTACCAATGTTTGTCTTTTAATTTCTAGAGAGCCTCTATTGCATGCAAAATGTTAATAGGAGTTGAAGGTCTTTTGTTCATACAGTTCCAATCTATTCTGCAAATAAAAAGCAGTGAAAATGATTCATCCATGAATAATTCCCCCAAACCTTTGCTTATTGAAATGGATCCGAGATAATTACCAGGTTGGAGAATTCGCATCCACACAATTTCCTAGTCTCACAAACATAATTTTCTTTAGAGTGAATAGAAAATATTTGCTCTTTTAAAAGCTGTTGTGAATGATGGACCGTGTTCTGTCTCTGTGGAGATGTGGCTGTACCATCCATTTGTCTCTGCTTCTCAGAGCTGGGGGTTCCTGTGTCTCAGACTCTCCAGCTCATTTGCTTTATCGCTTCCATCTACATTTGGCTGAGGGTGGAGTCTGCATGTTCATCAGCTGTTACCTTCACCAAGGAATCAGTGCAGTCGTAATATTTTGGAGTGTTTTTAATTTCTTCCCAAAAGATGAACTCATATTCACATGCAAATTCGGTGATAAAGGGTAACCCCCCCCCCCGCGCTCCCCCCCCCCCCCCCGGCACATGGCGGTGGCTTTCACTGCTTAACTTTTAGTATTTAGCTGGAAGTCATAGGAAATTTTAATCAGAGTTGCTTAGAGAAGGGGGTGGGGATGGACGCTTTTTGTCTATGATCCTTCAGAACCATCTGGAATACACATGAGATTCGTTTTCTGCCATTGTCTCGTGGAAGCATCAGGCTGTTGTTCCAGGTGTGTGAAGTGCCTGTGCGGCTGAGGTTTAACACTTGCACTTCATTATGCCCAACAGCTTGGTCCTTTATCCTCGGAGGGATGTGTTTTCAATACCACAGGAGAGTTCTTTATGCCCAAGCAAATGAATCTTTACAAACAGCTCAACTGGTGTAAGGCCTCAGGTGGGCTTAAGGGAGACAGGAGAGCAAGGTTTATGTGTAGGCACAGGGGTTATTCAAATGTGGCATTGTATCAAAGGCATTTTGAATGTCTCGGTTCTGGTTTTATAGAAAAACAAGCACTACCCCTTCTGTGATTAAACACATGATTCCAGGGTTCCTTGAAACTGTCGGAAAAAGAAAAGGCAAGGCCTGTACCCCCACAAGGCTAAGTAAAGTACGTGAAGACATTGTGGGATAAGGAGGGAAGAAAGATCTTGTTTTGATTGACAAACAGATAAGTAGGTGGTGACTGTAGATAAACACTCAGAAGCCTTTGGAATTTTTGCATTGCTTAGAGTTAATGCCTTGTCCTTAAAATATTCAAATAAATAAATAAATATGCAAATAAATAAGCAGAAGAAACTAACCCAGTGACCTAGGGTAATATGAATAAATACTAGGAATTTTGAGTTAAAACATCCCAAGAGATGACATCCGGCACAAAATCTACCCACAATCCATTTTATTAGAATATACAATACACAAATAGATGAAACATACCCTATGAACTTTAAACCACCTAAAACACACACTGTTAATAAATATATGCAAGTAGAAGAGAGTTGTTTCAAAAGGAAAGAAGGCAACAACGAGACAACCAATCTAAGCTTCAAGATGGGAGGGAGGGAAGTAAGATGGGTAGAGCCAGGGAAAGGCATATGATACTGTCACCATTTAAATTTTCTGTTAGGCAGTGATTTCACAATTATTATTATTATTATTATTATTATTATTATTATTACTTTAGTATTAAAATCGATGAGTGGCCAGATTTAGTGGTGCATGCCTAAAATCCCAGTACTCAAAAGGCAGAGGCAGCTGTATTTGTAAGTTCAAAGTTCAAAGGTCTACAGAGCAAGTTCCAGGTCAGAGAGAAGAATATAAGGAAGCTCTAGCTCTCACTAAGCATTGAAGTGTGCATCACCCAATAAAACACAGCCTTTTCTGCACATGTGATAAAAGCTAGCCACTGTTTTAATTTCCAGTTGGGAAGTGCTTTGTGTTTAACATTAAAGCCAGAACGCACACAAGGAACAAGTCTAAAAGCAGCCTTTTCTCATAGATGCTGAAAGTTCTGACTTGGATTTAGGTTGATGATTACCGCCCTCCAGTGCACCTGAGGTCCAATAAAAATTCCGACGAGGAAATCGGAAAGAAACGTTGGCCCTTTGAGAGCCGCCTTGTAGAATGACTCTTCCTATATTGTGCGTGGCTCCCCACCCCCTGCTCCTGTATTCAATGTTAATTACCCTCCTTGCCTTTAAGTATAGATATATGTATGCTAAGTAGATCTCTAGAGAACTGTCAGTTCCTCCAGCAAGCATTAGCCTTTTGGGAGCTGCTCTCTCCTGCCTGCAGAAAAACACTGAAAGTCATCTCTTCTCCCATGTTCCAGACTAAAGCGCCCTCTGCTTTCAGAGGGTGGAGTGGCTGTCCCATTAAAACAGCAAGCCTCTACTAGAACTCCCCAATTTCACAAAGCAAATGTATTAAAATGCTAGCTTGCGTTCCTAAGGACTACATCCTTCCCTCTCAAACTGCACAAATTTCAGAACCTTTTGTACAGATGCGTGTTGTTTTTATTTTTATTTTTATTTTCTTTTATGTGTACAGGTGTTTTGCCGGTACGTAAGTCTGTGCACCGTGTATATGTCTTGTGCCTTTGGAGAACAGGAGAGGGTATCGGGTTCCCTGGAACTGGGATTACAAAAGGTTGGGCGCTTTCCTCATGGGTCTTCTGGAAGAGCAGCCAGCTCACTTAAGTGGTGACTCACCTCTCTAGCCCATAAACTTCAGAACTTTAAAAACTGGATTGTTATACTGCATTTTTAAAATTAACCATTAGAGACTGTGTTTCCTAAGAAACAGTGAAATAGAGAGTTCTGTCTTGGGAGGATCCTAGAATACACTCAAGATAACACTACTTAACTGGACTGCAGAGAATCAGTACTGGCCAAAAGATGTCAAGTTACCATGCAGTCCCAACAGAGGCCGTGGCCCCTTTCACAGGATGTGACAGCGAGACTGAGTGCAGATATTTCTTCAGAGGTGTCCTGAACTGAGGCAAGATGGGTAGATATTTTTATACTCAGATGCACAGCTGCTTTTGCAGGTGATTTTCCTGTAACCATTTCGTTCCAGCCCCTCTTTGTCCTCCTAAGTGAGGATGCGGTGCCTCACACAGACCCACCCCATATATGAAGACCCACCTTCCTGACTTGGGCGTAAGCGACCACTGACCATAGGTGAAAGCTGAGAGAATGGCATGTCTGAAGCATTGAAGGCCAACATCTACTCGCACAGCTTACCTGTGTTGTCCGTCTGTCTTTTTTCTCAGGAGTCACATCAGCAGTACCACTTCATCTTATGGATAATTGTTTTCTGCTGGTGCACAACCATACTCTAGACACCTACGCTTCTAGTGCTCTGACTCTCCCATTGCCACGATGTCCACACAACCATCACTTTCACTATAGGTTCCTTTAGTCCCATAAGATCTGCTGGGTTACATGGCCCAAGGGTTGGGACTGCTTGCATGATAGCCCAAGCCGGCTGCAGACCCCTTCCCTTCTCTGATCTCCTGGAAAATGTTCAGCTTTCCACATCACTTAGTGAATGGCTTTCTTGTTCTAACTGTGAACCATACTGCCACCCAGAATATAATAATGATAATTCTGGCATATTCCAGACCATTGAAATCCAAAAGGTAAAACAGCAACAGCAACAGCAACAACAACAACAACAACACTTTCCAAAACAAAACCAAAATAATAAAAAAATCTTGCAGAATTGGCCAACCTTTGCATCTTTGTATTTACCTCAAATCCTCTAAAACATGTTATTCCAGAAAAGCTTCCGACATACTAGGTACATTTGTTCATGTGCTCTAATTATCACATGGTAGACTAGAATTGTCCTCATAATGGCTGTATATCCAGAGCAAAAGAGGTCACCAGATCCCAATAAAGATGGTTGTGAGCCACCATGTGGTTGCTGGGAATTGAACTCAGGACCTCTGGAAGAGCAGTCAGTGCTCTTAACTGCTGAGTCATTGCTCCAGACCTCTGCAATCTTCTTAAAGGGGTTAAAGACATAGACTCCCGTTGTCATAGTTAGCTCTAACTGTGAACATAACAGAAACCTAGACTCACCTGGGAAGAGCAATGTTCAACTGAAGAAAAGTTTAAATCAGATTGGCTTGTGGCCATGCCTTTTACTCTGTAGTATCCAGTTCTCAGCCAACCCTACTGATTTAATTCCTAGTTTTGATATATGATTTTCATGTCTATTCATTTTATTTATAGTTTTCCTCTCTCACCTAAAATTCTTCACATATCTACACATGTCTTATTACTATACCTTTGAAATGTTTTATCATATTTACTTCAAAATCTCTTATTTAGTTTTAAGACTTTTAGGGTATGGGGAGTTAAAAAGGGATTTTTTGTAGCTCACTCCTGACTCTCCTGCCTCCAGCACCCATAGTTGGCCCTAGGTGAAGTATGCAATAATATGAATTTACTGTTCTACTCAACCAGGTGCCACTTTTTTCTGGTTTTCTCCTATGCCTCACAATGGCTGTACACCCAGACATTACCTGTAAGAGCATAGGAAACATGAAGATAATGACCATGACAATGTTTCTTCTATCAGACTATCAATACCGGGTACTGGGAACCCTAATTTTAGATGGACTACACTTGGACTATTTGCAGCTTTGGTTCAATCCATCTCACTTCTGCCTTCTGACAGTTTCCCATCAGTGTCACCCCTTCAGTAACCCTTAGTCCTGAACTAGGCCAAGAGTTTTGAGGTGTCTGTGTTTCTTATCTCGATTGCCAGTTTTTGGGTTGTAGAAAGAAACTTGTGGCAGACAGGAAGATATTTCTTGCTCTCGAACAAAGTTTGCCAGCCTTCTCTTTGGTGTAGCTCCCCATATACTTGATAGAAGTGTGTGAAAATTCACCCCCCCCCTTTAAGAGCTATATATTTTTGTTACGTGTATCTGAGTGTTTTACCTGTATGTAACTGCCCTAAGAGTGTGCATGTATGTAAGTTCACTTGGAGTGTGCAAGTGGTAAGTGCCAAGTGTGTGCCTACTGCCTGCAGAGATCAGAAGAAGGTCTCAGGTCTCTCAGCACTGGAGTTACAGGTGTCTGTGAGCTGCCATGGGAATGCTGGGAAATTGAGCCTAAGTCTTCTTCAGGAACAGGCAGTGCTCTTAACCTCTGAGCCATCTCTCCAGAGCCCACACACACTCTCATCTCCTCAAGACTCCAGTCCACATGTGCTGCTGCTAGACCTACATTAACACTCTGACAATCTCCTGTGCCCAGGACACTTTTTAGTCTCTGCCCATGTTTGGAAGCTACTTAAAGCCTTACATAGGCTCTATGATGACTTAAATTAATCCATGACTTATTATATTATTTTTTATTTAATCTTTTGAGACACAGTCTTGCTAAGCAGCCCAGGCTGGTTTGCAACCCACTGTGTAACTCAAGCTGGCCTCATAGCCAGAATTGCCCTTGGTTTGCCTCTCTAGAGTGAGGTTATAAGAATCATGCCCAGTAAAAGTGTAATTTAAAAAGTGTTCTTTAGCTTGTCTTGGCACTAGGATGGCAGCAATGGTCTGTTCTTCCTTTCTATAACATAACTGGAAATAGAAAACTTGCCTTTGTTCACTCCCTTGGTCTGAGAGAAGGAAGGTATCAATGTCTTCATTTGGTCTTCCTTTCTCCAACAGCTCTTCCCTCCCTGCAATTCATATGGTGTCAGTGATGTGCAGTACCAAGTTGATACATTCAGGGATTAGATAAATACTCGGTGGTAGGAAGGTGAACAAAATGGAGTCATGATGAGTCAAACCCAGGAGAGGACTCTTATTATTTCATTTTCCTACACTTCTATTCTCACAACAGGCTCTAAATGGCATAAGAATATGAATATCAACAAAACAAAATGGGATGTATCTGTTTGCCAAGGCATGGTGACAAGTGATTGGCTGTTTGCCAAGGCATGGTGACCAGTGATTGCCTGCAGACTCTTCAGGGAGATATCATTGCTATTTTATTCTCTTTCCACAGTTTGAGCAACTTTCTTCAACCTGTATAATTCTTTGATCTTTCAAGTTGTGATAAATGGAAACTCAAAGGCTACCCCGGAATAAAACAAGCTAAAGAGATATTAAGTCAGTTTATCCCTTCATCAAACACAGTAATGGAACACATTTCTTTCAACTTTTACCCAAGGTAGGACTTTTCAGGTATTGGGCTATGAACTCGTGTAACTTTCTCAGGTTTGGGAATAAACTACACACATGAGATTCTTGAATTTGCCATCTCTGTCTCTGATGAAGTGCTATCACTGATTGGAGATCAGTTATTTTCATGTTTGTTGACTTTTGGGGGGGGGGTGCCTGATTCTTAACAAATGATTGGTGTGATAATGACTACAGATAATTCCCATTAAATATAACAATGGAACAAGTGTTTCAATATTCCACAAAAGAAACAAAAAGACTAGTATTGCAAAAAACTCTGTGTAGAAAGGGCCCCATATTTGAAATTTCATAATTGTTTTGTGCTTTCTTTTTTTTTTGTTGCAATACTTAGCATATTTCTTGGGAAAATAAACTATAGACCTCTGAGCAAATGATCTTAGTCCTGATCTAGTCGAGTAATTCCATCTCCACAGGAGTGGCATGATAGCTATATGGCTTTCACAAGATGTCAACTGATGAGCAAGCATACACTGAGAGTCTAATCACCTAGGCTTAGCTCTAAGAGCTGAAATACCTTTGTGCAAGTTAAATCTGGACTCTCCTGGAGATTGTTTTCTGGTAAAAGAAGGCAGCCAATAGGTAAACACATCTGTACAATAGTGAGTGGTAAATGCTATAGAATCAAGGATCAGGGAGAGAGATTTCTTGTTGTGGATAATAGAGTCAAGAAATGGCTAGTATAGACAGCAAGACGACACCGAATATTCCCTTAGGGAGCATCTCAGACAAGAAAGTCCTGCTGGTCATCTCCTTTAACATCCAAGCAGCAAATTGAGACCAAACTCTAGGTATTAGGATCCTCTGTTCCATGATTTTCCCTTCATGTGACACGATTTATAAGGATTTGTAAAGAAGTCATGAAGCAGCAGCTCAGGCAATGCAGTGTAGCTGGGAACTGTTGGCAAACAGAGTGGCAAACAAATTAGCCCGACACGTCCTTATTGATTGCTTACTACTCAGAGAAGATCACTAGCCCCCCAGGGACCAGGCAAATACACATTGGATTCCCTGCCTCTAAGAAGCTGACAACGTGGGAAGGAGCCTGGAGGAAAGCATGCACGAGGAAAGCAGGTGTTTCAAGTTGCCGTCGGAACAGTGCAGAGTCGGAGATACAACCATGGATGCTGTTAGGGTAGCGCCTTTCGCCAAAACCCAAATGACATTCTCCGCAGGCTTGCTGAGTGACGGAGAAGTCTGCTCGCTCACCTTCCTTCCAGCCTTGCCCACACACATAGATTATCATACTGTCAACAGCATAATCTAATAAGGAAGATGGCAATGCATTGTCTTTTGTTAGCTGGCGGACGCCCAAGGACAGTGCTGTTCAAAACGGAAGGGCAGACAGATGGAAGTTTCATGCTGTCTTGTAATTGCAAAATAGCCTTGCCTCTGAGAGGCCTTTGCAGAACAACATCTATTACCTGTGGATAAGTTGGGATGGTACCTTTAAAACAATATAGAATGGGCTTAATGATGGAATTTAATTGTTACCAATTACATCTAGCTGAGGGAGAACTTGTACCAGGCACTGTGGCTAGCTTACTTAGGCTGTAGAGCAAGGCTCTGTTGCATTCAAGAATAGTGAGGCTGCTACTGTGTTGAAGGGAGTATTTGTTTCAAATACCAGTTTTTACACTGCCAAAGCCACTGGGGCTAGAATCATGGCATTATTTTGCCTTCTCGTGTTGCTGACTACAGTGCTCGAAGGAACAAAAAGACAGTTGAAAAGGTGTTAAAAGGTACCTCCAGTTTACAAAAGAAAACAAATCAGAAAGCCCCAGATATCTCTGTTTTGTGAAAGACTGGGCTGTGCATTTGATCAAAGAACTCCATTAAGGAAATATTCAGCCAGATCAACTCTTTGTCCTTGTATTGTCATAAAAATCTAAAATTAAGACTCTGTTTTTGTCTAATTTAATTTAAAAAGAATCAGTCTCAGGTTTAAAGATATGTAGCATTTTGTCTGCTATTTGGACTTTTCATTGCTTCTCTGTCAGTTAAAAAAAAACCCACTTATTTACGAGAGTCTAGGGGTGTATTGTACACTTAACCTCTCCTTTCATTTTATTTCCTGTTTAACGGGAATTATGAAAGGCAAGTCAGCTTGGTGTATTCTAGTTCTATCAACCTAGGATACCCAAGATATAAGATACAATTTGCTAAACACATGAAACTCAAGAAGAATGAAGACTGAAGTGTGGACACTATGCCCCTCCTTAGAAATGGGAACAAAACACCCATGGAAGGAGTTACAGAGACAAAGTTTGGAGCTGAGATGAAAGGATGGACCATGTAGAGACTGCCATATCCAGGGATCCACCCCATAATCAGCATCCAAACGCTGACACCATTGCATACACTAGCAAGATTTTATTGAAAGGACCCAGATGTAGCTGTCTCTTGTGAGACTATGCCGGGGCCTAGCAAACACAGAAGTGGATGCTCACAGTCAGCTAATGGATGGATCACAGGGCTCCCAATGGAGGAGCTAGAGAAAGTACCCAAGGAGCTAAAGGGATCTGCAACCCTATAGGTGGAACAACATTATGAACTAACCAGTACCCCGGAGCTCTTGACTCTAGCTGCATCTGTATCAAAAGATGGCCTAGTCGGCCATCACTGGAAAGAGAGGCCCATTGGTCATGCAAACTTTATATGCCCCAGTACAGGGGAGCGCCTGGGCCAAAAAGGGGAAGTGGGTGGGTAGGGGAGTGGGGGTGGGTGGGTATGGGGGACTTTTGGTATAGCATTGGAAATGTAAATGAGCTAAATACCTAATAAAAATGGAAAAAAAAGAGTTTACAGAGAAGCAATGATGAGCACCTAGTATTTGGCATGTTAAGCTTGACTGCACCCCTAATTTTGGGTTTTTCTTTCATTTTTTCAATAAACATAAAATAAATACCAACCATATGGAGTTCTACTTGTAACTTACATATAATTTTATGTACACAGATAAATGACTTTGCATATCTTATGAATGTGATTCCTCCCCTCACACTGTCACACATTTTTCAATTGTGGAATAGTAAGGATGTTCAAGGTTTTTCCCATTACTGATCTGTCAAGTGCTCACATCTCACACTCTGAGATATCTGTTATTAAAAAGTCTTCAGTTTTTGTTTTTATGCTTCAGTACTTAGAAGGGGGAGCAAAATACTCAAGGGAGGAAATACGGATACAAAGTGTGAAGCAGAAACTGAAGGAAAGGCCATTCAGAGACTGCTCGAATGGGGATCCATCCCATATATAGACACCAAACCCAGACATTGAGGATGCCAACCAAGATGTGCTTGTTGACAGGAGCCTGATAGAGATGTCTCTTGAGAGGCTCTGCTAGAGTCTGACAAATGTAGATGCAGATGCTTGCAGCCATACATTAGACTGAGCACAGGGTACCCAATGGAGGAGTTAGAGAAAGGACTGAAGGAACTGAAAGGGTTTGCAACCCCATAGGAAGAACAACAATATCAACCAACCAGACCCCCCAGAGCTTCCAAGGACTAAACCACCAACCAAAGAGTACACATGGAAGAATCCATGGCTCCAGCTGCATATGTAGCAGAGGATGGCCTTGTTGGACATCAATGGGAGGAGAGGCTCTTGGTCCTGGGAAGGCTCGATGCTCCAGGATAGGGGAATGCCAGGGCAGGGAGGTGGGAGTGGGTGAGTGAGTACCCTCATAGAAGCAGGGGGAGGGAGGATAGGGATAGGGTGTTTCTGGAGGGGAAGCTGGGAAAGGGGGGATAACATTTGAAATGCAAATAAATAAAATATCTAATAAAAAATTAAAAAATATTTATTTTATTTTAAGTTATGTGTAAGTGTGCGCATCTTTGGGTTGGCATGTACACATGACCACAGATGCCTCCAAAGGCCAGCAGGGGCGTTGGATCCTCTGGAGTTACAATCAGTTGTAAGCTGCCTAATGTGGGGAAATGAACTCAGGTCCATTATAAGAGCAGTAAATGCTTTTTACCACTGAGTCGGCTCTCTAGTTGTTCTGTTTTTATTTTATCCATTTACTTTTTGAAGGTCTGGGATTTGAATCCAGTCTTTTGCTAGGTAAATACTCAACCACTAAGCTTCATTCCCAATAACTGACATTTCTTGAGTGTGCCTACATATGTGTATGGTTACATGTGTATATTTTTCATGTGTATTGTATACATATATGTATATATTTCATGTGCATGGCATTCACATATGTATATATTTCATGTATATGTATGTATGTCAACCGGTGCAGGTACACATGCATGTAATTGTGTGTGAAAGCCAGAAATCAATGTTGGGTATCTTTCTGCATTCCTCTCTACCGTGTTTTTTTTATGACAGAGTCTCTCATTGAACCAAGGGCTCACTGATTTGGCTAGACTGGCTGTCCAGTAATCCTCAGTGACTTGCCTGTCTCCATCTCCCCAGTTCTGGTACTACCAATGTACTCTATTACCCCTGGCTCTATATGAGTACTGGAATCCAAAGCCGATCCATGGTTATGTGACAGACACTTCACCTAGTAAGCCATATTCCCAATCCCATGGTCATTTTCATTTTGTCTTACTTTGTAACTTGGGCTGGCCTCGAACTCACTGTCCAGTCTCAGCTGGCCTTGGACCTGTTTCTACTGCCTTAGAACCACGATTTGCAGGCCTGTGCCAACACAACCTGAAAGTTTCTTAAGTTCCTAGAAACTGATAATCAGAGGTTTATACGTTTATATCATGGAAGTTATTTAAAATCTTTCAAAGGGGCCCATAGCAGGTCTCAGGAAAAGCAGCTTCTGCCTGACTTCAGATAAATTAGATCCAGAAAAACTTTTAGCTGTGATTTATGGAATCTGGCATTACCAGACCACATTAGTTCCTTCTAATTCTGTAGGGCTTAGAATGTACCAGAAGTTTTTTTTTTTTTTTTTTTTTTTTCCTACTGTTCCTTACTGCCTTAATGAATCCTGGTGCACTGGAATCACTGCACAAAAAGACCTTTTGGTGTTGCCCTTGAAAAATTTTTCTCAAGAAGAGAGAAGTAGCTTGGTTACCTACCGAAAGCACTACTTAGTGATAGAATTAGGCTGTGTCTCTCTGTCACAACTAAAAGATGGCAATCAGACACATTTAACTATGGCAAGGTGCCAATGATGAATGTGGTCCATTTTGAAAGAACTGTTAAATATGGTGGTGGTGTTGGGGGTCTGTGACACACTAGAGAGTAGACAGTCTAGAAGATCCTATGGGTCTGTTGGAAAGTAGAAGGAAGTGGAAAGTAGACAGGCATTAAAGAAAGGATTAGAGGGGCTGGTGAGATGGCTCAGTGGGTAAGAGCACCAGAGTTCAAATCCCAGCAACCACATGGTGGCTCACAACCATCTGTAACAAGATCTGACGCCCTCTTCTGGAGTGTCTGAAGACAGCTACAGTGTACTTACATATAATAAATAAATAAATCTTTAAAAAAAAAAAAAAAGAAAGGATTAGAGATGTGGGCTAGAGGCTCAAGTATAGGCTTTGCGTAATAAACGCCAATGTCTACTTGTCACTTTTCATTTAAAAATAGCAAGTCCCTACAAAATGCAGTATGGCCAATATGGTTAATCTTCATTGCCCATATATCAGAAGAGGCATAGAGAAAGTTAATAACTTGTTCAAGATCTCACAACCAATGGTGATGTGAACTGAGGATTAGGAGGCAGGAAATCTGGCTCCACAGCCATATTCGTAGTCATTCTCCATACTGAAGTACAGCAGCAAGGCACAGATGTGGATGAAAGTGGTGCTACCCTGGCTGGAAGCAATGGGGATGTATTAGAAAGGAGCACATAGGCAGTGGTACACACCAATTCTCAAGGTTCTCTTATAGTGTATTCTTGCCTGGTAGACAAACTGTACCCAAGAGCCTCAAGAATCCTTCTGAGTGCAAGATTCCATGTCCTTATTATGGGCCAGTGAAGGAGAAATTAAATGTACACAAATGGAAGTAGATGGAAGTACAAAGGGAACTGGGGATTTTCACATGGGTGAGAAGCATGTACAGGAGGGGGTCAGCATGTTTCCAACAGGAATGTGTGTTCAGAGGAGTATTTCCTGACTTTCTGTAAGTCTCAACTGCCCTGGCTAGTGGGTTAAAAGACCCCACTGAAGGGCTGGGATGATGGTCCAGTGTGCAAGAGTACTTGCTGCACAACCATAAGCACTTGACCTCAAATACCCAACAACCATGTAAAAGCTGGGCATCACTACATAAATGCCTGCAATTCTAGCACCATGTGGAAGTGGAGACAAGAGCTCACTAGGCCATCAGCTTAACTCTAAGGTCAATGAGAGACCCTGTCTCAAGGAACAATGTTGAGGGTGGTAGAACAGAACATCCTCTGGCTTCGGTGTACATCATGAACAGGCCCATATTTCTGTTATACACACGGATGCATACAACACATATAAACACACACACACACATACACATACACACACACACACACACACAGATAGAGAGAGACAGAGACAGAGAGACATACACAAAGATATACAAACACATGTAGAGGAATGTTAATCCAGCTGCTCTCGAAAGGGATCACATCCAAAGACATTCCAGGTCTATGTAATCCAGCTGGAATATAGCCATGCCAAAAAACTTTAATCCCTCTGTCTGGAATACAGACATGCACTTAGCACACACCTTTCATCCCCCAAATGAAGGCAAACTTAGTTTGCATAAGGAAACAGCCATGTTTGAAAGAGATGTCTGATTGAGGGGCAGACAAAGTGATGAATCAGAGAAAGATTTGACAGAATGAGTCAGAGATAGGATACACCCAACTCTCATGAGAACAGACAAGAAAGAGGGACTACTTAGGAGCAGCACAAAGATAGAGATAGAGAGCAGCTCAGTGAGTGCAGTGAATGCAGTGCAGTGAGTGCAGTGCAGTGGGGTTAAGTTCCTTCATGCGTTCACGCAGTTCAGTACAGGTCAGCAGAGGCAGTTGAAGCCAGAGAACAAGAAGGAGTCAGAGTTAGTTTGAGGCCAAGCAGAGAAATTCAGTGAAAAACTGAGAGAAGTCAGATTAAATCTGTCAGCCTGGAGAGTAGTCTGAGCCAGAACAGCTGAGTTGAACCAGCCAGCCAGAGTTCAAAAAGAACTAGAAAGGACTAGCTTATTCAGCAGTAAGCCTCTGAGATGACAATTATATCAGGCAAATAAAAGTTCCTTTTACAGACACAAACACACACCTTCACACAGAGACATGCACATACACACAAACACACAAATACAAACAGACACACATTCACACACATGGAGAGACACATATGGATATGCACACATATAGACACCATACAGACACACACAGACACACAGACACAATACACAGACACACACATGAACACAGACAGACACACATACACAGATACTCAAAGACATAAACATATAACCACACAAATACAAACAGACACACATTCACACACAAGGAGAGACACATATGGATATGCACACATATAGACACCATACAGACACACATAGACATACACACACACACACACACACACACATAAACACAGACACACATACACAGATACTCACAAAGACATAAACATATAAACACACAGGGATGGAGGCTCATACCACACACAGACACATATGAAAACTTAAATTAACAACTTTAGAGGAAGCTCATGGCTCTTGGGCTACTCATATCCTCAATGCTGTCTCTGAAACCTTGGCTTTGGGTGTGTTGTCTAGGCTTATTCAAAACAAGTTGAGTCTGTTTCTCACACCCAGGTTTTCAGCCTTTCCTGCGTCTTCTGGTAAATCTTTGTCAGTTTCTTCAGTGTTTTTCTCCATGTGAAACTGTGTAAGGTCTTTGTCTTATGATAATTTTCTTCAGAGTAGCCTCTACTTTCTCAGGGATTGGGAATGCAATCCATGGGTCACACTTGGCTTATTACCCATGGTTCAACTTTCATGAGACAGATTGAGATCATCAACTCCTATCACAGATCTAAATCTGACCAGTCAGCCACATTTCAGGCACCCAGAAGCTACTGGTGGCCATAACCTGCCATCTTGGATGCTGTAGCTTTACGCTATGTCTGCCTTGGTTTATACCTATGCTCAATACAAAGAAAATTAGAGAAAGATATTCTATAAACTTCTCATACAATGCTTTACTTTTTTCTTTTCTCCTATATCTCAGAACTAATTTTCAGAACTCCATCTTTAGTACCAGAGTGCATACAAAATCATATCTTTTTATGCCCACTACCATACTTTGCCTTCTCCCATTTGTGGATCCTTTTCAAATAACGCAGATTCATTCTGCTGTCTACAAATTTTAAAAGGGCCATTTTTAGGCTGAGGAGATATAAGGAAATAAAGTGCTTGCTGAACAAACATTAAAGGGAAAACCAGGCATGGTGGCACGGTACTCCTAATCCCAGTGCTGGTGGAACGGAAATAGATGCCAAGAACTTGATCGCTCGCCAAAACTCCATGCTCTAGGTACAGTGAGAAACTCTGCCTCAAAAACTAAGGGATAGAAGAAAACCTGTTCCATAAACATGCATATATATGTGCACATATAGATGCTTAAAACACATACAACTTTAAATACATACATACATACATGGATACATACATACCTACATACATACATACATACATACATAGAAAAACATACACAGATACACACAGAGAGGAGAGAGAGAGAGAGAGAGAGAGAGAGAGAGAATATTAGTTTATTATGTTTGATATAATAAAATGCTGTAAATGACTTCATAAATAGAAATGTATGGCCATATAAGTCTAACTGAAAGATGAAGGTGTGGGCAGGTTTGGACTTTCTAAGGGTTATGAGGAAGAATCTGTTGAATGCCTGTTCCCTCCTGTCCAGTGGTTTGCTGTAGTCTACCACAATCATTTCTGTAGGAAAGTACCACCCACTCTCTGCCTGTGTCTTCACATGGTTTTCTCCTGGCACACATCTGTTTGAAATCTCCCATTTTTTATAAAAATGCAAGTCGAATTAAAGTCCACCTTATTTCAACATGACTGTATGTAAATCTGCATTGACCCCATTTCCAAATGAGTACAATTCTGGCGTCCCGAGAATTAAGCCCTTAATGTACCCATTTGGGGAGAATGTAATCCAATACAAATCATATATCAACCATGGACATACTGTCTAGGCTCCTTTGAGATCCTGCAATAACGCTAGGCGACTGTAACAGTCACATCTATGGAAGTGCCCCAGCTGAATAGAACGGCCTCGCTCAAACTATGTGCTCTGCTCACCGTAGCCAACCAGTGATGGGTTATTCAAAAGACATGATCGTGGCCATTGATCTCAGGTTCAGAAGATGGGGCTACCATTTTGCGGCATTGTAGAGGCTCAGTAATTCTGACTATTTTGTCTTTCCTCGTAAGACTATAGTAGATCTCTATGTGGATAAGGGTACTGCAGGAAGCACTTAGTATGCTTGGTTCATAGTAGGCAGTTTATCTACAATGGCAGCACAATAAACAGCATTTATGTTATCTGGAAATATAAAGATAAGGCATCTCCTAGGGTTCCTATGTCATTTAAAATGCATTCCAAGGGATAAAAGGAGGCCGCACAGGTGACCCAGGACGACAGCAGGCTGTGGCTCTGGCTTCTAAGGCCCTTTAGCTGCAGCGACCGTCTGCACAGACTGTGCCGGGATTATGTTAAAAGACTGAAGTGTTTCTTTCTTATTTTTTATTCTTTGTTTTTGTAGTGTTCCCAACAGCATCTTCACATCCAATTTCCTGAATTATCATTTAAGCCGTTTGCAGTAAAGGAAGTAAAACTATCACTTGACAAGAATCTATTATATAAAACTGTATTTCTAAAGAATGTGAATTTATTTTAAAAAAAAATTCTGTTAAGCCGACAAAACATTATTCCCAGTAAGTAGCTGTCTCCGGAATGGAAACTTCTCTTTAAGTGCTAAAAGATTCTGCATGGCACCAGATTATTGAGAAATGGGCTTTGAGAGAAAATACCTAAAAGTGCCAGTGACACAGCTTGCTCTGCATTTGTGCTCAGAGTTAGAATGAAGCTTTTGAAGATCCTGTCAATGTGCTGACTTTATTATTAAAGGTCCTTAACCTTTTTTATGGAGCAGTCGAACAATACTTTTTTGTGCGACTCAGAATCAAGTAGGAGACAGTTTCGTATGTCAAGGTTTTCAGGTGCTTTTTTCTTTCTTAAACTGAAAATGATGTTGGCAAAGATAAAGGAGAGAGAGATAAAACAGACGGTCCCTGCGAGTTCTCCTGTTAGCATTAGTGGATAGAGGAGTTTCCAGTCATGGAGCATTTTTGTATACACTTTATTCTTAAGCAAAACACTTGCACAAAGTTCCTCTTTTCCTCTTAGAATTCATGCACACTTCTTGAAGCTTTTAAATAGCCTGTTACATTAACCAACAATGGACATTTTAATAGTATCTCATGTTTGCTGGGGTAGATGCAGGTTTAATCAAGGGCATCACTTTGTCTGGCAAGTCACGTTTCTGCAGGGGGCTGAGACACAGGATCATTGCTGTTTTCAGAAAGTAATATTTCAGTCCACCCCCCCAACTTCACTTTTGGTTCTTTTCTTTCTTCTTCTCTTTTTGAAATGGGGTCTCTATTATGAAGACCTGGAACTTAATATGTAGACAAGGCTAGTCTTACACTCAGAGATCTACCTGCCTCTGCTTCTCTGGTGCTGGAATTAAAGGCATGTGCCACCATCCCAGGCCTTAATTTTGATTCTTTTATAATATTTAGAAATGAAGAAGACCCCAAAATTCTACAGTTGTAACAGTCAAATGAAAATTTTGGTTTAAAATAATCTGTAGTGGTAGCTGTATTTGAAATGAATGTTTCCAAGATAAGAGATTCACTGGAATTATATTTTTGTTTTGTGTCAAAATATACTCAGTGTTGTCTATATCTTTGTATGCATCTAATATTATGTGATCAACTATCATTAGATTCCCTCACATCAAATAAATAACTAGGAATTTAAAAGGATCTGATAATAGAAGGCAAAGGTCTTTTTCTCATTTATGTATACTCTCCTAGTGGCCACTGATATTTTATAACTTCTAATCCATCCTTCATGAAAAATGTTCTGTGATAGATATAGATATTTTAAATATATATATTAATATATATATTAAATATATATATTAATTCTATAATCATCTATATTTGTATCTAATCTATACGGATAACATGCTGTTTTCAGTCAGGCCTCAGCTAGAAACTTGGGTGGAAATTTATTTTTCCAGATGACCACTTAGGCAATTTCAGACAGATTTTAAAATCTACCTAAACTTCTATTGCTTTAGCCATAGCATTAATTAGCCACAGAGGGTTGTTTATGTGTTTGAATATCTTTCATGATAAACACACGTCCAGCCTACAGTGCTCAGCAAATATAAAGTATAATTATTATTTATAGAAAGAAGTATTGTGATGCCCATTTTCAGCTAGTTTTGTATAATGGCCTTATATATTTTCATTTTAAAAAGACTTATTTTATGTTTACTTATGTATGTGTATGTGCATCTGTGTGTGTATATACATATGAGTATCGGTACCTGTACAGGTATCAGATTAGATTCACATAAGCTGGAGTTACAGACAGTTGTTTGTTTGTTGTGGGTGTGGGGAACTGAGTCCTCTGGAAGAGCAATAAGAGCTCTTAGGTCTTGTTCCATCTCCTCAGCCTCCAGTTTAATTTTTAAACTATTTCTGAATCATTCATATATATAATAAAAAATTGTAAATTTAAAATTTTACCCAGGGGCCTGGAGAGATTGCTTAGTGATTAAGAACTGCTTTTCCAGAGGTCCTGAATTCAATTCCCAGCAATCACATGGTGGCTCACAACCATCAGTAATAGGATCTGATACCATCTTCCAGTGTGCCTGGAAGCTACAGTGTATGAATACACATTAAATAAACAAACAAACAAACAATCAAACAAATAAATAAATAAACAAATTTACCCAATATGAGAGGGTATTTTGTAGGTGATTTTATGCCATTTATATTTATTGTTGTAAATCATATTTTTAATTTGTTGCTTTTCTAATTTTAAATTGGGAGTTAAAAAAAAAACTATTCCTCTTAGAAGAAAATAAAATAATCAGTAATTTACTGTCTTACTCTTTTTCCATCTTTCTAGTGTTAGCTACAATATTTTATGAACATATATATGTGTTATATGTATATATTTATGTGTGAATGTACATGTTCAAGTACCTGTGTATGGACACCAAATGCCAAGTGTCTCCCTTGATCACTTTTCATCTTATTTTTTGAGACAAGCTCTCTCACTGAACCTGGAACTCACCAATTTGCCAGGACGAGCTGGCCAGTGGATTCCAGGGATCCACTTGTTTGCTTCTCCACAGTCTGGGGTTTGCCATCATACCCCGCTTTTACATGGGTACTAGAGATTTGAATTTACTTTCTTATGCTTGGGCACAGGTACTTTACCAACTGAGCCATTAACCAGCCCCTCCCCACCCTAACTTAACTACATTCCTATTTTGAATCCCTTTCCTTAGCTCTGCTTCTTTGTTCTCTTTTCCATAGGTATCTTGATCCATCAAAAATAATTATTGTTTTATTTATTGAGACAGTGGCTAAAAGTATAGAATTATATTTATTTCATTTCCATTCTGAAATTTTGTTTTGATAGTTTTTAATTGAGCCAGTGTTTAAACAACCTTCTATGCAATCACATTTCTCACACTTGTTTCTATTATACATGTGTGTGTGTGTGTGTGTGTGTGTGTGTTTGAGAAGACTCAGGCCACTGTTGCTTGAATTTCTTTGTTTATTAAAGTTATTTTTGTGTTTATCATATGCATATCTTTTGTGTTATATTCTGATAATTTTCTAACTTTTGTTTTTGCTTTATAATCTGTGTCAAATGTCCATTATTATACACTGATCCAAAGATGCATCATTATTACTATTATTAATTGATTAATAAATTTTAATTGTTAGTATTATGGTTCTTAGATTTAATAATAATTTTCAAGGAGTTTGATATATTTTTAAGATTGAAAAAGGTTGTTCTTGGGCATATGGCTATTTTGAGTTTTGAGTCAAGGGTTATGACTAGATAAATTTAGTGTTTATAATTTCTAATAAAAAGGCTTCGAATAACCTCAGATATTTTATTTTTTCAAAGATTTATTTATTTATTTTATGTATATGAGTGTTCTATCTGCATGTACATCTGCGGTCCAGAAGAGGGCATCAGATCTCACTGTAGGTGGTTGTGAGCCACTATATGGTTGCTGGGTATTGAACTCAAGACCAGAAGAGCAGCCAGTGCTCTTAACCACTGAACCACCTTTCCAGCTCCTAACATCAGATATTTTAAACAGTCCCCCCCTCCCATTTCAAATATCTATGTTTATTTTGAAGAATTTCCAATTTAATAATTTTGAATTATGTCTTAATACAAAAAATGATGGTAATCAAAACAAGAGACATCAGATACCATCACATACTTGATACAATGGTGAACATAAAAGTGATTAGAGATATCAGATATTAACAGACATAGGCAATGTCAACAGATGCTGGTGAGAGTATAAAATGGCACTATATCTGTGAAAATACTGACCACATCAATGGGAACAAACTCATGCTGCCCTTATGACCCTGCACTCTCACTTCCAACATAAATGCCTCCACAGACACTAAACATGTATAGACTCTTCATGGTACCATTATCTCACATTACCACTATGATAAACTTTTTACATTGGCCTTATCATGTGCAAGAACTCATCAACATTAAAATAGAAACATTAATCATGGTTTATTCACATAATAAAGTATGAGCAATTGCAATGAGAAACACGATGTGGATCAACCTTGGGATGTAACATGTAAGGGACAGAAGCTCAATGAAATACTAAATACTAGGAATTTCATTTATATTGCTAAAGAATGGGCACAAATAATCTGTGTGGCTAGAAATTAGAACATAGATTACCTTTAAGAAAAAAGTGGTTGCAAGATGTAAGAGTATGAAACACAGTAGGCTTTCTGGAACACTGGTAATGCTTTATTTCTTGATTTTGGTGCATAGGTTTATCTCTTTTATGTATGAAATTTATCGGGCTGCTAGCTGACATTATGTCTGTGTACTGTATGCATATGTGCTTCAATGGAAAGCTTAAAATTAACACACTTGAAATTCATTTTCAATTTTAATAAGGCTCAAGCTGGCTTTATGGGTTATACTCATCTAACATTTGCTGTTTACCAAGTGGAACACACATCTGTGCTGTGTTTACTGTCTCATTGTTATAATCATCAGGGAAGACAGCAATTGGGTCTATTTTGTACATCACAGATTAAGGGTTGGAAAACTAAGTTATTTTTTTCCAGGGCCACACATAATTATGCTATGCTGCCCTGACACTGTTTAAAGTTCCCAATTAATTTGACATGACTAGGAACTTTAGGTTTTACCTTGTGCCATTTGGAATAAATGAAAAAAGAAAAAAAATGCTGATCACAATTTTATAGACAGGAAGCCAGAGGCGAGTTCTTTCGCATAGGTATTACTAGCTGAACCCAACATTACTGTGACACAGTGATGTGTTTCCCCCCCTCCAGTTTTTTTTTTTTTGTTTGTTTGTTTTTGAACTTCATTGAATAAGGGGGAAAAATCACAAACTGTTGACGGCACTAAATATTTTGTGTAAACGCATCTACTTGATTTGCTTTTTAAATAAAATGCTTTGGAAACGAATCGTCCCTTCTGCATCTATTGTTGACCAAAGAATCCCATCTGCTAATGGAGCTATCTCAGTAGCCCAGCTGTGAGAAATAGTTGCTACTGTGTCTTTTGATGCTTTATGCAGAGAGGCAAACTGCTTAACACTCCAAAAGGGTCCTCTTTCTACTATGAAATATATTGTCTGACATTACATTAAGTAGCTTGAAAATACTGTAACCGTTGATGCATAGTTGTTATTAAAGTATCTTCAAATCAATGAGAGAAATTAATAAACAGAAAACTCAGTCTTAGGCAAGATCTCCTCATGGTTTTCTAGTTAAGAAAAAATAAATTAGCACTCTCAGCAGGGGGAAAGCCACTGATTGTGTGGGACTCTTTTGTCAAAGAAAGACTTTGCTCTCAATGTTAATTTAATTTGCATGCACTTCTGAAGAAGTCGTTTATCACTTTACTTCGCGTATACCTTGGATAATATTTATGCTTCCATATACGTTTTAATAAAATATGCTACTTTCTCTGGAATACTAATTTAGTATGAGTTAATACAGGAAATAACCAAAGGAAAATTTGATAATTTTATGTAAACCCATCACACATTATCTCAAAGACCATTTTTCAGTGTTATGATCAAAGTTTGAGAACAAGCAATTTCCGGCGCATCTTTCTGTCTCCTTGTATTATTTATGATGTCCCCAGCTTCTCTTTGATTCCTCGGATGCATGCTGTTTTCAGTCTGTTGGCTCCATTTTCAGCAGTCATGCATTAGGGGAGCTCAGATAACATAAAAAGATGACGAGAGCTGATTGGCCTTGCAGAATGTGAGCAGTATTGCTGATGTCGCATGGACAAAGGTGTGGACGCAAATACCCTTAGCTCTCAGATGGTCGTGTCGAACACACACAATTCAATCAGGAACTGAGACGCACTCTGAACTTGCCATCAACTTTCCACCCCAGCTGCAGTCGTTGCTCAGAGGTCTCCACCTGTCTCGCTCCCTTTACCTCATCTGAGCTCCACATTACTCTCTGCGGACTCTCAGAAGGATGTAGTTTTTATTAGCTAGCTGACTGGTTTTTGACTCTTTTTCTGCATAAATTGTGTCCATTGCAATTACATTTTGTTGGGCAAGTGACTGGGGTGGGTTAACTCTTGATCTTGCCGCCCGCCCCATGCCGGTCTGGCTTGTCGTTGTTATTGTTTTCTGAGACAAAGTCCCACTTCGTTGCTCAGGCCTCAACGCGGGCATGCATCACCATGCCCACATAGATATGGAACTTTATAAAGCCATGGCATGCCTATTGAGTGTGAATGGTTCAGATCGGTAACCAAGTGTAGTTCCTTTGGGGTTTTCAGTTTTTATGAATCCTAAGTAGCAAATCTGAGAAGGTAGGAGGCTAAGCAGATTGATAACAGAGGAGGATATCAGCGATCTCTTTCACTGGGAAGGGGCTGCTCTTCCTGGCTGCTATTTGCGCCAACCATGGGGCTACAGAAAAGTCGTCTTTTGTTTCACCATGGGACCAACATTTTGGTTGCTGTTCCCCAGTGTTCCTCAAAGAAGCTTTAAAAATTCTGCTTCATAATTAACGAGAGTGTATTGTTTTGATTTGATCTATCATTTATGAGTTTTTATTTCCTGGCTTAAGTGTTAAGTAAAAATGTAAATTCTAATGTCTGTCTTCTGAGCTGGTGTGTGCTAGCTAACACAGCCTGCCTGATCGCCTTACGGGAAGAATCTTGAGTCTTCAAACATTTTCTCATGTCCATTTTCACCTGACGGATCTCCTCCATCCAAGCTCAGGGCTTGGGTCTTGATTCTGAGAATAACACTTCCAGAAAACCTGCTTTCCCTGGGATATGCCTGGAAGGTGACATTTGGTAGTTATGATTTTGTTCTTTAACTAGTTTTCTGTTGCAGTCACACCCATGAGGGGTCATTGGTCATTCTAATATCTGGGCCATTCATGGTTTCTCCTCTCGACATGACAGAAAGCTGCCCGCATCAGAAAATGCCGCAAGGAACAGTGGGTTCTGTGCTACCTGCTGCCCTTTGAGTAAATAATGCCTTTTTTAAATGAAAAGATTCTGAGATTTAAAGGTCACACTCTAACGACTCACTTTAGTCTTTAATGTGACCAGCCATTACAGACGGAGCTAGCAGTGAGCTCTGGATGGGAAAGACCCGCACTTCTGATTTTCACCTGTTCTCCTTGGCAACCCTTCCCGAGAACAGTGTGAACAAAATTCCAAGACTACGTAGTCAGAGCTATAATATGCTTTCCAGCATGCTGAGAACTAGCGAGCGAAGCAAATTAAAGCTCTGATGGCTTCCTATGAAATATTTAATAAATTATTTCCTGGAACAAAACTGAAGTTGAAAACAGCTGCCATGACTTTAAAAAAAAAAAAAAACCTACTTGTGCCAGGTTTAGACTGGGACAAAAATCCAAAATTATGATGTCCTTTATGCTGACATTATAACTTAAATGTGTCTGCATATATGTGTATGTAGAGTATATATATATTTTTTGTTTTTTTGGTTTTTTTTTTGTTTTGTTTTTTTTGTTGTTGTTGTTTTTTTGTTTGTTTGTTTTTTTTGACTTAGGAACTCACCATGTAGCCCAGGCTGTTCTAGAATTCGTGATCCCGTGCCTCAATTTCTCAAGCACTGGAATGGACAGACGTGGGTTACATATAGTCCTGCATTATGCATAGGCCTTGTGTCCCCTTGGCAGCAGTAGTGACTCTTTGCCAGGCACAGGGAAGAGCGCCTTCCTGGAGTTAGCTCATTCTGTTCTTATAATGGCATAAGTAGGTAGTCTGAGCTCCATTTTGCAGGTGAGAAACTGTAGTAGAAGAAGCAGAGCTATGGCCCAGTTCTTTTGACCACAGAGCCTTGGCGGTTGCTGATGCTGTTCCAATTTCTTTGCCTTTTCTTTGTACAGATCCACAAATGTATTGTTTCCCACAAGCAAGCACACATTTTTTTTCTATTGTTCTATACATGTATGCATTTATCTTTAACCTTTGGGAGGAAGTGATTATAGATAGGAAAGAAGATGTCCCTCTAAAGTAGGCATGGAGGCACTGCAGTAAAGGAGCTGTTCTTTGCCTGGCTCCTATCAATAGTACCGCCAAATGCAGCTATAGGAAATGGCATCATTACATTCATATGCATTTGATTAAACCAGTTTTACAAGCACTCTGTGTGTCATAGTTTGTGATAGGCTTGTATCTGTTTCCACAAATGGAAGCTATTAAGTTTCTCTAGGCAAATATTTCAGTATACGTATGTAAGTGTATATATATGTGTGTGTGTGTGAGTTTCCATACTCAAGTTATTAAAATTTTTGATATATTCTTTCAGTGTCTATTTCTTTTGGAATATATATTTTTACATTTGATGAGGTGGATTATAACTTAATATTCCTGTCCCCCAAATGTACGGTTAAAGAGATAACTACTCATCAACAGTTAGTCCTCACCTACTTGTTAGATTGCCTTATTGTCAAATATACTTGCTTGTTTTTTTACTATATTTTATTTTGTCTTCCTTTTTGTTTTTTTTCTGACATATGACCAAGATCATGAAATTTAAATGTAATTTCTTTTCCTTTTAAAAGATTATATATATATATATATAAAATCTTATATATATATATATATTATATATATATATTATATATATATATATATATATATATATTATATATATATATAAGTACACAGACACACCAGAAAAGGGCATCAAATCTCATTACATATAGATGTGAGCCACTACATGGTTGCTGGGAATTGAACTCAGGACCTCTAGAAGAACAGTCAGTGCTCTTAACTGTTTAGCCATCTCTCCAGCCTGTTAAATGAAATTTCCAAAGCTGTAAATATTATACATGTAATGTGGAAAAAGCTTTAGTGTAAGATCATAAGACATAAATAGGTTTTCTTTCTCCAAGTTTAGCATTTTCCTGTGTAAGAACCTCACTGAAGAGCCTCTGTGTATCAGGAATATCAGAAACGTGATAAAGTTGATGGATTGATCCACGAAAGGGTGAGTATATACCTCCCCTGAAGATGTCTCCATTGGGATTTTCAAGACACCTTTCTGTCCAAAAACTTGTATGACCTCCAAATAATAAGAATTCTGCAAGAACTTCCACACGTTTCATCATTTCCTTGCTGTAAGGCTTGGAGAAATTATTTTTCTTCAATTATTTTCTTTATTCCAAGAAGGACATGGCATTTACCTGCTGGGTTGAACACTGTTACATGAAACCATCTATATAAAACACTATGCATGTATTTTATATATGCCTTTTACTTATTAGATGTTAGTAGATGTGGGAAGGTGGGATCGGGGTCTTTGTTCATAGCTCTGGCTATTCTGCAACTCACTGTATAGAGTACAGGCTGGACTCATCTCACAGAGCTCCACCTGCCTCTACCTCCCAAGAACTAGGATTAAAAGCATATACAACCATGCTTGGTTTTGCTAGTGCATTTTAGAGCAGTGATTTAACAAGGGAGGGAAGCATAACTTTTGATCTAGATAAGGAGCACTTATATAACACATTACATCAAGGCAGCTAGAAAACTTATTAATACAAATTTACATATAGCAGTTTTGAGGTACTATTTGGTAAATGTAACTATTAGATTCATTTAATATATATAAAGCTCTATCTACTTATTTATATATGGAAGTACAGGTGCTTTCTTCAGACTCACCAGAAGAGGGTATTAGATCCCAATACAGATGGGTGGTCCTGAACCACCTTGTGGTTGCTGGGAATTGAACTCAGGACCTCTGGAAGAGCAGGCAGTGCTCTTAACTGCTGAGCCATCTCTCCAGCGCCTAGATGCAGTTCTCATTCTTGTTACATGTGCAATCTGCTAAGAATAGACTTTATTGAATATACGATATCTTTTTCTTCTTACCTTGGAGTATTTGCACTCTCTGCTCTCAGCCCTTATGTTGAACTGATATGCACCCCGGGGTGAGCATTTATGTTGTGGGGCTGGCTTTTGAACTCTCACTAGTTCATGACCTGGACATGGAACCCAAATCAGCTAAATGAATTTGGATATTTTCCATAGACTCATTAGGAGCAATCATTATAAAATTTTATTTTAGTAAAACAAACCCCAAGGTGCTCACGAATCCTGATGAGCAAAACCAAAACCATTGAGATGGAGATGATCCCAGAAAGCAGCCAAGGTGGAGACTGAGGGACGGGCCAAGGCTCAACATCTGACGTTCCCCATGTTGAGATGTGTCTGGCTGTCATTTGAACTTGTAGTTGCCTTCTTGGTTTAAGTTATTGTGTGCTGCATTTCAGCTACTCTAACCAAGAGTCCTGGACATGTGCTGACATTACACAGAGATGAAAAAAAAAAAAAAAAAAAAGGGAGCTTGGGAAGCAACAGAAATAGTCCACCTTAAGGAACAAGGTAGCCCACTGATCTTTCTCACAGAACTCTTGCAGCTCCGACTTAAAATTGTATGTGTGAGTGTGTGTGTGTGTGTGTGTGTGTGTGAGAGAGAGAGAGAGAGAGAGAGAGAGAGAGAGAGAGGTATGCAAATTTGGGTCATAAAACTGAAAAAGAGGTCATAACAGGGGAGGAAGGAATCTTCAGTGAGGTGAGAAACAGAGACTAATGGAATACAGTAAGTAAGCAGAAAGGTGACTAACTGGGTAAAGAGAAAGCCTGATGCGCAGGAGAAGAGGAAATGTGAAAGATGACAACACAGAACAATGACGCATCTCTGCACGATGGTGCCACAGTGACGCGCATGACTCCACTGAGGGTGAATCAGCGCCATCCTTAAAGACTAAGGTTTGACTGATCTTCAACCTTACGTTTCCATGTAGCAGAACGAACTGTGTGCAGCTAAGCTAGGTTGTGGCTTATCTTCTGAATAGTTCCAAGTTGTTTCCTTGAGGAACGTGCAGAGATGAAACTGAACGAAAGGCTGGAGCGAGTGTGCTAGCTTTTGTACAAAGAATTCGTTTTTCTACCAGTGCTTTCCACCTCATCCTTGGGAATGCCACAGGGTACAAAGCCTCGGCCTGCCCAGTAGAACGTCCCCATCCAGCTGGAAGCCTCCACTCGGGGCTGCATTTCCACCTCAGCTGAGTCATGTCATCTTTACGTCAGCATGAAAATATTAAGCACTTCTAATTGTGCTTGAGATCAACATTAGAAGGCATTCGGAAGAGAAGCTAAGTCACTCTGAGGTTCAGCTGGCTCAGCTCACCTTTCTGAATGCAACTTGGTTTTTTTGTTTTTTTGTTTTTTTTCCTGTCTGTTTCAGATGGTGGCCAGAACTTCAATATGCTTTTTCTGATGCCTTAGGCTTCTTTATTCTTTTTCTAAAGCCTGCCTCTTCAACACAGGGTTGTCTGCCACTATGTGGTGGGTCTCCATGCTGGCAGCTCAAATGGCATGGTTCTTTTTCTTCTCCTCCATTCGCCTCCCCTGGGTGGTTGCAGCAACTTACAGATTGCCTGCCCTAGGGTCTATTTTTCTCTCTCCTAAACTTTAATAAAGTTACCCTCAAGAGTTAAAAAAAGAAAGAATGCATTAGGACAAAATATTTTTGTCTGAGAGACTCACCAATAAAACTTCCAAGTTCAGAGATAAATTTGTCAAGCTGTGACCTTGGTGACATGGAAAGAGAGAAGGCAGCTAAAGCATACAGAAGGGCAGGTTATTGTGGACTCTAGTCTCTCTGGGACAAGACAAGAAGGCACTTAGAATTAATCATGACCCTATCTTTACCTTGCAGGTTACTAGAAACTTAGTATTTTTCTCTACAAAGTGGAGTGATAATAATATTAGTAATTATGATGTCAGTAGTCTCAAACTCGTTTTCTGGCCTAAATAAGCACACATTTCTGTTGCTTGGGTTTTCTTCTCCCTTGAATTACAACTAATTCTCCCATAAACAAAAGCACCTCACTGAAAGTGCTGTCTGTGACCGGACACATTCTGATGTCTCTGGTGTTCTCAATTAAAAATAAAATGCGAAGCAAGTAGCCTGTGCTTCCCTGCAGAATCCAAATTCAACCTCTTAGGAAGGACTGACTCCTGGGATGGATTCAACCTTGGTTTTGACAGAGGAATCAGCTGGCTAACCAGAATCTAGATCTTGGAGTGGCATTCCATCTTCAGGTAGTTCTCCATAGAAACAATGTTTATATTTGTATAATTGACATGTGAAACCACAGCAGGGTATATCCATTGTAGCTTCTGGAGTTCCGGGGACTTGGGTTCGAGTTTCATGTGTACTTATTAAGTATGTCAAATCGGTTAGGTTGCCATAGCTCTTGAGATGAATTTGTCTGATCTGTAAGACACAGATAACCTGTGCTGTGACCAGGGGACACATAGATCATGTCAAAGCACTGTCACATCTAAGGAGGACTGGGGCATGATGGCATTCCTCACAAGAAGAGTAGAACCAAGGCAAGACAACTAGGAAAACAGAAGCAAACAACTAATACACGCCTCTTACATCCTATAGTGCACAGCGATTCTACTTCAAGAGCTTTACCTACATATGTACGCCCACACGCATGCAAGCATACTTATGATCACCGAGTATTATTTTAATATTTTCTGAAACAAATCCTATAGGCTTATCTTGGGGACTCAGAGTTGTTCAGAGAACTGCTGTGCTAATTTTAAAAGTGAGGTGAGTCCTTGCAGAGTGAGCTGTTGAGATGCTCAAAGATGAAAGTTAGGCCAGTCAAGGAATTTACAGAAGTCTATGATATTGTGACATCATCTGTGGACGTGGTACATTCACACCCAGCTCTCAGTGATAGAGGTTGCTGTAAGAAGGTAGTTGGTTTTCTACTAATTCTACTAATGTGTCCATTTTAGACAGGATGGAATTCATTATTTTGAGCATGGATACATACATACATTCTTATGGGCAGTAAGAAATTATGTAGATGTAACCTAAAATGTCACAAATTTCCCTGATCATAGAGGCCTTTGAACGGCAGTGAGACATCACACTGGCTAAGAGTCAGCTCTTCTGAGTCGATTGAAGGCAGCAATATGGTAGAAGTAAGAGGAGTTCTGAGGCCATCGATGAAAGGACAGAGGCTTATGAAGGGTTACAGCACGGGAGTGGAAAATGAACGACCAGATACTGCGGCTACGTTCAAGGCAAAGTCAATGAGGCCTGACAGTGGACCAACTCCTCAGTGTAAGTAACTCACAGCCTTCGACCGTAATTTCAATATCTTTGGTCTAAGAAACAGGCAGAGTAACTGTCCAGCAAGACTCTTTTCTCTTGCCTACTTGTTTTGAACCCCGCCCTCACTTTCTCCCATGCTCTTACTTGTTTGGTATATGAGGAGACAGCAACCTACAGACAGCGGATTATAAAATACAGTTGGGACTGCACGTGTAAATTGCTATCAGAGAAAAGAGGAAGCCCGAGCCAAGGACAACCGCATCTTAGATGTTCACTACCTTTGATATGAAGATCAAAAGATAGCTTCATAGCCCTGGGAAAGCCCGCAAAAAAAAAAAAAAAATCCTGTCAAGAGCGTAGAACCTCAATATGAACACCCGGAGCCGATTATCCAAGAAAGCACGTGGCTTTTGTAAGCTTCAGATCTTCTTCAAATGGATGCATGTAACCGGAACCCATCTGAGTTATGTTTGGTATCTGTGTTATGGGTTCCTTAATGTTTGTTGTGACTTAGCATATTTGAACAGTTTCTTTTGGGTTAATCGAATTTCAGGTTTAAGTACCCATCAATGCTGCACGCAACTTGAGCTAGCTCTTTTGAACTGTAATAAACCCTTATGGCACGTCAGCTGTTTCTTCTGTTACAAATCTATGGTGCAAGGGTTGGTTCTTTAGCATTGACATAGGGATTAGCGTACAGCTTTACCCGATTAAAGTAATTAATTCTTGACTAACTCCTACAACTTAAATATTTACAACTGTGTACCAAGTTCAAAGGAAAAACAAAAAGGTAAAATTTGGTGCCACCCAGTGGCAAATTCGTAAATTGCAGCCTAGAGACATTGTGAGGAAAAGAAAAAGATTTTCAAAGAGAAACTCATTACAATCCACAGACACAATGATAAGTGATTTGAAATCATAGTTAACGGAAATGCGGAATTAAAAATGAATTAAAGTATGGAATCGGGAGCATGTAGGGCTGTAAAGAAGGCTCGGCAGTGGCAAAGGCTTGTTCTTTCAGAGAACCTAGATTCGGATCTCAGCACGCTAAGCCTGACTCCAGAGCTCCGAGGGATTGATTCCGAGCCTTCTGCTAACTTATGCTGCATCCTATATGCATGTAGTACGTAAAAACTCATGAAAGCAAATACAAACACGTACAAATAGAATAAAATAAACCACAAAAGAAAGGTGATTTGCTGTGGAATTATCTAATAAAGTAGCAGCATGCTATCTATCCACACGATGAACATAAAGCTGGAGAATTTATTTTTTAAAATTATAAGATGCAAACAGCAAACACATTACAGATGATTTGAAGTCATACTTTACTGAAATGCCGAATTACAAAATGAATTAAAAGATGGACTCAGGAGCATTAAGGGCTGGAAAGATCTGGCAACTTCTAAAGCAGATAAATAATATTTCACATTAAATTAAATATTTGTCTATACTTACTGAACATTGTGAATTTTGAGTCACTTAGAGAGAAAACTATGGAACATGCCTCCAGTTCTAAAATTAGAAGTGAAAATCCCCGGTAAGTAGAATGGAGACATTGGTAGGCATGTATTTTGAAATTCAACCTCCCCATTGGGGTATTTTGTTCAAGTGCCAGGAAGTCTTTATCTTCTAGGGAGAGGAGTGACCATATGTATTAGAGAACACCTTTAGTGAGACTTCAAATTCAGGATTTGAATTTCTTTGGATACAGCCTTGGTTGTTGAATGAGACAGCTAAAGAATGACTCTGGTTTCAGTAGTGTGTGTGGGAGGTGGAGTGTGTGTGTGTGTGTGTGTGTGTGTGTGTGTGTGAGTGTGTGTGTGTGTGTGTGTGTGTGTGAATGTGTGTGTGTGAGTGTGTGTGTGTGAGTGTGTGTGTGTGTGTGAGTGTGTGTGAGTGTGTGTGTGTGTGTGTGAATGTGTGTGTGTGTGAGTGTGTGTGTGAGTGTGTGTGTGTGTGTGTGTGAGTGTGTGTGTGAGTGTGTGTGTGTGTGAGTGTGTGTGTGAGTGTGTGTGTGAGTGTGTGTGTGTGTGAATGTGTGTGTGTGTGAATGTGTGTGTGTGTGAGTGTGTGTGTGTGAGTGTGTGTGTGTGTGTGTGAGTGTGTGTGTGAGTGTGTGTGTGTGAGTGTGTGTGTGTGTGAGTGTGTGTGTGTGTGTGAATGTGTGTGTGTGTGTGTGTGAGTGTGTGTGTGTGAGTGTGTGTGTGTGTGTGTGTGAGTGTGTGTGTGAGTGTGTGTGTGTGTGTGAGTGTGTGTGTGTGTGAATGTGTGTGTGTGTGAGTGTGTGTGTGTGAGTGTGTGTGTGTGTGAGTGTGTGTGTGTGTGTGTGTGAGTGTGTGTGTGAGTGTGTGTGTGTGTGAGTGTGTGTGTGTGTATGTGAATGTGTGTGTGTGTGAGTGTGTGTGTGTGAGTGTGTGTGTGTGTGAGTGTGTGTGTGTGTGTGTGAGTGTGTGTGTGAGTGTGTGTGTGTGTGAGTGTGTGTGTGTGTATGTGAATGTGTGTGTGTGAGTGTGTGTGTGTGAGTGTGTGTGTGTGTGTGTGTGTGAGTGTGTGTGTGAGTGTGTGTGTGTGTGTGTGAGTGTGTGTGTGTGTGAATGTGTGTGTGTGTGAGTGTGTGTGTGTGAGTGTGTGTGTGTGTGTGTGTGAGTGTGTGTGTGAGTGTGTGTGTGTGTGAGTGTGTGTGTGTGTGTGTGTGAGTGTGTGTGTGTGAGTGTGTGTGTGTGTGTGTGTGTGTGAGTGTGTGTGTGTTTGTGTGTGTGTGTGTGTGTGTTGGGGGGGTGTTCTCTCTTATACTCAAGTCTGGGCAGGCAATGCTGGGCTGCAGTGGTAAGGCTCCAGTGCCATCTGAGACCCAGGCTCCTCTGTCTGTGGCTCTGTGGCCTTGAACATGAAGCTTTGTCCTCCGGATGTATGGTGGCTGCCCTGTTCCTCACACTCGGAGGTTTCTCTACACATACCCATTGTTCTGTTTTGTTTGAGACAGGGTTTCTCTGCCCTTTGCTTTTGCCTCTTTTCTATGAAAACTGTCACTTCCAATGACATACAACACCAATATACACCACAAACACTGAATCAATAAGTGCCCAATTTATTTACATTTACGTTTATTTATGTGTAGATGGAAAGAAGCTACTGTGATCACTGCCATCTAAGCAGTGGTCTGGAAGGCAGTGGTGCCTTGGCTGAACACTGTGATAATCTCCTAAGGAGCTTGAAGAGAATCCCACAATCCAACCTTCGGTTTTGTTTGATCTATGCTGTGGTTGAGACTTTAGGTCTTCTCACATTATTTCAATTTAGCAAGACTTGAAATCACTGACCTGGTCACTTGTAGACATCAGGACCACCCAGGGCCTTTCTAAAAGAACATCAGTGCTCCACTCAGGTTCATTTCAGTATGTCACAGAAAGTCTGCAGTGTAGTGTGGCTCTGTTCTCATTGTTCTCACCCGACGCCTTCTGCACAGGTACACTCACACATGCACACACATATACACACAGACACATACACACACACACACACACACACACACTCATACACACACATACACACAGGTGCACACACACATGCAAACGCACATGGACACACATTCTGTACACGTACATGCACACATGCACACACATATACACACATACACATGCACACATACACACAGGTGCACATACACATGTACATACACATGCAAACACACATGGACACACATACACACTCAAACACACATGCACACACAAATACACAAATGCAAACACAGGCATACACATATGCACACACATATACACACACATGCAAACACTTGTGTACATATATACACACATGTGCACACACACATACTCCTAGAATAATTCTAATTATATAATTGTAGGTTAGAAGAGCTACACATTAAAGAGATTTTTTTTCTGTGATTTTATTTTTCTGGTGATTGTACATATACTGAGTTATACTAAATATGTACAACTAATCTGATCTATAAATGAAAATTGTGATACAAGAAAACTGCAACTTTATTGCATCTATATTAAATTTAGCCCTTCCCACATGAGCATCTCTTTTAAAAATCTTCAGTTTCCTCCAAGTTCAGCTGGGATGGCAAAGTGTCTTGAAACTAAAATTATCATTAATTCTTAGAAATAAAAAAATAATTATCACTCTACATATCATGTTTAAGTGTAGTTTCCTAATGTTTTCCGTTGTTTTTTTAATGGATTTTTAACTTTTCTTTTCTTTTTAAAATATTTTTTATTATTACGTATTTTCCTCAATTACATTTAGAATGCTATCCCAAAAGTCCCCCATACCCTCCCCCCCCACTTCCCTACCCACCCATTCCCATTTTTTGGCCCTGGCATTCCCCTGTACTGGGGCAGGCATATAAAGTTTGCCTGTCCAATGGGTCTCTCTTTCCAGTGATGACTTACTAGGCCATCTTTTGATACATATGCAGCTAGATTCAAGAGCTCCAGGGTACTGGTTAGTTCATAATGTTGTTGCACCTACAGGGTTGCAGATCTCTTTAGCTCCTTGGGGACTTTCTCTAGCTCCTCCATTGGGGGCCCTGTGCTCCATCCAATAGCTGACTGTGAGCATCTACTTATGTGTTTGCTAGGCCCCAGCCTAGTCTCACAAGAGACAGCTATATCAGTATGTTTGAACTACTTGCCACTTTTAAATAGAGAACACTTGTCATTTTGTCTTTCGAAGATCACAGAGACAATTTCTTCAGAGGACAGGCTCTTCAGAAGCCATGATATCTCTATACTTACAGATTTTAGACTAATATGAAGCTTTTCTATTTTGTGTGTATATATATATTCCTACGTTTTAAAGTATCTAGGACAGCAAGCATGGTGTCACTGCCTGCAGTGAGCCAGGCCCTCCCATATCAATCAAGAAAATGCCCCATAGTCTTGTTCAGAGGACACTATCAACTGAGGTTCCCTCTTTCTAAATGACTCTACCTTAGCTAATACACTCATGACCTCATCTGTTGGCAGGAATGGTGATGGTGAGGATAGTAAAAGTAGACTTTATCAATTTTGTAAAATGCCATAATTAATTAAGGTCACTACTCAGTGCAATAGATCAATAAATCTTACTCCTCCAGTGTGTTTTTATTTTAAAATACAATTATTTATTTTTATTTAACATATATGAGTGTTTTGCTTCCATGTACATATGTGTAGCACATGTGTGTTTGCTGCCAGAGGAGATCAGAGAGCACTGGATCCTCTGAAACTCGAGTTCTTGATGGTTGTGAGAGCACCTGCCACTTGGGTGCTGAGAACTGAACATCTGGATTCTACAAGAGCAGTAAGTACTCTTAAGGGTTGAGCCATCTCTCCAGCCCCCATGTTTCTTCAGTTTAAGTGAAACATTTGCCATTTAACCAATTTATTCTCATTTTCTAATTTTCGCCTTCCTCCTTAGAAGTACTTGGCATGGTTGGAGGCCATGTTGGGTACTTCATTGGATGCTCTCATTAGATGTCCCTACTGGATGCCCTCATTGCATGCCCTCATTGGATACCCTCACTGGATGCTCTCATTGGATACCCTTCTCACTGGATGCCCTTCTCATTGGATGCCCTCCTCATTGGATGTTCTCATTGGATGCCCCCCACTGGATGCCCTCATTGGATGCTCTCATTGGATGCTCCCTCTTAGTCTCATGGTGGATCCTAGTGTGTTTCTGACTCTGTCTACTTTTTTTCATTTTTCTACTCTCAAATGCTCGTTTTCTCCGCATGCACTCATTCCCTAAGTGACCAAATTTGGTTTTCAAGGCTTATACACTATCCCAACCCTTTCCTATTAGTCAAGCCCTTATACCTGAACATCAGACTTATAAATTCAGTTGTTCACCTGATACTTGTATCTAGGAGACATTTCAAATGCAACACTGTTACAGATACTTTTTCATGTTCTCTTTTAGTTCTGTTGAATATCAGCTTTTTCCTTCATAGCAGATATCAGTCCCACTTTACTAGTTTCTCAACTCAAACACTTAGGAGACATTTTCTTCTCATCTTTTTGTACCCTAAATTCAACATGGTAAAAAAAAATCTGTTGTTTTTATATTGAACATCAATATTCATTAGAGGAGCAGACTCAATAACACATGCAATAGTATCTAAAAGGGCTTGTTGTAGTGATTGACCTGACATGATGATTGTGGGAACTGGTTAAAGCGTTATGAGCCAGCTGATGCTGGATCACGAAATCCAGTGTCAGGTAGTTAGGGAGAAAAAATCTCTCTCTCTCTCTCTCTCATCTCGGTACCTAATAAATATTGCCTGTCTCCTCTATCTATAGACAGATGTATAAATATATATTGTGCCTCCCTAATTTTTTTCTAAGAATCTCTTCTGACCTACTCATGGTGAAACTTATGTGAAATGGAGTTTGGGAAAATGTAATTCCGCCTAGCCAAGTAGACAGATGACTATAGTCCAGTCCTCAGGATCATGAGGGCAGAATACTCACAAGGGTTCTCTGACACCTAGACTGACTGAGTGAAGATAAGCACAAGGAAAGAGGCAGATAGAGGCAAGCACACAGCCTCCCTGTATTCCCTTCTAACCGCACCCGTTTTTCCCTCCTAGTCTGACTTAGACTATGTTAATACTTGACTCCCTGCTGCAACCCTTACCTAGAATGTATAAATCAATTTATGCAATTTCCCCTCCCTAATACTCCAATGACTTTTAGTTAAATTTAAGTCTTTATTTTTTACACTGTGCATTTATTGGTTCATTTCCTATCTTCCTATCAGTGAGCACGCAACTATATACAGGTAGTGAGCTTGACTTTCATTGTTGAATTCTGAGCTTTTAACCATATATGGTCCATACTGGACATTAAACAACTGTTTATTGAGATAATGAATAAACATCTCTGCAGGGAAGTTCTATAATTCTCATTGTTTATTGGTAAATTTAATCCTGGGACAAGTGTTAGAAAATTTATACAGGACAAATGTTTAAGCTATACCCCCATTCTAGCTTTTATTAATAATAGGGTCTGTGGCTTGATCTGCCTCTATTGAGGTAGGGAGAAGGAAGACAGGTTGTTAATTTTTTTTCTCATGTGGAAATCACAACCATGTTTCAGAAAAAGTGAAATAAGCATTTCATTTAAAACCACAACTTAAATCACTTTTAATAGATACATACATCTTGAAAATTGCATGAAAAGGGAGGCACTATATGATGTTTTAATATACTTACATATGTGTAAAGATGAAAATGCATACATATATTTTTGAGGACTTATCACTTTATTATAGTGGAAGAATGCATAATGCCTTCTGCTAACATTGAGGACTCTATGATATCTGTGTATCCTCTAATCACCCTGCTGTGTAGACAGCATGCTAGAACTCCTCGCTCCCGTGTAGCTGTACCTGAAAACATGCTAACCATCCCTGTCCCCTCAGGATTCTGGTAACCAAAATCTGTTCTCAGCTTCCATGAGACATGTGGGATTTGTCTTTATTTGTCCCTGGCTTATTGCCACAGGTGACATGGTTTCCATATTTTTCAATTTAAAAATTCATCTATGGATAGACACATTACTTTTAGTTCTTAACTACTGAAAAAAGTGCTGCTATGACATAACATAAAATTAAGTTTTTTTTGAAAGACTTTATTTTCCCCAGATTACATACCCTACAGTGTGATGCTATATTTATCACATGGAAGCTATATGTTTATGTTTTTAATTAATCTCTTTAATGGTTCTGGCAATATTGGGCACTTAAAATGGCCAATGTCGACATTTCTGTCGTTTCTTGAAGAATATGACTAAACTCCCATGTAGAATTCAAGCATGTACAAGAGATCTCTGAAAATGTAGTGCTTCATGAACTCAACATAGGACTTAAAATGCTAACTCTCTAAGAACTCATGAACACACATTCAACATCTAAACCTGATAAACAGCTTTAGTGAAGTAGCTGTATATAAAATTAATCCAAACAAATCAGTGGCCTTTCTCTGTACAAAGGCTAAACAGGCTGAGAGAGAAATTAAGGAAACAACACCCTTCTCAATAGTCACAAATAATATAAAATACCTTGGTGTAACTCTAACTAAGGAAGTGAAAGATCTGTCTGATAAGAACTTCAAGTCTCTGAAGAAAGAAATTGAAGATCTCAGAAGATGGAAAGATCTTCCATGCTCATGGATTGGCAGGATTAGTAAAAATGGCTATCTTGCTTAAAGCAATCTACAGATTCAATGTAATCCCCATCAAAATTCCAACTCAATTCTTCACTGAGTTAGAAAGGGCAATTTTCAAATTATCTGGAATAACAAAAAACCTAGGATACCAAAAACTATTCTCAACAATAAAAGAACCTCTGGGGGAAATCACCATGCCTGACCTCAAGCTGTACTACAGAGCAATTGTGATAAAAACTGCATGGTACTGGTACAGCGAAAGACAGGTAGATCAGTGGAATAGAATTGAAGACCCAGAAAGGAATCCACACACCTATGGTCACTTGATCTTTGCCAAGGGAGCTAAAACCATCCAGTGGAAAAAAGACAGCATTTTTCAACAAATGGTGCTGGCACAACTGACAGTTATCATGTAGAAGAATGCGAATTGATCAGTCCTTATCTCCTTGTACAAAGCTCAAGTCTAAGTGGATCAAAGAACTCCACATAAAACCAGAGACAGTGAAATTTATAGAGGAGAAAGTGGGGAAAAGCCTAAAAGATATGTGCACAGGGAAAAAAATTCCTGAACAGAACACCAATGGCTTGTGCTGTAAGATCGAGAATCGACAAATGGGACCTCGTAAAATTGCAAACCTTCTGTAAGGCAAAAGACACAGTCAATAAGACAAAAAGGCCACCAACAGATTGGGAAAGGATCTTTACCAATCCTAAATCCAATAGGGGATTAATGTCCAATATATACAAAGAACTTAAGAAGCTGGACTCCAGAAAATCAAATAACCCTAATGAAAAAATGGGGTACAGAGCTAAGCAAAGAATTCTTACCTGAGGAATACCGAATGGCTGAAAAGCACCTGAAAAATTTTTAACACCTTAATCATTAGGGAAATGCAAATCAAAACAACCCTGAGATTCCAGCTCACACCAGTCAGAATGGCTAAGATCAAAAATTCAGGTGACAACAGATGCTGGCGAGGATGTGGAGAAAGAGGAACACTCCTCCATTGTTGGTGGGATTGCAAGCTGGTACAACCACTCTGGAAATCAGTCTGGCGGTTCCTCAGAAAATTGGACATAGTACTACTGGAAGTTCCAATATTTCCTCTCCTGGGTATATACCCAAAAGATGTTCCAACTTGTAATAAGGACAAGTGCTCCACTATGTTCATAGCAGCCTTATTTATAATAGCCAGAGGCTGGAAAGAACCCAGATGTCCCTCAACAGAGGAATGGATACAGAAAATGTGCTATATTTGCACAATGGAGTACCACTCAGGTATTAAAAACAATGAATTTATGAAATCCTTAGGCAAGTGGATGGATCTGGAGGATATCATCCTGAGTGAGGTAACCCAATCGCAAAAGAACACACATGATATATACTCACTGATAAGTGGATATTAGCCCAGAAATTTAGAATACCCAAGATACAATTTGCAAAACACATGAAACTCAAGAAGAAGGAAGACCAAAGTGTGGATACTTTGTTCCTTCTTAGAATGGAGAACAAAATACCCATGGAGGGAGTTACAGAGACAAAGTTTGGAGCTAAGACGAAAGGATGGACCATCCAGAGACTGCCCCACCTGGGGATCCATCCCATATACAACCACCAAACCCAGACACTATTGCATATGCCAGCAAGATTTAGTTGACAGGACTCTTATATAACTATCTCTTGAGAGGCTATGCCTGTGCCTGGCAAACACAGAAGTGGATGCTCACAGTCATCTATTGGATGGAACACAGGGCCCCCCAATGAAGGAGCTAGAGAAAGTACCCAAGGAGCTAAAGGGGTCTGCAACCCTATAGGAGGAACAACAATATAAACTAACCAGTACCCCCAGAACTGTGTCTCTAGTTGCATATGTAGCAGAAGATGGCCTAGTAGGCCATCAATGGGAGGAGAGGCCCTTGGTCTTGCGAAGATTATATGCCCCAGTACAGGGGAATGCCAGGGCCAGGAAGTAGGACTGGGTGAGTTGGGGAGCAGGAAGAGGGGGGAAGGTATAGGGGATTTTTGGAGAGGAAACTAGGTAAGGGGTGTTGCATTTGAAATGTAAATGAAGAAAATATCTAATAAAAAAATAACATTTTTTTAAAAAAAGAAAGACTCAATGATAAGGTTCTGATTCTTACACCAGAAATCTCCTCTATGGAGTTTTTTCCTCAAACAAAAGCCTATATACTGTTGTCAAAAATTTTAAAGTAATTAAGTGAATAACAGATCAAAAAAATTTGAAAGGAAAGCCTCCAAGTGTCCAACTGGTGTATGAAAGACAATGAGTGTCACTGGTCATCAAGGAAATGCAAAGCCTAGTCAGAACGAGATAGTACATTAATGCAGAGAGGGTGGAGAATGTCAAAAAGACACAGTAAAGAGATGCACCGAGACTGGATCTCACATCTTGTTAGCGGGAACGCAGATTCCTGACATCACTGGAATTGACATTGAGAGTCATTTAAAAACCTTATCTCACTTTAGACAATTGTTCCTAGCTCCACCCACTTACTTGCGAATTTCGTACTTTTATTTTATTAACAAATGAATAGTTTTCCACTGAATAAATACACCACGTCATCTTTATCTGTTAATCAGCTGATGAACATCTAGGCTGGTTACAATTTCTGTTTATTATGAACAGAGCAGCAGTTGGAATTCCTGGCATATCTGCAAAAGGAAAATGTGGGATGAGTCACTTAGGGAGTGAGGATTTCAGTTGGAGGGGGACAGACACACGCAAGGCGAGCCAAGGGGGTGTTTTAGGGAGGAACCCACCTAAATCCTCCAGGAGCAGCTAAAATGAGTATAGGCTTTTAAAGTTAAAATGTCTAAAGGAGGCAATTCATAACTTATGTTGAAGAAGGAGAGAAAAATGGAAAAATGCCCTGGTCTGTTAGTTTCAGTATTAAAAGATTTTCTATTTAAATACATGTAACCATAACGTAATTTCTGAAGGCATTGGGTATGCTTACAAATAAGGAAAAAAATGTAATTAAGACAAAAACACGCCTCAAAAATTTAAAAATCAAACTAAGTTTCTTTGTACATAGGTCACATGAAGAAGTTAAAACATGGTTTCTAACCTGAGTATCGTTCACTAGATATCTTAATAATATTGTTTGGAGAAGGAATATAATTCTGATGTAAAGTTATCTCCAGTCAGTTGTGTAGAAACTAAACTCAGTGAACAAGAGGGACAAGGAAGGTCCAGGTAGGAGGTGGTAGAGGCCTCTTTTCCTTTTCCCATTCATCCTCTCGTGACTTAGCCCTGCACAGGTGTGGGAAATGTGTGTCACAAGAGGGCTAACCACAACCCCAGCTTTCTGACTTGAGTGAAGTGTACAGTCCAGAGGGGTGGAAAATGCGAAGAAAAGCATTGAAAGACAAGATTACTAACCCAGCTGCAGAGAACGGTTTGTGAACTGCTGAGCTCAGATCCGCGGTGCATGTGAGTAAATCTGACCTGAAATAACATACCAGACATTTTCAGTTGGACTAAACGTGTGCAGGGCCGGCCACTGGGTCCACACATGTGACTTTGAAAACAGAATCATCACGAAAACCACAATACAAACACAGCAAGTCTAAACTTGCAGCTTAAACTTATAAGGGTTATTTGACAAATTAAAAAAAAAAAGAATACACATTCTTTCAGGAATTAGACCAGACATGTTGTCATGGCTTAGTATTTAAATGTCTACCTTATAGTATAAAAATATTTGTCCTACAAAGAACTGGGAAAGTATAAAATTGCAAGATAAAAAACAACCAACAAACACCTTCAGCCCCCAAACCCATGATCTGGGATGACAACTCTTGATAACTTCTTCCTGCTGAATACGGGAGTTGAGATATCTTTCAAGGAGGGCAGGGTAGGGAAAATGGGAGAATTGGGTAGGCCATAAGAAGGCCATGCCAACAATTGTTCTAGTCTCTGGTTCTGATTAGATCCATCTGACAGGTTTAATGAGGCAAGATGACCTGGACTCCATGACATTGGAAGTTCTAGAAGGCCAGTTTAGCAGGTCTCATGATGAATCTCACCAAAGCTGAACCATGTGCAGTCTACAAATCTCCAAACCAAATGGAAGAACCATCAAGGTATTTGTGTGGATTGTGTTAGTCTGTGGAGGATGTACAGACTAGTTAGGCAAGAAATTCTGACCCTTGTTTGAGTATAAAAACGACAATCTTCTTATGGGCCAATTTTAAGAATAACTGATCCTAAGTCTTCATTCATGCCATGTGGAGGATGGCACAAAGAATCTACATTTTTGATTGATTTTATTGAATCTAGTTCTTCATAAGATCTCACCTTGTCATATCTGAACCATCAAACTCTGGAAGCTGTCCAGAGACTAATCACCTTATCTAAAAACACAGACACAGCTGGGAGTAATGGCACATGCCTTTAATCCCAGCACTTGGGGGGTCTGAGGCAGGTAAATTTCTGAGTTTAAGGCCAGCTTACTGTAAAGAGTGAGTTCCAGGACAGTCAGGGCTACACAGAGAGCCCCAATCTCAAAACAAACAAATAAACAACAACAACAACAACAACAAAAACCAACCACAAACACAAAGCCTTTTTCCACAAAAAAAGTACGCCCTTTAGCTTGGAACCAGAAACAGTTTTAGCTTGACCTCTCTCCCACAGGAAGATGAAAACTACAAAACTCTAAATCATTCCCATCTTGATACAAAACAATGTATAACAAGTAAAAATAATTAACAGATGCTATTTAAGCCTTAATAAATTCTTATTGATGTTTTTCATGTGTGCTTGCTTGTGAGTACTCTTTTTCTCTCTCTTACACACACACACACACACACACACACACACACACACACACAGAGAGAGAGAGAGAGAGAGAGAGAGAGAGAGAGAGAGAGAGAGGGCAAAAGAGCAGGAATATTCTATGAAACAAGCTCAGGCACGACAGAAATCTCCTGTGGAAGAGTGATTAAGGATTTTCAGAAAGAACATTGACTGACAGAGGTCCAGGGGACTTCCTCCTTTTATCCAGAAGTGGAATGGCTACTCCTGGTTGTCAACGTGGATTATATCTGGGATGAACTACAGTCCAGAATTGGAGGGGTCGCCTTTGATCCAGATCTTTAGCTGAAAGACACAAGTTTCAGATCTGTATCTAGGCATGGAGATTAGGCCCAAGCAAGGTCGTACACACCTTTGCTCTCAGGAGATTAAGGCCTGGAGATATCTGAGTGAGTTCAAGGTCATCGTGGGATCAACAAGTCCCAGATCCAGGCGTGGTGGGTGGGACACACCCTTAATCCTGGCCACGCCCTCTGCTGGAGAGCAATATAAGGCCAGCAGAAGAAGGGAACTTCACTATGCTTCACCTGCTTGCATTTCCTTGCCAGCACTGCTGTTGGAAAGGACTTCTACAGAGAGCCAGCTGAAACAACCAGCCTAGTTGGGACCACCTGGTTTGTGTGAGCAACGACTAGATCCTGGGACTTGCTGCGTTCCGCTGCTGCTGCTGCAGTCATGGCGTCGTCCACCGTGGCCAAGAAAGAGCAGCGCCTTCCTAAAGTGGCCCAGGTCAAAAACAAAGCTGCGGCCGAGGTGCAGATAACTGCAGAGCAGCTCTTAAGGGAAGCTAAAGAGAGAGAACTCGAGCTCCTCGCGCCTCCACCTCAGCAGAAGATCACAGACGCAGAAGAATTCAATGATTACAAACTCCGGAAAAGAAAGGCCTTTGAAGAAAACCTCAGACAGAAGAGGACTGTGATTAGCAACTGGATCAAATACGCACAATGGGAGGAAAGCCTGAAGGAGCTCGATAGGGCTCGATCCATATACGAGCGTGCTTTAGATGTGGACTACCGCAATCTTACCCTCTGGCTGAAATATGCAGAGATGGAGATGAAGAACCGCCAGGTCAACCATGCCCGAAACATCTGGGACCGTGCCATCACAACTCTGCCCCGAGTCAAGCAGTTCTGGTACAAGTACACGTACATGGAGGAGCTGTTGGGCAACGTCGCTGGTGCTCGTCAGGTGTTTGAGCGCTGGATGGAATGGCAGCCTGAGGAGCAGGCCTGGCACTCCTACATCAACTTGGAGCTGAGGTACAAAGAGGTGGAGCGGGCCCGCACCATTTATGAACGCTTTGTGCTCGTGCACCCTGCTGTGAAGAACTGGATCAAGTATGCTCGGTTTGAAGAGCAGCACGCTTCTGTTGCTCATGCGCGGAAAGTCTACGAGAGAGCCGTGGAGTTTTTCGGGGAGGAGCATATGGACCAACACCTCTATGTGGCCTTTGCAAAGTTCGAGGAGAATCAGAAAGAACTGGAAAGGGTGCGAGTAATCTACAGATATGCCCTGGATAGGATTTCCAGACAGGAGGCCCAAGAACTCTTGACAAACTACACCATCTTTGAGAAGAAGTTTGGTGAGCGGAGGGATGTAGAAGAGAGCATCGTGAGAAAACGCCGATTCCACTACGAAGAAGAAGTGAAGGCTAATCCGCACAATTACGACGCGTGGTTTGATTACTTACGCTTGGTGGAAAGTGAGGCAGAAGCCGACACCGTGCGGGAGGTCTATGAGAGAGCCATCGCCAGTGTGCCACCGGTGCTGGAGAAGAGGCACTGGAAGCGCTACATCTACCTCTGGGTTAACTATGCGCTCTATGAAGAGCTGGAGGCCAAGGATCCCGAGAGGACGAGACGCGTCTATCAAGCGTCTCTGCAGCTCATTCCTCACACAAAGTTCACCTTTGCCAAAATGTGGTTGTATTACGCCCAGTTTGAAATAAGACAGAAGAATCTGCCATCGGCCAGAAGAGCTTTGGGCACTTCCCTAGGCAAATGTCCAAAGAACAAGTTGTTCAAAGGCTACATAGCCCTGGAGCTGCAGCTTCGAGAGTTTGACAGATGCAGGAAGCTTTATGAGAAGTTTCTGGAATTCGGACCTGAAAATTGTACCTCCTGGATAAAGTTTGCAGAGTTAGAGACAATCCTTGGTGATGTTGAGAGAGCTCGGGCAATCTATGAGTTAGCCATCAGCCAGCCGCACTTGGATATGCCAGAGCTACTTTGGAAATCCTATATTGATTTTGAGATGGAGCAGGAAGAGCCTGAGAGAACACGGAATCTTTACCGACGGTTGCTTCAGAGAACACAGCACGTCAAGGTGTGGATCAGTTTGGCTCAGTTTGAGTTCTCTTCTGGGAAAGAAGGAAGTGTGGCGAAATGCAGACAGATTTATCAAGAAGCCAACAGATCCATGAGACACTGCGAGGACAAAGAAGAAAGACTTATGCTGCTGCAATCCTGGAGAAGTTTTGAAGGGGAGTTTGGAACCGTAGCAGACAAGGAGAGAGTAGACAGACTCATGCCAGAAGAGGTCAAGAAGAGAAGAAAGGTCCAGGCCGACGATGGCTCTGATGCCGGATGGCAAGAATATCGGGACTACATCTTTCCAGAGGATGCGGCCCAGCAGCCCAACCTCAAGCTTCTGGCCGTGGCCAAGCTGTGGAAGAAACAGCAACAGGAAAGAGAAGCTGCCGGCCAGGAGCCAGATAAGGACAGGAATGAGGGTGAATCCTCATCTCTCTAAATGTTGCACTTGCTGTTTAGAAATGAACAGTCTAGAACTTTTACTTTTGCATTTTTTTTCTTTTATGCATTTGCCCATTAAGGAGTTGTTTGACATCTTTGAATTATGGTGTAAAATGCTCTTGGGTGTAACTATGTGTGAGAAACTGCAAGGAAAGGGACATTTGTGGAACCCCGAGATCCCTCAGACGCTGGACTACCAAACAGACAGCATACACCAGCGGAGATGAGGCCCCAAACACACATACAGTAGAGGATTCCCAGGTGTGTGCTCGTTCAGAGATGACACACCTAAGCCTCAAAACACTGGAGGTCCCAGGGAGTTTAGAGGTCAGGTGTGGTGAGGTGAGGTGGGGTGGGGGCATCCAAGTGGAGACAGGGTGGGGTGGGGAGGAAGTGTGGGATGTGGAACAATTGGAAGGGTGGATGGGGGTGGGGAAGGGTATGGTATATGGAGTGTAACAAATAAATTAAAAATAAAGTTCAATGAAAAGAAAAAAAGACATCTGTGTTCTTTCCAGCCTCTGCCTATTATAAATAAGTTTGCTGTAACACAGTGGAGCAGGTGTCCTTATCCCATGTTGAAGCTTCTGGGTACATGGCCAGGAGCAGTAAACTGTGTCCTCAGGTAGCACTATGTCTAATATTGTGAGGAACTGCCAAACTGATATCCAGAGTAGTTGTATCAGCTTGCAATCCCACCAGCACTGGAGGAGTGTTCCTCTTCCTCCAAGTCCTCAAATGCATCTGCTGCCTTGTCATGCATCAAAGGGAGGAGAGGTCATTGGTCCTATGAAGGGAGTCTCCATAGATGCCCCAGTATAGGGGAATTGAGGGGGGGGTAGGTGGCAGTGGGGTGGGAGGTGACACTTCCACATAGGAGCAGAGGGAATGAGGATGGGTTAGGGGTTTTCTGGGACAGGGTGGAGGAACTGGGAAAGGGAATAAATTCTGAAATGTACATAAAGACTGTATTCAAATTAAAAAAGAAGAGTGGGGGAAATGTACCAAAAAAAAAAAGAACAGAGAAGAGAAAAGAAGAGAAGAGAAGAGAAGAGAAGAGAAGAGAAGAGAAGAGATCCCTACCTTCTTAGACCCTAAAACCTTTTCGTAGGTCCTCACCACTGAAACTTTCCTATTCTCAGACCTTACAAAAACTTTACACTTCTCCTCTCCTCTGTCATATGACAGTTGAGGTTAACACCAAGGAGCAGGAGTCAAAGGGGATCTTAGACACTGGGATCAGGATGGACATCCTGATCTCAGAGTGTCTGTGGAAGCAGCAGTTGGTGGAGGACAGGAACCCCCTGGTGGAAAATTAAAGGTACTTCAAGCACTGAACCGTTGTCACCAAAGAAGGGGAAGCATATTGTGAAAGATGTGACTACAAGATACAGTCCAAAGAGGATAACCAGAAACCAATAAAGTCATCAAATCCAGTGATGGAATTTGAACTTTCAGAGGAAAAACTTCCTAGGAGTTTTTGTTGTCAAGACGTCATCAAAAGACTGAGAGAGAGAAAGGAGAACCAATTAGACTGTTTTCGCTGAGCAATTATGATGCTTTCCAACGCTTAAGAAAAATAGAGATTCTTACACCAGAAGTGAGCAATTGCTCAAGGATTGATCTGAATGCAGCTTTGGGCAAGAAGGACCAGTAGTACTTGAATGAAATTGTGTGTGCTCAGGATGATGGAGAGGAGGACACTCAGAAAGTCCTGAAAGTTCACGGGGAAAACATCACTATGGAAGAATAAGGGGCACCTGGGGAGTCCTTAGGGAAAGGTGAGGATTCTAAGGACATGGAGGGATCATGGATTCTAAGGACATCATTACCGAGATCCTGAAGTTTCTGCTTGGTGTTTGGGCCAAAGAACTGAATGCCAGAGAGGACTACCTGAAGCAATGCGTTCAGGGTACACTGAAGAGTGCTACCCACCAGCAGACGGAGTCCTCCCTCAGAGTGGTATTACAGGGTTAATCAGAGCTATTACCAAGTTCTTTTTTGTTTTTTGTTCTTAACAATTTTTTATTAGATATTTTCTTCCTTTACATTTCAAATGCTATCCTGAAAGTCCCCTAAAACTTCCACCACACACCCCCGCCTCCCTCACTGCTCCCCAACCCACCCACTTCTGCTTCCTGGCCCTGGCCGCTTCCTGGCCCTGGCATTCCCCTGTCCTGGGGCATATAATCTTTGCCACACCAAGGTCCTCTCCTCCCAATGATGACCGACTAGGCCTTCTTCTGCTACAGATGCAGGTAGAGACACGAGCTCAGGGGCTACTGCTTAGTCCATATTGCTGTTCCTCCTATAGGGTTACAGACCCCTTCAGCTCCTTGGGTCCTTTCTCTAGCTCCTCCATTTTGGGCCCCGTGTTCCATTCAATAGACGATTGTGAGCATCGACTTCTGTATTTGCCAGGAACTGGCATAGCTTCACAAGAGACAGCTATATCAGGGTCATGTAAGCAAAATCTAGCTGGCATATGTAATAGTGTCTGCATTTGGTGGCTGATTATGTTATGGATCCCTGGGTGGGGCAGTCTCTGCATGGTCCTTGCTTCTGTCTCAGCTCCAAACTTTGTCTCTGTAACTCCTTCCGTGGGTATTTTGTTCCCCATTCTTAGGAGGGCTAAAGTATCCACACTTTGGTCTTCCTTCTTCTTTAGTTTCTTGTGTTTGGCAAATTGTATCTTGGGCATTCTAAGTTTCTGAACTAATATCCACTTATCAGTGAGTGCATATCATGTGAGTTCTTTTGTGATTGGGTTACCTCACTCAGGACGATACCCTCCAGATGCCTCCATTTGCCTAAGAATTTCAGAAATTCATTGATTTTAATAGCGGAGTAGTACTCCATTGTGTAAATGTACCACATTTTCTGTATTCACTCTTTTATTGCGGGACATCTGGGTTCTTTCCAGCTTCTGGCTATTATGAATAAGGCTGCTATGAACATAGTGGAGCATGTGTTCTTATTACCAGTTGAAACATCTTATGGGTATATGCCCGGACGAGTTATTGCTGGATCTTCCAGTAGTACTCTGTCCAATTTTCTGAGGAGCCGCCACACTGATTTCCAGAGTGGTGGTACAAGCGTGCAATCCCACCAGCCATGGAGGAGTGTTCCTCTTTCTCCACATCCTCACTAGCATCTGCTGTCACCTGAATTTTTGATGTTAGCCATTCTGAATAGTGTGAGGTGGAATCTCAGGGTTGTTTTGATTTTCATTTCCCTGATGATTAAGGATGTAGAACATTTTTTTTTTCAGGTGCTTCTCAGCCATACCGGTTTTCTTCAGTTGAGAATTCTTTGTTTAGCTCTGTACCCCATCTTTTAATGGGCATATTTGATTTTCTGGAATCCAGCTTATAAAATTGCCAAGCTTCTGTAAGGCAAAACACAGTGTCAATAAGACAAAAAGGCCACCAACAGATTGGGAAAGGATTTTTACCAATCCTAAAACTTACAGGGGACTAATATCCATTCTGGCCAATTCTAAATTCCCCAGAAAGACAACTAGAACAACCACCTTCAGCCCCCAAGCCCAGGATCTGGGATGACAACTCTTGATAACTTCTTCCTGCTGAATACGGGAGTTGAGATATCTTTCAAGGAGGGCAGGGTAGGAAAAAATGGGAGAGTTGGGTAGGCCATAAGAAGGCCATGCCAACAATTGTTCTAGTCTCTGATGTCTAAGCTCTGATTGGATCCATCTGACAGGTTTAATGAGGCAAGGTGACCTGGACTCCATGACATTGGGAGTTCTAGAAGGCCAGTTTAGCAGGTCTCATGATGAATCTCACCAAAGCTGAACCATGTGCAGTCTACAAATCTCCAAACCAAATGGAAGAACCATCAAGGTATTTGTGTGGATTGTTTTAGTCTGTGGAGGATGTACAGAGTAGTTAGGCAAGAAATCCTGACCCTTGTGTGAGTATAAAAACGACAATCTTTTTATGGCCAATTTTAAGAATAACTGATCCTAAGACTTCATTCATGCCATGTGAAGGATGGCACAAAGAATCTACATTTTTTGATTGATTTTATTGAATCTAGTTCTTCATAAGATCTCACCGTGTCATATCTGAACCATCAAACTCTGGAAGCTGTCCAGAGACTAATCACCTTATCTAAAAACACAGACACAGCTGGGAGTAATGGCACATGCCTTTAATCCCAGCACTTGGGGGGGGGGGATCTGAGGCAGGTGAATTTCTGAGTTTAAGGCCAGCTTACTGTACAGAGTGAGTTCCAGGACAGTCAGGGCTACACAGAGAACCCCAATCTCAAAACGAACAAATAAACAACAACAACAACAACAACAAAAACCAACCACAAACACAAAGCCTTTTTCCACAAAAAAGTACGCCCTTTAGCTTGGAACCAGAAACAGTTTTAGCTTGACCTCTCTCCCACAGGAAGATGAAAACTACAAAACTCTAAATCATCCCCATCTTGATACAAAACAATGTATAACAAGTAAAAAAATTTAACAGACACTATTTAAGCCTTAATAAATTCTTATTGATGTTTTTCATGTGTGCTTGCTTGTGAGTACTCTTTTTTCTCTCTCTTACACACACACACACACACACACACACACACACACACACACACAGAGAGAGAGAGAGAGAGAGAGAGAGAGAGAGAGAGAGAGGGCAAAAGAGCAGGAATATTCTTTGAAACAAGCTCAGGCATGACCGAAATCTCCTGTGGAACAGTGATTAAGGATTTTCAGAAAGAACATTGACTGAAGGAGGGGCAGGGGACTTCCTCCCTTTATCCAGAAGTGGAATGACTACTCCTGGTTGTCAAGCTGGATATATCTGGGATGAACTACAGTCCAGAATTGGAGGGGTCCCCTTTGATCCAGATCTTTAGCTGAAAGACACAAGTTTCAGATCTGTATCTAGGCATGGAGATTAGGCCCAAGCAAGGTCGTACACACCTTTGCTCTCAGGAGATTAAGGCCTGGAGATATCTGAGTGAGTTCAAGGTCATCGTGGGATCAACAAGTCCCAGATCCAGGCGTGGTGGGTGGGACACACCCTTAATCCTGGCCACGCCCTCTGCTGGAGAGCAATATAAGGCCAGCAGAAGAAGGGAACTTCACTATGCTTCACCTGCTTGCATTTCCTTGCCAGCACTGCTGTTGGAAAGGACTTCTACAGAGAGCCAGCTGAAACAACCAGCCTAGTTGGGACCACCTGGTTTGTGTGAGCAACGACTAGATCCTGGGACTTGCTGCGTTCCGCTGCTGCTGCTGCAGTCATGGCGTCGTCCACCGTGGCCAAGAAAGAGCAGCGCCTTCCTAAAGTGGCCCAGGTCAAAAACAAAGCTGCGGCCGAGGTGCAGATAACTGCAGAGCAGCTCTTAAGGGAAGCTAAAGAGAGAGAACTCGAGCTCCTCGCGCCTCCACCTCAGCAGAAGATCACAGACGCAGAAGAATTCAATGATTACAAACTCCGGAAAAGAAAGGCCTTTGAAGAAAACCTCAGACAGAAGAGGACTGTGATTAGCAACTGGATCAAATACGCACAATGGGAGGAAAGCCTGAAGGAGCTCGATAGGGCTCGATCCATATACGAGCGTGCTTTAGATGTGGACTACCGCAATCTTACCCTCTGGCTGAAATATGCAGAGATGGAGATGAAGAACCGCCAGGTCAACCATGCCCGAAACATCTGGGACCGTGCCATCACAACTCTGCCCCGAGTCAAGCAGTTCTGGTACAAGTACACGTACATGGAGGAGCTGTTGGGCAACGTCGCTGGTGCTCGTCAGGTGTTTGAGCGCTGGATGGAATGGCAGCCTGAGGAGCAGGCCTGGCACTCCTACATCAACTTGGAGCTGAGGTACAAAGAGGTGGAGCGGGCCCGCACCATTTATGAACGCTTTGTGCTCGTGCACCCTGCTGTGAAGAACTGGATCAAGTATGCTCGGTTTGAAGAGCAGCACGCTTCTGTTGCTCATGCGCGGAAAGTCTACGAGAGAGCCGTGGAGTTTTTCGGGGAGGAGCATATGGACCAACACCTCTATGTGGCCTTTGCAAAGTTCGAGGAGAATCAGAAAGAACTGGAAAGGGTGCGAGTTATCTACAGATATGCCCTGGATAGGATTTCCAGACAGGAGGCCCAAGAACTCTTGACAAACTACACCATCTTTGAGAAGAAGTTTGGTGAGCGGAGGGATGTAGAAGAGAGCATCGTGAGAAAACGCCGATTCCACTACGAAGAAGAAGTGAAGGCTAATCCGCACAATTACGACGCGTGGTTTGATTACTTACGCTTGGTGGAAAGTGAGGCAGAAGCCGACACCGTGCGGGAAGTCTATGAGAGAGCCATCGCCAGTGTGCCACCGGTGCTGGAGAAGAGGCACTGGAAGCGCTACATCTACCTCTGGGTTAACTATGCGCTCTATGAAGAGCTGGAGGCCAAGGATCCCGAGAGGACGAGACGCGTCTATCAAGCGTCTCTGCAGCTCATTCCTCACACAAAGTTCACCTTTGCCAAAATGTGGTTGTATTACGCCCAGTTTGAAATACGACAGAAGAATCTGCCATTGGCCAGAAGAGCTTTGGGCACTTCCCTAGGCAAATGTCCAAAGAACAAGTTGTTCAAAGGCTACATAGCCCTGGAGCTGCAGCTTCGAGAGTTTGACAGATGCAGGAAGCTTTATGAGAAGTTTCTGGAATTCGGACCTGAAAATTGTACCTCCTGGATAAAGTTTGCAGAGTTAGAGACAATCCTTGGTGATGTTGAGAGAGCTCGGGCAATCTATGAGTTAGCCATCAGCCAGCCGCACTTGGATATGCCAGAGCTACTTTGGAAATCCTATATTGATTTTGAGATGGAGCAGGAAGAGCCTGAGAGAACACGGAACCTTTACCGACGGTTGCTTCAGAGAACACAGCACGTCAAGGTGTGGATCAGTTTGGCTCAGTTTGAGTTCTCTTCTGGGAAAGAAGGAAGTGTGGCGAAATGCAGACAGATTTATCAAGAAGCCAACAGATCCATGAGACACTGCGAGGACAAAGAAGAGAGACTTATGCTGCTGGAATCCTGGAGAAGTTTTGAAGGGGAGTTTGGAACCGTAGCAGACAAGGAGAGAGTAGACAGACTCATGCCAGAAGAGGTCAAGAAGAGAAGAAAGGTCCAGGCCGACGATGGCTCTGATGCCGGATGGCAAGAATATCGGGACTACATCTTTCCAGAGGATGCGGCCCAGCAGCCCAACCTCAAGCTTCTGGCCGTGGCCAAGCTGTGGAAGAAACAGCAACAGGAAAGAGAAGCTGCCGGCCAGGAGCCAGATAAGGACAGGAATGAGGGTGAATCCTCATCTCTCTAAATGTTGCACTTGCTGTTTAGAAATGAACAGTCTAGATCTTTTACTTTTTGATTTCTTTTTTAATGCATTTGCCCATTAAAGAGTTGTTTGACATCTTTGAATTATGGTGTAAAATGCTCTTGGGTGTAACTATGTGTGAGAAACTGCAAGGAAAGGGATATTTGTGGAACCCCGAGATCCCTCAGACGCTGGACTACCAAACAGACAGCATACACCAGCGGAGATGAGGCCCCAAACACACATACAGTAGAGGATTCCCAGGTGTGTGCTCATTCAGAGATGACACACCTAAGCCTCAAAAGACTGGAGGTCCCAGGGAGTTTAGGGGTCAGGTGTGGTGAGGTGGGGTGGGGGCATCCAAGTGGAGACAGGGTGGGGTGGGGAGGAAGTGTGGGATGTGGAACAATTGGAAGGGTGGATGGGGGTGGGGAAGGGTATGGTATATGGAGTGTAACAAATAAATTAAAAATAAAGTTCAATGAAAAGAAAAAAAGATATCTGTGTTCTTTCCAGCCTCTGCCTATTATAAATAAATTTGCTGTAACACAGTGGAGCAGGTGTCCTTATCCCATGTTGAAGCTTCTGGGTACATGGCCAGGAGCAGTAAACTGTGTCCTCAGGTAGCACTATGTCTAATATTGTGAGGAACTGCCAAACTGATATCCAGAGTAGTTGTATCAGCTTGCAATCCCACCAGCACTGGAGGAGTGTTCCTCTTCCTCCAAGTCCTCAAATGCATCTGCTGCCTTGTCATGCATCAAAGGGAGGAGAGGTCATTGGTCCTATGAAGGGAGTCTCCATAGATGCCCCAGTATAGGGTAATTGAGGGAGGGTAGGTGGCAGTGGGGTGGGAGGTGACACCTCCACATAGGAGCAGAGGGAATGAGGATGGGTTAGGGGTTTTCTGGGACAGGGTAGAGGAACAGGGAAAGGGAATAAATTCTGAAATGTACATAAAGTCTTTATTCAAATTAAAAAAGAAGAGTGGGGGAAATGTACCAAAAAAAGAACAGAACAGAACAGAAGATAGAAGGGAAGGGAAGGGAAGGGAAGGGAAGGGAAGGGAAGGGAAGGGAAGGGAAGGGAAGGGAAGGGAAGGGAAGGGAAGGGAAGGGAAGGGAAGGGAAGAGAAGAGAAGAGAAGAGAAGAGAAGAGAAGAGAAGAGAAGAGAAGAGAAGAGAAGAGAAGAGAAGAGATCCCTACCTTCTTAGACCCTAAAACCTTTTCGTAGGTCCTCACCACTGAAACTTTCCTATTCTCAGACCTTACAAAAACTTTACACTGCTCCTCTCCTCTGTCATATGACAGTTGAGGTTAACACCAAGGAGCAGGAGTCCAAGTGGATCTTAGACACTGGGATCAGGATGGACATCCTGATCTCAGAGTGTCTGTGGAAGCAGCAGTTGGTGGAGGACAGGAACCCCCTGGTGGAAAATTAAAGGTACTTCAAGCACTGAACCGTTGTCACCAAAGAAGGGGAAGCATATTGTGAAAGATGTGACTACAAGATACAGTCCAAAGAGGATAACCAGAAACCAATAAAGTCATCAAATCCATCGATGGAATTTGAACTTTCAAAGGAAAAACTTCCTAGGAGTCTTTGTAGTCAAGACGTCATCAAAAGACTGAGAGAGAGAAAGGAGAACCAATTAGACTGTTTTCGCTGAGCAATTATGATGCTTTCCAACGCTTAAGAAAAGTAGATATTCTTACACCAGAAATGAGCAATTGCTCAAGGATTGATCTGAATGCAGCTTTGGGCAAGAAGGACCAGTAGTACTTGAATGAAATTGTGTGTGCTCAGGATGATGGAGAGGAGGACACTCAGAAAGTCCTGAAAGTTCACGGGGAAAACATCACTATGGAAGAATAAGAGGCACCTGGGGAGTCCTTAGGGAAAGGTGAGGATTCTAAGGACATGGAGGGATCATGGATCCTATGTCTAAGGACATCATTACCGAGATCCTGAAGTTTCTGCTTGGTGTTTGGGCTAAAGAACTGAATGCCAGAGAGGACTACGTGAAGCAATGCATTCAGGGTACACTGCAATCCTTCCCGCTCTGTCTCCCTATCACTGGCATCACATGCCTGCACCAGCATGCTGAGCAAGAACTGAAGGACAATTGTCAAGCCCTGGCTCAGATGCTAGCACTACAATGAAACAGAACCCAACAGCCTCCCATTCTCAGATGAATGGTTACTAAGAAAGTTGTCGCCAGAAAACATCTAGAATGATAGGAAAAGCAGGTTTTCAAAATGGAAAAAAAATATAAAAGAACACTGAGTTTGCTTCCTTTTAAATATTTATTTTGTTTTGTGTGTGTGTGTGCCTGTGTGTATACATGTGTGCATGAGAGAGAGAAAGAGAGAGAGAGAGAGAAAGAATGCATGTGGGTGGGCGGGCATTTACATCACAGTGGCTGTGTGGGTTTCAGAAACTGGCATGCTGGAGTCAGCTCTCCTTTCCACAGTTAGGGTCCCTTGTTTCGAATGCAGCCCCTCAGGATTGGCAGCAAGCGCCCTTCAGTATTCACTCAGCCATCTTGCCAGACTCATTTTCTTCTAAATTCTGTAAAACTTCTTTGATAACTGAAAGCAAGGTATAAGAGCAACATACAAAACCTGCCATATTTCTATGTATTAGCAATAAAAAGTTGAAAAACATCTCTTTAGTAATTTCCTAACTTTGTAAAGCTGTGACGCTAACAAATCACAGGATCACTAAAACCTCTAAGTGCTGGGCAAGAAACAGGTTTATTTATTTATTTTTTATAGCTCTTTCAAGTCTTTTTAAAAACAACTTTTTATTTAACAGGTAATAAATAGGTAACAATAACATGTAATAAAATAAAACATAATAAGCTAAAACAAAAACCATTACACTGAAGTTAGATGAGCCAGATCAACAGAAGAAAAAGACCCCAAGAATAGGCACAGAAATCAGAGGCCCACTCGTTCACACACTCAGGAGTTCCATAACAATACTAAACTGAAAGCTATCGTACACATGCAGAGGACCTGGTGCATGGTCCAATGGTTCCTGGTGCAGAGACCCATGCAGGCCTAGTGCTTTGTTCTCCAGTCTCTGTACAGTCAAATCACCTTCGCTCAGTGGACTTACAGGGACAGCTTCTCTTGGTTCTCCATCCCTTCTGGCTCTCTCACATTTTTTGTTACCCTCTTTTAGGTCTTCATCCCTGAGCTCAGAATGGTGGGACTTAATGGTGATATCCCATTTAGAGGTCACCCCCCCATACTTTTCTTTGTGTGTGTGTGTGTGTGTGTTTATATAATGTCTGGCTGTGGGTCTCTGTATTTATTCCCTGTATTTATATGGAGAAAGGCTTTCTGTATAACTGAATAAGGCAATATAACAGATTATCATTAATAATCATTATTATTGTTGTTACTTTTAAAAGTTTAAAAAAATTTTTAGGCCAACATTTGGTTTTACCATAGGTCTCTGAGCTATCCAGTCTCTGGTTCTTGCCAAAACAATCCTGGACAATAAGAGAACTGCTAGATGTAGCCTCCCATAAGCCTTAAGCAGGCTGAGCCAGACCTTGACCTTGCTGCCACTAAGGAGATTATCTAGGTTGGAGCCTTCCTCCCTAGATCACTCAATTGTTCAGCCACTGCTGCTGTTCCTCTTCAAGATACTGCTACCTGCTGAGAGGCCCCAGAGCTATTCTGTAGACTACGCCCTATCCTGCACGTCATCACCTGCAGCTGGTTCCAGGCTCCAAGGATGAATTGGCGGGAATGGACTTTCCTCCCTCTTTTATAAAGCGTGTCCGCCATTAAAAATTTGAACCTTGAGCAGACTAGTTGTCTTGGTTCCATTATTTCTCAACCCACCTAGGCTCCCTCTTCTCTTCCAGTTCCAAGATGCCTTCCAGGCTCAAACCCCGACATGAGAGCCGCAGGTCCGTCTCTAACAGCTAGAGATCTCATCATGCCCGATTCCAAGCTGTACTACAAAGCTATAGTAATAGAAACAGCATGTTATTCACATAAAAACAGACACGTTGATCAACAGAATCAAATTGAAGACTCAGACATAAATCCATATACCTGTGGACATGTGATTTTTGATAAAGAAGCCAGAAATACACACTGGAAAAAAAAGGATAATATCTTCAACAAATGGTGCTTGTCAAACTGGACATCTGCAAACAAAGGAAAATTCTTAAAAGAACTAAGAGTAAAGATGCTGAAAGTAGGGGATATAGTGATAGATATATCAATTATCTAATGACAGATATATCAATTATCTAATGACAGATATATCAATTATTTAGAACTTTAATCTAGAGATTTGTTACAATTCAAGTCACAATCAGGGCAGAAGAGCTGGAGGATTAAACTGTTTCAAAAAGGAAGAACATGTTTAGAAAAATTATAATACTTTATCTTAGAGACATTATAAATTAATACCAATAAAAGCAGGTATTGATGAAGAAATAGACCTACATATCATCAGAATCAATTAACACAACATAAGTGCATCTAAATGATGTCGCTTTATTTTTGACAAAGAGACAAAGGCAAAGCATACAATGCCAACTGGGAAATCTCATTAAGAATATCAGAGCTGGAGAGATGGCTCAGTGGTTAAGGATGCTTACTGCTCTTACACAGGGGACCTGAGTTCACTTTCCACATGGTGGCACACTCACTCCAGTTCCAGGGAGTCCCACACTTTTTCTGACTGCCAAATATACCAGGCAGGCACATGGCACACAGACACATATGCACGCAGGTAAAACACTTGTACACATAAAATAAAATTAGAATAATCTAGTTTTTTAATTAGAAAACTTTCCCTCTTTTAAAGTTGATTATCAGTTATTTCTCTTAATAGTTCTGTATTATCACAGTAGAGGGAGGAGAAACTGTAATAATAATTAGGAAAGTAACTAATTGAAACTAACAGTGCAACAGAATTGCCAGGGATTAGGAATCTGAGCAGGATATTATTCAGAGGAAAGTTTTGGGGGGACACAAAACTATATTGCAATTTAAAAAATTACGGTGTAGGTTACATAAACCCATACATGTCTTAAAATTCATAGACTTGGAATAAAAAGAAGTCAAAATTAATTGTATAGTATTTTAAAAAAGAAAATTGTGGGAGGATTTACTTTCTTTTATTTTTAAAGATTTATTTATTTATTTATTATATGGTACAATGTAGCTGTTTTCAGATATCCCAGAAGAAGCCATCAGATCTCATTACAGATGGTTGTGAGCCACCATGTGGTTGCTGGGATTTGAACTCAGGACCTTCAGAAGAGCACTCGGTGCTCTTAACCACTAAGCCATCTCTCCAGCACTGGGAGGATGTTTTTAAAAAGTCAGATGACAGATCAGATTCATTGGTTTTATTCTCTTTGGTGACAAGTTTCTCCAATGAATAGTGGACACCAGAAGTTCCCAAACTGGTTTATTCAGAGACTCTGTTCCAAGAGGAATAGTTTTGATGAGAGAAAAAAAAGTCTCAGCTCAGTTCAAACAGCTTTCAATAGCGCTCTCTGTCTCTGTCTCTGTCTCTGTCTCTGTCTCTGTCTGTCTCTCTCCTCTCTCTTGTTCCCCCTCCCTTCCCATCTCCCACTCCCCCTTCCCCCTCTCCCTTTCTCTCATTTCCTTTCACTTTTAACCAGCTACTCTCCATCTTCTTCAACATGCTCTGTTCACTGTGGAGCTCTCTGAGGAAAATCTCTTGTACAGCATTACCCAAGTTTCTGTGACCTGTTGTCCTTAGAGTATTAACTTCTCCTGAGGTACCAATGACCAGTTCTACAGTTATACAAAATGTCACAGACTGGGTAAACAGCGAAAGCTAATTTCTTAAGGGTCCTGAGGGCGTGGCCAAGGTACTGGTATGCCAGCATCTCTTTTTAGCTTGGAGTCTGCATCTTCTCTGTGCCTGCAGAGCCTTTCCTCCATGCTTGCGTGCTCACATCTCACGCTCTTCTTTTACAAGGGCACCAATACCATACACAACTAATCGTACCTCAGATCGTACCTCCAAATACACCATGAGGAAATCTGGAACTCCAGGATACGCCTCTTAAGGAAACATAAACACATGGTCCATGACACCCCAACTTCAGACCACAGCTGGGAAAGAGCGTCAGACGCTCAGAGTATCGGATTGGACGTTATCCATATTGGAATGTAACTTTAAAATGATTATAAGAGGCTGTAGGGATGACTCAGTGGATAAGCACGAGAACCTGTTTGGATCGTAGAAACCACGTATAATTAGGCGGTTGCATTAATTACCGTATTTCTACCACATGGGAGGCAGAGATGGGAGAATCTCCTGAAACTTGCTTGCTAGCTAGCCTGGCCACAGAAGTGAACAAGGCAGCTGGGCTCAAGGGGGAAGATGAGGGTTGACACCTGAGGTTGTTCTTTGACAGTCACACATGTACAGAAATAGTCACACACACACACACACACACACACACACACACACACACACACACACACACACACGCATGAGCAAAGAAAAAGATTGTACGGCTGAGTCTTAGTAAAATGTCCACCAGTGTATGCGGTTATGGAACCACAACCCAAATCAAAATATGAACTAGTTCTAGTAACCCGTAATGTTTCCTGATGCTGTGGACAGTCGATCACCTTTTACCTGGATTCTGGGCCACACTGGTTTGCTTCCTGACTCTGTAGACTTCCCTTCCTAGAACTCTTATTAGAAGAATTTTACCATATGTGAATTTTTAGACTTCTCTTCTTTTCCTTGTTAAAATGCTTTTGGGATTCACAATGCCATAAAATACAGCATCCCTTGTACTTGAATTTTCTTTGCATTTTCAGTTCATACATTGTAGTTCATTGACTCATTCAGGGATCAGTATATACTGGTTGTTTCTAAGTTTCGGCTCTTAGTAGTGAATTTCTTAGGGACATATATACATATATATACATATATATGTTATATATGTATATATATACATATACACACTATATATGTGTATATATACATATATATGTATACACACATATATACATATATACACATATATGTATATATGTATATACACAAATACATACATATATTTGCAAAACCATAAACTGTAAAGCCCTCTATCTGAAATGGCTGAAAATAGGCAGCATGCTGAGCTCACTGAAGCCCTCTCATGGTGTTTACATGTTTACACACTCCTCCTTTTCTATTCCTAAGCTCCACAAGAGTGTGTTCCTCTATCATTGTTCTATTCACCATCAAATACTTTAAGGTTTAATTTCTACCTGTTAATAATGCAAATCTATCATGAACATCACAACTTTCCAGGTAAAACATGGTAGCATCCATTAAGATTCTTTAAAATTTATTAGTGTGTGTGTGTGTGTGTGTGTGTGTGTGTGTGTGTGTGTGTGTGTGAATATGTGTATAATGTGCATGTATCAGTGCCTATGCACACACCATGGTGGGCACACACATGTCAGAAGACAACTTCCAGAGGTCAGTTTTCTCCTTACACCATAGGTTCTGGTGAGTGAATTCAGGTTGTCAGGCATTCAGGACAAATGTCTACCTGCTGCATCTTCCCACCAGCACACAGGCACACCCATAGTTAATCCCTTCCTTCCTTCCTTCCTTCCTTCCTTCCTTCCTTCCTTCCTTCCTTCCTTCTCTACCTCCTCCACCTTCCACTTCTCTCAATGCTTCTAATCAATTCTATGGCTTTCCACTTGCTAGTCAAGTTCTGTATTGCTGAGTTATAGCACTAAGTAACATATTTCAATAAAGGAATGAACACAAACACTAGAAATCTGCAAAATGACGTTCTGACCTCTAGGCAACAATCATTTATTGCACACTGAAAGTTTCTCAGAGACTAGATATGATAGTAAATGGTGAGCATCAACAAAATAAAATAGGCATGAATAATGCAAGAAGGCATGAAAAAGAAGTTAGAAAGTGGACCTGGGTCAGTTGGAAAGTGTTACACAAGGATAAGGACCTGAATTTGATTTACAGCCATGTGAAAACGGAGCATGCCAGAGGCTGTCAGCGTAAAAGATGTGAGGGTGGGCCACCCAGTACAGGTGAAATGGGGAGCTTCAGGTTCAGCAAGAGTTCCCTCTAAAACAGTACTACTATTGGGACCAGAGAGGTAGCTCAGAGGCTAAGAGTGCTGGCTGCTCTTCCAGAGGTCTTGAATTCAATTCCCAGCAACCACATGGTTACTCATAAGCATCTATAATGAGATTTGGCACTCTCTTCTGGTGTGCAGTCATACACTCAAGCAGAACACTGTATATATAATAAAAAAATCTTCAATAATAAAGAAAATCTTACTGATAAAATGGATATAGCACTAAGCTGACTCCTAATGACTGATTGTTATACCTATGAGTGAATGCATCTCTCAGCTTTCATCTACCATAGATAACAGTTAACATAGAAACCCACAACTGGCCAAGGAGCAGAGAATGCAGAATGCTCAGTTGTAAAGAGAACACACACACACACACACACACACACACACACACACTCAACCTGCTTCCTAAAGCTCAGATATTATTCTGGAAGAGAAAGTAAAGAAAGTGCAAGAGCCAGAGTTGGTTTATGACTACAGGAAGCATCTTCCTGACTCAGGTGCACTCTGGTTCCCAGTGGTTGTGACAGTGTGCACAAAAGCCCATGCAAGCCCATGCAGCCTAAGCTATTAGAAAAGGAAGAGTCAGTTTTCTCTAGCACTGTAGGCCCTGGTGATTGGCCACATTCCACAGAAAGACCACAACCAGCTACATTTTGGGGCATACAATTTTGTTTTTAGAGTTTTTAATGTAAAATAGCATGATAGAGAAGGAGAGTGGATATGGGAAGAGTTGGGGGGGTGAGCATGGTCAAAACACATTGTAGTAATCTCTCAGTGAACTAATTATATATATATATATAATTATATATTTATTATTATTATATTATATTATTATATTATTATATTATATATTTCTTATATATATTATAATTATATATATAATATATTTATAAATATATATATTTCCATATATTATATATATGGAAATAAAGAGTAGAAATCTTTTAAAGGAACAAGATAAAATTATCCAGTGTAGGACTAAGATGTAAGTATTCATCAGAGCCAGGAAATTACACATGTCCACATGTGATCCAGTAAATTTGTTTTCACCAAAAGATATTAGCAAAGCTGTGTAGTATTATTGAAGGTTAATTATCCAAAACATAATTTATAATAAATTTTATTTGAAAGCTGATAAATTCTATTTTAACAGAATTGCATTCATGAATTATTTGAATTCATTAAATCCCAACAAGAAAACATAATCAAAGTAAAATGATTAGAAGGCATGAGTAATCTTTCTGTTTAGAAGAGAATTTTAGTGAGTGGGGTCTCAGGGCTCTATGGCAGAGAGTCATCCACATATGTATCCATAGAGTCTTTTTATTTAAGAGTTAAATATTGCTATCCTGACTCTTTAAAGAACATTTACACTTGCTCAACCTTAAATTAAATAATTCCAGAGTCACAAGTTTTAAAAATGGCAGTGTGACCAAGTATGCTGATTAGTATCTAGTTTTGCTATTGTTTTTGTGTCCCCTGGGGCTGACGTCTATGAATAGTATCTTTAGAGGATTCTTCTAAGTTGGAGTATCAAGGGATCGATCAGAGTATTGAGAAATCAATGGATCAATAGGATTTCCTGCTGGGTATTAGTGAGATATTCTGGTTAAAGTTCTGGTTAAAGTAGGAGGAAGAAGAGCTGCTGTAGGACTCCCTGAATGAGTCATCTTCATTCCACTGAGACTCTGACTAGTGATGTTCCCTGAAGAGGCTTTGGTAGGTAGCTGCTCAAAATGAGATCATGGGGTCAGGATACAGTGTATTTGAGCATAGGGTTAACTTCCTTGTGAAGAGGAAATGGGATGCCACAAAACTACTATGGAGGGTGGTGGGCAGTCATGGTCCCAAAGAGATTGAAGTATTGAGATGAATTAGCTGGGGATATTTAGCTGTTAGGGCAATGAAAAGGTAGACCTTGAGGTTGTCTGGACAGTTCAGGCTACTGCAGGGAAGATACCTAAAGAAAGAGGTAAGTTTACAACCTTGATCTCTAAGTTCAAAGCACCAATCAAAGGAAAAGCCTAATAGCTTTAGAAAGTTGAAGACACCAAGGACCAAGGTTTGAAAGGAAAACAAACCTTGACCACAGAATTCTGCTCGAAGTGCTAGGAGGGAGGAATAAAACTAATGTTGAAAAGAAGTTGCTGTTGGTCAGTTCAGGCTTTGTGGACACTTATTATGGGGCAGCTAGTTTTAAATTAAATGGCTGTCTCCTCTCCCCATCATACCTTTTTATAAAGACAAGTAATGACACACAGGATATTTTATGTTTCAGTGGGAAGTAAGGCAGAACAGACATGGCTCAGTCAGGATACAGTGGCTGCGGAGACTGCCCTTCTCCTGTGCTAAGGTTGAAAGGTCTTTATCCAGGCAAAGGTTAAAGTGGATTCTGAGTGTAAAAAGAGGTGACCTATGCTGATTAGTCTGTTTGCTGCCTAATACCCCTGCTTTGATCCAGACCATGCCCTTTACCCTGCGTGCCCCAGGAGACTCACCTCTCTACATCCCATGACTACAGTTCTTTGGCTCTTTGGCTTCCAGGGGTTTAGTCAAAAGGAGTCAGCTACAAGCATGGTAAGGTGGGGGTGGGGAGGATGTTATGCTACTGTCTCCCTTTCTTACCTTTGGTTCGGGACAGTGTTGGCAATGGCTGTATTGTACATTTATAGTTTCTGCCCAACGACTATTCTTCCTTAGCTCCTAACACTTTTCAGGCTTTGGAGAATCTATGGTGTAGCCTTTGCCCCTTCAATTCTGGGGTGGCATTGATGTCCAGCTGTAACTAATCCTTGAGTAGATCAGCAAGTCATTAAACTTTGCCTATAACTTTTTAAATAATGCTTCTTTAAACATGGAAAGAGACTATCTGGGTTTGGTCCTCAGCACACGGTGGCTCACAACCATCTGCAATCTCACTTCTCGGGGACATGACACCTTGTTTTGACCACTGAGGGCCATGTCCTCATGTGGAGTAGGCAACATACTCATACACAGAAAATAAAATGAATACATTTGTTAAAAATTTGACAAAGGGTCTCCTGGGGAGGCCAAACATGGAATTCAGCAAATGTAGGCACAGGCAGCAACGGATAACTCTGGAGGAACATTGCAGAGGAACAGGGAGGGATAGTGGTATGTCTGTTGAGCTAGGGAGCTAGAACTCCAGGTTTGAGAGATCCTGGCAGTTCAGTAGGTGCATGAGAAAGGAGATTCCATGGGTCAGGGCTTCCACAACTGTTTCTGGTTGAGCTTTTCAACACACAAGGAAAAGCATCAGTTCATTCAGGGAGTTAGGTTTCACCAAACGTGAGTTTATATACTCCATACTCTTGCTTGTTCACCATTCATCAAATGTTTGGTGGACTTCCTTATAGTGTAGGCTAGGAACTACTATACTGCTATAAATTCATCCAAATTTGAGGTCAGAATTGTTTCTTATACAACAGAATGCATTATCTCCAGTGGTGATGATGATTAGTGTAGTATGAAGAAAAAAAGAATTAAGTATTTCTTCATATATATTTTTCATATATATTTTTTCAATAGATTATTCATATATATTTCCAGGTGCTTTTTATTGCATTTGTCAAGGACACAGGATGACTGGCTGAGGTCATCTCTTGGGGTGCTATTTTACTGTTATCAGATTGGAGGGTTCTTAGGGGCTGACCAAAAGAAATTGTTTAGAAATTGGTAGAAATAGAAAGAGAGACAGAAAGACAGAGACAGAGATGGAGAGATATGGAGATAGAGAGAGATAGAGAAACAGACTGACCAGATTAAATGGCAGTCTATTAATTTGTAATAAGAGCTACATACCACTGCCTGCAGTATAGTTTGTTCTGTGTTTTGCCATATCAACTCCCTCTATACATAGAAATGAAGGAAAAAAACTTCAAATTTAGCCCTACTTCTTTAAATTTAAACCCTTGGGGCAGGTAGTACGTAAGTGTTGTATTTACATCATTTTCAACCCTCTTCCCCCCAGCTCTCTCATGACTCCTTCTGTCATTGTTATTGTTATATACATTCTTCATGAGTCGTGAGAGTCCTGAGTATATCTACAATCTATGGAATATTCTAAAGAGTTAAAGGAAATCAGAATTGCAGCCAGGAAGGATTTCCATGTTAAGCGTTTCAGGTTAATTGTCTAGAGATATGGAGAGGATGGAGTATATATTTTAAAATCTGCAACACGTGATTTTCATTTATTTTTTTGTCTTTTGAAAGACGATATGAATCTCACTATTATTTTCTCACCATATCATTGCTTTGGGGAGAAAACAAGCAATTAAATTGTAGTTCTTTATGTTAATAAATCCCTTAGATCACTCATTGATGAGACATCTGTGGTCTCTCCTTAGTGTTTTCTATAGTTCATTTAAAAAATGCTGTCAAGTTGGCTGCTCCTCACTCCATATTGCTGCTGTTCATCAGTGTCATGTGACATTGGCATTTCCATGACCTTTTCTCACATCTTAGGAGTCACTATGCCCTGTGTAACCTTTAACAGTAACAATGATGTCTTTTATGAGGTACAGTTCAGCAAATCTCCATAGCTTTTATCTGTCTACTTAATTATAGAAAGGAATTACAGACTTGTCAGGGATTGGGGCAGCTTAAAACATGTTCCCACCAGTTTCTTTTCATACACTTTTGACAGAGAGATATTCTTTCTACAGGGCAGGCTTTCTTCTTCTTTAGATATGGCAGGCTGTTTCTCCAAAACCATACGCATAGCTACAAGAAGCCACAGCTCAGTGCAAAGGTCTCAAGAAATAGACACTGACAGTTGTGGTATACCTGAATTTCCAATTGATGTTGGAGCTAACAGCCAATGCTGTACTTTGGCCTTGCTTTCTACAGTTGCTGAAAGCAAGCATTCTTTCAGAGATCAATGTAGCAAAGTGATCTTGACTTTGAGTTCCTCTCTGTCTAGCGATTGCATGTTCTCCTCTCTTTCCTTTTCTCACTGCTTGTTTTTATATGGTCTTCAAATAATGGAGCACGAATTCCATATAGCTCCTAGTTCCTGAGTGCTGAAAGATAAGATTAGTGTCTTAGAGATACTATGCTAACTGGGTGGCTTGAAATAATAAACACTTATTTCTGAATACCAGACATGTAAAGTCAAGATATAGATAGAGCTACATTCTTTTCAAAGTCACCATGGGAGAATCCTTCTTTGCCTCTTCCAACTTCTGATGGCTTGTGCAGCTCGTTGGTTTATGACACCATAGCAGCAATTCGGCCTCCTTTTTCATCTGCTTTTCTTCTTTGTGTCTAATATGGACATTCTCAGTTGAATTGGTGTTCATCCAAATCAAATATAATCTGTTTTATATCAACTTTTTTTTTTTTTTTGCGACAAAGTCTCATGGTGAGAATAGCCTTGAACTCATAGAGGTGCCTGGGCTTCCTAAGTGCCAGCCGTGGTAACTCCTGATTTAGAAAAAAACATTTCTCTTATATGTAGCAGAAAGACAAGGCATGGCATTGGGCATCCTCACTCAAAAGCTGTGGGGCATCCCAGACCCAAAGCCTATTTTTCTAATCAGCTGGACTTTGTACTATGTGGATGGCCAGAGTGTTTATGAGCTATCACAATTAGAGCAATGCTAGTAGATGAGGCAATGAAACTCACCCTGGGACACTGGCTTGAGGTCCTAACACCTTACTGAGTTCAAAATGTCCTTGGAATCAAAGGGCACCAATGGTTAACTAGGGGACAACTATCAAAATCCTAAGTCCTCTTCCTGGAATCAGCAGAAATTGTCCTTAAGTTGCCACACACTAAATTCATCAACTTTGCTCTTGTTTCTGAAGCAAACAAATTAACTCACTTCTGTGTGTGTCATAGAGAAAGTCTGTTCTAGCAAGCTTGCCTTGAAGGATAAGCCTTTAGCAGATCCCCATGTATAATAGTTTACACATGGGAACAGGAACACAAACAAAGGAATCTGAAGGGCAGGATACATGCTAGTCAGCCTTCACAAGACAATAGAGGCTAAGCCTCTTCTCATACCTCAGCTCAAAAAGCTGAACTTTATAAATGGGAAATGATAAGTCAGAGCTGACACAGACTCTACCTTTGCTTGAATAGTCCTTTATACTTACACAGCTAGGTGGAAAGAAGAAGGCTTTTAAACAGGAACAAAGTCTCTAATTAAACATGACCCTGAAACTGTACCTCCTCCAGGAGCTGTTTGGTGATGCATATAGTTAGCAGTTATGTACTGCAAAAGACATTAGAAATTTAATTCCACTATCACACAGAGAAGTAAACCAACAGTTCATGTGCCAACCAGCAGCACTCCAGGGGGTAACAGAGATAGCTCTGATACCTATTCCTCCAGAGTTAAACTTAACACCATCTTATACAGAAGCAAGGAAAGAATGGGTCACCCAACAATGAGATCGGCTGACTAGAAATGACTGGTAAGATTTTGTTGTCTCAAGCACATCAGTGAAAAATTATTAAGAGACTCTATGAGTTGTGCAACTTGGGAAGTGAAGCATAAACTTTTCTAGACATTTATGCTTTGAAGGAAAGAGACTAAAGACCAAAACTGGGGCTTGTTTCCTCTGTGTCTGCAGTGGTCACCCAGAAAGTGGAGTCAAGCAGCTACCCCACACCCAGAAGAGGGACATACCTTGGGGAAGAGTGGGAAGTATATTTTATTTAGATCCCTTCTCATGGAGGAAAAAACTTTTTAATGTGTGCTGATATCTTTGTGGGTTGGATAGAGACCTACAACGTGCAGATTGAAAAAGCTTTAGAAGTCACTCAAGGCCCTAATAAATGAAGTCACTCCTCATGTGGGTTCCCAAAATATCTTCAGAGTAACAATGGGCCTTCTTTTCTTTCTAAAACAACTCAAGATGTCTCACAGATGCTGAGTATAGCCCACTATTGCCACAGCTCTTACCTCTTATTAGCATTCTCACTCCCTCTCATTGACAAGTTGTCCGTGCAAAACACAATTCAAAGACAATGCCAAATATTAGGATCTTGGGCCCAGAACACAGATTAAAGCCAAATTCCATGGCCCAATATGATAGCACTTTCATAAAATTGTTACAGTAAGAAAGCAAAGAAGTCAACACATTTTCAAATACCTTGGTGTGTGCATTAGGTAGGTGAGATTTGGCAAAACGGGAAGCCCTTAGATGCTCTCTCATGTTACTGTTACGTTTTGGATTAGTGGAAGCTAGGAGTCTATTTGTATATTCCTAAAGATTTACCTAACAGAATATTAGGTCATGTTCAGAGGTGGCTATTAAGGGGGCTAAATCCAATTTAAGATAACTTGGCTCTGGATCTGCAACAATCTAGTCTCCTTGTGCCATTGAAGTTCCAATCAGTCAATCAGCAATTGTAGTCACAGTTTCTCTGTATGAAATTTTCTTTATAGTTCTTGGAACTGAACCACATTTTTGTCCTTATATGGAACCAAATATTATTTTGGTGACCTTGGATCTTCTCATATTTTTTCTTATATAGGCTTAGATTTTTAAAAACCTATTTTAATAAAGGTTCTTAAATGTTTCAACCTCCCTTCTAGCCCCTGACTAAAGGCAGGGGAGAAAGATTGTTAATAGGACAAGGGGGATGTGGACCTGTTTAGAATTAATTCCTTGGAGGTGATTCTAAACATGAGTCAGTAGTGGGAGTCAAGTCCAATCTGCAAACACGAGACATGAATCATTAGCAGTGTCTCAATCCCAGAAGAAACCACCAGGCCCTGCCAAATCAGTATGAAGAATCTGGAATACCACAAGAAGTTCCTTGGCAGGTTTCTCTCTATGAAGTCATCAGAAGCTAAGATCAGTGAAGACCAGAAAGCATTGCAAGGTGAATCAATGCAAGAATGCCATTCACTGTCCGTTGGGTTCTACTTGTACTCTTTCCAAACATTACACACACCCTCTCAAGTGTCTGCTTCAGCAAAACACATTCTGATAAGACAGTCTCCATAAAAACATCTCATACACAACCCAGTCTCCAAAGAAACCAGAAATGTCCACTTCATTCTTATATCAAGAAGGTTGATATTTTAGATCTCTAGGTAGGCAGGATATAAACTCCCAGAAAGACTGAAGAAGCTCAGTGGATCTTTGGTTGTACAGATCATCAATCCTCAACACACGGGACTGAAGTCTCATAAGGAGAAGTTCAACCAGAATAGAAAGACAAGCGATTCAGGAGACATGGGAAGAGGAGGAGCTCTTTAGCCCAAGTCTGGATGAAGCATCTTACCACCAAGAGTCAGTGACCTCAGTTCTACTAACCATACTTGCTATACAAGTTGCTTAAAAAAAGACAAAGAAAACAGTCTTTTCACATACAGATTATTTCAAATAAGAATGTTAAAATACAGGAGATTATCCCTAAGGCCCAAATATATATGACCTTCAAAATGGCCATTGTACCTTTTCAGCTGCAAAGTTGTAACTTTTTAGGATTCTCAAAAGAAATACCACTTGCAGTAAATGGCATGTTTTAATCTTCTCATGCAACCTTCATGATTCCTGAGGGAGAAAGCCTGGGTCCCTTTTCCAAAATCTGTCTTGTTAGTTATTCCCCATTCAATCTCACAAAAGATTGCCCATGGTTTTAACCATCCCTCCACTTTAATCTTTGCCCAGTACTTCAAGGTTATCTTCTTTTTTGAGACCTTTGTTATCATGAGTGGTTTAGAAGAGAAACTCTGGGTTTTCTTCGTTGATTTGAATACATGGGATCTCTTATATACCAGTGAGATTATACACCAAATCAACTTCACCAGGTTTTGTCTGATAATACACAATTCTTACACAACTCATTAAACACACATGCACACACATTTATTTAAAATTAAATTGATTTATATCTGGTTCATGTATGAGAACACTTACTAATTCTCACATAGTATAAACATTTAGTGAGTGTGTTTCCTTGACTGTCAAGGGATATCGAGGTTCCTGATAAGATTTTTTAAACATTGGTATGTTTTTCTTTTAAAACATTAGAAACCAATTGGTAAGAACGGGGAAGAGAAACTGATAAGAAGTTTTAGAGGCAGAAACCCTGAAAAGGAAGAGCTCTAATTCTTATCCTTGGCTAGAACCAGAGATGTCTTTGATTCTGGCCCATTGTTAGGAGCGTCACAAGGGAGTTCTTGCTTCATGTTTCTTCTCTCTTCTAAATGACCACCATTGGAAGCTATAGGTGACAGTGTGACTAAAACTACAGACACCAACTGCTTCTCCTGAAGACCTCTCTGGATTTATATAGCAGAAATATGGCAAATCCCTTATAATCTTAATATTGACACTATCAGTTTTGGTTTATGTTCTTAATTGTGTCTCCTTTTATTTACAGTTGATCAGCACTTGGATGGTCCTGTGCATTCTAACTCAAACTGAGACCCCTGGACTGCCCTCCAAGTCTTAAATTTTTAACAAGAGTGGAAACTCTTAAGACTCTGGGCATATATCCAGAAGATGCCCCAACCGGTAAGAAGGACACATGCTCCACTATGTTCATAGCAGCCTTATTTATAATAGCCAGAAGCTGGAAAGAACCCAGATGCCCCTCAACAGAGGAATGGATACAGAAAATGTGGTACATTTACACAATGGAGTACTACTCAGCTATTAAAAAGAATGAATTTATGAAATTCCTAGGCAAATGGATGGACCTGGAGGGCATCATCCTGAGTGAGGTAACCCAATCACAAAGGAACTTTCACAATATGTACTCACTGATAAGTGGATATTAGCCCAGAAACTTAGGATATCCAAGATATAAGATACAATTTGCTAAACACATTAAACTCAAGAGAACGAAGACCAAAGTGTGGACACTTTGCCCCTTCTTAGAATAGGAAACAAAACACCCATGGAAGGAGTTACAGAGACAAAATTTGGAAGTGTGACGAAAGGATGGACCATCTAGTGATTGCCATATCCAGAGATCCATCCCATGATCAGCTTCCAAACGCTGACACCATTGCATACACTAGCAAGATTTTGCTGAAAGGACCCAGATATAGCTGTCTCTTGTGAGACTATGCCAGGGCCTAGCAAACACAGAAGTGGATGCTCACAGTCAGCTATTGAATGGACCACAGGGCCCCCAATGGAGGAGCTAGAGAAAGCACCCAAGGAACTAAAGGGAACTGCAACCCTACAGGTGGAACAACAATATGAACTAAGCAGTATCCCGGAGCTCTTGTCTCTAGCTGCATATGTATCAAAAGATGGCCTAGTCGGCCATCACTGCAAAGAGAAGCCCATTGGACTTGCAAACTTTATATGCCCCAGTACAGGGGAATGCCAGGGCCAAAAAGGGGGAGTGGGTGGGTAGGGGAGTGGGGGGGGTGGGTATGGGGGACTTTTGGTATAGCATTGGAAATGTAAATGAGCTAAATACCTAATAAAAAAATGAAAATAAAAATAAAAATAAAAATAAGGCCGGGCAAAAAAAGAATTAAAAAAAAAGATTTTCTACATCTCAATTCCAGCCCATCTCCTAAATGGGTCTTGACTACGGAGGAAGGTATGTTATAGAGAATAGTAGGCATAGTGGCCACCTACAACGAACCCCTTCCTCATCATCTGCTGTAGACCCTACCTCTTGTTTTTCTGGTAATACTAGAAAGGTAAGCATCACCTTTGCCACTCCTTAAGACTTGAAACCAGGGTTTTGTTGAGATCCATTAAAAGAAAACTATTTTTATCCTTGTCAAACACCTGTGACCTTGGGTAGAGACATGCCTTTCTGATTTGTCCCAAAGACTAGAACACCACATGCTACTGTCTCTTAATCCAGATTGCTTGTTGATTACCTGGTCAGGAAACCACCTCATGGGACATCTACTTCACTTGAAGACATACTAAGGAAATGGGAGGAATGAACATTTCCTTGGTGAGATAGCATGCTTATCTTCTCTACAACCCTTTCTCTAGGTGCAGCCACTTGCAGTTCTAATCCCAGCAACACTGCTAAGTGTGCTGACTTCTCTAGAAGGTATAGTCTACCTTTTCCTTTTTTTCTATCTTTTTCTTTCACATATTTGCCCAAAGCCTGAACATGTTTTCCCTGATGCTCTTGGATCTCTCACTCTTTCCCTGAGGCTCCTTTTGTTCTGCTGTGTAGCTGTTTGTCACTCTTTATGAAGTATTCTGGCTTTCCTGGACCCCCGACTCAGAAGACATGGCTTCCTAACTCTTAACCAATTGTCTCATCTTGGCATCAGCTGAGCCTGCTGATGACACAGCAAGACTGCTCTGCTGTTTTCTCTCACACTCTAGGAGAGTGATCCTTGCACTTCCTTCTGAGTCTAAAAGAGTCTATGAACTCTTTTACTAACAAATTTGTCTTTATTATCAGGGAAGTGGATTTCCCTAGTTTGTACATTTGAACAATGCTCCTACAAATGTACAAAGCTGGTTCATTGATCTTGGAAATGTTAAAAGATTTAGAATCATCTTTCATGCTTTCCAGGCCGAGGAGTTGAACTGGAGATTAAAGTTCTCAGCTCCTTTTATCTAAGTGTGGTGGGCGTTAGAACATTCAGGATCTCCACCCACAGCTGGATCAGAAGAAATCCAAGCTAGATTTACCTGTGAGTTGGTTCTGCTCTGTCTCACCTGAAGGCATTCTTGAGGGTAGAGAAGGCAGGCTTCATTCTCAAGACAACCTGGGGGTTAGGGACAATAATAATTGTCACTTAAAAATTTGTACCTAATACATTTCTTTTAAAAATAATAGTTGAAACTTTTCTTTCTGTTGTTAGAAGAGCAGTTTTCAACCTATGGGTTACTATCTCTTTGGGGGGGGGTCACATATCAGATAACCTGTATATCAAATATTTACATTATGATTCATAAAGTAGCAAAATTACAGTTATAAAGTAGCAACAAAAAGAATCTTATGGTTGGGAGTCACCACAACATGGGAAAACTGTACTAAAGGGTCTCAGGGTTAGGAAGGTGGAGAACCACTGTGTTAGAACAGCCTACATTCTATTATCTATTATCTTATCATATGATAATAATTTATTATTGCACATAGGTTGTATGTAGTGCTGTAAAACTGCTGTTCACAAAAGAATTTCAAAGTTTGAGGAAAAATAGAACAAATTTAGGGACATATTAGTTTACCTCCTGTTTATCTCAAATACCTACCTCTTTCCTCTTTATGACACTGGGTTCCTCCAAGAAGGAAACAGGGGTGAAATGAAAAACTACACCCATATACTAGCTCACATATATTGAGAACATGCACTAGTTGATCTTTTTAAAAAGTTATTTATTATTATATATGTAAGTATGCATGTATGTATACCATGTATGTACCTGATATCCTCAGAGGCCAGAGAGGATGTCTGGTACCCTAGAACTTGATTTTCTGATAGCCATAAGCCATCATGTAGGTGCGAGGAACTGAACCTGGGTCCTCTGCAAGAGCAGCCAGTGTTGTTAACTATGAAGTCATCTCTTTACCCCTGCACTATCTAACCTTAACCTTTTCTGCTCTTCAGAGGAAAGAAATGATACTGAACTCTTAAGGACATGGTTGAATTTTAGAGAGGTGAACTGTGGGGAGTGAGTGTGGCGGCAGTCCCAAAGGCGCCAGGGACTGCAGCTAAGTCATATGACTTGCACCTGACTTCCTCATATAAGACACAAACATCTTGAGTGCTGCGCAGGTGTACCAGGATACAGGTGAATCCAATTTGGTGGAGATTTGCCCCTGCTGCCCTGATTAGCTGAAGCCTCGTGACTGGCGAGGGGGCGTGGCCTGCGGTGCGTGGATGAGAGAGAGTATAAAAGGAGTGAGAGGCCCAGGGTTCGGGGGAGATATAAACAAGAAGAATCAGGACTGAAAAAACTGCTGTTAGAAGGACTGGTGGCCGTGTCGTTCTTGCTGGTCGAGAGCGGGCGCGACAGTGAACATTTTTGTAAATTAGATAATGTTTAGTGTAGAAATGAAATATATGTGGGAAATCAACAATTTACCATTTCTTAAGCTTGGACTAGTGTAACCCCCCCCCCCCCCCGCCACACACACACATATTCAGGAGTTCATGAAAGAGCTCTTATTGTTATCGGGCTATCACACAAGAAACCAAGAGGTTAAAACAAACCACTAAAAACTAAACAACCATTTCATGATGCACAACTTGACAGGAAAAGGCAAGGGTTGTTAACCAAATCGCTGATCCTTAGGGAGATGACATTGTATGCTGTATTTCGTGCTGGTTTTCGGCTGGTTCTGCTGTGCAGGTAAAGCTGAGAGAGTGGGAAAGCTGTGGAAGAATGAGCAGGAATTTGTGTCTGGGTGTGTGAAGATAAAGATGGATAGCAAACCAGCCTATTTCCAGGGAAAACTCAAATTTTATCTTCAATTGGAGCTAAGAATTGGAGTTTCAAAAATAGTCTACTTGCTAAAGCAGTGGTTCTCAACCTTTGGGTCATGGCCCCTTTGGACTCACATATCAGATATCCCACATATCAGATATCTGCATTACAATTCATAATGGTAGCAAAATTACTATTAAATAATTTTATAGTTGGGGGATCGTCACATCATGAGGAACTGTATGAAAAGGGTCGGAGCCTTAGGAAGGCTGAGAACCAATGGTCTAAAATGTTGACAGGAGAATTAATAGCTAAACATACCTGAAGATAAGAGAAAGGGAACAAGATAGAGTTCTCACCTCAGTGGGAGTAAGGGACGGTTTCTGTTGGAACCAGATATGAGTGACCATACCCAGGAACACAGATTCAGGTTATCACGAATTCTGTGTTCCAACATGGTAGCAGTTTCTTGTAGCATTATATAAGCAGAGCAGGGGCAATAACAAAATGCACACATCTACATGCTTTTCGCCCACAGTGGTGAAAACATTAGGTGAGCTGTTTACAGTGAATCAGGAGACGCTCTTTAATAGATCTTGGATGCTATCTGGCTCCATTCTTTAGGTGAGTGGATGACGTTTTACCTACTAGTCACAGGGTGTTCACAGGGTGTTAGGTCAGAGCCAGAGCAGGCTAAGGTTTTTGTTTTGTTTTGTTTTTGTTTTTTTTAAAGGGGGTAAAGATAGTTAGCGATAAACTGTAACTGGACTGTGGCCATGCAACAGTCCAATTTCTTCACAATCACGGCAGTGCTAACCACTGAGCCTGGGAGAAAACTGAAGGTTGGGGGAAAGGGTTTTAGTTAGGGTTTCTATTGCTGTGGTGAAACACCACGGCCAAAAGGAATAAGAAGAGGAAAGGGGTTGTTTTGCCCACAGTTCACCATCAAAAGCAACAAGGGCAGAAACTCAAGCTGGGCAGAAACTTGGAGACAGAAGCTATGGAGAGGCCTTGGAGGGGTGCTGCTTCCTGGGTTGCTTTCTGGGCTTGCTTGCCTTGCTCGGCCTATTTTCTTATAGAATCCAGGACCACCAGCCCAGGGATGGCCCCATGTGCAATGGGCTAGGGCCTCCCCTTTGTCTCCCTAAGTAAAAACTTTCCCTATAGGCTTGACTATAGCCTGATCTTAAGGAGATATTTTCCTGATTGAGGATCCCTCCTCTCTGATAATTCTAGCTTGTGTCAAGTTGACATAAATTATCCAGCTCAATTGACCCCTTGTCAACTTGACACACACACACACATACACACACACACACACACACACACACACACACACACACTGCCATTTATCTACATCTTCCCTTTCTCATTCATCACTGAGACCTCTCGTGGAAAACAAAAAGAACTTTAAAAGTCCCACAGTCTTCACAAATTCAAACTCATTAAACGTTCAGTCTTGTTAAAACATATATTCTCTTAAAAAAAAATCCCAAATCTCTTTTAAAAGTTCCAAGTCTTTCAGATGTGGGCTCCTGTAAAAATTAAGTTAAAATACATTCTTCAAGAGGGAAGAGTCAGGGCACAATCAAAATCTGAACGAAGCAAAAATAAACTTCTACCAGCGTGAATAACTCAGTGTCCAATAATCTTGGATTATTCACTCGTGACCCTCTGGGCTCGTCCAAGGGGGCTTGGGTTATCTCTCCAGCTCTGCTCTCTGCAGCACACACAGCATGTCTTCAAGGCTGTGGCAGGTTCCACTCCACTGCTGCTTCTGTTCTTGGTGGTCAACTTATAGTGCTGACATCTCCAAAATGCTGGGATATATTGCTGCATCTGGGCTGCACTTTCACCACTAAGCTCACCTGGGCTCTCATCAGAGGGCCCAACTCGGCCATACAGTGCCAAACCTCAGCTTCTTTTCACGAACACCTTCAAAACCAGCACAAGGTACAACCTTGGCCATGTCCAGAACACATCTATATGCTGACTCCAAGGAAACACTTGACAGAAGACATCACCTCAGGGATGCTGGCCCCTTCTTAATCACTGCTAACTTTTCCGCCCCAACTGACCAGCATTAAATATTCCAGCAAAGTAAAGTTTTCACTGTAATAGTTCTGGTATCTTGTTGTTTAGTCAGCCCCAGCTAACAAGAACCAGAGCATCTTAATTCAAAATAACAAATGGCCCTGGTAGAATTTTTAAATTTCTCTCTGAAACTTGACAAGCCAGACCTCCATTGTCTGCACTGTCCTCAGTGTTCTTATCTTCCAAACTCCTACCAAACAGCCCTTTGAGACCTCAACACTCAATAGCTTTTCTTTCTTTTAAAAAAGATTTATTTTATTTTATGTGTGTTTCACCTACATGTGCATGTGTCTGCCTGCCTGGTCTCTCACAGCAATACCCCACTATTCTGGTACCAGCTTGTCTAGTCAGTTTGTCTTAGTTAGGGAGTCTATCACTGTGATGAAACACCATGACCAAAAAAACAACTAGGAGAAAAGGGTTTAGTTTACTTCCATATAACAGCTTATCATCAAAAGTAATGAAGACAGGAACTCAATCGGAACCTGGAGGCAGGAGCTGTTGCAGAGGCCATGGAGGGGTGTTGCTTACTGGCTAGCTTCCAGTGGCTTGCTCAGCCTACTTTCTTACAGAACCCAGGACCTCCAGGATAACATCAATCACAATAGGTCTTCTCCCATGAATCGCCAATTTTGCCTATAGCCCGATCTTATGGAGACATTTTTCTTGCTGAGGCTCCCTCCTCTCTGATGACTCTAGCCTGTATCAAATTGACACAAACTATCCAGCACTTTGGGCTTATTTTCAGAAACTTGCCTTCTAACAAGTCTAAATGGAGGAGGAACTTGTGAAACAGGAGGGTCAAACCCTTCTGGCTATGACCCCAAGGCTCCGCCGTCACTGAGGCTAGTCTTTACGAAACTCGCATTTCAGCAATACTGGAAATTGTAATACATTTGTCATCCCTAAACTTCTGTTCCTTGAATGGAGTGTACTGTACCCCGTGCTCTCCAGGTCCTCCGCTATTAGGATTCTTAAAACACGAGAAAACTTCCATTGGGCTGAGCTTCCTAAGCTGTGAAAAGGCTCTGTAAAGTGTGCTTCGCAAAACAAACAAGACACAAGCAATTGCAACGTTTTTCCAGGAGATATGCAAATTTCCTTAGTAGATACTGTCCAGACATTTCTTTTTTTGCTGTTTTTTTCCTACCCTCGTGGGCTTACTGCCACAGGGAGTTACAAACCTGATCAATAGCCATTTAGGGAGAACCCGATGCCATGAGCTAAGTAAGCTCTAGGGTCAGAGATCTTTCAGGCAGATGAACTTCAGGGTAGAGCAGGGGCAGGGCATGACCTAGTACCTGGCAGCACCGCTGATTGGTAGGAGAGAAGGTTGTTCCTTCAAAGCTACCGTTGATTGGCTGCAGGAAGGAAGACTTGTGACGTACTTAAAAGTTGAGCAAACACCTCCTCCTCCTTCTGGGCCCCCGCCCCCCTAGTCAATTTTTTTTGCAGGGAAATCAGTCTGTAGGGTCCAGATTCAAGAGCTCTGGGTGGCTGGGGACTGATCCATAACCTACAAGGTGAGAAGGGGGCCGGGAGGGCGACTCGGATGCAGGCGCGACCTCTGCCTGCAGGATGCACTTGGAGCTCCCAGCTCAGCCGCGGGACTCCAGCTGTTAGTCGAGAAATCGGCCTCCCGCCCCAAAGCCGCGGGGCGACCTCGAAGCTCACTGTGACAGAACTAGGGAGGTGACACAAGCTTTAGGCATCGCTGCCCAGCTTTGCTGGGGGGGAGGAAGGGCTTCAGGCTCAGCTCTACGGCTTCTGAATAGAAAGGGGGAGGGGCATGCACTTTTTGGCAGGTGGGCTCTGGTGGTTGTGGTCTGTTGCTGAGGAAGACAATACGGGTCAGTGTTAAAATTAAAGTTGCAGAGTGAATAACTTATTTATTCTTGGACTGAAAGCTTCTTTGCCTGTAGTGGTTGATGAAGAGAGCAAGATTCTTTCTGATCTCCTCCTAGTCCCCCTGGCTGGGTGGAATTCTGATACCAAACTTTCCCTGTCCTAGCTGCAGGTTTAGGGCTAGTAACTGTGACTGAGAGAGACCTGGTTGGCTGGGTCTGTCTGCAATCCGTTTGAGATGGGCATGAAAAAGTTAAACAAGTTGTGTCCAAAACTCTCGATACTCTGGGCGGCTGTGCTCAAGGAGAGAGCTCTGTGGACACACTTTGTAACCAACTCTGCATGGTTGAATGGGGTGGGGGGGGTGGAGAGGGAGGGACAGAGAGAGAGAGACAGAGACAGAGAGAGACAGAGACACACAGAGAGACAGAAAGAATGAATGAATAAATGAAATAGTTCCTAAATCTGTAGAGACTGTCATTTCTTGGATATTATGGGTCATGAATTGTGAGAATCTGGACAAGGTGTAGCTGTGGTGAGGCTCGGTACAACACACTGAATGACCAATGATTTATACAGTCCTTCCAGTTCTTTATTCAAAACACAGATGGCCTGGTGTGTGTGTGTGTGTGTGTGTGGGGTGTGTGTGTGTGTGTGTATGTGGTCATGAATTCCTGTATTTTGCTATCCACTCCTCCCTCCCATGAAGGTGAGTGGACCTAGGGCTCAGAACTTGCTGGCTGTGCAATCTGGTTGTCACTCTGCAAAGTGACTTAGGAAGACAAGGGAGTTTATTATTTATGGGCGGTATTTCCCCAATCTTCTAGAAAAACCACACGTCTTATCACAATTCCTGCATTTCTTGAATGTAAGCTGTCTTCAATTTAAGATGCATTCTTACTTCAGGGATGCTAAAATGTGAAGACACGTCTTAAACTTGTTGAAATAAAAGAGTTAAAACGGTAATGAATTTTACATGTTCACCGTGTCCAAAGAGTGGCATTCAAGACAGGCTTTGTAATTTTTTTGTTTCTTTCTCCCTGAGAAGCATAATTTATCATAGGGCGGCAAAGGATAGGTAGTGTCTTCTACTAGGGGTGTGGTTATTCTTACATTAAGGGAAACAGCAGGATGGGAAACGTTTCACATTTATTGTCTACAGCATGTGAGACTGGCTCAGCTCACTAGTGGGATGAAGGCTCGAACAGCCTGGAGAGTTAGTCGGATTGTGTAGATGATGCACAAAATGAGTAAAGTCAGGTGCTAGGACCAGGTCGGGGGCCAAACTCCTCTCATCTGTCTCCTGTTGGAAACTTTGGCTTCTGGTTAGTGTGGTTAATGATCCACTGCTGCAGACTCAGGTGAGACTCTTAGTGCTTCCCTTTCCTGTTTAGTGTACTTTGGCTGGATTTAAAGGGCTGATTTATGTTCTAAAACACCCAGTGCACGTGTAGCTACACTGCCCACTCTCTCCTGAGCTTAATGGAATCAGGATAATATGGCTAGAGGGACCTTTCCTTTTCTTTTAAAAGATATTATGTTCAAAGATTTATTTATTCTCTCTCTCCCCCTTCCTCTCCCTCTTTTCTCCCCCCACCTCTTTCTCTGTATGCAGGGGTAGGGAAGATGAGTTGACAATCTGGTTCTTAATGTATCCATCATGCATCCTTTACTGCCTAGGCTTTTATGATGTCTATTTAAATTTTGTCATTTCTTTTACATACGTAATTTTAAAAAATTTAACTGGCTCACAAAATCATAGAACTCTAGTTTATTAATGGGTAGCATGTGTTTTTTGGATGCATGCATGTAACATGCACTGTTTGAATCCAGATAAATATATTGTACTGGCTGGTTTTGTGTGTCAACTTGACGAAAGCTGGAGTTAATCACAAAGAAAGGAGCCCCTTTTGAGGAAATGCCTCCATGAGATCCAGCTATAAGGCATTTTCTCAATTAGTGATCAGTTAGTGATATTGGTGAAATAGATTTATTCTTTTTTAAAATTGTTGAGGTTTTCTGATGTGCCATTCACTTGGAATACAGAAAGGAATAATCATATTTCCTACCTGGACTATAAATTTTGCAAGGAGACATGAATGTAGCAGATAGACATTTTGTATTCTACTGTAGATTATTGATTTCTATTTCACTGAGTCTAAATCCATTAGCTATGAGAGTCAGCTTTTTGTTTGTTTGATTGATTGTTTTATTTATTTTATTTTTTTGAGTCAGGGTCTTACTATGTAGCTCTGGCTCTTCTGGAACTCACGAAGGACAGTCTATCCTTGAACTCACAGAGATCCATCCACATGTCTCTGCCTCCATCTCATGTACTAGAATTAAAGGCGTGTGCCATCAAACCAGGATTTGAGAGTCAGATTTCTCTTATCACTGCATGGCAGCAGCTGAGAGACTGTGAGACAATGTGAATATTCTCAGACCAGATAAATTAACACTAAGAGACCTGTGAGTTTGCATGCACTAGGAAGACATGGCATATGAAAATATGCCAGTGTGTATTTTGTTTTAAAATACTGATATGTGTGGCTAGGGAGATGAAAAGCCGGATTTTACAGAGAACTAGAGTTTGGAATCCAGCTCCCTAAAACTCTCCATAGGATTACTTTTGTTCCTGTGGCAAAAGCAAGCAAACAAACAAGCAAACAACCCAATAGAAGCAATTTAAGGTGGAAAAGATTTATCTTGGCTCACATTACAAAAGGGGATGTAATTTTTCCTGAAGGGAAGGCATGAGACGTGGAGTACGAGGTTGCTGAGCCTATGTGGTCCTTAGCAAGAGAGGGATGCTGATGCTTTCCTTTTATTCAGTCCCAGATCCCACCCTGTGGGATGGTACCATCCCTGTTCAGGGAGGGTCTTCCTTCCTCTGTTAAATGTCTCTGGAGCTGCCTTACAGACATGCCACAGGTGTGTCTCCTGGGTGACTCTAAATTCAGTCAAGATGATAGTGAAGACTGACCATCGCAGTCAGGTGCTTTAAAAAAAAAATGTAATTTGATTTTAACCATTTGGCTAGGTTATAATAGGTTCCACATGGAAGCATTTGAAAAATGTACTGGCGAAAAGGGAAGTGAAAAATCTGGGGCCAGTGCCTTAGCAATTCCAGGCTTCGTTCCAATAAGCCTTGAGTTGGGAGGGATTTGGCTTAGCTGAGACTAAGCCATTGTCAGATGCTTTGTCAACACTGGAACTCTTTTGAAATTCCCAGGAACACTATGGTCTGGAGAACAGGCTAAGAAGCATAGCTATGGAGCCACTATGTCAGCTTACGTGCACTAGGAAGATATGGTATATGGAAATATACCAATGTGTATTTGTTTTAAAATACTAATATTTGTGGCCCAGAGAAGAAAAGCACTTGCTGGTTTTGCAAAGAACCAGAGTTTGGTATCCAGCTCCCATAAATACCCGGAAGTGCAGTCCAAGAGTCTGGATATCCTCTTCTGGCTTCAGAGGCTCTACCAGCACAGACACAGAAACACACACACACACACACACACACACACACACACACACACCTGTGCCGGCACACAAGTACACTAAATAAAATAAATCTTAAAATTCCAAGTATATTTTAAAAGACATTACATTTTTGAATGAACTAAAAAGACAAATTAAATAATTTGTAATTTTTATTACGCATTTATTTCATTTACATTTCCAATGCTATCCCAAAAGTCCCCAACACACTCCCCCACCCACTCCCCCACCCACCCACTCCCACTTCTTGGCACTAGTGTTCCCCTGTACAGAGGCAGATAAAGTTTGCACAACCAATGGGCCTCTTTCCACTGATGGCCGACAAGGCCATCTTCTGATACATATGCAGCTAGAGACACGAGCTCTGGGGAGTACTGGGTAGTTCATATTGTTGTTCCACCTATAGGGTTGCAGATCCCTTTAGCTCCTTGGTTACTTTCTCTAGCTCCTCCATTGGGGGCCCTGTGATCCATCCAATAGCTGACTGTGAGCATCCACTTCTGTGTTTGCTAGGCCCCGGCATAGTCTCACAAGAGACAGCTATATCTGGGTCCTTTCAGCAAAATCTTGTTAGTGTATGCAATGGTGTCAGCATTTGGAGGCTGATTATGGGATGGATCCCCAGATATGGCAGTCTCTAGATGGTCCATCCTTTCGTCTCAGCTCCAAACTGTGTCTCTGTAACTCCTTCCATGGGTGTTTTGTTCCCAATTCTAAGAAGGGGCAAAGTGTCCTCACTTTGGTCTTCGTTCTTCTTGAGTTTCATGTGTTTAGCAAATTGTATCTTATATCTTGGGTATTCTAAGTTTCTGGGCTAATATCCACTTATCAGTGAGTACATATTGTGTGAGTTCCTTTGTGATTGGGTTACCTCACTCAGGATGATGCCCTCCAGGTCCATCCATTTGTCTAGGTATTTCTTATATATTAACTTTTTTTTTCATCTGATGTCTGTTAACCCTTAATATTTATTGCAGGTGTATATCTGATTGCTGCAAATAACTTGGCATTGACAAACATCTACATGTGATTTAGTAGTTTCACTCACTGAGTTATGGGGCGAGGGATTATCTTAAAGATTTAAAACAAATGGTCCCTAAGACAGGCCTGAGTATGGAGACCAGAGTCGGAACATTTGGTCTTAATTTCTTCAATAATGAATGCGCATTCCTAACCTTATTCATGTCGCAGGGGAAGTGGGCAAATGTTAAGGGAATGCTTAGGTGTTCATATTCTGTGCGTGCACATTGGTTCAATGATTCCCAAGTTTACAAAGCATTTTGCTTGAGTAGATGCGATAGAAAGGGTTGGAGGAACCGAGAGGAAATTTTGATGTTTGGTAGAAGAATCACAGAGCTCCGTGAAGGGCCTGGGGAGATGGCTCATTTAGTAAATTACCTGCTGCACGATCAAGTGTGAGAACCTGAAAAAGAGCAGGCTGGAGGTGCTGTTACAGAGCGAGCTCTGTTGCTACAGAGCAGAGCGTTCTCCGTCTTTGCAACTCAGGGTGGGACTCTGGTGACTGTCAGAGGCATTTCAAGTTCCTGACAAATCCTATGTGAGTAGAAATATGCCGTAGAGCTATTTTTTTTTTTTCATAAAGGCACAGAGAATACTTTTAAACTTACATTTTTGTATTTGAAATGTTGGCCTTTCTGCGAGTCTACCTAAACCTTTCCCATCTCCTGTCCTCACGTCCTTCTTACTCGGCTGCTCTTATCAGTATTCTGTAAAATCAGCTGATCTTACTAGAGTCAATGGATAAGCCGAAAACATTCCACCTTGCCGGAAAATAAACATGACATTTACTTCCTAATATTATCGCAAAGATCACAAGATTCTGGGCCAGGAAATCCCAAAGATCTCTCAAGGCCACGGCGGGTAAATACCTCTTCCTGTCAGTGTTGCTCTGGAATACCCATGATGCTCTACTTCTTTCCTTCTGGTTTCATGGTGTTGGGGATGCGACCTGTTTTCATGCTAGGCACGTGTTCTTTCTTTGAGCTCTATCCTCAACCACTTTCCTATTTCTTGATGACCTTAAGTGACTGGAAAGCTCTGTGCTGTGACCAAGTTTCAAAGTTCACCAACTTATAAGTGACCAGTAATACCGCCTAAAATCTTAGCTCTTTTTGTTCCCAAACACCGAGAGGTCTAGAATTTACCTTGGCAGGAACTCGGGTAAGATTTTCAGTTGACAGAGGAATAGGGGTCAGGAGGGGAGAATTGATAATTTACTAAAGTGGACAGTGGACACTAGATTTCTTTTTGAAGCCAGCGCTGGTGAGATTAGCCGTGTGTCAAATCTCCTCTGGGAGTACAGTCTCTGGCCTTTAGCAAAGCAGACTAAAACCAGAGGTTTTAAGCTTTGTCCTAGTAATTCTGTTCCCAGTCAAAAGTTAGTCTCTGGGGTCCTATTCTTCATCCGTGAGTGGTAATAATGACACTATCTACTTGAGATTTTTGCCGGAAGGAAATGAGCTAGTATCTGCAAAGGGTGCAGCATAGTGCTAGCCTTACAATAATCAATGGCAACTATTGTTTTGTTTGTTGTAAAATATAAAATACAGGAATTGAATGCTTTTAGAATTCCTTATAAACATTGAATGTAGTTTCCTAAGATTCAGTCTCTGATTTTGTCTTCTAGTTTCTTTAGATGAGGGGTTCTTAACCCGTGAGTCACAACCATTTGTGTGTGTGGGGGAGTATCAAATGACTCTTTCTCAGGGGTCACCTAAGAACATCTGAAAACACAGATATTAACATTATGATTCCTAACAGTAGCATTATAGTTACGATGTAGCAACAAAAATAATATTATGGTTGGGGGTCTCTACAACACGAAGAATATATTCAAGGGTTACAACATAAGGAAGGTTGAGAACCACTGCCTTAGGCTGTATGGTATGTGTATCTCCTGCAGTCTCCTAGACCACCACACCAACTCTAGAGAAGGAAAGGATATCACCGAGCTTGGGAACAGGACTTTGGTTAATAATCAAGCTTGCAAGAAGGGGTATTATGTAATAGGAACAGGTTCACGTGCCTTCATATAGGGCCAAGAAGGGAAGTTCATAATACAAATTCAAGAAATGCAGTGTGTGTGTGTGTGTGTGTGTGTGTGTGTGTGTGTGTGTGTGTGCTCACGTGCGTTCATGTCCAAAGGAAACACTGTCTTTGGAATTGGCATTTAAGTAAAAAAATGTTCAGTCTTTGGCTGGGATAGTAACTATTACACATTTGGGCCTGAGTTTAATTTAGTTCCTTTGAAAAACAAAATTATATAAATAAACCAAAAAATGCATGCAGAGTTAGAAATGCTTTGCTGAAATGTTAAGCACCTGGTTTTTCACCTGTATGGTGTGTAAAATGTTCAGCTGTGTCTTTCTAAGCTTTAATGAGCTTATTGGCCATTAAAGCTGCCTGAGCCATTAAAATCAAAGAATGAAATGCATATTAAGAAGAGTTTCTGGACTTGCAAACTTTATATGCCCCAGTACAGGGGAACACCAGGGCCAAAAAGGGGGAGTGGGTGGGCAGGGGAGTGGGGGTGGGTGGATATGGGGGACTTTTGGTATAGCATTGGAAATGTAAATGAGCTAAATACCTAATAAAAAATGGAAAAAAAAATAAAGTCTTAAGGACATGCTTTTTGAAAAAAAAAAAAAAAGAAGAGTTTCGTTGTTGTTTTTGTTTTGTTTTGTTTTGTTTTGTTTTGTTTTGTTTTGAGACAGTGTTTCTCTGTGTAACAAGCCCTGGCTGTAGCAGGCTAGTCTTGAACTCACAGAGATCTCCCTGCCTTTGCCTCTTGAGTGGTTGGATAAAAGGCATTTGCCACCATACCCGACTTAGAAGATAACTTCTTTTAAGACAGAAGTTCATTATACACTTACAGGTGGGAGCTTAGAGTGATGGAGAGGGATCTGTTTCTATGTAGTCAGAACAGGCCCAGGCAATGGAGTACTTTCTAGCTGCTACTCTGGGAGCTGTAGAAGGTCTCACAGCAGAGACTCTGGTGACGCATGGGGAAAGCAAGGGGCTGGTCAATCCAGTTGGGTCACCACAGATTGTTCAGGTACTTCCTCTCAGTTTTCATCTTCTGTAAACAGTCTCTTCTGAAATTCCTGGCCTCCAGCAAGAGCCCCAGCCAAAGCCTGGACTGGTCTCTTGCTGTGTGGTTTCTGCTGTGTGTAGCTATTTCTTCCTGGACTTCTTCCTTCTTGCTTTCTCCTCTGGTCTTATTGTGAAGTGCTCTATTATAGATAGCAAGTATTTGTGAGTGTTTGGTCATTCTCTTAATCTTTGAGAAAGGTGTTCCTTAGAACTTGAAATTTGAAGTAACAGAAATGTGTTTCATAAAAGTTTTATTGTGTGCTATCTGTAATGAGTAGGAAATTTCTAGAAGTATAAAATCACCTGTAGGGTGTGTGTGTGTGTGTTCGTGTGTTTGAGAGATAATCTCCATAATTTGCTGCCAACCCTACATAGAAAAATAATTGCATCTGAAAGCTATAGAAAACTATCATCAGCAATATGCGGCTTCAAGGTGTATACAAACTTCCAAAAAAGATAAATGCTTTTAGACCTAGGTATTTGTGTGTGTGGAGTGGGAATCTATATAAAACTTACTTGTACAGGACACAGAATATTCATTTTGTAAATATGTTCGTTCTGACTGCCTAAATGAGTGAGATCTTGCATACTTAAACAGCAGTGAGAGAACTGGGAGACTCTCAGGGCTTCTGTATGAAGGGCTGAGGGCTGCATATGGAGAGGAACCCTAATGGATCTATGAGATAGAGACCAGAGTCTGAGGCAGAGGCTTAAGCAGCTCTTCTTTAATGGCACGCTGCTGTGGTGAAGGCCGCCATGTAATTGACTGGTTGGTTTTATTAACTTACAGTAGCTGAGGAAACAGAACTTTTGGTAAATTCAGTACAGTAAAGATATGGAAAAATGACTGTGAGGTTTATTATTATTTTTTCCAATTTTTTTATTAGTATTTTCTTCATTTACATTTCAAATGCTATCCTGAAAGTCCTCTATACCCTCCCCTGCCCTGCTCCCCTACCCACCCACTCCCACTTCTTGGCCCTGGTGTTCCCCTGAACTGGGGCATATAAAGTTTGCAATACCAATGGGCCTCTCTTCCCAATGATGGAGGACTAGGCCATCTTCTGATACATATGCAGCTAGAGACACGAGCTCTGGGGGTACTGGTTAGTTCATATTGTTGTTCCACCTATAGGGTTGCAGACCCCTTTAGTTCCTTGGGTACTTTCTCTAGCTCCTCCATTGGGGGCCCTGTGTTCCATCCAATAGCTGACTGTGAGCATCCACTTCTGTGTTTGCCAGGCACTGGCATAGCCTCACAAGAGACAGCTATTATCAGAGTCCTTTCTTCAAAATCTTTCTGGTATATGCAATAGTGTCTACGTTTGGTGGCTGATTATGGGATGGATCCCCGGGTAGGGCAGTCTCTGAATGGTCCATCCTTTCATCTCAGCTCCAAACTTTGTCTCTGTAACTCCTTCCATGGGTGTTTTGTTCCCAATTCTAAGGATAGGGAAGTGTCCACACTTTGGTCTTCCCTCTTCTTGAGTTTCATGTGTTTTGCCAATTGTATATCGGGTATTCTAAGTTTCTGGGCTAGAGGTTTATTATTATTATTTTATTATTGTTAGTGTTTGTTTTCCCTTTTTTGAGACAGGGTCTGATTGTATAGCCCTGATTGGCTTTGAACTCATGGAGCCCTCTTTGCTTCAGTCTCTTCAGTACTGAGATTACAGGCTTGCTCCACCAAGCTTTGTTGATCATGTGGTATTAAGGTTATACAGTCTTCCCTTTTATTTCTGATGATACAACTATGGTGGAGGGTTAAAAAACAAAACAAAACAAAACCCATTTGCGGCCACTAGGGGTCAGAGTGCACAGAATGACTCCTATTTAGGAAGCATATGGAAACACTTCACAACGAGCATTTGATGACTCTTGTATACCATTATAGGAATTTCAAGCTTTACACCATCAAAATAGAGACCCATTTGTAAAAAAAATGATATCGGTTATCTCTTTGTCTTTGTGTAGTAGACTAGTGTGTTTAAACTTTTGTGCTAAAAACATTTAAGAACTTATGCTTGGCCAGTTTTAGACACTTTAATTTGGTTGGTTAAAGGCACATTTACGGTCAGAGATTTATCCTGTTCTTGTCTATCAAACGGGTTGGTTCTATTTTGCAACAGATTTCTAAGGAGACCAGAATCGATCTGTGAGCTCCCCACCCTTTTCCGTGCTACTGTTCAACCTTCCCTTTACAGCTACCACATTTGAAGATGCTGAGAGCGCAGAGGCCGAGACTGGCCAGGCTTAGAGCCTGCCTCTCCAGAGGCCTCCACCACAAGCCAGTGATGGCACTCCGGAGGGAGGACGTGAACGCCTGGGAGCGCAGGGCGCCTCTGGCTCCCAAGCACATCAAGGGCATCACCAAACTGGGCTACAAGGTCTTGATACAGCCTTCCAACAGACGGGCCATCCATGACAAGGTGACTACTTTCAACTTTTAAAATACCTGTGAATACAACAGTGCTGGGATTTAAGGCATGTGCCACCCACCTGCCAGTAGGCTACACAGTAGTTTTTATAAAACTGGGGTAGTTCTACCTCACGGGAATTATATGAGAATTAGGTGAGATGGCTTATACAGAGAATCCATCCTAACACTCACTAATGAATTGGTAACAGTCAACTAATATTGTTATTCATTATCTGGTAGATCTCATATTAGCTGAGGTGGCATTTTCCACACTGTGCTATGTGCACAGCATTTCTTGTCTATGTATGTCTGGCCCTGCCTTCTGACCTCTTCTTGCTGATGTGTGCCTGTCTTTTAACCTCTTCTTGCTGATGTGTGCCACTGCCTTCTGACCTCTTCTTGCTGATATGTGCCTGTCTTCTGACCTCTTCTTGCTGATGTGTGCCACTGCCTTCTGACCTCTTCTTGCTGATGTGTGCCACTGCCTTCTGACCTCTTCTTGCTGATGTGTGCCCCTGACTGCTGACCTCTTCTTGCTGATGTGTGCCCCCCTGACTTCTGACCTCTTCTGGCTGATGTGTGCCTCTGACTTCTGACCTCTTCTTGCTGATGTGTGCCACTGCCTTCTGACCTCTTCTTGCTGATGTGTGCCTGTCTTCTGACCTCTTCTTGCTGATGTGTGCCACTGCCTTCTGACCTCTTCTGGCTGATGTGTGCCTGCCTTCTGACCTCTCCTTGCTGATGTGTGCCCCTGCCTTCTGACCTCTTGATGATGCTGGTGTAGTCTGTATTTCCACCTCTCACAACCCACCCGACATTTTTGATGAACTTGACTGTCTATGTCTTAATAGCCACTCGCCTAGAGTGTTCCTCGGATTCTTCTGACTGTAGTTCTTTTGAATGTTCCTGGCATCTTATAAACTCCTTGAAGGGCACCTTGCCTGTCTTTCACTGTGTTATTCCTAGCATGGATCTTCCTGTTAGAACAATGATAGATGTTAACTGAACCAAAAGCAATGAAAGAAATCAGTGTGGATGTATGTGTAATCTCTCAATACAAAAGGGAACAAATCACCATGGGACATGAGATAGTTCAGCATACTATTCATATAGAAGAAACTTTCACCGTTTTTGTCTTGTTCTTAGAAGGGTTCTCAGACTATCCTGGAACTTGTTAGGGAGCCAATATTGACCTTGAAAATCTGCTCCTCCTGCCTCCATTTGTGATCAGAGTTTAATCTGCTCTTAAAAGTGAGTGAATAGCAGAATTTCTAAATCTCTTTTCTATACACGCCACGCCAGATAGATTTATCTTTTTTGAGGAAGCATAAACGTTAAAAGTAGCTGTAGTGTTGTTTGTTCTCATTTACCAAACTCTATCCTTCCCAAGGCTGTTTGTACTTTTGCTTGGAGAGAGCATGAGTACTGAAGTCTAAGGGAGTAATCTTTGCTCCAAATTGCGTCCCCAGGAGTATGTCAGGGCTGGTGGCATTCTTCAGGAAGACATCACAGAAGCCTGTCTGATTTTGGGAGTAAAAAGGCCTCCAGAGGAAAAACTGATGTCCAAGAAGACGTACGCCTTCTTTTCCCACACAATAAAAGCTCAGGAAGCCAATATGAACCTGTTGGATGAGGTTCTGAAACAGGTAACTGTGATCAGTGTTCAGGAGTAGTGATGGCATTAAGCAGTAGGTCCTGTCAATCAGTAGGAGACATGGCCTATGGCTGGTGCCTGATGGAGAGGTATCCTCTGCCGAGCAGGTTTTGGAGTTTAGAGATGCAATGCATCTCTTTCTTCTATATATTCTGAAGTAGAGGATAAATGTGTCCCCCACAAAACAGTTACTAATTTATAAAGTCAAGTACAGAGATACCATCATGTAGGATTATAGAGCTGGAAATTGCCTCAGAGATCATGCAATTTAACACCATGTTTTTCAGACAGGTCTCATAGAGGTGCAGTAACTTAACTGAGGGTACACAGTCCTATGGCATCAGAACAACTAAAAAGGAGCCTCATAGACAGTCATTTATAAAGTGCTCACATGACAACAGGCATGGGTGGGAATGTTGGGAGTTGAGCATCTTAGCTTGTCAGATATCTACGTTTTGACAGTTTTCAGAAATGGTGGTATGTCGGACATGGTAGCTGAGAACAGCTTCTTGTGACTGGCAGAGATGAGGAGGTGTCTACAGCCAGGTCATTGGATGAGTATGGAGATTGAGTGAAGATACAGAGCATAGCTCAGGCTCAAGGCCAGGAGTAAGGATATCAGAATCTTTGATATTATATTATATGATAGTATATGATATTCTGAGAATAGAATAGAGGATTGCGTTTACTGACAGTATAAGCAACGAAGGAAATGGATTATATACGGAACAACAGGATATGTTCCTATTAATTCTAAAACCACTCATCCTGGGTAGTGGTTAATTTGTTTCTGAAGAGCAGATTCAAAGCAATTAATGAAAACAATGCTGCAAAAACATTTCACCAGAAGCAAATAAAGTCTTTAAGGAGAACTTCAGAGACTTTCTGTTATATGAACTTTTGGTCCTCATTAGAAAATTAATAAAAATAGACTCAGTGGGAAGGCTTTGGGGCAGCTATCTAACAAGTCATTCTGAGCTGGAGATACATTAAATGCCATTACAGATGTAAACTTGGTTTTAAGTTGTATACCTTTCCCCCAGTACTGGGGCTGCAACCCAAGACCTTGCCCATGCTAAACAGCCAGTCTGTAAGTTAAGACCCTTAACTCCTACTATCTTCAAAGAGATAAATGACTGCTAAAAATATCGTGTAATTGCACTATAGCTTTTAAGACAACCTTAGTGGGGCTTTCCTGAGAGAGGGAAGGTCCTTGAAGAAAGAGAAAGAATTTGTGTTTGGCAAAGATGAAGAAAAGAAATGTAAAGACAGAAAGAGAAGAGAAAGAAAGAGGAGATAAAATGCCAAAGAGAGAGGGAAAGAGAGAAAGTGTTGGGCTGTATTGTTACAATTTTTAAGGTAAATAAGGTATTTAAAATGACCAAGAAGCAACTATGCAAGAAAGAGGCAATAGTGGGCTAGAGAGATGGTACAGTGGTTAAGAGCACTGGCTGCTCTTCCAGAGGTCCTGAGTTCAATTCCTAGCAACCACATGGTGGCTCAGGACCATCTGTAATGGGATCAGATACCCTCTTCTGGTGTGTTTGAAGACATCGACAGTGTACTCATATACATAAAATAGATCAATCTTTAAAAAGAAAGACAGACTGACAGACAAAGACAGAGAGACAAAGACAGCAAGACAAAGACAGATGAAGGGAGGGAGGGAGGCAGGGAGGAAGGAAGAGGTAATAGTTAAGACTGGTAAGGAAGGTCTTAGGGTGAGCCAGGATTTACTCACACACTGGGATGTACCTTAGGGAAGATGTGTTTTCTTTGGGATCAAAAGATTGAAGATAAATGGAGACATAAGTGTGTTTCAAATCAATTGGGGCAGCTTGAGGAACAGACAGGAAACCCTTGTCTCAGTTATTTCCTTGCCTCAATCAAGGAATGTAACACAGAGCTTATTCCATTACCTCTCATTACAGCTGGTTTGTGACCAAGCATTTTCAAAGCATTTAATGACACACCTGCTGGTAATGGGTTTGTAAATCAACATGCATTTTCTCAGAGGAAAAAATATAAAATTCTTCCTTCTTTATATGTGGCTGGCTTGTCCAACTGAGCTAAATTTACCTGGTTGTAACAGTTTCTTCTTTCCCTTTCTTCAGGAAATCCGGCTCATTGATTATGAGAAAATGGTGGATCACAGAGGGTCTCGGATAGTGGCTTTCGGACAGTGGGCGGGTGTGGCAGGTAGGTTTGGCAAGACTCTAGGAAGCTTGCTAAGTGTGTCTCCAGAGTCCATGTATATTCTCTCTTTTCAGTGTTTCTTTCCACAAAGAAAAGAAAGAAGAATAAGACAAAAGGTTAATACCTAGGAAGAGCTTGTAGCTTTCTCGATGGTCCTGTTGGAGAACATAGCTTTGTTTGGTAATGAGACACTGTAGGTAGAAAATCTGGGGGAAAGAAGGTCACTTTAACCAAGTGATGGGTCAGCCTTGTTGACCCATCCAAGGCCTTTTGAGACGTACCCAGGTGAGTGTTCATTCTCACCCAAGAGACTGTCTATGAATGGGATATGGCTTTTATTATTTAAAACAATCATGAGGGTGAGGTAACACACAAGTAAGTGCTACTTTCTAGAGGAAGAGCATGGAGCTGGAAACAGCTGTCAGGATTGTCCTTGAGATAGCATCTGGAGCTAGGACTCAGTGGATGATTAAACCTATTTAAGCAAGTAAGGGGGAGGGGAAGCAGGCATGGGTAAATCAATAAAATTGAAAAATTATCTAGATAGAGTAATTACCAAAGGGGATGGAACTATCTAGAGGGAAAAATATATAAGAAAGGACATTGCAACCTATTCTGCAAATATTGAAAGACCAAGAAAGCACTAAGGCTAATGAGCTTGACAAACTCAAGAAGAATTTTACTTTAATTCACATTTTTAAATTTTTTGTGAATTTCACTCATGAGTACTGTATTTACATCATTTTCAGCTTTCCTTCTAAGCCCTTCCTATATTCCTCACACTCCCTCTGAAATTCATGACCTCTTCTTAAATTACTATTGTCATATACATACACACACCCTACTGAGTTCATTCAGTGTTGCTTGTATGGACATGTGTTCATGGCTGACCACTTGGCATTGGATAACCTATGAGGGAGCTCATTCCTGCAGGAAATGGGCTCTCATTTTGTCAGCATTCATTGGCTCCCTTAAGTTCTTCATCTAGGGCTAGGCCTTATGAAATTTCTCTCACACGCCTTGGCATATCAACTGGTCTTATCACTATGCAGGACTTGTTTAGGTAGCCATATTATCAACACTTCATAACTACAGCTTTCCTGCCATGTCTAGAAAACTCTATTTAGGAGCAGATGACCTACTCCTGTGGCTCTTACAATCTTTCTGCATTTCTTGCACAGTTTTCCTGTAGTCTTAGGTGTAGGGTTATACTATAGATGTATCAGGTCAAGGCTGGGCACCCATGGTCACTTATTCTCTGCCTTTTGACCAACTGCAGATCTCCATTATAATCTTTATCTACTGACAAAAGAAGCTTTGATGAAGGGTGAAAGCTACACCTATCAGTGAGGATAAGTATAAATAGTTACAGTGCAGGAATTATATTGATTTTAGAAAATGGCAATAGTAAGGTCTCTAAAAAGTCAAAAGTCTATAAGCCTTCCAGCCATGGCTAGTTTTATATTGATGTACATGGGTCCTCTCCTACTGAGCAGGTCTTAAGTACAATTAGACATCTGTTAGTTATCCTTAATATAAAAGAGCACAATTGCACCATTGGGAATGCATTGCTGGACCAGTCATTGTTGTAGCCTGTAGACTTTACAGCTAGGTAGGACTCTACCTAGCTTCCTACATACCTTAGTGATTCCTTAGGGCACTAAGCAGGTTTAAAATGGACAAAGAGAAAAAAATGTATCATTTCTTCTGATAAATGCCTATGATTGCTTTTTTCCCTTGGAATCTTGCATGACAGTCTATCAGAGCTAGTCCTCCGGGGGGGGGGGGGGAGGCTTCCAGATCAGTTCCATCCTGATTCCTTGAAGTCATGTATCTCAAGTGTATGGTGTGTTCAGGAATAGGGTTTTACCTTCAAGTTCTGGGATGCAACCAAGGGCAGTGGCAATAGCCTATTTTGTTTGGGTACTGGGATACTTGTCAGACAATCTGTGATTCTTGGGGAGGGTATTGTTATTATCCCAGGTGTCATTCCACTTAAGCTAAACACATACACAAATCGAATGTGTGTCATGTAACATTTGTGTGTCTGCACCACAAAAAGATTTTTTTACAGAAATTTTTAGTACTCTGGAAACAATGCAAATGGAAATAGATAGATAGATTGTGATATAGCCATAAAATGGGAAACAGCAGCACTAAAAAGGAACAAAATTAGTGATGTAAGTGTAAAACTATGCTAGATGAAATGAGACAGACCATAGAGTCTGTGCTTATAACTTCATTTACATAGAACCAAAGAATCTAATCTATACAGGTAACAGCAACAGTTCCCATCTCAAGTCTGTGACACATGTGTGTGGCAATTTGTTAATAGTTAATAAACTATGCACTTCAAGTTGCATTTTATTGCACATAAACAATTTATTTAAAAGTTGACTTCAACAAAAAGATAAAAGAAACTTGGGTAGAATTGTATGTGTGACCAAGGTGTTGGGAAAGGCATGGAAGATTATAAATAAGGAGAATTAGAGAATGAAATCTTTGCTATAAGCATGCTGAGTTTTAGATGTCTGAGGACATCCCACTTAAGGTATTAAAAAAAATGACTTCATCCTAAAAATCAAAAGAAAAACTCATACTGGAAGTATGAATGTGGGGATCATCCATACCAAGAAAACACTTACATTTAGGATGTGATGAGATTAGCTAAGGGAAAATGAAGCTGTTAAGAGAATGGAGCCCCCAAAACAATCCTGAAGGTGATAATATACATAACAGAGAGACACTTAAAGAAAGTAAGATTGATTCTGGATGCAGATATGGCTGTATCTGCTCACAATCCTAGTACTTGAGAGTAAGACAGGAAGCTCTGGAAATTGAGGATGGCCTGAGCTTCATAGGGAGTTCAAGGGTAGCCTGTGCTATATAGTAAGACACAAAGAAAGGGAAGGAGGAAAGAAGGATGCCATCAAGTCAGGGATACTGAGGGGAATGGAGTGTCAATCCAGGAGAGTCTACATTGCCAAACAATTCTGACAAGTAAGTCAGAATCTAAAGTCCATCAAGTTTTGTGACGTAAGCTACTGAGTATCGTTTAGGACCCCTAGGCCCAAGTGGCTTCTTTGTGTATTTGCTTGCTTGGTTTTGGCTTGGGAGATGGGAGTGTGTTTAAACTATGAGGCAGGCCATTCAAGAGTGAATCCCTTGCTATGAAAGGCCAGGTCAGGTTGTGATATGCAGACAGGAGAGGTTAACCTTCTATGAGAAGAGGGATTTTCTTCTCTCGGGGCTAATATGAGAAAAAACAGATGAGGACCTAGGTGGGTGAGGGATTTGATAGAAAGTAGAGAGAACGGGCAGGATGTTCTGAGGTCCCTTATGAATCTGAGGTAATTATGGTCTCTGCTTCCTTAGGATACTAAGCAGGGTTTAAATGGACAAAGAGGGAAAAAGAAGGTATCGTTTCTTCTGATAAATGGTTGTGAACAGAGTTTATTTTGTGCATTGTTAATCAACTCCACTTAATGGTCTTCTTATTGTTCTGGCTCTGTGACAGGAATGATTAATATTTTACATGGAATGGGCTTAAGGCTCCTTGCTTTGGGACATCATACGCCTTTTATGGTGAGAGATTATTTGCTTATTTGTTGGAAACATCATGTCTTCAGTATGTAAACATATTTGAGCTAGTGGACTGACGTGAACTGTGTATGCTTGCTTGCAGCATCTTGGCATGGCTCACAACTACAGGAACAGCAGCCAGGCCGTGCAGGCTGTCCGTGATGCTGGCTATGAAATATCTCTGGGTTTAATGCCAAAGTCAATAGGACCCTTAACGTTTGTCTTCACAGGGACTGGCAATGTATCCAAGGTAACTCCACCTATCCTTTCTGGCAAGCAATCCGAAATGCTGAACATGTCATGGGCATTTCAAGTAGAATGAGTGACCATTCAATATGGGCTGTCTTTTTAAATAATTTTATTTAATTTGACTTTATCTGCACTGGTATGAGAGTGTCAGATCCCCCAGAGCTGGAGTTATGGACAGTTGTGAAGTGCCATATGGGTCCTGAGAACTGAACCTGGGTCCTCTAGATGAGCAGTCCGTATTCTTAATCACTGAGCTCTCTCTCCAGCCCCTGGGATATTTTTGTTGTACGTTATTCTTGTAGCACAGAACAGTAACGGTTCAGGTATTTTCTTTGCTTTTAGTTGATTTCATCTATTAGAACACCAGTTCTCAACCTGAAGGTTGCGACCTCTTTATGAGATCCACCCACTATTTACAGAGGCTGGAAAACACACATACTTACATTGCGATTCATAACCTTCATAACTCAGAATTACAGTTATGAAGTAGAAACAAAAATAATTTTATAGTTGGAGTCACCACAACATGAAGAGCTGTATTAAAGGGCTGAGAACCACTGTATTAGAATTTGAATCGTCTCTTAACCTGTCCATCTTCCCATCCTCCCTCCTTCCTAGTAACTAAAGTGTATGGGACTAAGGCTGAAATTAATGTTTTCTTCTGGAATGGTTTTGAGGCTGCACCTGTAGTCACCCTGGAGAAACTTGTAATTGAATAATAAGTCTGTAGGGAAGATGTCTCCTAAACAGAATGTCTCTGTTCGTGTTAAGTTGTAAAGCACACATCTGATCTTTTTCCTTCTATCGTGGACCATTCTCTCCCTTAAAATGACCTCTATAGCAAATCAAAAAGTAAATAGACATGTATTACATCCACATTTTTAAACATTGCTATCCTGAACAATTAGTTAAATGGCAGTCCATTCTAATGCAACTGAAACCAGAGCTGGCCTGTGAGATCAGTGCTTCTGTGTTGTGATCCTGGTTATAAGACAGGGCAAGTGGAACTGCAAAACTGTGAGTCCTTGCAGGAAATTGTGTTGGCGCCGTCCCTACTGAGGTTTGATTTACTTATGCATGTTTACAGGGAGCCCAGGAAGTCTTTAATGAGCTACCTTGTGAGTATGTGGAGCCCCACGAATTAAGAGAAGTTTCAAAAACTGGAGGTAAGGGGAGAGGGAAGACCTTATCTCTTTCACCGTTTTAAAAAGTCTTTGTGTTAGTCTTTTATTACCATAAATCGTTATCATTTGTCACTTACTTTACTAATTTCGTCTTTCTTTGTAAGACCTCAGGAAAGTGTATGGGACGGTGTTAAGTCGCCATCATCATCTTGTCAGGAAAACAGATGGTGTGTACGATCCCGTAGAATACGAGAAATATCCTGAGCGCTACACAAGTCGTTTTAATACAGATGTGAGTATCTATCTAGTTGCTTTTTCATTTGGGTACTGTGACACACCATAGTTAGGCTGTTTTCTGACAGGGAAATTGTGAGTGTGTACCTTGGTTCCTTGATTCTTGAGGTCCTCGGGTAGACTGACTGGGAGTCCTTTGGTTCTCATGCGTTGGTTTTAGTAGTTGGCTCTGGCTGGGTTTGAGGTGGTCTTTGGTTAGTGGCTGTAGTGGCTTCTGTTGGATGTTCATTGCTTCATGGTCTCTCTGTTAAAGAATGCGTGTACTCATTTCTTCTAAACCAATTCCTAGACAGCCTTGTTTTTATGTTAGCTTACACTGGTTATCACTGTTGAAAAGAAAAGCACTTTATCTAAGGCTTTGTCTTAACGTACATGTGTCCTAACCTTTTTAAAACTGTTTGTTTGTAATTTGAAAAGAATCTAGTGTTTCTCACATCTCAACAAATTCTCTACCACTGAGCAACATCTTCAAAAGTTTATCTTTTTTCCCAAGGCCAAAATATTGTAACCACAACTTCACCTAGCATCTCAGTTGGCTTTAAGATAAAAGACCAAGATGTGGGAAAGAAAAGAGATCATTTAGCTTACCATTTTGGAAGCCTGAAGAACAAAGCATAGTTCAGACTTTTCCAAGGGTTCCCATTGGTGTGACACATCATGACAGGAGGGCATGTGGATCTCTCTGTGTGTAGTCTCTCTCCCTCTGTCAATTAAACCATGAGGATTCATCATGGATATTCTACTATCTCTATCGAATTTAATCATTTCCAAAGGTGTCACCTCTTAGTAGCATGGTTGGGTTCCATTTCTACTCTCTAAATACCATGCACATAACCTTTTCATAAGTTCAAGGTACAACTGTTATTTCAACCACAGTATTGTGTCCTGGACACAATAAAACTTATTTCCTCACATTTAACATAATGTGTGTTTCATCCCCGACAGTTCCAATGTCTTAACTCATCGATTAACTCAAATTTCAGAAATTTCTTAAAATTCACTTAGAACCCAAGAATAACATCTTTGGCTGTAAAGGCATGTAAAATAAAAACCCAGCTGGATATTTCTAAGCCACAGCAGCCTGTTAGCTTCATGGTATACATTCCATTCCAAAAGGCAGGAGCAGAAATAAGAAAGGAGTCACTGGACCAAGGTAAAACCCAAACCCATTCAGACAGACTTCAACTGCTAAAGCTCCAAGACAAGCATCCTGGGTACAGTACACACCACGTTTTGTGCACCTTCACCCTGGCTGGGGAAGCTTTCCCTCTGTGGATCATGTGACTGTTGTCATAGGCTAGACGCAGGAGTCTGAAGCCTTCCTTGCCTAGGATTGCATGCTGCCGGATGTTTCTTCCAGGAGAGGTTGTGCATTTCCGGTTGCCTTACTTTTCTGGAATCCCTTCTTTGTCTCCGTTCCCATGGCTCCATCGTGCACCACTCATTTGGACTACACTGTAGACATTAACTCTAGGAGACAGTTGTCTGGCTCCTCTGATTCTTTTGACATGTTCTACTTCAGACATTTTACATTTTTTCCTCTTCCCTTTCCTCTCATCCTTCTTTTCTTTCATTCCCTCTTTCTCCCTCCCATCCCCATGTCATTCATTGCTTCCTTCCTTCCTTCCTTCCTTCCTCCCTCCCTCCCCTTTTCTTTCTTTCTTTCTTTCTTTCTTTCTTTCTTTCTTTCTTTCTTTCTTTCTTTCTTTCTTTCTTTCTCTCTCTCTCTCTCTCTCTCTCTCTCTTTCTTTCTTTCTCCTCATCCTTTTATTATTTGTCCTTTGTTTTCATTTTCTGTTTTTTCAATTATTTTCTTCATTTGCATTTCAAATGCTATCCCGAAAGTCCCCTATACCCTGGCCCCCCACCCCTGCCCCGCACCATGCTCCCCAACCTATTTGTTTTTTGAGACAAGCCCCTTTCTGTGGCTTAGGTTTGTTCAGACTTCACTTGCATTCCCTCCTATCCTCAAACCCTCACATTTTCTGGCTCTCTCTCCTGAGTTCTGGCAGCATAGGCACAAGCTACCCCTATGACTGGTTACAGACTTCTTATAACTTTGTTTATGGTACCAGGGATGGAAGCTAGGCCTTTGTGTATGACAGGCAAGTATTTGTCCCCTGAGTGATACTCCAGCTTGTTTCGAGATGTTCTTCTAGCCTGTCCTTCCATGTCCAGCTTCTGCCAGATAATCCATTCCAAAGTGCCTCAATATTTCCCAGCATAGTAAGAGTAACGATTCCTTCTCTCAGCATCAATCATTGTGTTTAATGAGTCAGTGTTGCATGTTTATAACAAAATACCCAAAGTAATTTTATAAAAAGAAAAGATTTATTGAAACACACAGTTCTGGAAAAGATTTAAATCAAAGACCAGACAGTCATGCTGCTTTTGCATCTGCTAAGGGTTGGGGCTGGCAGTGGTTTGGAGGAAGCCCCCCAGATCAGAAGAGAGAAGAGAGATAGAGGAGAAATTCTAATAACCACTTAAAGGCATAGCCCAGTGATTTGAAGACTTTGCACCAGAGTCTACCCTTTCAAGATCTTACTTCACTTAAGTAGTGCCAAGACTGGGTCTTCATGGTCACTCAACATCCCAACCATAGCAGCCAGAGATCTCCAAATGCTTGTGACTGACTGCAGGATGAGACATGGTCCAGCTATACAAGCACGGGACTATCTTCTTTATGTCCAAAATATGACCTACAAACCAATCCCTCTGGTGGGCAAACAGCAATTTTATTTTCTAAGAAACACAATTAGTCATGTAACAGCTGTCCTCAAAATAAGCCAACAAACTAAAAAGCAAATACTAACTCAAAGTCCATACACACATTATGAAAAGAAATGCCTTAACTAATTTTAAATGTGTCTTCACAATGTAGCACTTGTAGGTTCTGGTATGAAAATTAGCTATTTTAGCATGGATAGTGTGCTACAAAGAAAGCTTTTCCCTTCTGTGTAAGATTGCCTTGAGGCGCATAAGGAACAAAACAAACAAACAAACAAACAAACAAAAATCTATGCAAACAATTTAAGTTGAAAACAGTTTGAAATCTATATATTCACTGCTTCCTTTTGGCTTCCCATATGCTGTTTAGTCCCCACTTTCCTCCTTCCAACCCTGTGCAAGGACTATGCCTTGATCCCTCTCAAATGCATGGCCTTTTCCACGTTCTCCTTCTCTCTCTCTCTCTGCCTAAAATAATAACTACAACATGCTCAGTCTTTTCAGCGTTACTTGTATGTATACAACTTCTGGGCTGACCATCCCGCTAGAAAAAGACCTCCAGGCAATAAGGCATACTGAGAATAGGAGATAGTGTCCGTAAGGACGAGCCACCTAAGTGATTCTCTGCCCCTAATTTTATCTTGAACCTTAAGTATTAGTGATTAGATCAGATGTGTACCAAGAGCGATGGTGAGGTGCGGACCACATGTGCATGTACATGTATGTGTAAGTATGTGCAAGCAGTTCCCCTGAGAGGTTATCTGATTCATCCTCAAAGGGTTCTTTTGAAGATCATTACTCTCATTTGGCAGATAAGAGCAATAGTGCTCAGAGAATTGAGTATGTTCTCCCCCCCCCCAGCTGTGCAATATATTACAGAATAAAACCTTGATGTATTTATTATATTTATATCCTATCATGGAGTAATTCTACAGTGAAAGGTGGGTGATTGTTACCCTTTCCTCAGAAGAGGGCAGGCGACCTGGAAATGTTCTGTAGATGTGACACTGATGGCTTAGCTTGCCCTTTACTCCTAGCTGTGAGACAGTGTCCTCTCAGGACACGGTATTAACATGGGCTACATCCTGTTTGGTTGAACATGGAACTTTGTTTGACAGATTGCGCCCTATACAACTTGTTTAATTAATGGAATCTACTGGGAGCAAAACACCCCTCGCCTGCTCACACGTCAGGATGCTCAGAGTCTCCTGGTCCCAGTGAAGTCCTCAGTTGTTCCTGTTGAAGGATGTCCTGAATTACCACACAAGTAAGGGCTTGTACATCATCAACAAATGAAGGTTTTTTTGTTGTTTGTTTGTTTGTTTGTTTTGTTTTTTTTTAGCTGCAGCACTATTATTAGGGATCAAAGACCACAATGTTTGTATATGCCAGAAAGCTCATTTTAGAGATGGTCTGCCTGGGTCTCTTAGAAGCATCTTGCAGTTACCCATCGCCTTTTGAGATTGACTTCTCACTTATTTCTGGTTCCAAAGCCCCCTCCTCTTCAGAAATCTCTACACCATTAATCTCCTTCCTCTCTAGTTTTAGTTTATTACTTTGTTTTGAAAACACTCACACTCTATTTTCTTGAAATTTATACTCCTGAAAGATAGGGCCCTTTCGGTCTTGACCTTAGTAAGTACTTGGTATAAAATAGACATTTAAATGGTTCTTGGCTATTGAGTGAGTTGATTACTAAATATTTTTAAACACCTTATGCACCAGGGATTCCGCTAAGCTAAACTTCAGAGAGGCAGAGTTGGGTTGTTTGCTGCTCTGAAGCAAATGTCAGTGGACCAGGAGGAACAACAATGTAACAGGAGATTAGATAATGTAAGCGCACTGCTAACACAACACAATGGTTGGTTCATTTGATGAGCTCAAAGCTGATAAGCAAAACCCTGCAGTGAGTGGGAAGCAAATTTTATTACTGGTAGCAAGTAAGGAGAGAACTTGGAATAATCCTCAAAGCATTTTCTCCCTCAGCAAAGAAAGCAAGGGGCTTTGTCTGCGGAACCTCCTCTATATTTACATAAGAGTCGATAATTCTGGGATGTACAGGTGGACACATCGCTGGATGAGCTCAGTTCACAGTGATGCTTCTCTATGCATCACATATTCAGAAAATGAGGAATGGGAACACGTTTTTGGCAGAAAAGTTGCTATCTCAACAGCAAACTTCATTTGACTTCGAAAGTATGGGTCACAATGTATTAATAATTTTGTCCTTGCAAGTTTCATTGAAGGGCTTGTTAGAAACAAAAACAAGTGGGAAGGTTTGTTAACAGTGTGATTTTTGTTTGTTCGTTTTGTTTTGTTTTGTTTTGTTTTAAGATAAAGCAGTACTGCCCCAAGCTTAGTAATTGTTCTATAATGGTCTAACGAATGACTAAGTCTGGGCTCAGCAAAACCTTTCAAAAAAGGAGCAGGGTGGGGGTGGTGAGAGGTGGGGGGCAGGAGGACAAGCATCTCAGTGCAGAACTACTGCTTGGTAAGGAGAGAACTAATAATGAGAAGGGATATATTGTCTGTATGCTGACTATAGATGCAACATTTTCCTCAAGTGCTTTCAGGTCTCAGTTGAATCTGAGGATGTGGAGGTGTGACAGAGTGAGAGGCAGCTGTACTGTCTACAATACTTATTTACAGATGAGGAACTAGGTCACCTTATTCTGTCTGCTATCAAAGTTTTCTGTAGGGAAGGGATTTTCCCCACCCCTTTCTTTCAGATTCCTTTCCTCCCCTTTTTTCCCTTCATGATTCTCATGGAAACTAAAGAACCCTCTGTCTTAGGTCAACACACTGTCCCAAAGATTGAACTGTAGAACGAAGATTCTAAGTTCCTGGGAAATATATGCAATTTGTTTCAAGCACACTTTATTTTTCATCATTGTTAGTCTTCCCAAAGGCCTGAGAATTCTACCCTCTCATCAGAGTGTTCATGTTATTTTCAGACTTGTGGCAATATGTGACATTTCAGCAGACACGGGAGGGTCCATAGATTTTATGACTGAGTGCACCACCATAGAACGGCCCTTTTGCATGTATGACGCAGACCAGCAAATTATTCACGACAGGTGGGTTTGTCAAAGTTGATGATTCTTTACCTTAATGTTCTAGTTTGGATCACTCAATATTTCCCTTCTGTATGAAGGTGTGAAAGCTTGGAGGTATATGCTTAAACACAGTTTAAAAGTAGTGAAAATTACATTGAAATTTGGATGCTTAAAGAAGTATACATTATAGTTAAATGGGAGATAGGCTGCCAAGTTGGAAAAAAAAAGTTTTGTTTGAAAAGCAGTCTTGTTTATAGTGTTATGCCTTTTTCTCAAGACTATAAATATATTAATAGCAGTGATACAAATGTTGGAATGGAGTAGAGTCTGGGAAAAATTTCAAGTCATATTTTGTGCATTTGAATAAAGGATGTTGCCTCTCTTAGTGTTGAAGGCTCCGGGATCCTGATGTGTTCCATTGACAATTTGCCAGCACAGCTTCCAATCGAGGCTACGGAATACTTTGGAGACATGCTTTACCCTTATGTTGAAGAAATGGTAAGGGGACCGGTAGGCTCCACAGCAACTCTGAGACTTTAAGTACAGCTATTAATATTATATTATTATATACATTATTATAAATGCATATATACATATTATTATGAATGAGTATATTATTATGAACGCTCTGGTCTTCTGTATCTAAGAAATCTGTTGTAAAATGAAAAACCAGCCCTTCCCCAAATGTACTTATAGGTCCATTTTTATTTTACATGATCTGTTACTTGTCTCCTGGGGACGATGTCTCTGACTTCATGCTCACTGTCAATTACATTTATCTCATTATATACATTTTATTGTGTTTACAACACTGTGAGGGGGGCAGGTAAAATTGCTTTATCATCAATTCCCTTGCTATCTAGATCATTTTATATTGAGGACATTTTTACTGTGATACAATTAATAGATCAGGACAACTGGAAATATACAAAATATCACTAGATGTGAGTTGCTAGTGCTGTGTTTACTGATGGCTTCTGCTGAGGTGGTTTTTGTCTCCTGTGACTCTTCTGAAATGCTGTGTAATCTAGATTCCATCCTGTTTACGAGAGAAACTCTTTCTTCCACCAGTGTTTATCTTGGGTTCTGACTTAGCATGTGTTATGTTTTTGTCGCTAACAGCCGTCAGCCTCTGGCAGAGATTCCAAATTTATGAATAGCAGCTCTTGTTTGTGTCCTTGTTCTCCATTTCTCTTTGACTGTGAAATGGGACCATAGTGAACAGTGGGAGAATAATCAAAACTTCTGCTCTGACGTTGTCTTCTCTGAGTAAACAAAGGCTTACTGAGAAGAAATTGGAGGATGCACACATTAGAAAATACCATGGGAACATGTTTTATTTGTTTGTTGATCTGTTTGGATGTGTATGTGTGCATACAGCAGTGTGCTTACACTGTGATGTACCTGTGGAGGTCAGAGGACAACTTGGGGAGATATTTCTTGCCTGCTATCATGTGCCAATGCAGGCTGAGTCTGCAGTGTGTCTGGAGTTGGCTCTGAGGATAGGTAGTGGAATTAAGAGAGCAGCAATGGCAAGTGAGAGTGGGCGTCAGCTAGATTTGTAGAACCCAAGATCACTCAGGTCCCCATCTGTAAAATTTGCTGCTTTTAGTATACAATCTTAATGGTTTTCCTAAGATTTAACATTCTAGAGATGTAAATGTCTCAGTGCTTGCATGTGTATCTAGAGGGAAAAAGAATAACAAATGTCCCAGCTCTGTTTTATATTCACTTTCCTTGACATTGCTTCTCTGATGACTAGATTTATTTTTGAAACAATATTTATTATCATTATTAATTGAATGTATGCATCTATCTATCTATCTATCTATCTATCTATGGATAGATGTAAGGATGTATTTATGTATGTATGTATGTATGTATGTATGTATGTATGTATATGTGTGTGAGAGTATAGGAACCTTCAGAATTCAGAAGAATGCTTCAGGTCTGTAAATACCATAGTAGGTTTTATCCTGGTGGCAAACATATCTGTATACTTTTTAACTTCAGAATAGTAATTATTTGTTTCTTGGTAGTTTTCTTTTTCTCTGATGAGAATCTCCATAATTTCATCATCACCACCACCATTATCACCATCATCATCAACTTATTTTATTGTTTTTTTGTTTTTTATTTTTTTATTATTATTTAACTTTGTGTTGATTCTTTGTACACTTCACATCATGCAACCCAATCCCATCCACTTCCCTGTCCCTTCATTCCCACCTTCTTAGCTTGCAATGTCCCCCACAAAAGAAAAACAGATCTAATTGTGGAAGCTGTAGAGTATCAGTGTGTTTACTGTCATAGCATACCTTCTTCTCCACACTTATCTGCTTGCAGATGTTCACTGCAATAAGTCACTGGTCCGGTTGGAGGCTTCTGGCTTCACTATCAATACTGGTTTTTTTGAGATAGAGTTTCTCTGTGTAGCCTTGGCTGTTCTGCAAGTTGCTCTGTAGACCAGGATGGCCTCTACCTCAAAGATCCATCTGTCTCTGCCTCCCCAATGCTGTGATTTAAGTTGTGTGTCACCATGGCTCAGCTCCCTGCTTTTCTTGTTATGAATGTATTTTTCTTTATCACATAGAACACAGTTTTGAAAGCCATTTTGTGATCTTTATGTTAGTTTCTCTTATCTGCCGGGGACTCATTCTGGGACTCCCCAGTTAATGTCTGAAACTATACATAGTATTAGAACCTACACATATATCTTCTCTATACATGCATACTTATGACAAAGTTTAATTGCAAAATGTGGTTCAGTAAGATATATCTTATAAAATTTATGTCAATATGGCTTCTCAGTCTCAAAATACCTTGCGTGTTGCATACTTTTCTGGCTCTTGGTAACTTAATAACCACATCTGTGTGATAAAGTGAGCTGAAAGTCACATGGCCCGGGGGACTCAACATGAAGCTACTGAACCACCACCACAGCTGAGATCTGAGATGCCTTCTAATGGTACTCGTGTGTGGGGAGCATGCGTAGTATGGATGCGTTGTCAAGATGCAGCAGGAAAACACACAATTATATCTGCTACTCAGAAGGGAATACATTTAAAACTTATTAATAGTTGATTTCAGGAACTTCTATTGATTATCCTGATTAATTTTGTCAATTGATCATCCTAGAGTCCCCTGACAGGAACCAATGCTTTGAGGGACTGTATCACCTGAGGAATTGTATACATCAGTCTGGTTTGTGGATTCTGGAGGAGGCTGCCTTGATTATCACTTGATACAGAAGGGCCCCAGGGTTGTCAGCATCGCTGCTTAGGCAGGAGGTCCTGGGCTGTATTTCTAAGCTAGTGCAACTTGAGCAGGGAAGACAGCAAGTAGCATTCCTCCATGATTTCTTCAAGTTCTTGGCCAGACTTCCCTACGTGATAGACTAGTAAGCCAAGATAAACTCTTTCCTCCAGTAAGTTCCTTTGGTCACTATGGTTTATGACACTGACAGAATGAAATTAGAACGTCACCCAAGGCTCATCGTCAAAGCAGCACCAAACTCGGCTACTCCTGTGGATGCTCCTCTGTTCTGATGCTACTCTCCAAGCCTGCTGTCGCTCTGTGTCTAAACCCTTCCTGCAGTTGCTTATTGCCTGAACTTTTTTCCTAGGGTTTACACCTCGTATTTAAAGGAGGGATAGTTGTTAAGAGCTTAGTCTCCTAAATCTAACGTGAAACTTCCTGATGCTGGAAAGTGGATTGAGTTACCCTAGCTCCAGCAGAGTATTAAGAGTAGCCATAAGTGCTGGCAAATTCCTGACTTTAAGTCCTCCTTGTCCATGTGAAAATTGTGTATTAGAGCCCAACTTATATTCTGTTAAATGTTGAACATCAAGTAGTCATGTGAATGGATGTGACTACTAATATTTCTTTTTCAATTTTTATTTATTTATTTATTCTGCTCCCATACAATTCATTGTGACCTCAGCTTCCCCTCACCCTATTCCTCCCAGTGGCCCACCCCCATCTCCTCTCCCCAAGATCTACTCCTTCTCCATTTCCCTTCAGAAAAGAGCAGGCTTCCCAGGGATATCAACTGACTTCAGCATAACAAGATGCAGTAAGACTAGGTACAAACCCTCAAATCAAGGCTGGATGAGGCAACCCAGTAGGAGGGAAAAGTCCCATAAGAAGACAAAAGAGAGATACCTCCAATAGGAGCATCATTAGGATTCTTATGAAAACCCCAATGTAAAGAATCAAAGCATGTATGCAGAGGACCTAGTGAAGACCCATGCCGGCCCCTATGAGTCCTTCTTAGTTGGTTCTGTGGGCCCTGTGCTCCTGGTGTCCTTGACCCCTCTGGTTATGATGATCCTTCCTCTCCTGTCTTCAGTGGGGTTCACGAGCCCCACCTAATGTTTGGCTGAGGGTCTCTGCATCCATTATCAGCCAGGGGAAGAAGCCTTTAGCTGAAGAATGGGCTGGGCACTGATCCTATGAGTACAGCAGAATATCATTAGGAATCATTTCATTACCTTTTTCCATTCTATTTTATTTTGCTCAGTCTTGTTTGGTTCGACCCCAAGTCTCTGAGTTCTCCAGCTTCTGGATCCTGGCAATCTAGGCTCTCTGTCCCTCCTTCCTCCACCCGATCCCTCCTGTTTCCATCCCCATCCACCCACAAAAATCTATTCTGTTTCCCTTTCCCAGGGAGATCCAAGCATCCACTCCTGAGACCTCCTTGTTATTTAGCTTCTCTAGGTCTGTGGACAGCAACATGATTATCCTCCATGTAACAGTTAAATTCCATTTATAAATGAGCATGTACCATGTTTGTCTTTCTGGGTCTGGGTTGCCATGCTCAGAATTATTTTTTTCCTAGTTCCATTTGACTGCAACTGCTATGATGTCACTACTTTTAAAACTGTTTACAGTGTATTTTTATTTTATCTACCCTCTCCTTCCACCTCCAACTCTGCCCAGAAACCCACAAAATATCTCCCTTCTTAATTCATATATTAAAAAAATAGCAACTCCTGAGGACTATTAATACTGCCTATATGTATTGAATGAGAAGCCATCTACTAAAGCCTGGGCATCTTACCCCTAAGAAAAATGACTGTCCCTCCTTGAGCAACCATCAACCACCAATAGCAGGTGGCTGGGAATGAGGTCTTATGAACCCTTCCCCCATCTGTACTTGACCTGATCTTGTAGAAGTTTTGGGCAGGTAACAACATAACCTTGGTGACAAGAGCAGGTGGCAACCTGCTTGGCCATACCACTAACCTCCTACTTGTCTTTAATAAAAATTATCATTCAGTGTAGTACATTTCATATTGGTATGTGTGTATGTGTGTGGGGGGGGGTCAATTAAATGAATTTGCAGTAAAACATCATGAGAGTTAGCCAGTGTGACTCATCATGACAACACTCGAGAATACAATTTTTATTAAATAAAACAGTATAAATATAAAGCTTTCATATTATGTAAAATATAAAGTGTTAAAAGTATTGAAGGCATGTGTTCGGTAAGAGTGAAACATGCATACAAGTAGCATTAAATAGCATTAGCATTAAATAGACTGTAATATATATGTATACATATATACATACACATGCATGCAGTAACAATGATAAAAGAATCTATGAATTTGAAAGAGATTGGGGAAAGTAATATATGAGGGTTTGGAGAGAGAAATGGGAAGGGAGAAATGTTATAATCTCAAAAAAAAAAATCTCCTACCATTTAAGGAAAAAAAAAAAAGTGAAAATGGTCACATTGCAATGAGAGCCATAGGTCAAATGTCAGACAGCACTAGCATCCCCCACACTTCTTTGTTCTCACCCAGTAACCTAATCACTCCTCTTTTCCAACGTTCATGTCTGCTGTCCTGACCTCTAACCCTGAAGGTTTTGGTACCTTTGAAAGATATTTGTGCTTTTATGGTGAATAATAGTAGCAGGCAACTTGTATCTTTGCCTCTTTATTTATTTTTTTTTAATATTTTTTATTATATATTTTCCTCAATTACATTTCCAATGCTATCCTAAAAGTCCCCCATACCCTCCCCCCCACTTCCCTACCCACCCATTCCCATTTTTTTGGCCCTGGCATTCCCCTGTTTGCGTGTCCAATGGGCCTCTCTTTCCAGTGATGGCCGACTAGGCTATTTTTTGACACATATGCAGCTAGAGTCAAGAGCTCCGGGGTACTGGTTAGTTCATAATCTTTGCCTCTTTAAATCCTCTTTTGTTAATAGGTTTCATTCTTTTAAAGTTTTATACATACACACTATGTACTCAGGTTACCTTCTCCTATCTTCTCCAACCTCTGACCTATCTCTCCCAACCCTGCCCCTGCCTCTTTTCAGTATTTACTTACTTCGCTTTTGTTTAGTGTTCTTCAGAGTTTAACAGAGCTGTCTGTGTGGTCGTGCACGGGGACTGTCAGAACTTGGTCTGACTACCGGTGGGCATACAAGTTGATACCATGCCTGTCCTCAAGTCAGAATCTATTGGTCATTAGTAGATCAACAATAAATTCTACAGCCCAGCCCAGCCCAGCCCAGCCCTCTCTATAGCTTAGTGCCAAGAAGGGCCAACTTGTGTGGACCTAGTGCCAGTACCATAGCCATGGTTGTCATATCTGTGTTGTTCTTAGAAGTTGGCATTTTACAGCCAATCTCCCCATCCTCTGACTCTTTGGTCCCTTCTATCCCTTAGAGAATAGTTTCATCAGAAAATCTACCATTTACTATAACATTTTCACATACTTTTACATATCAAAGACTTTTGAACTATTATAATGGTAGTTATATTTTGCATTCATCAAGATTATATGATTTTTGATTTGCTAATATGATAATTTCTGTCAACTGATTTTCAAATTAGCCATGTTTACATTCATAGAATAAACTCAACTTAACTGCAATGTATTAATCTTCTATTTGTAACCAAGTTCGGGTTGCTAATGGCTATATCATCATCTGTTTATTTTAACATTGGTTGACATTTAGGTGGTTTTCTGTTTGGAGATATGACTAACAATTTTACTCTAAAGAGTTTTTCTAATATATCTTGAGTATGTGAGTATTTGCAGATGCATGTACACGTGTTTTCATGTATATCTATTAATTGTACTCTTATTGAGTTCACACATCAGTTTATCTTGTTTAAAATTATTATGCCTGGAGTGGTGGCTCACACTTTTAATCCCAACACTTGGGAGGCAGAGGCAGTCGGATTTCTGAGTTCAAGGCCAGCCTGGTCTACAGAGTGAGTTCCAGGACAGCCAGGGCTATACAGAGAAACCCTGTCTCAAAAACAACAACAACAACAACAAAAACAAACAAAAAAAAACCAAAAAAACATTATTACATTTGTGTTTATGAATGAGTTTAATGTAGTTCTTATGTCTTGCTACTACTGCATTTACTTTTATCTTGTTTAATTGGTATGTTCTATAGAATAATTTATAATTTTTATTTGGTTGTGTGTGTGTATGTGCTGCTGTCTGTGTGTGGACTCCATTCTCTCAATTTGTGTGAGTTCTGGGAATTTTTGCTCTCTCTCACAGTAAAATGGGCAAACACAGTAATACTCTGATGTGTACACACAGCCATACCATACTCTGAATGGTTGCACTGTCTTCAACTTTTTCTCCACTGAACAAATTAGTTCACTACTTAATTTCTTAAAATATTTATTGAATTGTAAGTATATACATTTCTTATAGATCACTGTGAGCCATTATGCGAGTTCTGGGAAACACACCTGGGTCTTCTGCATGGGCAACAAGTGTTCCTAACTGTTGAGCAATCTTTCCAGACACCTAGTCCCTAGTCTATCACTTCTGAAGTTGGCTTCAGTTAAGTTTTTGGACACGGGCGTAAACAACTGGACTTTTAAAAAGAATGTAACACAATGGCTTCTGGTCTAGTTCCTGACAATGTCCTGTTTGTGTCTGAAACTCTATTGTCCCAGACTTTACAATATGCCTCCCTCATTGACATTTTGGTCTTTCCAGTTCCCATCAGAATGGCCCATTAAGCTTTGCTTGTGATATTTGAGGACTTCTCTAGCCTACACTCTTTCATATTTTTCTAATAATCTTGCACCTAAGGACTAATACTCCTATGGTCCAGTTTATCATAGCAAAGACCCCACTTGCCTGTACCAACTTCCTGTATAGCTTTTCTCATTGCTGTGATCAAGTATCTGACAAAAAGCAGCTAAGAGAAGAAAGTTTTATTTGGACACATGGCAGAAGGGATGACAGTGGCGATGACAGGAACATGAGGGTGCTTGATTGTATTTGGGAGCATCCAGAAGTAAAGAGAGGATGAAAACAAAGCTAAAACATAGACCTCAAGGGGTGCCCTCAGGGTCCCACATTCTTCAGCTTCACTGCTTCAGAGGCTCCGAGATCTTCCAAAGCAGTGCTACCAAGTGTTCGGTCAGACACACGAGCTGTGGGGATCTCTTTCTTACATACTGTAACAGAGCTGTGGAGTCTCTTTCTTACATACTGTAACAGAGCTGTGGGGTCTCTTTCTTCCATACTGTAACAGGAACTATTTTAAAGTATACATGCTACTCTATTTTCCCTCATTCTTACTTTTTTCTTTATCATATATTTCCTTCTATTGAAAATAGTTTTTTCTCATATTTTCTATTCTGATTATGATTTTTCCTCCCTCCACTTCTTCCCCCTCCTCTCTACCTCCCTTCTTATCAGGATTTACTCACTGTGTGTCTCTTGATGGGGATGGGGCAGGCTGCTCAGGGGTAATAATAGAATATAGTGGAATAAAATATAAGAAGATAAAACAAAAACTAACACATCAGAACTGGATGAAACAAGTAAACAGAAGAAAAAGAGCCCAAGAGAAGTCACAGAGACCCACTCATTAACACACTTGAGTCCCAGAAAACCACTAAATTGAAAGCCAGAATATGTATGCCAAGGAGCTGGTGCCGACCTGAGCCGGCCCTGTGCATGCTGTGTCAGTCTCTGTGAGCTCATAGGAGCTTTGGTCCTGTTGACTCAGAGGACATTATCCTCTTTGTGTCCTCCATCCCCTCTGGCTCTTATACTCTTTCTGTTACCTCTTCCACAGGGTTTCCTGAGCCTTGCTGAGAGGGATTTGATGGAACTATTCCATTTAGGGCTGAGTATTGCAAGGTCTCTCACTTTCTGCATGATGTCTCTCTGTGTTTGTTCCCATCTGCTGTAGGAGGAACTTTCCCTGATGGTGGCTGAGCAAGGCATTGGTCTGTGGGACTAGCAGAATGTCATTAGAAGTCATTTTATTGGTACATTTTTGTTAGTTTTTTACTTTTGACTTAACGCCCATACAGATTCTGTGGTAATACAGGGCACAAGCTTGGGGATGATAAAGAAGCTTCATTTCCCTTGGATTCAATAACTTCTTGTTGGCTATCTGCTTCAGATGCACTAAAAAACAATGTTATATTGTTTTTAGTATCTCCTCCTTCCTCCCCCAACACCCCCCCCCACTTCCACCACCTCAGTGTTATGACTTGTTCCTTATTTGGGTAAGTGTTCTAGACCTTACCCTAAGACAGTTCTGACTGATACTCTGTTGGTTTCTGGATCTTGAGAAAAAGAGAAGGCTTTTCAGTTGTGGTAGGAAATGGGTCAGGTGTGATGGCTCATACTTTTAATCCTAGCACTCTAAGACAGAGGTAGGTAGAGTTCTGTGAGTTCAAGGCCAGTTCTAAGAAACTCTGCCTGAGGTTTTAGGGAGAGAGGGAGAGAGGGAGAGAGGTAGAGAGGGAGAGAGGGAGAGAGGGAGGGAGGGAGGGAGGGAGGGAGGGAGAGAGGGAGAGAGGGAGGGAGGGAGAGAGGGAGAGAGGGAGGGAGGGAGAGAGGGAGGGAGGGAGAGAGGGAGGGAGGGAGAGAGGGAGAGGGGGAGAGGGGGAGAGGGAGAGAGGGAGAGAGGGAGAGAGGGAGAGGAGGTGTCTTCTGTCAATATCTATCTGATCTATCTTCAAAGAAAATGGACAGATTATAGATACTACTCATTATTCCTGAGTTTTGAAGTGTTCTGTTCCCCATAAAACTAAATATCACCAAAGGGTCTGCAGTGAGGTTTGTGTGCTTGTTTGCTTCTTATGGAACAGCTTGAAGTTTTGGGATGGGACAGAAGCACTCAGAGGGAAGACTATGGCTCTAATACTTGAGAAATTTAATATAATACTTTGCTTATGAAAGAAGAGTTTTTGTGTGTTCTCGGCAAGCAAAGGTGATTACAATCAAATTTTAGTTTTAATATCAGACCTTGCCTTGCAACATTATATTTCTTCACATGGAACTATATGGATTTTTACAGCATTCATTTATATGCAGCAATATTCAGAAAACGTTTTCTTTAAGCAGAATTTTAGTCTGTTGATAAGTGCCATTTGCCCACGGTTTTGTTGACCTCTCCCCTGCTCTCTTTCTCCACAGTTGTTATCCGATGCATCACAACCTCTGGAAAGCCAGAACTTCTCCCCAGTGGTGCGAGACGTAAGTTATGAGAATCTCTTCACGTGAACGCAACCTTTCCCTACCATCCTCTTCAATTATTCTCTTTGTGATGTGTACTCTTTTCATTCTTTCCTGACGACGTCTCTCTGTTTCTGTCCTTCCCATTCTTTTCTCTCCCCTCTCTCTCCCCCACACCTCAGTTATTCTGTCTCTTCTATCAGTCATGTGTTCATAGTCCTAGGACTAAATGTTGAATACTAAAGGACTGTCTTGTGTATGCACGTCTAGGCAGTGATTACGTCCAATGGTCTATTGACTGACAAATACAAATATATACAGAAACTCCGAGAAAGCAGGTATGTACTGATAAAAAAAAATTCTGATATTGTACTTTATTCTTACCTTGGATTTGATAGATATGCTTAAAGGTTTCAAGGAGAGTTATTAATATTAGACTTATATAGCATTTACATTTTGATATGTTACAAATCTAAAGCAAGCAACAACAGCTGAAAACAGCGTGCTTTTTCTTTGAAGAGCAGCATTGCATCCCCACGGCAGTGCGAATACGCTGGGGTCTGGCCTGCCAGTGGAAGAGTGGAGCAGTGTTGATGTTTGAATAGTTCTGTCGGCCCTCTTCAGTTTGCACACAGTGATTTCTAAATTCATCTTTCCACCCCCAGAGGAAATCAGCATATTAACCCTTTCTGTGGTGCTTTCTGCTTGGGCTTTTGTTGAAGGTTTGGACTTTGGTTTGTTCAGTATGATGGTTAGCACAGTGGGATCGTGAACAGAAATGAACAGAGACAGTGAAGAAGGCAGCCGGTAGAAGAGAAAGGTGGCCTAAAAAGCCTGTGAATCCATCAAGCCAGCCCTGTGCTTCCTTAAAAGACTCTGTTGTTCAGAGTCAGGAAACACTGATGTTTCTTGAAATTGTCTTGTTTCCCCCACAGACTGTACTTCCATTGGTCTTTTCACATTTTGCAAAATAACATACAAGCTGAATTGCTGAGAGAAGCCAGGGGAAAACAGGACACAATAGAACACCCTCCTTACCTTTTTTTTTTTTTAAGTAGTTCTTGCTGCAAGAAATAAAGAGCTGTGCCAGAATCAAGTTTTTTTTAAATCACACACACACACACACACACACACACACACACGCACGCACGCACGCACGCACGCACGCACGCGCGCGCGCATTGTGTTTCTTAATATGTGTTAGCTTGTGTAGAACTGCTGAACTAAATGTGGCAACGGAATCTTTCGGCATTAAATGCTTGAGTATTCTTTCTAAAGAATTCTAGGGCAGGGGAGATGGCTCAGCGGTTAAGAGCACCGACTGCTCTTCCAAAGGTCTTGAGTTCAAATCCCAGCAACCACATGGTGGCTCACAACCATCGGTAACAAAAATCTGATGCTCTCTTTTGGAGTATCTGGAGACAGCTATAGTGTATACACATATAATAAATAAATAAATCTTTAAAAAAATGTATTTAAAAAAAAGAATTCTAAACTTCTAAAAGAATTCCATATTCTAACATTCAAACTGCCTTTATAGTTCTGTAAGAGAGTTTCTCATAGGGAAGCATCGTATTTGCCTGTTATTTATAATTCTGTTTTTCCTTGTTACCTGGATGATTCCTCACTGTGAGTGTAATGATGTGTCAACCAGTCCGTCATTTCCTCAGTCTGTGTGCATCAGAGCTCCTGGGGCAGCTGGGCTGATGGGCTGCCATTCCTGGAACTGCCTTCTTTCATTCCCTAGTGTATTCTTATGGCCAGAATCTGATCATGGAGATCTTACCTAAAAAGGGAATTTACTTTAGTTTTACATTCTTTTCATTGCTTAGCACAGTGACTATTAATCTGGAATTTGGGGTTAGGGGTACCGTTGATATGGACTGAATTGGAATCTAGGAGTGTTTTAAAGATTTTATATTGGTACATCAAAATAATGTTTTATTTATACAAATTATATAAGGTACTACTGGAAAGAATATCTAATAAGCAGGTAATGGTGGTTCTTTCAGTTAAATGGATGGGAATTGTAGTTGAAGGAGATCTCCTATCATTAGTGTGCATGTGTTACTGGGTCAAGATGGATGGGAACATTTTTATATTAGTATTTATTCACTTATTACAAATGAAAAAGTTAGCAGATTGCAGTGTGAGAATACCCTAAAGACCCCACCATCCGAGTTTGCTATGAAACCTCCCGTACCAGACTGTGCCTATAGATGCGTGAGGACATCTGAGAATCTCTGTTAAAACCATTCGTTAATCACTCCCACACTCAAAACATAATGAAGTAAACAATAAAGGGTGTTGTTGAAGCAAGATGCCGTCACTACCACGGAGGTCATTGTTTGTCAAAGTACAACCTTTAACATAATACATGGGTCAAGAATTAAAATACTTTCTAGTCTTAATCTCTTACATTAGCCTAAAGATATCTGACAAAACAGGTTTTGATGCAGGTAGCAGTAAGCCCTTGTTCAGGTTGTTGTTTCCTTGGACTGTGGCGAGGAGGAAATGAGGTATCCAGCATCCAGACGCAAAATCGTTTTGAGTAAATACTTCTGGGAGGACAAAGTATGAGCCAAGTTATTTGCCTGTAAGTAAGCAGAGAAAAAAGTAGCCCCGTCCTCATTCTAGCTCCAGAATTCATGGAAGTCTGTAGACCTTGAGCATCTCAGAGGCCAGGGTCTATTATACAAGATCTAAAACAAATGGATATAGCATGTCATTCTAAGTGCAGGGAGATTTTGTTGCTTCAGCATGTAAGTTTCTGTTGTGTTTGGAGATCACACGATTTTGTTATTTAAAAGAGATAAACTTAATTATCGGCTTTCCCCTTATTTTTCAAACAGAGAACGCATTCAATTCCTTTCAATGAGTACCAAGAAGAAGGTTTTGGTCCTTGGGTCTGGCTATGTATCTGGGCCTGTTTTGGAATATCTGTCAAGAGACAACAATATAGAAATAACACTAGGTAATGAGTTGTTTTTATTTTTAAAGAATAAAAACTAATTCCATTGCCTGTTGAATATGAACCTTAGATGATTTTTTACCTCTAAGTTTTGAAAAGTTGTGGAGCTATGAAAATGTCTCCAGTGGAATGAAATCTCTAAAAAGTGGATTTTTGTATTCTTGAAATAGGCTCTGACATGACCAACCAAATGCAGCAGCTGAGCAAGAAATACAACATTAACCCTGTCAGTTTGACTGTTGGCAAGCAAGAGGCAAAGCTGCAATCCCTGGTGGAATCCCAGGATCTTGTGATCAGGTAGTGGGCAACAAAAAGTTCTCTGTGCATCTTTTTTTTTTTAAGATTTATTTATTTTATGTATATGAATACACTGTAGCTGTCATCAGGACACACCAAAAGAGGGCATCAGATCCCATTACAGATGGTTGTGAGCCACCATGTGGTTGCTGGGAATTGAACTCAGGACCTCTGGAAGAGCAGTCAGTGCTCTTAAATGCTGAGCCATCTCTCCAGCCCTGCATCTGGTTGTTTTAATCTTCTCTTATTTTCTCCCTGTCTCTCTTTCCTCCTTGCTTTTTCTTTCTCTGTCTTCTCTCATAAACATTTTATTGGAAGAACATATGTATGAAAATATAAATAAGTATGAGAATGGTGTGATGTGGTGGTACTTTCCTGTATTTTCAGCACTTGCTTGAGGCTAAGAGAGGAAAATTGAAAGTTTGAGGCCAGTCTGGGCTAATTGGTAAATTTTTTTTGTCTCTGACTCTTTGTTTCAATATTCTCTCTGTCTCTTGTCTTTTTGTCTCACCATCTATCTCTCAATATCTTTCTCTCTCACATTCTTCCTCTTGCATGTGTATGTTTATTTGCACACTCACGGGTGAGCAAACAAACACACATACACTCACACTCTTGAATCAAAAAATCACAGTTATGTTGCCCAGTAAATTGCTGCAACATTAATACATTTTCTAACCACTATCCACATCAAGGAACAATGTTGATAATATCCTACAAGCCCTCTTATTAACCTTTGTAAACTTGTTGACTCTATCCCAGAAGCACTGTTCTTTCTTCTAACATCTAGATTAGCTTTTTGCATGTCTTCAAAGTTTGTAGAATTGGATTATTCAGTATGTCCTTGTTTGTGACTGCCTTCATTCATTTGATATTGTGATTATGAGAACCGGCTGTGTATTCTTTACTGTGTGAACTTTGATGGAATTTTGTTGTTTTGATTTGGGCTGTTATGAACATGCTGCTAGACACCCTTCAGTGTTTGCCTTGTGCTTTTAGTGTTAGGAAACTAGAAATAGAATTTCTGAATTATGAGATATTTGTGATTCAGATGATATGTTACATGCATACATAGACAAGCATAATGAGCGAATGTAACAAAAAGAAAAAGAAAAACTACAGAAAGGGTTAGTGAAGAGCACTGTATGGTAGACAGCAGGACAAATCTGCTCTGTAATTCAGAAGTCCTTGGTCATTTCTGAGAGAATTCTTTAATTTGGGCGTTTTCTTAGGACTGAGCTGTGGTATAGTTCAAGCATCCTGGAAGGGGAGAGAGGACTGGGAACCAAAGCTTCTGAATCTCTTCTCCCTCTGTTTTCAGCTTGTTGCCTTATGTGCTTCATCCTGTGGTGGCCAAAGCCTGCATCGAAAGCAGGGTTAATATGGTCACTGCAAGCTATATTACACCAGCCATGAAAGAACTGGAAAAGAGGTAAGCCACCGCCTCCAGTAAGGTGCCACCTCGGGATCGTTCCTCTTCTGTGTCTGACTTTTCCATTTTCTTCTTTTCTACCTGTGGCAGTGTGGATGATGCTGGCATTACAGTCATTGGTGAGTTGGGATTAGACCCTGGTCTTGATCACATGTTGGCAATGGAAACAATTGATACTGCCAAAGAGCTGGGAGCCACGGTGAGCAGATATCCCCTCAGGGGATATAGGATTGTCTTTTGCTTCTCATTAGTGATTTGCTAGACTACAGCTCTTACTTTGGCTAGGAATTACAAAAACTACAGAACCTACAGATACATCTGAAGAGTCAAACAACAACTTAGATCTTAGTAACAGTTCTAGAGAAATAGATGTTATTGTAATCATTTTGTTTCTTAAAGATTTTGCCTTTGAGACAGATTCTTTGATAATACTTTGCATTTAGAAGTTAGAAAAAAACCTTTGGGATTTTTGTCTGTTGTTTAATTAAGTAATTACATAAGACAAAGAATAACTGTATATGTATATATGGTCACTCAAATTAAGTGATTTGGAGTTTTCACATATATATATATTTTTTTTTTGGATATAAAACTTATAAGAACTGACAAAGAAAAAGTGAATCAATAGTTGAATTTTTATTTATTTATTTAAAAGATTTGTTTTATTTTCATTTATGTGTATGTATATGTTTGCATGTACATATACACACATGTGTGGATGTCCTCAGAGGCTATAAGGGGGTATTGGATTTTCTAATTAGGCTGGGATTACAGGAGGTTGTAAGCTGCCTGGCATGGGAATGAAGCATGGTTCTCTGCGAGGGCAGTAAGCACTCTTAAGTACTGACCTATCTCTGCAGCTCTAACAGTTGAATTTTTAATGAAAATTTAGCTATTATCTCTAGCAGAGTTTATATATTTTTATATACATATATATGTGTGTGCATCTGTATATAGAATCTGTGTTAATAAGTGTCTTCAAGGATGTATATTTAAAAGCCTCAATAACTTAAAAAAATAAATAATGGTATCATATTCACCAGATTGATATCATTAACCCTAATTAATAACTTAATAATTAGTCTTCTTAATATTACTGATTTCATTTATTTCTCAATTTGCAGGTTGAGTCTTATGTTTCCTACTGTGGTGGCCTTCCGGCCCCTGAACATTCAGATAATCCCTTGCGATACAAATTCAGCTGGAGTCCAGTGGGAGTCTTGATGAACATAATGCAGCCTGCTAGCTATCTGCTCAATGGGAAGGTAAGATAGGTGCATCATGGGAGCCTTAGAGATAAACACCTGCAGTGGTGGCCAAAGCTGTTGCGGCCGGCCAGCGGCTCACATGTCTGGGTTCTAGTCTGGAAAGGCATCTTGAAATCTGCAAGAGAAGGGGGGGTGGGGGGCTAGGCGGCGTGATAAAGATGGAACCAAGACAACCAGTCTGATCAAGATTCGATTTTACTATTTCCGACACTGGGTTATGAAGCAGGGGAAGGGGCCCATTCCCACCAAATCATCCTGGAGTAAAGTTGCAGGTGACCACGTGTTTGACTCTGGAACAGCAAAGCAGCAGGCCTCAGCAGTGGGAGTGGCAGAATGGTAGGGCGGCAAGCTCCGCCCCGATGCTCTCTTCTGAAACCTGAGCAAACAGGTTTCAGGCTGGGGAGGTTACATCTCCTCCCTGTTGTTAATATAAAAAAGAAAAGGCTAGGTTGAGGCATAAAATTTATTTATGCCCTATAGTTCTGCCTGAATTCTTAGGGCCTAAGGAAGAAACTTATCTTAGTGGGATTTCTTAACTTTTCTTATGGAAAACTGTATCTGGATAGGACTGTCTTTTCTGTCCTAGTAAACATCTAGTAGACTAGTCCTGAGGTGTTGGCTCTGTCTTTTAAATGTTAATTAGTTACTGAATAGGTAACTTCCTAGTTGAAATTTTTACTGAATACCAAGTAGTCAGCTGCACAGTCCTTCTAGGGCGTTGGGACACTGGCAAGGACTGACTGTACGAATATGAAAGGCACTTTATTATGATAACACTGAAGGAGAGTACATGGATTTTCCTCCACATTCTTGGATGATAGGTGGGGAACAGAGAGGAGGGGGTGACGACTGGCTCCGTAGTACAGGGCCAATTGGCTTTTTAGGGTGGGAGGCTGTGAAGGGCTTGCCCTTCTAATGGTATGGTCTCCAACCTCTCTCTCCTCTATTAATTAAGCTTAATAAGGCCACGCTTAACTGAGGTGATCAAATGATTTTCTCATCCTTAGATGAGTGGGCTTTAACCATGGCTGGGGGGATATTGACCTGATTCCTCCCGTGGGTGCTGTCATGACCCACACTTGTGGCTCTTGGTATCTTTTGGGGAGGGGATGCAGAACCTTAGAAAGATATTCTTGAATGTAACGAACTAGATACCAACCTCCATCCAAACCGGGTGTATCTCACAGGGAACTCAGAAATGGTCAAGCTGGACCTTCCCCTGCAGTAAATTTCTGCACCCAAGATGGTACTCATACTGTATTTGTATGATCACTAATCAGTATGCACAGTTCTGAGTACTGTGCAGCTCCTAAAGGAGAATTGTCAACCTCAGATTTAGCAAGGCCTCGACAAGAATTATGTCACTAGTAACACCACTATTTGTGGCTCTTAGGCTATATTAGGAGCTGAAGGTCACCCTCTTCATCTCTGTTATTTCCACAGTCTGAGGAACTAAGGGGACCTTGCAATAACAGCAAGGGTGGAAAACCAGAGACCAGCTAAGAGACTAAGCCCGTCTATCAGAATAAAAACCAATTTCTTTTAGTATTTGAAATTTTCACCTTTCTAGCCCTAGTAGCAAACCTAAATCTCAAATCAGACTGAAAGCCAGAATACGTGCTGGAATGTCTTTAGAATGAAAATAGCAGCTGCCACCTGCATGCTCTTGGGGGCGGGGATGCACAACCGCTGCAGTCAGGCTGAAGGTGTTGATTGACCTGCTTGAAAGACAAAAATCTTAGACAGTGAAGAGTAACATCACAAAGCTTCTTTTGGGAAAGTCCTGGTACTTTATTCAGTTGCAAATAGCAAGGCTCAAGCTCAGTCTCTGGGCTGGTTTTAGAATTAGTAAAAAGGCCAGAGATTTTCTGGAAGTGGGGGCTGTGTTCAGAATTAACTTTGTTAGGTAACTAAGAATTTTAGTTATTTACAATAGGAATTTCTAATATTGGACTAAATATTAGACCAGTCTAAGATTGAGTTAGAATGACTGGCCACACTGAAGAAAAGAGAAAAATCATTATGACTTTATTAAATGACTAATCTTACTAAGTCAGAATATACAGTCTCTGATGTTCTTTTGCCATAAAGTTAAAAGGCTTGAAGCTAGTCTAAACTGGAAAAATGGCAAGCAAGAATGGATCTAAAACATGAACCCAATTTAGTTTCCTAGTCACTTCAGTCAGGGCACTGAGTCAACTTACCTGCCAGCTTGTCACACGAATTAAACATCATGCTTCTGTAGCGTTCTGTGGAGAGAACCTGTTTTTTCCCTTCCCTAATAAGGTAGCTGTTTAGGATCAATCTGTAAGCCAATAAGTAGATCCTTTTAAGATACTATAAAGCATTTATAAAGAATATAAATATAAAGAATTTACTTTGACCTCTAAATTTCAAAATTTGAAAATAAAGGTATGATTTAAATATGTGCATGGAAATGTACTAAATAGTATGTACGGGGATATAATTTCCCCCTTCTTTGTCTTTTAAGAAGTTAAAGTTTTAAAGTTTTACAATATCTAATCCTTCGATTTAATAACTTGTTGACAAAACATTTTAAATACTTGACTGTAAAGGGCAGTGACTAATTGCACTTTCAATCGTTTCTCTTAAGGAGCGGTTGTAACTAGAAAGCTTAAAAAGTTATTAAGAGTCACATGTGCATAATTTATTTATTTATTAACTAGAAATAAGAGCATTTATTTGTAGCAAATTATTAAGTATAAGTCCTAAAGAATTAACACTATTATGTGGGAACAAGTAGTAACTGAGGACACTAGAAGGAAAGAATTATACATGCACAATTTTCAAGAATACTAAACTATTATCTTAAACCATAACTGTTATGAATATACAAAGAACAAGGTTATATATCCAATCTATCTTATATGTATGACCTATAGACTGTGTGAGATATAAATCTAGCCTGGCATTGTTTTAAAATGTCTAGGCAATTAGAACAATTTAATAAATGTCTAAAGATTGCCTTCTTAAGAGGACAGCATTTTTTCTATGTGTTGTATATGCATAAGCAATTGCAAATTTGAGAATTAATAGCATCTGAGGGATGAACAATCTTAAGCAATTGTGAGCTTTGAGATATAACATTGACTATTAATATACAAATCAAGGTTTGATTGCTCAGCATTTTAAAACAACATCTATAGCACACAGCTAGATTATTTGTGTTGAAACAGGGGGAAACTTAAGAGACTAAGCATGTGATCTAATTCACATTTACTTATGTCTCATATAGGGGTTATTATTAAACACAATAATTGGGATGTATGCATGCATGAATTTATAAAGATATAAAAGCATGCATAAAACCAATTTTTAACTTATCTTTGGGATATTGATTGTTAATATATTTAAAATGATGGTATGTAATAGGTCAGTTATTAATATTTGGTAATAACCAAATAAATTGCTGTATTGAACAAGGAACATACACTAGTCAGGTTTTTAAGACACATTTTTTTGTTATAGGTTTTCTAAAAATATACGAATATACAATTCTTTATTAGAACCACAGTTGAAACTGTGTTTTGAGGTGAAAACCACTTCAACCTTGGCCATCTGCCCTTGGCCTTTCTCTCAGGCAGAAGAGGCTGAAGGCAGCCCAATTTATTGTAGGCCAGAAAACTTACTCTGGGTCTTAGTGAGAACGATATGGCTAGTCTGGTCGGGACATGTGGAGGCTCATGGGGCAAAGGTGAACGTGGCCCTCTCCTTCGTTGTAAGGCTGCCCACCTTATGGAGGCCTCTCACACCACTATAGCTCTGGGAAACTGTGTGTCTCAAGGCCCCGTGCCACAGCAGCCAGTAGCTAGCTGGGTCCACGTGGGCCAGCGATTGGCTGGGAGGATGAGAAAATGACTTTACAATAATGTTTTCTCTTGCCAAAGAATTGTTTTGGGCACAGCTAATATTTAATTACCATTGATTATAATTAGTAACAATTGTAAAAGCTATCTTTATTTTTTGCAAAACTTTCTGTAGTAAACTAAAACCCTAAGTAATAAAAAGATATTGTCTCTGAATCTTTTGGGTGAGAGCAAGGATTTAAAGTAAACTTCTCTTGAGAGGCATTAGCTAATAAAACATTTTCCACTTAGGAAACAATATACATTGAAAGATTAAAACTCTTGGCTTCTTGTATAGAAGCAGAAATGATAAATTTTTTTTACATAATGTAGATTAATATTTAGCCATGTTAGAGACAAAATATTTTAGTTATTGCAAACTCACTAGAAGCAAAACCTTTACAATCATTAAGATGCAAAGGAGAAAGAAAAAGAAACTTTTGGATCTATAATAACTATATAAAAAGTAGGCAAACCAGATTGTAATGCCTTGATAAATTTCACAATCTGATTGACTCTTTATAAACTATGAATGTGAACTTCATTAAAACAGCATCTGGCTAGATCTGTAAAGAATTATTAAGTTTCTTTTTGCAACATTAACTTTGGGAAGGTAAAACCCAATTTTAAAACAATTAATTACTTATAGAATTAATATTAGAAGTATTACTATCATATTACAAAGTTTGGCTGCCAATTAATACCTATGAATACATGTAAGCTTTAATGCTTTAATAAAGAGGCATTGTTTTAAATCTTATCTTTAATTTTACTTTCTAGGATAGGAACCACATTAATTATTATCTCAACTAGAAATATCCTTAGAGACCCAGCCTCTTGGCCTGCCTTATGCCATGTGTTGGAAAGACTCTAAACTTGAGTTATCAATTTTAAGGCTAACCACTTGTTACCAATGTAATAATTATTAATTTTAACCAACAACTTATGAACTGATTGTGAAAACACGTAGAGCACATTACCAATAAAAAAAAAAACAAAAACAAAAACAAATGAAGCAGTTACATTTAGACCAATCAGAGAACATTAATTTTTCTAGCTACAATCATAGAATAAAAAGCACATTATCATTTGCCAAACACATTAATCACGATTGCAGAGAACTCTCCAGGAAAAAACCATTAATCAGCTTTTTATCAGACTCTTTTTTCCTATAATGAACAGTTTTTCCAGCAGGGGCCCTCTTGCTGTGTGCCTGTTTCCTGGTTGAAGCTTGTGGCCGCTCTCTGCTTTGCAGATAAAGTTTTTAGCCATCTTTATTATCCAACATAAAACATAGAGCATTCATTCATACAGACTGGACACGAACATACATGAATTGAACATGTGAACGGACTGGTGCACCAGACATTAGACAAAGATACAAGGAGGGCAGAGCACTTCTGCCGTAAGGCCCAGAGAGAACAAAGCATGGCACCCTGAAATTTTTCTCCGCTTTTTGGGATATTTTCCTCCCACATAATGCAGTTTTTAACTGCGGCCATCTGCCTGATTATTAATTTCCTTTTAATAAACCCTTTCTTTTCTCACGCCTAAAAATGTAGCTTCTGGGAGCTACGGCTAACTGTCTGTTATGTTCCTAGTCCCTGATAAACTTCACTTCTGAACCTAAGTGAATTAGCGCTCAGGTTTAACGCTGTTTCAACTTAGTCCATACCGACCTTCTCTGGTACGAATTTCCTTTAATTATTTTCTTCTTTCATGGAGCTCCAAACTTCTTCAAATGCTCCAGTGCCTCTTTCAAATGTCCTCTGCCATTTTCCAGTCCCCCGTGGGCGCCAGATCTGTTGTGGCCGGCCAGCGGCTCACATGTCTGGGTTCTAGTCTGGAAAGGCATCTTGGAATCTGCAAGAGAAGAGGGGGGGCTAGGCGGCGCGATAAAGATGAAACCAAGACAACCAGTCTGATCAAAGTTCGATTTTACTATTTCTGATACTCGGTTGTGAAGCAGGGGAAGGGGCCCTTTCCCACCAAATCATCCTGGAGTAAAGTTGCAGGTGACCACGTGTTTGACTCTGGAACAGCAAGGTGGCAGGCAGTGGCAGTGGGAGTGGCAGAATGAAAGGGCGGCAAGCTCCACCCCATGCTCTGAGCAAACAGGTTTCAGGCTGGGGAGGGACTCCAACCACTTCCCCCCAATATCAGTGTTGTCTGATCACGGCCATGCACATGAACACACATGTGCAAAGGGTTGGTGTCCTCCCCTTAGATGAACAGTTCTATCTCAGAGAAAGCTCTGGAGAAGCAGTCATCCAATGTGTGGACTCTCTTCCAATCAGGTAAGTTTCTGTCAACACCCAGCTCTTACTGACAAGTATTAGTACCTGCCCTCCCTTGTCTCCACTGATATTTCCTAGTGTATATTTTTCTATTCAATTTAATGAGTCACCTTTAATTTTTCAACCAATCCTGTGTTCATTCTTCCTTCTTGGCTCCTTCTGAAAATGGACTTCTTATCTTATTTATATATGTAAATAGTGGTTATATTTCAAGTGACTTCAGTATGACACATATTGAGTATATTTACATTATCTTCCAAGTGATTTCAGCATGACACACCCTGAATTAGACTTTGGAATAAGCACCAAAGATAGCTGACTGACATTCCTGAGTTCAGAGAATTCAGGGCTGGATACAAGTGGCCCTCCACATGGAATGTTTAATGCATCAGAAAATGAAACTAATATTTCTTCTGCCTATGCAATCTAACAGTATTATTAGTATTATTTTCATTATTATTTTTTTAATAATGAGACTAAGGCATAGACAGGATGGCTAAGGCCATCATCTGAGGCTCAACCCTGGTTTCAACCAACTTCAATGGCAGTAAAATTGCTTTTACGTTAACTTTTTTATTGCGTGTGAAACCTATGGGCATGTGCATCCATGCCTGTGCAAGTCATGGCGCATATCGAGAGGTAAAGAAGACTAGCAGGAACTGGTTCTCTTCGGCTATGCAGGTTCAAACTCAGGTCCTCAAGCTTGGTGGTAAGTTTCCTTACTAAACATGTCACTAGCTCCTCCAAAGCCATCTAGAGTCAGATCACATTTTGGGTTAGGAGAGTTCGTAACTGGTCAGACCACTTGCAAATTCCTTTTCCAGATAATATGAAGGGAGAGAGGAATGAGGAAAGATTTGTCAAAGGTTATAAAATTACCATGATCTGGGAGTTAAGGAGTTTAGAGCCACAGGGTGAGTATAGTTAGCAATCACAGAGTTTGTTTTTGAAAGGATTTACTAAGAAGCAAGATGAATGTTCCTGTCAGCTATGGTTACTCAGGTCTGAGAGATCAGCATGAGTGACAGACGTGACTGCACATTAAATTATAGTGAAAGTTTGAAGAGAATGAATGCCTAAAACTGAGTCCTGAAATTTTTAAGTTGCTTGACTTTGGAGAATTTCTAAATCTCACCAAGTGATTTTAAGGAGCAGCCTAACATGAGAACAAATGAGTTAGTGACCAGCGGATCACAGCAGGTCAAACCTGACTAAGCCAGCAGAGACTCTTAGGGGCATGCATCAGGATGAGGAAGGATGTCAATGTCGCCTTTATTTCCTCTGATAAAGGGATGAGATGAGAGCCATACCCAAGCTGTATGAGCACATGGCTTGGGCATTTTCTTCTCTGTTCTAACTATTCCTAGATCTAGGCCTGGAAACCTCTGCAGCAGTCCTGTCATGTGAATTAATGAAGCCATGTAGGTTGTAATCTGCCTAACAGCAGGCTTATTGGCATTCCCTGAGTCTTGACTAAATATTAGCGGTAGAAAGAACTTAGTGCTCCAGAGAGCCCAGGAGAAACAAGTTGTTTCTGGCTGCAGAACTTGTGGTTGTTAAATTTGAAATCCACCTCCCTGCTCCCCTCTTCCACCCTGAACTCAATTTCTAAAATGGAGTGCATTCTTACTTTTTTTTTTTTCTGACATTGGAGGATTTGAAGAGAAAACAGGATAGTTTTCTTATTTCTGCTAAAATGATACTTTTTCAAGGTCTTGTTCAGATTTCCTCTTGTAGAGTTTCCTGGCCACTTCAGCCTTTGTTCACTATTCTTTTGTCTGAACTCAATCAGAGTGTCTGACACTTAGATACTTGGATTGTCTGTGTCTGAGAAATTTCAGTGATTTGAGTCTATAGATCTGTTCCCCAATCTTTATTGTTAAACTTCTTAAAAATGTCTCTGAGTCTTGCCCTTCTCTCCCCTCTGCCACCATCTCCTCTGTCACTGTTCCCCTCAGCCACAGAATGGGCCTTACAGAACTCAGAACTGTAATGATGAAGATAGGTGACCTCTCTGTCTCTGACTTACAGTTGAATCCTTAAACTTTTCTAGTAATTAGAAAGGGTCTATGAGTGAGAGTAGATCACACTGTGCTGTGTTCTTGTGGTAAGTTCTAGCCATTGATATTGTTTTGACTTCTAGCAAATCTGATTTCCTCCCCTGTGTGTGGGAGCAGTAACTAGCCTTCTCCTACGTCCATCCCTGTGTAGATGGTGGTACAGTTCCCAGCCTTGGAAAGTGGGAAATTCACACATGTGCAAAGGAAGCCCCTCCTCCTTTTTAAGAAATCAAGTTAGCAATGGCTCCCTGTGGTGACTCTAGCATAGCTTTCAGTAGATGCACTCATATCAGAATCCTTTTTGAAAATACTGATCAAGAAATAAGCAAAACCAAGAGGCTCATGTGATACAGTAGAAAGAACACAGATAGTGTGTTAGTTAGATAGGCTTGAATCTGATTCTGTGCCACTCACAGCCTGTTTACACCTATGAGAAAACGTGTGATTAATATGGATGAAAAGCACACAAGGCACCTGAAAGACTGAGGGTTCCTAATAAATAACAACCTGTACCTTTACCATGATAAATTTCTTATTGGTTTAATGATGAAGCTTACATTAATCCCAAAGACAGGAGAAAGGAAAGAGACCACTGAATCAAATCACCATACCAAATTAATTAATGCTTTTTAATTGATTAATTAAAGCAAGCTTGTTTTTTAAAAATTGATATTCACAGGCTAGAGCTGCCTCCCCCTAAGGCAGGTTTAAGAAGTCAGCATTAGATAAGAGAAAGACAAGGTTTTCATAGCTCAAGGGGAGGGGTTTTCCAAATGAGGGACTTGGTGGGAAAAATTGGTGATAGGGTTATAGGAGCAGGACATAAGCATAACAAGTTAAGTTAGTCATGATGACCTCCTGAAACAAAGGCATGATCGCAAGGTGATCATAACAGGGTAGTCATAACTGACAACTGGTCATAACAAGCTTTTGAAACAAACTACTGTTCAAGATAGTTATAATAATTCTTTGAAACAAGGGCATAGTTGTCATTTCCTGGAACAGGAAGTACAGCATCATTTGTAGTTAAAGGTGATATGTGTGACAAAGCCCAGTCCTTGAGAAACAGAAGTTTAGTCATAAACAGGAATAACCTAGTTTGTCTTTATTATAAGATGCCTTTCAAGCCCAAGATAAAGGCAGGCTGGTTCATCACGTATTTTGAGGATTTGAGTGCTTGTTCTAAAATAGATGCCTATAATTCGCATTGGTTGGGTGCATGTACGAAAAAGAATTGGCCTCAGAGAAGCCTTCCACCACAACATGTCATGTCATGAGAGATGCATTTGCCAGGAGTGGGTCTGAGATGCAAGCATTGTCTGAGCAGAGGAAAATACATGTCCTCTACAAAATGGATAGATGCATTTTGAAGTTCTCAATAGAATAATTAACTGGACAAGGCTTATTTTTGATCCTAGGACACTGGACATTGCTGCTATCATATGTTGAGGAGTGTTACTGTGAAGCGGTCTTCGATTGGTTCATTTTTCTTTGCTACTTAAAGGATTAAAAGGAAAACTCTGTAGTGTAGAATGTAGTAGAAAAGAAAAATCTCAAACAAGGCAGACAGAATCAGCCAGTTGTAGAAAGGCTTTTATTAGTGGTGAGTAACCATGCACACAGCAATGCACTGAGAAAAATCCTCAGCAAAGTGGGTGTGTGTGGGACCATGGAAGTTCCAAATTCAGTCTCTTCATGAGGGAAGGGGCAATAGGGGCAGAACAGTCCACAAGGGTTTAAGTTTTCTGGATTTTGTCTCAGATCAGGAGGGTAATGAAGAAGCCAAAGTCCTGGATAGGAAGAAGTTAGCTGTCTTGGATATTTGAAATCTGTATTACCTGGTCATGGGTCCTCTCCCTGTCTGTCTGCTTTCAGGGAATCTGTCTAACTCTTGGTTTCTTATCCTCACACTGATGCTTTTTCTAAACAAATCACTAGCAGTCAGTATGAGTTACCTAATTTTATTTACAAGTACTAAATGAATCTTGATGATTTTAGGTCTTCCTTCCTTCCTTCCTTCCTTCCTTCCTTCCTTCCTTCCTTCCTTCCTTCCTTCCTCCCTCCCTCCCTCCCTCCCTCTCTCTCTCTCTCTCTCTCTCTCTCTCTCTCTCTCTCTCTCTCTCTCTCTCTCTCTCTCTCTCTCTCTCTCTCTCTTTCCTATTATGTAGAGTCTTAGAACATAGTTTAGGCTTGCCTCAAACTTTTAGCAATTCTCCTGTCCCAGCATTCCAACACTGGGATTATATTATAGTTTTTTACTACAATCCTTGCCATGATATTTACTTTTAAAAAATTGTCCTGATCTTCAATTAAAGAAGCGGGACTTTAGAATTGCCTTAAGTTATAAAAGCAAGATGGATGCGGAGACCCACCTTGTGGCTTCTTTATTAGGTTGCTTTTAAAACTAGAATCCTATTAGAAGAAGTTCAATACAGTCTACAAAGGGGGCTCTGAGCAAATGAGATAGGAAGCATTCTTCACATTCTTTGGATTCTTTCTAAGGTTCTCTAGATGTACTCTGCAAGTGACTTTGCAACTAAAAAGATCTTACCTCACCCATCCTGGGTAGGCTGCAGCCCTTTCTTTCTGGGGCCTAGGTTGTGTATAAATTAGTTTCAATTTTCTCTCTCACACCTTGGTACAGGTGAGCTCATGTACAGATGGAGTCTGAGCAGTAATGCCATTTAGCCCACTTTCCCTTGGGAAAAATCCCTCTGAACCCTGGCCACTGCCTCTTCCAGTCTTGGTTTGTGCAGCTTTAGAAGCAGGGTCAAATTGTTTCCACCAGGACAAAGTCCAGTTAGACAGCGGCCTCAGCCCTAAGTTTATCATTCCAGAATGTTTTTCATTATCTCAAGGACAGCCACAGACTTCAAGCTCTTAAGAGGAAATGTAATACTTTAAAGTTAAAATACAGAACAGTGTTCATGGCACTTTGTGAGCTGGGGAGGGGTAGGAGGCTCTGGGGAATCAAGGCTTAACTTCTGACCTGCAGTACAGCAGTAAGTTGTATGTGAGCTTTGTTGTATAGTCTTGGCATTGTGTCTGTTTTGAATGGAGGTCTTCCTTCTGCTGCCTTTTCAGCACCCTCCAGCTTATGCTTTAAGTATTATGCAGATACAGGTGATTGCTAAACATTCAGCAAATGGTTTTATTTCTCCCAATGAATAAGAATGTGCAGAATATGTGAAGTGATCTCATTCACTGTTTTCCTTATTCTCTCTACAACTTGTGTGATGTCTGGCACATATACATGTTAGCTAGTCAGAAAATAATACTTGGGTGACTGAAAAGCACAAGAGATGTAAGACCAAAGGAAAAAGTTTTGCCATTGTTATCAGAGCATACAAGCCACTGAATGCATACTTGATGTGATTACATTACAAAAAGCAAAACAACCCACTAACCATCGAACCAGCGAACCAGCGAACCAGCCAACCAGCCAACCAGCCAACCAGCGAACCAGCGAACCAGCCAACCAGCCAACCAGCCAACCAGCCAACCAGCCAACCAGCCAACCAGTCAACCAGCCAACCAGCCAACCAGCCAACCAGCCAACCAGCCAACCAGCCAACCAGCCAACCAGCCAACCAGCCAACCAGCCAACCAGCCAACCAGCCAACCAGCCAACCAACCAACCAGCCAACCAGCCAACCAACCAATGAACTAACCAACCAACCAACAAACCAGCCTAATGCATACAAAATGATACTATTTTTAGTAGGAGCAAGAGCCAATTGAAAACAAGACTTTTGTTTAGAAAATAAAGTATATTAAGATTTAGAAGTTTGGGGTCAGGGAGCCTGGCAAGGTATTCCAAGAGGAACAGTTTGGCTAATGGCATGCTAAGTATCAACTGTAGTTTTATTAATATTTCCTAAGCTCTATTCTGTTAGTTTCTTTTGTATAGTTAATGCAGATAAACCCAGAGGAAACAAACTGTTGTGAACCTCAGTTATTTTTTCAATCTTCCTCAGGTTGTGAATGTGACAGGGGGAGTCTCTTTTCTCAACTCTGTCACACCCATGGATTACTTCCCAGGTCTAAACTTGGAAGGCTATCCTAACAGAGATAGCATAAAATATGCTGAGATTTATGGAATTTCATCTGCCCATACATTATTAAGGGGAACACTGAGATATAAGGTAAGTGCTATATTTTAAGCAAATTTCTAGTTTTGATATGAGCAGTATATATGCTTATTTTTTCTAGTAGTTAAAATGAGAAGCCAAGTTAGAGTCTTTTTTTTTTTTTTGAAATCTTTATTAAGTTAGTTGCTTGACAAGTTCATACTTTTATATAATTTATTTTGGTTACATTCTTTCTCTGGTTGCTACTCTCTGTCTTTAATACTCCTTGCTACAACCCTCTTATTTTCCCTAACCCCCACCCACCCATCCCTTTCCCTTCCTATCCCTTTCCAAGATTTATGACTTGATTGTGTGTAATGACCCATTTGGTTTAATCAGGGCTATTTGTGTGGTCATAGGATTCGGACTATCCCCTAGGGAGTCTCTTTCCTTCTCCCTGTCCTCCAGCTTTTATGTTCCTTTTGCTCTCTGCAATGTTTTATGAGCTGTGGAGGGATGGAATGACAACTGTCTTGTTTTGGGGTGAACGCCCAAGTGCTGCCTATTCTCATAAGCCCTGTGCAGCTATGATGCTCCCTCTCCCAGTTCACTGTTAAATTTGTTATTATTATTATTATTATTAGTATTATTATTAGTATTAGTAGTAGTAGTAGTAGTAGTAGTAGGAGACCCAACTCAAAATAGCGAATTTATTGTATTTAGTCTTTAAGGATTGGGAGCAGGTAGGAGGAGAGAGTGGTAGGTATAGTTTAGTTTCTTGGTCTTGTAAGAGTTACCATGGTCTCAGGTTCCACATAGTAGCAGGCAGCTGCCATCTTCCTGTTATGGCTTAATAAGGTGCAAATCTGGATTGAGTGACACACTGCGTGTTTCTCTAATAGCTAAAAGCATGCATTTTTGTCTTGTTAGTTGTAGTTTATTTCTGAGGTCAGTGTCATTCTTCTGTTATATGTCTTGAGAGCTTAGGATGAGGTTCAAATCATTTAAAACACATGGACTGAGGCTCAAGGAGATGAAAGGGTTAGATGGACTTCTCAAAAACAAATCTGAAATGTTTCCTAACCATAAAATAGGGACTTAGAGTGATCATGGGTGAGATGTTAGAAGTATGTTCAAAATGAGAAAACCAGGTATCAGAGCCCTAACGTGATGCCCTTCTTTTCTTCTGTACCCAGGTCTTCACTGTAGGGTGGGTTCTCTGCTTTGGGGGTGTGGATTATTGTTCCTCCCTTCACAAAGAAGTAAAATTGATAGAACTAGGAGCTATCCTAGAGTACCTAGAGAGAGTACTTTCCTAGCATGCATGAGGCCCTGTATGTGATCCTTAGCATTTGAAAACAAAACGTTGTAATAAAGATTAAATCTGACTGTTCTATTAAACAATGTTCTGTTAAACTGCATTATATAATTCACCAGGAAATTAGCCCTTATGTTGCCAGAACATACCACACAATATAGTACTGAGGAAAAAAAAAAGGCTTTTTCATAAACCAGTTACTTGAATTACCATGACAATGGTTAATATTGATCCCATTTCACCACTGAAGGTTATTACCAAATAAGTTATAAAGATTAAAAACCCTCCAAAAAGTTAATTAGTTGTAAAGGCAGATCTCCTCTTCAAGAAAAAAATGGGGGCAGGGGCTGTAAAATTCATTTGTCTTCAAAGGAAAATATTAATTTGCTGCTTACTAATTCTTGCTTCAGGGATATTCCAAAGCCTTGAATGGATTTGTGAAGTTGGGACTCATCAACAGAGAAGCATACCCTGCCCTCCGACCTGAGGCCAACCCTCTCACCTGGGTGAATATTTCCGTAATTCTGTGCTGTCTGCTTCACACACGCCTTTTAAAATGGCTAGGTCTCAAGCTCTGCTTTGCACAGAGCCAAGGCATCCCTTCTCTAGCTGCTGTATGTTGATGAGTTCTGGTGACTATCTCCTCCCACTTTAGTGCATTGGATGAATGGAGAAAGCAATGGGCTAAGGTACCTGGCCTGTTCCTGTATTCACTTATTCCCCAGGATCATTCCCTGAACAATGGGGAAGTCATGCCTTCACTCTTTGCTTTGGACTCCGATTTTCCAGTTGTGTAGGTGGTGACATGTCATTTGGACCTGTTGAGTGTGATATTTAAGAGGATGCTGGTATGAATCTTGTCAGTCCTCTCATGGTGCCATTTATGTGGCTGAGTTTTAGGCATTTCTCTCTCATACCTAAGTCCTTGGAAGCAGTGTACTCTTCCTGGGTCATCCCAGGATGCTGTTAGAATCCAGAACACAAGAGACAAGCTTGCTGCACAGCATCAGATTGTAAACATTTTAGACTGCATGGGCCTAGCAGTCTCTGCAGAATAATCTAGTACTGGTATAGATAGTGCATAAGCACTATAGGTACAACTTCCGGTGAAATGAACCACACTGAGTCCATGAACCAACTGGTTGACTTCTGATCTAGACCATAGCTTCCTTTGGGGACCCTGGGGGGGAAATTTTGTTTAGAAATAAGAAAACTCCTTGGCCACTCTTTTAAGTGTTCCTTTGAAATTTAATTCCCTTCGAGATCTTTCTCATCTATTGAAGCTACAAAAGAACTCCGGTTGCCACTGGCAACCACAGCACTAAACCCCTTGTAGTTTAACCTGCTTCACATTGATTGCTACAGGGTGCAGGGGTAGAGGAATTTGGGGTGGGGCATGAATGGAAAAAAGTGTTGGGGAAAATACATGACCAGGAAATGTATTAGTATCTCTCCTTTTTAGCATTAAGTCTTTATTGAGGTTTTTTTTTGTTGTTGTTGTTGTTGTTCTGGAATCACATGCATTTGTGATGTGAAGACATTCATGCACGCACACACACACACACACACACATACACACACACTTTATGTCTTAATTTTCTATTTCAATTATTTGTAATAAACCTTTGAAGTGTACTTAATGCCCAATGTCTAGGTTGGTTTATTTCTCAGATAACTAATGTTTTACTATATATGTACTTAGACTATTCATATTTATTTTTCAATCAGAAACAACTCCTATGTGACCTAGTTGGAATTTCCCGCTCCTCCCCATGCGAGAAGCTTAAGGAAGTTGTCTTCACAAAGCTGGGAGGGGACAATACCCAGCTGGAAGCTGCAGAATGGTAAGCACCCACCAATAGTTCCATTTAGATCAAAACATATTGAACCAATGACTAATGACAGTCATTTCTGGCCAATAAAAGGCCATGACAGACTGCATGCTTTGTATTTGTCTTTGAATAATTAGCTGTTTATTACTGATTAATGCTCATTAGTTGGCCTGATAGATTATAATTTATTGTGTTTATATTGGGTGAAAAAGTAGATAGTGAAGAACCCTGATGGTGATTATGACCTGGATAATGTTTATTTTAAAGCATTTTGTCACTCTGTTTCTGGATCAAGTAGCTGCAGACTATTCACTTATGTGACTATGGTATACTTACTATATGACAACTATTCTGTAAATTAATGTAAATTAATCATAAATGAACTTGTAACATATCATCTCCGCCCTGCGCTAAGGAGCAGTGTCTCAGGAAGTCCAGGACCCTGAAGCTACTGCAGAACATGCATAGGTTGTGCACTAAGAGCGACCCTTGTGCTTTTCAGGTTGGGCTTACTGGGGGATGAACAAGTTCCTCAGGCGGAGTCCATTGTGGACGCGTTCTCCAAGCACTTGGTCTCAAAACTCTCCTATGGTAGGTCGTGGGGTTTCTCTAAACACTGCTGAGGAGGAATCATAGGAACTGGCCAGAGAATCAGTTTCAAGCACAGCAGTCATGCAGTAGGAAGGAGAAGTGTGAGAAGAGGCAATGATAGAAAATTTCTTAGGAAATAATGAATTTGGGAACTACTGGGAGGGGGAAAAAGAATTTTATATTTAATGTATCAAATAAATACCAAAACAATATTTGGGGAGCAAATGTCTGTCTGCCAGAATAGCTTGTCACACCAAGCAGACTTTTCGATTCTGAGAAAGGGATACAGTCCAAGTTCCCATTCCCTTGAGGCTTTCACTGGGTCTCTGGGAGAAAAGCATCATAGTTATCTAATGAGCATATGTAGTTGGGTGGGGAAACCGGAAGGGCAGGGAAGGTGAAGTGCAATTATAGCTGAGCTATGATGATGCTTTAAGACATCTGTATTTATTTTAAGGCCCTGAAGAAAAGGATATGATTGTGATGAGGGACAGCTTTGGCATCAGACATCCATCTGGACATTTAGAAAATAAGACCATTGATCTCGTGGTTTATGGAGACTTCAACGGCTTCTCGGCAATGGCTAAAACTGTGGGGTTGCCGACAGCCATGGCAGCCAAAATGTTGCTTGATGGTAAGTTCCATTCGCATCAGGGCTGAGCCTGGCTCCTCTTCACCTTCAAATGTCAGTGCCTGCAAATAATGGAAATGAGCCATCTTGGAGAATACCTGGCTGGGGGCCACACTGGTGAGAGAAGAGCATAGGTCCTGGTATGAGACCAAATTTTCATCCAACTCAGTCACAAGACCTCAGAATGGTGGAATAGACGTAGCTTAAAGCCTGTGGGCCAAGGTGTCCTCAAACTGAACGTGGGTTGTGTCATTCCAAGCACAGGCTTGTTGCAACCTTTCAGCGAAACAGCATAGAAAGTTGCTACCATGCAGAGGGGCTGCTGGGAAGGGTGACTCCCTTACTTCTGTTTTTATTTGTATATTTAGAGTCGTTCTGAATTAGCCGAGGGTGTTTACTTGTAGCTCATCAGAATTATAATCTGTGGTTAATTAATTCTCATGTGTTAACATCTTATCTATAATGAAAAAATATTTGCAATATGCTTTGTGACTTACAGTGGGGTTTTATTATGAATAGTTAGTGTAAGTTTAAAGGTGTGTTAAGGGAAGATGCATTAAATAGAGCTGAAGGACTGGGAAACACAGTCCAGCAACACAGGCCCCTGTGTAGTATCACCTTCTTCTTTATTGGCCTCATGGTTGATTGGGGTCTATGACTCCCTGCTATTTCCTGGCACCATAGCACAGCGTCATAACGCATATCACTAGCTTGGACACAGCCCAGATTCTAAGTATAATCTACTCTTACTGTGTTACACCATTAGCAACGTTGAAAACTTTAAAGCCAACCATTTTCCCTTTTCTTTTCTCTGCTTCTTCTTTCTTCTCTCATACATTACATCCCAACTGCTGTTTCCCCTCGCTCCACCCCTGACTTCCTCTCTCCACTCTTCCTTTTCCCTTCAAAAGAGAGCAGGCCTCCCAGGGATATCACCTGAACGTGGAACAACAAGGTGTGATAAGACTAGACACAAACTCTCATATTAAGGCTGGTTGAACCAACCCAGGAGGAGGAAAGGGGGTCTCAAGGAACTCCCCTATTCTCACTCTTAGGAGTCTCACAAGAGCACCAAGCTACATAACCATAACGAATAGGCAGAAGACCTATCACAGACCTATGCAGGTTCTTCGACTGCTACTTCAGTCTCTCTGAGTCCCTGTGAGCAATGCTCAGTTGATTTTGCATTCTGGTGGTACTGTCAACCTCCTTGTTACTTAGCCTCTCTGGGTCTAAGTTGAGGATGTCTGTCAGGTTTTCTTTCTTTGAAGGATGTCTGTCAGGTTTTAGTTCTCCCTGCCCTCCTTTTATGGTCACATCTAGATTGAACAGCATTGCTTTTCAATACAGTACTGTTTGGCCCTGGGGTGGGACTCTTGCCATAGAAATAGGCCTTTAACATCACCTTTAAATCAAGAATCAAAATTTGTTTTCTTTTAGGTGAAATTGAAGCCAAAGGCCTAATGGGGCCCTTTACAAAGGAGATCTATGGGCCAATATTGGAGCGGATTAAAGCAGAAGGCATTGTATTTAACACACAGAGTACAATCAAGCTATAAATGGGAATGTATTTTCCGAAGCATCACACCTGTTAACCTTGGGTATGACAAACATGCTTGCTGATGTGCTAAAGCATGAAGCATGATGTCTTTTGAGTAAGTTCATGGCAATGGTATTTTTGAAATGCAAATCTCTACTTTAGTAAAGCTTTTGGAGTAGAAGAATCCAGACATCACAGAACCCTTTAATAAGTCTCCTGTGTACTTTCTGTGTGTATGTAAAGGTGATCATAGTTTGTTAATTTATTGTGCTTCCTTTTCCCCGAGAACATATTATCAGCAAGTGCAGTTGTACTATTTCCTTTCCCAGAAAAAAAAAAAACAACTTCACATAGTTATATTTTTGTATTTTTCAAATTGAGTCTGCTACATACCTTTTAGACTGACATATCTAAAAACAATTGTAAACGTAATTTCTCATGCCTTTTGTAAAGTTATGATTTATTTAGTAAATTTTTTGTTTTGAAAATCATTTCTCTTGAGTTTTTGGAAAATGGAGTTGATACAATAAATTCAGTCCTTGAAAATCTTTAATACCCTTCCATGATAGAAACCAAACTAAATAATACAAAATAATCACCACAAAACGTATAGCAAAACCAGATGGAAAGGAATGCCCTTGTAGAAGAAAATTATGAAAAAATTTGTATCATACTTAATGGAAAAAACACTGAATGAATGGTTTTCACCTGAGAGCACAAGTATGTTGTCATTTACCCCAATGACTCAACCTGTATTGCACGGTTAGGCCAGGGCAATTAGGCAAAAATCAATCAATCAATCAATCAATCAATCAATCAATAAAAGAAAAGAAAAAAAGAAAAAAAAAAGAAAGATATACACTGGAAAACAAATTCTATTTACCTAGAATCTTGAAGAATTGCACAGGAAATCCAAGAGCATAGTTAAAGTAATACAAAAGAATATTTGAATTCATGAATTAAGAAAAAAAGATTCACAAATAACTTAGAGATATTGCCTTTTCATAAAGTATGAATGAGTGAGCCAACAGTGGTTTTTGAAAAACAACAGCATCAAAAAGGAAAAAAAGTAGTAGAATTGAGAGGCCAGTGACACTCATGTTCATGTTCCATTGTCCTTTCTAAAAGTGTGCTAAGACAATACAGCAAAGAAAAATAATGCTTTTTCATCAAATGATCACTAAAAATCTGAACAGAAGCAGTGGAGTTGGATCGCTACCTCATAGCACACATAGGAACTGACTAAAGATTGATCTAAAAGATAATCTAAAAAGAGTTAATGCTGTAAAAATCTTAGAAACAAACATAGGCATAAACCTTTGTGTTTAAATTAGGCGATGGTTTATTAAGTAACTGAAGCAAAAATCACAAGCACTAGAAGAAAACAATAGACAAACTGGACGTAATAAAAATGGAAAACTTGAGTTTTTAAGTAGACTGCTGAGATATAAATACATAAAACCTCGGGGAGGGGAAAGGGAGTGAGGTAAGAGTGTGTGATCATGTGTATGGAGAGAGGGCAGGGAAATGGAAATTGGTGATCGGTTTAGTTGCGGGGGGAGCAACTTTAGGATGTGCCAGAGACCTGGGATAGGAGAGGCTCCAGGGAGTCTATGAGAGTAACTGTAGCTGAGACTTCTAGCAGTGGGGATATGAAGACTGAAGTGGCCACCCTCTGTAGCTAGGCAGGATGTCCAGAAGAAGGATAAGGGCACCAACTCACACACAAAACCTTCAATCTAAAATATGTCCTGCCTACAAGAAGTGCAGGGACACAGATGGAGCAGTGACAGAGGGAATAGCCAACTAATGGCCCAAGTTGAGATCCATCCCATGGGCAAGAACCAATCCCTGACACTATTAATGATACTCTGATATGCCTGCAGACCGGAGCCTAGTATAACTATTTTTTTTAATTTTTAATATTTTTATATTACGTATTTTCCTCAATTACATTTCCAATGCTATCCCAAAAGTCCCCCACACCCTCCCCCCCACTTCCCTACCCACCCATTCCCATTTTTTTGGCCCTGGCGTTCCCCTGTACTGGGGCATATAAAGTTTGTGTGTCCAATGGGCCTCTCTTTCCAGTGATGGCCGACTAGGCCATCTTTTGATACATATGCAGCTAGAGTCAAGAGCTCTGGGGTACTGGTTAGTTCATAATGTTGTTTCACCTATAGGGTTGCAGATCCCTTTAGCTCCTTGGGTACTTTCTCTAGCTCCTCCATTGGGAGCCCTGTGATCCATCCAATAGCTGACTGTGAGCATCCACTTCTGTGTTTGCTAGGCCCCGGCATAGTCTCACAAGAGACAGCTATATCAGGGTCCTTTCAGCAAAATCTTGCTAGTGTATGCAATGGTGTCAGCGTTTGGAAGCTGATTATGGGGTGGATCCCTGGATATGGCAGTCTCTAGATGGTCCATCCTTTCATCTCAGCTCCAAACTTTGTCTCTGTAATTCCTTCCATGGGTGTTTTGTTCCCAATTCTAAGAAGGGGCACAGTGTCCACACTTTGGTCTTCATTCTTCTTGAGTTTCATGTGTTTAGCAAATTGTATCTTATATCTTGGGTATCCTAAGTTTCTGGGCTAATATCCACTTATCAGTGAGTACATATTGTGTGAGTTCCTTTGTCATTGTGTTACCTCACTCAGGATGATGCCCTCCAGGTCCATCCATTTGGCTAGGAATTTCATAAATTCATTCTTTTTAATAGCTGATTAGTACTCCATTCTGTAAATGTACCACATTTTCTGTATCCATTCCTCTCTTGAGGGGCATCTGCGTTCTTTCCAGCTTCTGGCTATTATAAATAAGGCTGCTATGAACATAGTGGAGCATGTGTCCTTCTTACCGGTTGGGACATCTTCTGGATATATGCCCAGGAGAGGTATTGCTGGATCCTCTGGTAGTACTATGTCCAATTTTCTAAGGAACCTAGTATAACTATTTTCTGAGAGGTCCCACCCAGCAGCTTACTGAAACAGATATAGATACCCACAGCCAAACATTAGATGGAGCTTGGGGAGTCTTGAGAAAGGGTTGGGCAAAGGATTGGGGAGCCTTGAGGGGAGATGACTAACTCCACAAGAAGAACAGCATCAACTAACCTGGACACTTGGGGGCCCGCAGAGACTGAAACACCAACTAAAGAGCATATATGGGCTGGACCTAGTCCCCTCATATATAGCATATGTGTGGCTTGGTCTTCATGTGAGTCCCCTAACAATTAAGCAGGGGTATCCTTGACTCTGTTGCCTGCTTATGGATCCTGTTCCCTAACTGGGCCATTTTGTCTGGCCTCAGTGGGAGAGGATGTGTCTAGTCCTGTAGTGACTTAATGTGCCAGGGTAGGTTGGTACCCAGGAAGGCTTCCCCCTTATCACTGGAGAAAGGGAGTGGGACATGGGAAGTGTGGCTGAGTGAGGGGGACTGGGAGGAGAGGTGGGGGCTTTGATTAGGATGTAAAATGAACAAATAATGGGAAAAATCATGTAACCTCTATTCCAAATAACCCATAAAATTAGACTTATTTTTTGCTATGTCATTTATTCAGGGATGTATATGTAGCTAGAATATATAAAGAGCTGTTATAATTCAATATGAAAAAGATAACCCAATTTTCTTTTGCACATGTATGTGCTTGATAGTATGTATACCAATTCATGTGTGTGTAGATGTGTTCATTATGCATGTGTGCACATGGAGGCCTGACCTTGATGAGTGTCTTTCAAGATTGCTCTCCATCTTGGATACTAAGGCAGAGGTTCTCACTTGAATCCAGAATGCACTCATTCTTCTAGTCTAACCAGCTTGCTTGCTCTGGGATCTCTCATGTCTCCCTCTCATGTGCTGTGATTACTTGTGGGCTACCACACCTGCCTGAATTTTTTATTAACATATTTTGATTGATTTGGAAATTTCAAATAATGCACCCTGATTAAATTCACTTCACAGTCCACCCAGGTACATACTCAGCCTTGTGCCCTCCTCCAGAACCAAAGAAAAAAATGCCAAGTTCAATTGTATTGCCTGTATACTCATTGGACCACAGTCAAACTCCCAGTGGGCAGCCCCTGAAGGAACACTGAGTCTTTCCCCAATCCTTCCCCCACCAGAAGCCACCAACTACGAAGAGCTTCAGTGTCCTTATCACAGTTTCTGAGAGTTCTCTTCAAGGGGTTCCTGTCTAGACTCTTTCTTTCTTTCTTTCTGTCTTCCTTCCTTCCTTCCTTCCTTCCTCCCTTCTGCCTTCCTTCCTTTTTCTTTCTTCCTTTCTTTTCCTTCCTTCCTTCCTTCCTTCCTTCCTTCCTTCCTTCCTCCCTCTCCCTCTCCCCCTTCTTCTTTCCCTCTCCCCTTCCCTCCGTTCCTCTCTCTTCCTAAGTCCATGATGCAGGCTGCTGCCTTGGACTACAATGGGCAAGGAAGTTTCTTTTGCACAGGTATTGATGACTTGCAGGCTCATAGTTGAAATGAGAGACATAGAAGGCTTCAGAGACAACCTACTCCTACCCCCTACCCCTAGTCTGGATTTTATATGAGTATGGGGGATCCAAATTCTAGAATCAAAGTCCTCATACTTGAATGGAAAGTACTTTACTTGCTGATCGATTTCTCCAGCCCCAACATGGTATCCTTCTGAGACTCTGAGAAAGGCATTCTTTAAAACACCTGTCTGTATAAAAGTGTCCCCAAATGGATAATTGGTTAAAATAAATGGTTCCCTTTTTTCTAATGGAAATATGATTATCTCCATTGTCTGTGGTGGGATTTTCCCCAGTTAAGCATTGTACAAAATCACACAAAATCTCTCCTTTATTTTGTGTACTACTTTTCTTTATAATTTGTTATAATTTTTTTGACATTTGTTAACTGTTTGCAGTATAACTTCAGGTATCTGCCTAGAATGCCACTTCAAAAAGCTCACAGGGAAATACTGCTGTTTTTGCTTAAATAAATACTAGTAACTGAGAATTAACCAAATAGTTTTTTTTAAATGTTTTAAGTTTAGTAATCTTTCCTAATTTTTATTAGATACCAAAATAACAAAATACTCCAGAGAGTTCTAAATTGTTAGGTAGATTAAAGAGGCAGTGTTTCTACAATTTAAGTTGTTGCTATAGTAAGATAGCCTTCTGGTTTTGTTAATTGACAATGTATACAAAATGAACAGATCACCACATACATGCTTACATACATACATGCATACATACATGCTTACATACATACATGCATACATACATGCTTACATACATACCTACATGCTTACATACATACATGCTTACATACATACATGCATGCGTACATACATACATGCTTACATACATGCTTACATACATACATGCATGCATACATACATACATACATGCATACATACATACATACATGCATGCATGCATACATACATACATACATGCTTACAGACATACATGCTTACAGACATACATGCTTACATACATACATACATGCTTACATACATACATACATACATACATACACGCTAGGATCTAGGAGACTCTGGTGAGGTGGCATGAATTCTGCTCTCAGCTTTGACTCTGGGCTGCTGTCAAGCAAACTAGTCAGGCATGTGACTCTAGTAAACTATTCCATTTCTTCTGAGCCTGGTTTATGGTGAGGTTGGCAGAGACTAAAACAACTGTGCATGAAAGCAAGAAAAAATTTACATCTTGTTGACTTAGCAAACTGTTGGCAATAATTCATTCTCTTCAGGATGATAGAAATTCTTGAAAGAGGTAGAAACCAAATGGAGTTGAAAAAACCAGAGGAGATGCTGTAAAATACAGGAGGAGACCAAGAGAAGAGGTGTGTGGGAGAGCGGGCCCCACACCTCACCTGGGCATCAAGGTAGAGCTGGCCCTGGTGGCATGAGAGTGGGAGAGCCAGTACCACCCCTTGCTGGAAACCAAAAGCAGGAGAGCTATCCCTGCCCCTCACCTTATAAATCAGGAGAGCTGGTAGCATGAACAACACAGCCACCTGCCAGGCCCAGAACCAGGGCTCTGAGTTGTCCCATCCTAACATCTACCTCACTTATGAACTGCTGGCACAAGAAGGGCCAGTCCTGCAGATCCAAAGCTGCAAGATCTCCATGACACAGGGCAACAATAGGATACCTGAGAGGAGTCCCAGTGAGGATCTAGTATTGGTAGTGTAGTATAAGCTGGAAGCCTCGAATCAGACTAATGACTCAGTATAAAGAACATTTGCGGCTTCTGGGCGGCGCCATCTTCAGCTCCAGACAGCCGGCCACCTTCCTGGTGAGAGCACGGGGGTCTGCCTGGCCTGAGAGGTTTGTGGCACAGGCGCTGGCGGGAGCCTTCTTGGCTCCGGGACTCCGCGGAGGGCAGGCTGCACGGGTGACCGTGTGGAATACAGAGTGCCAGCCGTTTCTGGGACGGGCGAGAGTCGCAGAGCTTCTGGGTGGCGCCATCTTCAGCTCCAGACAACCAGCCACCTTCCCGGCAAGAGCCACAGAGCTTCTGAGGCAGCACCATCCTCAGCTCCAGACGGCCGGCCTCCTTCCGGACAAGAGCCACAGAGCTTCTCAGGCGGCGACATCTTCGACTCCAGACAACTGGCCACCTTCCTGGCCAAAGCAACACAGCTTCTGGGAAAGATCCTGTTTTGGGCCTTCACCTTCAGCCAGGAGGAGGTCCAAACACCAGATAACTGTACACCTTCCCTGAAAGAGGAGAGCTTGCCTACAGAGACTGCTCTGACCACTGAAACTCAGAGAAGAGAGCTTGTCTCCCACGCCTGCTGATAGAGGGTAACAAAATCAACAGAGGAACAATCTCTTAACAAAGACAACTATAACAACTAACTCCAGAGATTGCCAGATGGCGAAAGGTAAACGTAAGAATCCTACTAACAGAAGCCAGGACCACTCACCATCATCAGAACCCAGAACGCCCACTTCGCCCAATCCAGGACACCCTAACACACCTGAAAAGGTAGACCTGGATTTAAAAGCATATCTCATGATGATGGTAGAGGACATAAAGAAGGAATTCAATAACTCACTTAAAGAAATACAGGAGAACACTGCTAAAGAGTTACAAGTCCTTAAAGAAAAACAGGAAAACACTGCTAAAGAGTTACAAGTCCTTAAAGAAAAACAGGAAAACACAACCAAACAGGTAGAAGTCCTTATAGAAAAACAGGAAAACACATCCAAACAGGTGATGGAAATGAACAAAACCATACTAGACCTAAAAAGGGAAGTAGACACAATAAAGAAAACCCAAAGTGAGGCGACGCTGGAGATAGAAACCCTAGGAAAGAAATCTGGAACCATAGAGGCCAGCATCAGCAACAGAATACAAGAGATGGAAGAGAGAATCTCAGGTGCAGAAGACTCCATAGAGAACATCGGCACAACAATCAAAGAAAATGGAAAATGCAAAAAGATCCTAACTCAAAACATCCAGGAAATCCAGGACACAATGAGAAGACCAAACCTACGGATAATAGGAGTGGATGAGAATGAAGATTTTCAACTCAAAGGACCAGCAAATATCTTCAACAAAATTATTGAAGAAAACTTCCCAAATCTAAAGAAAGAGATGCCCATGAACATACAAGAAGCCTACAGAACTCCAAATAGACTGGACCAGAAAAGAAATTCCTCCCGACACATAATAATCAGAACACCAAATGCACTAAATAAAGATAGAATACTAAAAGCAGTAAGGGAAAAAGGTCAAGTAACATATAAAGGCAAGCCTATCAGAATTACACCAGATTTTTCACCAGAGACTATGAAAGCCAGAAGAGCCTGGACAGATGTTATACAGACACTAAGAGAACACAAATGCCAGCCCAGGCTACTATACCCAGCCAAACTCTCAATTACCATAGATGGAGAAACCAAAGTATTCCACGACAAAACTAAATTCACCCATTATCTCTCCACGAATCCAGCCCTTCAAAGGATAATAACAGAAAAAAACCAATACAAGGACGGGAACCACGCCCTAGAAAAAACAAGAAGATAATCCCTCAACAAACCTAAAAGAAGACAGCCACAAGAACAGAATGCCAACTTTAACAACTAAAATAACAGGAAGCAACAATTACTTTTCCTTAATATCTCTTAATATCAATGGACTCAATTCCCCAATAAAAAGACATAGACTAACAGACTGGCTACACAAACAGGACCCAACATTCTGCTGCTTACAGGAAACCCATCTCAGGGAAAAAGACAGACACTACCTCAGAGTGAAAGGCTGGAAAACAATTTTCCAAGCAAATGGTCTGAAGAAACAGGCTGGAGTAGCCATTCTAATATCGGATAAAATCGACTTCCAACCCAAAGTTATCAAAAAAGACAAGGAGGGACAATTCATACTCATCAAAGGTAAAATCCTCCAAGAGGAACTCTCAATTCTGAATATCTACGCTCCAAATGCAAGGGCAGCCACATTCATTAAAGACACTTTAGTAAAGCTCAAAGCACACATTGCACCTCACACAATAATAGTGGGAGACCTCAACACACCACTTTCATCAATGGACAGATCGTGGAAACAGAAACTAAACAGGGACACAGTGAAACTAACAGAAGTTATGAAACAAATGGACCTGACAGATATCTACAGAATATTTAATCCTAAAACAAAAGGATATACCTTCTTCTCAGCACCTCACGGGACCTTCTCCAAAATTGACCATATAATTGGTCACAAAATAGGCCTCAACAGATACAAAAATATTGAAATTGTCCCATGTATCCTATCAGACCACCATGGCCTAAGACTGATCTTCAATAACAACATTAAGAATGGAAAGCCAACATTCACGTGGAAACTGAACAACACTCTTCTCAATGATACCTTGGTCAAGGAAGGAATAAAGAAAGAAATTAAAGACTTTTTAGAGTTTAATGAAAATGAAGCCACAACGTACCCAAACCTTTGGGACACAATGAAAGCATTTCTAAGAGGGAAACTCATAGCTCTGAGTACCTCCAAGAAGAAATGGGAGAGAGCACATACTAGCAGCTTGACAACACATCTAAAAGCTCTAGAAAAAAAGGAAGCAAATTCACCCAAGAGGAGTAGACGGCAGGAAATAATCAAACTCAGGGGTGAAATTAACCAAGTGGAAACAAGAAGAACTATTCAAAGAATTAACCAAACAAGGAGTTGGTTCTTTGAGAAAATCAACAAGATAGATAAGCCCTTAGCTAGACTCACTAGAGGGCAAAGGGACAAAATCCTAATCAACAAAATCAGAAATGAAAAGGGAGACATAACAACAGATCCTGAAGAAATCCAAAACACCATCAGATCCTTCTACAAAAGCTTATACTCAACAAAACTGGAAAACCTGGACGAAATGGACAAATTTCTGGACAGATACCAGGTACCAAAGTTGAATCAGGATCAAGTTGACCTTCTAAACAGTCCCATATCCCCTAAAGAAATAGAAGCAGTTATTAATAGTCTCCCAGCCAAAAAAAGCCCAGGACCAGATGGGTTTAGTGCAGAGTTCTATCAGACCTTCAAAGAAGATCTAATTCCAGTTCTGCACAAACTATTTCACAAGATAGAAGTAGAAGGTACTCTACCCAACTCATTTTATGAAGCCACTATTACTCTGATACCTAAACCACAGAAAGATCCAACAAAGATAGAGAACTTCAGACCAATTTCTCTTATGAATATCGATGCAAAAATCCTTAATAAAATTCTCGCTAACCGAATCCAAGAACACATTAAAGAAATCATCCATCCTGACCAAGTAGGTTTTATTCCAGGGATGCAGGGATGGTTTAATATACGAAAATCCATCAATGTAATCCATTATATAAACAAACTCAAAGACAAAAACCACATGATCATCTCGTTAGATGCAGAAAAAGCATTTGACAAGATCCAACACCCATTCATGATAAAAGTTTTGGAAAGATCAGGAATTCAAGGCCCATACCTAAACATAATAAAAGCAATCTACAGCAAACCAGTAGCCAACATCAAAGTAAATGGAGAGAAGCTGGAAGCAATCCCACTAAAATCAGGGACTAGACAAGGTTGCCCACTTTCTCCCTACCTTTTCAACATAGTACTTGAAGTATTAGCCAGAGCAATTCGACAACAAAAGGAGATCAAGGGGATACAAATTGGAAAAGAGGAAGTCAAAATATCACTTTTTGCAGATGATATGATAGTATATATAAGTGACCCTAAAAATTCCACCAGAGAACTCCTAAACCTGATAAACAGCTTTGGTGAAGTAGCTGGATATAAAATTAACTCAAACAAGTCAATGGCCTTTCTCTACACAAAGAATAAACAGGCTGAGAAAGAAATTAGGGAAACAACACCCTTCTCAATAGTCACAAATAATATAAAATATCTCGGCATGACTCTAACTAAGGAAGTAAAAGATCTGTATGATAAAAACTTCAAGTCTCTGAAGAAAGAAATTAAAGAAGATCTCAGAAGATGGAAAGATCTCCCATGCTCATGGATTGGCAGGATCAACATTGTAAAAATGGCTATCTTGCCAAAAGCAATCTACAGATTCAATGCAATCCCCATCAAAATTCCAACTCAATTCTTCAACGAATTAGAAGGAGCAATTTGCAAATTCATCTGGAATAACAAAAAACCTAGGATAGCAAAAACTCTTCTCAAGGATAAAAGAACCTCTGGTGGAATCACCATGCCTGACCTAAAGCTTTACTACAGGGCAATTGTGATAAAAACTGCATGGTACTGGTATAGAGACAGACAAGTAGACCAATGGAATAGAATTGAAGACCCAGAAATGAACCCACACACCTATGGTCACTTGATCTTCGACAAGGGAGCTAAAACCATCCAGTGGAAGAAAGACAGCATTTTCAACAATTGGTGCTGGCACAACTGGTTGTTATCATGTAGAAGAATGCGAATCGATCCATACTTATCTCCTTGTACTAAGGTCAAATCTAAGTGGATCAAGGAACTTCACATAAAACCAGAGACACTGAAACTTATAGAGGAGAAAGTGGGGAAAAGCCTTGAAGATATGGGTACAGGGGAAAAATTCCTGAACAGAACAGCAATGGCTTGCTCTGTAAGATCGAGAATTGACAAATGGGACCTAATGAAACTCCAAAGTTTCTGCAAGGCAAAAGACACCGTCAATAAGACAAAAAGACCACCAACAGATTGGGAAAGGATCTTTACCTATCCTAAATCAGATAGGGGACTAATATCCAACATATATAAAGAACTCAAGAAGGTGGACTTCAGAAAATCAAATAACCCCATTAAAAAATGGGGCTCAGAACTGAACAAAGAATTCTCACCTGAGGAATACCGAATGGCAGAGAAGCACCTGAAAAAATGCTCAACATCCTTAATCATCAGGGAAATGCAAATCAAAACAACCCTGAGATTCCACCTCACACCAGTCAGAATGGCTAAGATCAAAAATTCAGGTGACAGCAGATGCTGGCGTGGATGTGGAGAAAGAGGAACACTCCTCCATTGTTGGTGGGATTGCAGGCTTGTACAACCACTATGGAAATCAGTCTGGCGGTTCCTCAGAAAACTGGATATAGTACTACCAGAGGATCCAGCAATACCTCTCCTGGGCATATATCCAGAAGATGCCCCAACTGGTAAGAAGGACACATGCTCCACTATGTTCATAGCAGCCTTATTTATAATAGCCAGAAGCTGGAAGGAACCCAGATGCCCCTCAACAGAGGAATGGATACAGAAAATGTGGTACATCTACACAATGGAGTACTACTCAGCTATTAAAAAGAATGAATTTATGAAATTCCTAGCCAAATGGATGGACCTGGAGGGCATCATCCTGAGTGAGGTAACACATTCACAAAGGAACTCACACAATATGTACTCACTGATAAGTGGATATTAGCCCAAAACCTAAGATACCCAAGATATAAGATACAATTTCCTAAACACATGAAACTCAAGAAAAATGAAGACTGAAGTGTGAACACTATGCCCCTCCTTAGAAGTGGGAACAAAATACCCTTGGAAGGAGTTACAGAGACAAAGTTTGGAGCTGAGATAAAAGGATGGACCATGTAGACACTAGCATATCCGGGGATCCATCCCATAATCGGCTTCCAAATGCTGACACCATTGCATACACTAGCAAGATTATGCTGAAAGGACCCTGATATAGCTGTCTCTTGTCAGAGTATGCCTGGGCCTAGCAAACATAGAAGTGGATGCTCACAGTCGGCTATTGGATGGATCACATGGCCCCCAATGAAGGAGCTAGAGAAAGTACCAAAGAAGCTAAAGGGATCTGCAACCCTATAGGTGGAACAACATTATGAACTAACCAGTACCCCGGAGCTCTTGACTCTAGCTGCATATGCATCAAAAGATGGCCTAGTCGGCCATCACTCGAAAGAGAGGCCCATTGGACACGCAAACTTTATATGCCCCAGTACAGGGGAACGCCAGGGCCATAAAAGGGGAGTGGGTGGGTAGGGGAGAGGGGGTGGGTGGGTATGGGGGACTTTTGGTATAGCATTGCAAATGTAAATGAGCGAAATACCTAATAAAAAATGGGGAAAAAAAAAAAAAGAACATTTGCAAGTCAGGCTGTGTGGGCAAAAGGGTACACTGTGTGACACACTGTGACACACTGCAGTTTCCACAGCGAGGTGCTTCTATTTACCTGTTTGTTTTGTTTCTATTTATTTTATTTATTTTTATGATTTGCTTTCTTTTTGTGGGGTAGGTTGGAAGTGTAGAGGGCAGATCCAAGAGGGACTGGATGATAAGTGGATTGGGTAAATGATGTGAAATTCACAGAGTTAATACAAAGGTAAAGAGAGAGAGAGAGGCACAGAGAGAGAGAGAGAGAGATAGAGAGAGACAGAGAGAGACAGAGAGAGAGACAGAGAGAGAGATAGACAGAGACAGAAAGAGACAGAGAGACAGAGAGTGACAGAGGCCATCTGTTCCACTGATAAAATAGGTGAATGTCAAGGGACATAGAATGGACCAAAGTCGTGCTTTTGAAAACCAATCTGCCACTGGTTGGTGCCCTAAGGACAGAGGCAGGGATGTTTCTGTGACCATCACTAACTTTCCAAGGGCTCAGCCTTTCTTCTCTGTTTCAATTTTATTTGTGTTTACTCTAGACAGTTTCCTGAGTCCTTTTGTGTGTTCTCTTGGGCTTCAAACTGGAATACCACATAGGTAAACTGGGAAATGTTTCTCATTTAATATTATCTAAAAACATACAGACAACACACATAAAATACAGGAAGTATGTAATTTCAACTAAAATCCTACTTAAAGCAATTACTTGAAATGATAAGTATAATAATAACCTTCGGTACTTTAGTGCCTTAATTTTGAGAACCTCGATATTTGTAGGGTTTTTTGTTTTGTTTTGTTTTTAGTATAAAGAGACATTAAAGGAATTAAGGAAGTGAGCAACAAAGATAAAAATTCTTTTCACTGGCCCATCTCTCTGTGACTCGTTCAGAACTGTTACAACCATGGGACTGAAATAAGAGCAGGAGAGTGAGAGCCATGGTGACAGCCATGTATACAATGATGGAGGAAGCAATCCTAACTAGCCTCTCTGACAAGTTACTCTAAGGTCAACCTGTGTCTAGAGAACTGTTTAGAAACTCCCACGGTGATGGACTAGTTAGAATTTCTTGAGTGAATGAGACATTTCTATTCCACGCTATTTCTTCCTCCTTCAAATCTTGCTTTTATTTTAAAGATGATTATCTTAATAGTGGAAGTACTTGTGAATTATAATTTAAGGACAAGGGTGTTTATATTCTTAACACAGATGCAGTGTTTTTGACTTATTTACCTAGATATTTAAAGATTTACCTACTGTAACATCTCAATGTATTAGTAAGAAGGGAGCATCGTAATGTGTCAGAATGTCATGCAATCCGCATATTGGTATTTCAGGTGAAATATTATGCAAACTTGACAATGAAAGGCTAATAAAGGATGTGTAATAAAAGAGTTAACAATATCAAACTACTATGTTATCCAAATGAAGTCATAGCTATGTAGTAAGCTATTGCATTAAAAATGTGTAGGATAACAACTACAGATGTAATGGAACAATAAGGTTTTAGTAGAGACGACTGAAGGAGGCTCACCTGACCTACTCAACCCAAGTTCCTTATTTACGACTTATCTTAGAATGTTACTTCTATCTCAAACGTTAAGGTTGGAGAGATGGGGAAAGCTTACAGTGCCTTATACAAACTTTTGTTTTAGTCTGTCTCAGGTTGTATGTGTTAAAAATCTTTGTTAACTGCTTCGCGTATTGGTTATATAATCCTTTTGTCATGGACGAGATTGTGTAGGGTGCATCACTACTAAGTCAACTCAAAAGGGAAAGAAAGACTTTGTATCACCTCTAAAATGTCACTGGTGGAACGAAGAAGGAACCATATACAATGACAGTGGCAGGAGCAGGACTGGGACAGAGGGCTGGGAAAGTGGCCAGGGAACACAAAGCTAACCTAGACCTTTTCTTCCCAAGGCTGAGGGCAATGAGTTTTGATCCCTTTCTTTTTTTTCCTTTTCTCTTTCTTTCTTTCTTTCTTTCTTTCTTTCTTTCTTTCTTTCTTTCTTTCTTTCTTTCTTTCTTTCTTTCTTTCTCTCTCTCTCTCTCTCTCTCTCTCTCTCTCTCTCTCTCTCTCTCTCTCTCTCTCTTTCTTTCTTTTTGCCACTAATTAATTTAAATATTGACTCCTGATCTCAGCCTCCCTCTCCTCTCAGTTCCTACTTCACACAGTCCCCTTCCCCCCTCCCCTTCTCCCCTGATAAAGGGGAGCCACCCCTCCCCATCCTGGGTACCTGGCACCTCAAGTCACTGCAGGACTAGGCACATCCTCTCCCACTGAGGCTAGACAAAGCAGCTTAGTTACAGGAATGGAATCTGGATCCACAGGCAGGCAACAGAGTCAAAGGTACTCCCCTTCCAGTTGTTGGGGGACCTGCATGAAGATCAAGCTATACATCTGCTACATAAGTGAGGGGAACCTAGGTCCAGCCAAGTATACACTTCGATTGGTGATTCCATCTCTGAGAGTCCCCAAGGGTCCAGGTTAGTTAATTCTGTTGGTCTCACTATAGAGTTCCAATTCCTTCTGGGTCCTACAATCCCCTTCCCAATTTCCTTCCCTTGCTTTTTACCTCACCATGTCATCTCTCCCTGTCATGTCACATGCAGTCCCTATATGTCACTCCAGTGATGGGATTATGTGTGTGCATGTGTTCATGTGTATTTGCATATGTATATATCTGTATATGTGTGTGTGCACATATGTGTATACAAATATATATGGAAAACATTGCTTAAATGTTACTTCTCTAACTTTCTGCTCTAGGCCCTGAGCTTAAGTTTGGAGCCAACTTCCTCCAAACACTTTTGGCAGGGAATTGCTTCAAGCATCAAACAGAATCATTTATGATTTTGTTTCCCTGTCTACCAGTTTTGCAAAGCTCTTAAATTCTAATAATTACATAGGATCTCTCTCCTTTTTTTCCACTTAGGATGTGTGTATGTCCTTCCATCTGGTCCCAGGTTGCCTTTCTGGCTTCCACCCTCAGACTAGGTTGGCCCTTGTTCAGACTAGAGATGCTTCTAACTCCGTGCTTGTCTGTGAATCAAAAGTGCCGTCATTTCTGGCACATGGTACTCTTACTTTCTTGGCAACATTTTGCTAATTCTTCATAGCCAACTTGGGCTAATGGAACTAACCTTGATGCCTCCACCCATGCTGTGGGTGTCTATATATGACACAGTTTTATTTTTCACAGTTCTAGAAATCGTCTTATCAAGGCCAAGATGCTGGCAGGTTCAAAGTCTGGGAAGACCTTGGCCCCAACCCCCTGCCCTTTTTTATCGCTTCATTTTATTTATTTGCGGATTAAACTTTTTACTGATTCTTTGTGAGCTTCACATCATGACCTCAATCCCATTCATCTTACTGCCCTTTCATATTTGCCCTCTCCCCTTGCAACATCCCCCTCAAAAGAAGACTAAAAAAATAAATTAATTAAACAAAACAAAGAGTATAGAAAACGTCTTGTCAGTTTAGCCAGCAACTGACCAAGGCAGATGTGGATGCTTGGAGCCAACTATCAAACTGAGCTTGGGGACCCCATAGGGGAGCTAGCAGAACTGGAGGAGCTTAGGGGGATTGCAACCCCATAAGAAGAACAACATCAGCTGGCTGGACTACCCAGGGCTCCCAGGGACTAAACCACCAACCAAGGAGTGTACAGGGAGGATCCATGGCTCCAGATACACAGGCAGCAGAGGATGGCCATGTCTGACATCTATGGGAGGGGAGGCCCTTGGTCCTGTGTAGGTTTGATAACCCAGGTAGGGGGATGCTGGAGGGGTGAGGCAGGAGAGGGTGAGTGGGTGAGGGAGCACCCTCATAGAGGCAAAGGGAATGGAGGAGAGGGAGGTTGTGGGATGGGGGAACTTGTGGAGGGGTAACTGGGAAGTGGGATACCATTTGAGATGTAAATGAATGGAATGATTAATAAAATAGAGAAAAGAAAACTCTTGTCATGCAAGTGTCATGAGTCACAGTGTGTCCCAGAATATACCCTTTTGTCCACACATTTTTACTTGAAAACGTTCATTGCAATGAGTCATGGGTCTGGCTCAAGGACTCTGGCTTTTTCTATACCATCAATCTATACCATCAATACTGGATCCTTACTGGGACTCTAGTCCTTGTTGCTGTCCTGTATCATGGAGATCCTGCAGCTTTGTATGTGCAGATGGGCCCTTTCATATGTTCCAACAGTTCATAGATGAGGTAGATTTTGCAGTGGGCCAACTCAAAGCCCGGGATCGTCACCTATGTGGTAGCTGAGTGGTTCAGCCCACCAGCTATCCTGCACCCTCAGTACCAGGGTGAGCTTTTCAGCACTGCCCCAGCTAGCTCATCCAAACCTACAGTCAGCAAGGGGCAGGCCAGCTCTCCTGCTCTCATGCCCTTGAGGTTGGCTCACCCACCCCAACCCCAGCAGGGCCAGCTCTACTATGTTGCCCAGATGAGGTACAGGACCTGCTCTCCCAACTGCCTCAGGTGACGAGGTAGTCATGGCATCCTCTTTGTGCCTATACCATCTCATGGCAGGGGAGTGGTAGAGCCAGTCCTCCTGAGCTCAAAAGAACTTAATATTTTCACGCGCAGCTCTAGTCTTCTTACTGTAATCTCATGTAATGGAAAATTGCAGGGATCTCTCTCAGTTCTCTTTTACTTAAGGATGTTATTGTGGTTTGAATGTAAAATCTTCCTCATAGACTTGTGTTTGAACACACTGTTACCAAGGACCAGCATGGAGAGGGGTTCTGAGAGATGGGGTGTCTGGGTGTAGCCAAAAGAACCACTCAAAGTCAATTGTGGGTCCAAGCTGGTGGCCTAGGTTCTACTGAAATGGCTTTCCAGACTGTGCTCTCTCTCTCTCTCCCTCTCTCTCTCTCTCTCTCTCTCTCTCTCTCTCTCTCTCTCTCTCTCTCTCTGTGTGTGTGTGTGTGTATTCTGTTCTAGCCAGCTTTTTCTTGCTATTCTAAAAACTCTCTGGGTGAGACAGCTCTCTCTACTAGTAAAACTTCTAAAAGCTATCTGGATAGCACATGGCTTTTCTGACCAAAGTCAAAAAAGAAAAAAAAAAAAGCTGCTGTAAAAAATTAATGGATCTTTTGACAAAGTTTGAAGTCCTGATAAAAAAATTCTTGAAGAGCTGTTTTGCTCTCCAGAGATCTCCAGAACACTCGGCTCTCACTAGAGAAAATTCTAAAGAACTGCTATCTCTTTTTGCTAGCTCATCTCATGCAGACCAAAAGCCCAGTCTTTTATATTGCATATCAATCCAGTCATTTACTCCAAGTTTCTTTGGTTATCTAATGAATCAGCATTCTGTGACTCCAGCCCTTTGATTCTTCAAAAACAATTTTTTTATTAGATATTTTCTTCATTTACATTTCAAATGCCATCCCGAAAATCCCCTGTAACCCACCCACTCCTACTTCCTGGCCATGGCATTCCCCTGTACTGGGGCATATAATCTTCGAAAGACCAAGGGCCTCTCCTCCCATAATGGCCAACTAGGCCATCCTCTGCAACATGTGCAGCTAGAGACACAAGCTCATGGGGTACTGGCTAGTTTATATTGTTGTTCCTCCTAGATGGTTGCGGACCCCTTCAGCTCCTTGGGTACTTTCTCTAGCTCCTCCATTGAGGGCTCCCCTTTGATTCTTAAGGGACAGCCAGCATACATTTTTTCTTAACATTTCAAAAGAATGTAGAGATCTGTCTGCCTTTGTTAACCACAGAAGATAAGTTAGTTGAATGAGACCCTACACTGGAATTACCATTTTCTACGACACCTGGGCCTAACCTTGCTGTGTCCCAGACTGACCTTGAATTTAGGAATCTGTCCGCCTTTGTATCTTTCTGACAAGCTGACTCATTGTGTAGCTGCCTTTGTTCCTTTAGTGAAGCCCCTCATAATCATACTGAATCCTTATATTTTGCATAGTTAAGAAGTTATATATATATTTTGAACTTATGTATTCGGAGCTCTTTTCCATAGCCTTAAGGGCTGTTCTGAAGGTCCCAGCCTTTACCATTTTGCTGAGACATTATTCACACCTTCAGCTCCTAGACTTGTGCAGTTTGGTTATTATGGCATCATTAACATTAACAAGGAGGACATTACTCAGAGGAATATGAAAATATGTATATTATTACAAAAACAAGCCTTATGCCCACAGCAGCCATCTACACTCATGGAGGCTCACACCAGCACCCTGTCCCAGGGGTACCATGTCACTTTGTCCCCAACAGGGCCATGCCAGGCTTGGCACTTGGTGGTGCTGTTCTGGAAACTTATGGAACCTTTAGGACGTGAGGCCTTCCTGGCAGAGGTGAGTCAGGGGGACAGGGCCTTGAAGCTTTATAACCAGGAAGTATTTCCTGTTCTCTTTCTTCCTGCCTAAAGATTTGAAGTGACCAGAAGTCTCCTGCTCCTGTTGCCATGCTTTCCCTACCATGATGAACCCCTTTCTCTTTGTCCTCCTAGGGGTGAGAATGTCAGCACATGGGGTTTTGGAAGTCATGCATATCCAGGTCACAGCGATCCTATAAGGCAAAAGAAATACAAAATGGTTCTGCTTATTGAGCAAGTGGGTCCCAATGATACATTTAATGACACATTTTGTAGTGGCAGCACCAGCTGCTGTGCTACACAAAACCATAAAATTTTGTGAGATCCCTGTATATCATAGAGTATGCAGTTTGGGAACCAGAGCTTGATACTCTGTTCCATTTCTTTGGGCTTTCCACTTTTTTTCAGTGGGATGTGTGTTCACAATTTTCTACCATGTAAAGAAACTTTAATCCGGCTATATGTCTGCTCTGGCAAGGGATCACATCCAGAGACCAAGGTCTGTGTGATCTGACTGGAATACAGCCATGCCCTTAGTAGAGACCTTTAAGGCAAAATTAGTCTGTAGAAGGAAGCAGCCATATTTGAAAGTGATGTGTAATTGAGGGGCAGACAAAGTGATGAATCAGAGAAAGATTTGACAGAATGAGTCAGAAATAAGATATGCTCAACTCTCAGGAGGAAAGCCATTTAAGACCAGCACAAGGAGAGAGAGAGTAAGTAGGAAGTTGAGTCCATTGGGAGTCAGTGCAGTGCAATGGAATTGAATTTGTTTGTGAGTTCATGCAGTTCTGTGCAGGTCATCGGAGACAGTTAAAGCCAGATAATAAAGAGCCAGAAGATTAAAACAAGTTGCCAGAGTTAGTTTGAGGTCAAGCAGAGCCAAGCAGAGCTGAGAGAAGCCAGGTTGAATCAGTCAATTTGGAGAGGAGTTTTGAGCCAGAACTGCTGAGTTGAACCAGCCAGCCAGAGTTCAGAAAGAACTAGAAAGGATGAGCTTATTCAGCAGTAAACCGCTGAGAAAACAATTACAACAGCTCAATAGAAGATATCTTTACACTACTACACCCAGGTCACTACAACATTCCACAAGTGAACACAAGTTAATAGCAATATTTATATTTATTTTTGCAACTTCTCAGATAAAAACCATGTAAGGAATGTTTGGTGAGGTGTTATTCTCATAAAAACATCTTTTCAAACAAGTGGTTTTCTATTTTCACAAAAGTCAAAATGACATGCAGAAACAGGGTTAGTTTCTTGGATAACACATTACAGTTTTAGAAGACATTTAGAGTAAGTAAGACCAGAGAGTAAGCTACATTATTAAACTCAAGTACACCACTAGAAAACTCACACAGTAGTAAAATATAAAAATCTACAATTATAAATATAAATTTGGTCCATGGAGACACCAGAGCAGTATTTACATAAGTTACTATCACTCTACTTCAGGTGAATACTGCAGTTGTAAAATGTTGAATATTATCGGGGATGAAGTGGTTTACTTACAATCTACTATATTAAAAGTTATATTTCTAGCAAATCTGATGATTGCTACAAATACAGCTAAAAATTTGACACTTAAGAACAAATATCTTCCAAGGTTGGTGTTTCCTATTATCTACAAATTGATTTTTTTCTGTTAAAGTCAATATGGAAAAAAATACCACAATTCAATTCTTAGAAACACTGTAAAATTCAATCATTTTAGTTCAGACATAATAAGTGAATTACAAGAAGTCATTCAAAAAGGCACACGTTGTTAATGGTGTCAATTTGGCAGCAGAATGAGTTACTGTCAGGTCACAAGAAGTAAACAAATAACAGAACTGGATTCATTTTTTTTTTTCTAATTTTAGAAAGAGACAATGCATGGATGAGGGATGTCCTACACCCTTTCTTCGTTAGACTAAAGATTCCAGGCTTTCAGCTATATTTCCATCAGGCAAAGCTGCACCATTACTGTCCAGAGAGGTGGATGGGTTCTCTTCCTGCCTTGTGCTGACGAGGCTGAGGACTACTTTGTACAGAAACTGATACTGCTCCTAGAAAACACAGGAAGAGAGAATATAGACAGGAAGCTCAACAGAGGCATGGGTTTGCAAAAAGCAGGCCTGATTTCAGAAACACTTTAGAACCCTTCATGTAAGTGCACAGAATTGATTTAATGGGCTTGTACTCAGCTGAGGTGCCCATTCTATATTTACTTGTATCTATTTGGTTAACCCCAAATCTCTTTGCAATGAGATAATAGCCACTGAATGTAAAGAAAAAAAGGCCATGCACATTTGACAGTGATAAATACTCAGTTCTTATTCCTTTGTTCCCTGGAGTTGGAAGACAGTGCAGATAAACTTCATCTGTGTTCAGCATCTATAGCCTTTAAAAAAGCAACATCTTTCCTTCCTTCCTTCCTTTCTTCTTCTTCTTCTTCTTCTTCTTCTTCTTCTTCTTCTTCTTCTTCTTCTTCTTCTTCTTCTTCTTCTTCTTCTTCTTCTTTTTTTTTTTTTTATAGATCTGAGGCTGGTCTTGAACTCACTATGTAGCTCCCAAGTGACAAGACTACATACATGTTTTCTTTATCCAATTTATGATTATGGGGATCAAAACTAGTTCCCTGTGCATGTTAGGGAAGCATTCGACTGAGTTATATCCCCAACCCTCAAAACTCAGGGTCTTCTTTCTCTTCCTTTAATTGCTATGTAATCAAATGCTTCTGTCTATCTATGGAGTGTGCTCAACAGTGGCTGTTTTATCACCAAGGAACACACTGCTCACCAAATGTTTTCCACTCCCTGCAATTTTGTCTGGCTTGATGGTCTGCCTTGAGAAAAGGGGTGTCATGCTCCCCAGTGAGCTCTCTACAAGGCCCTTCTCTGTACTCAGCTAAGAAGCTGACAATGACCCCAAGACTTTGATGTCTATACCCAAGACTCTCACCAAGCTTTCTATTATTTTGCCACAATAATAGCAACTTTCAGGTTATTTCTAAACTAAACCTTGAAACCAGAAGTACTGGCTGTGTCTCATTCTTGACTATACATGTCTTTTTTCTCTTAAAAGCACCCATGAATTAGTTATTTGTTAACTTCAGAAACTGGGCTCGGCTTGAGAAAAAAAAAGTGAATAGGTCTAACATTTAAGTTTTTGAGATATATCTCTGGCTGTTCAATGAATCCTCAACTTGAACCTCAGGAATACAACTCTTCAGCTTGCTGAACAAACCAATTGGTTGGTAATTCCACTCCAGGTATTTTTAAGAGTCACAATGAATTTTATAAAAAGGGCACTGAGTGACTAAAGGTTTTTAATCTGCCAATCTTCTGCAAAGTTCATACTTGTAATTCAGTGTGAATGCTATAAGCTAATGGTACCTACCAGCCTCTGTGACCTTTCTTATATGTGATTAAAAAAAATAAAAAAAAACTTTAGTAACATCCAGGAAGTGATATTTCAACAGTGAAAGGTGAGGTTCATCACTTACAATGTCAGTGAAGACTCCCGGCCTCATCAAATTGATCATCTTGGCTACTTGGTAAACATCCATGGCGTTTTCTTTTTCTAGTTGGTGCATAAGGGTTGTAAGAGCACAAAAAGTTCCTGCTGTTACTCCCCCGTGCCTTGCAGTAAAGAGACAGGACAAAGACTCCATCAGATGCATCAGATACACTTTTAACTCAGAGCATACTGCCTAGACATGGCTTGTCTTTATTTCTTTTTATTGTGCATAGAATTATCATTGAATTGGGGACAGAACCAAGTGTGCCATTAAAAACAAGATCCTTTATAAAATGTTTTACTGTTTAATTATGCCTCGTTATTTGTATTCTTTGAAAGAGGCAGACAGAAAATGTTTGGCTGAGGTTATAATATATAAACTATCTACCTTACAGAATAGGTATTTAGCACAATTCTAGACTTTTTCATTGTCATAGAAACAGAAGAAATGATGAACTAAAGAGAACAATCGCTCTCTTATGCAAAACAGAAACAACAACAAAAACTACCAAACAATAGTCATTTTTACTCCTTTCCAAGAAGTAAATAGCTGTGACGTGTCCTACGTTAGCTCCTTTAACAGTCCAGTACTGAAGCCTTGTCTCATCTCAGCAAAGGCTCAGACTACAAAACCTAAGAGAAGATTCCAGTGTTGAGACACAGGTATTCTGCCTTCACCAGGAGTTTCCAGGGAGGCATGATGTTCTGTGTCACTTTTGATGATAAGAATCAGTTAATCCATCCTTGCTGAATCAACACATGGCCACAAAGCATCAGGCTGGTCAGTGGACAAGAGAGGCATGCACATATCCAGAGGTCTCAATGACTAAGACCCTGAGACTTACTCATCGTGAACAATCATGGGCCCATCCCTGTTAGCAGCTTCTTCTTTGATAATACTTATAAGTTCAAATGTTTTACTAATGGGACTATCCGGATTTGGCCATTTGGGGCACTGGAAATGCCTTACTTCCAGCACATAGTCATCCTAGGAGAAGAAAGAACAAGTCAGTGTTTTTAAAGGAGTAATGCCTGGCTAGTGGCAGTTTATCATGAGCCAGAATAAGTGGGAAATTCAGAAACTGAAGCTAAATGATAGAAATAGCACATGCTTTATTTGTAGTTCATCCCTCATCCTGGAAGGAGAAAATCATTGTAGTGGGACATTAACCATGAATCCATTCACCAGGATAAAACCTTATCTCCTTCTTAGGCTTTTGTGGGTGGGGCTGTACATGTGTATACATGTATGTAGGTACACACGGAGGTCAAAGGGTGATATTAAATGTCTAGTTTTTCTCTAGCACATTCTCTGAGACAGGATCTTTCTTCTGGAGCTTACTGGTTTGCCCTAGACTGGTTGGCCCAGCAAACACTTGGCATCTTCCTACCTTTATCTCCCCAGTACCACCGGGCCTGACTTTCATGTCAGTGCTCGGAATTGAACTCGTGTTCTTATGTTTCAGCAACAAGCTCTCTACCAACTGATTCATCTTCTCCAGTCCCACCCCACCCCCAGTGTAGTGGACGGAGGGAGATATAAGGTGGGGCTGGGAGGAAAGGAGGGAGGGGCTTTGATCAGGATATAAAGTGAATAAATAAATTAATTAATGAAAAAATGTTATTTGTGAGGGAATCATGCCAATGCTAATAAACCATGAAAGCATGCCTTAAAGATGTGTCTGCACTGCTCAATTTTAAGTTACAAAAGGAAATCTCCAGTGTTAAAATTTGTTTGGAAAAAGAGCACAGAGACCATCCAACATCAGCAGGACTCATCAGAATGAGATTAGACAGCACAATAAGAAAACATCTGGGGAACTCTAGTCTCGATTACTTTTTGTGTGATTAACCAGATTATGTCACAGTGAAATAAACCTCTGACCTCCAGTTTCCTAAAGTGAACTTAAGGAGATGCTGTATTTGAAAACAAATGTTTCAGAATCAATTTTATGTAGTAAATGTAAACTTCCCAACCAACCAAAGTTCTATTAACAAAGAAAACCACGATGGGGTATTGGCTTATCTGATATCAAGAATTATTATAAGCTGGAATGAAGGCATTTCCAGGTCAGCAGGGAGATTGACGAGGAGCTCAGTGGAAGGAAGTAGTAATGCTAGAAACAAATTCATATACACATAGTCATAGCTGATACTGCTGTCTGTGAGCACGAGGTCACTAGGACAATAATATCACATGGCTAATAATGAAAGTGCACTCTTGACATGCCCAATGTAATATAAAAACTAAAGGAAAAATAGAGAATATTTAGCAAACAATGCTATGTAGGTGTCTTAATTTCAGACATATTTTGTTTTGGTTCCCAGTTTGATTTTGGTGCAAAGACTAGAATTTGGGGATCCTTGTAGGCTAAATGTTCATTCTGCTATGAAGTGCTTCCTTAGCCCCCACTAGGATTTGTTAACAATGAATCCAAAAATGATAGATTCTTTATAAAAAATGAATGAGAAGGATGGTAAACCCCACATTAATTAAACTTGTAAACTTTCAGTTACAAAAAGTTAAAAATGCTAAAATTACATAAAAGAATATTTGCAACATGTGTACCTGGAAAGGGGTTAATACTTAGACTATACAAAGACCTCACACAAGTAAGTAAATAAAATTTCAAGGTGCTAATGGAAATTTGGGCAAAACTCCTGAGGACCTACTACTAGAAATGAATTATCAATGCAATGGGCAATACATTTTTGGAAAGGTATTTACCTTCATTTTCAATAAGAAAAATTAAAACAAGTGAGGCAAAATAAAAAAGTCATTTCAGCCTCAACATAAGCAATGATGAGGAGAGTCCTGATTTCTCAAGAGCTGTAAATGAGAGGCATCTCAGTAGGACCATTTTTAAAACATCCACAACACTGAAAAAACTGAAGGGTCTCAATTTCTTTCTTTCTTTCTTTCTTTCTTTCTTTCTTTCTTTCTTTCTTTCTTTCTTTCTTTCTTTCTTTCTTTCTTCTTCTTCTTCTTCTTCTTCTTCTTTTTTTTTTTTTTTTTTTTTTTTTGGTGTTTCGAGACAAGGTTTCTCTGTATAGCCCTGGCTGTCCTGGAACTCACTTTGTAGACCAGGCTAGCCTCGAACTCAGAAATCCGCTTGTTTCTGCCTCCCAAAGGGTCTCATTTTCAATAACCCATAAAGTATCCCTAGGTGAACCCAAGAAACAATTCCGTGTAGGCAAACATATTCAGTCAGGTACCATTTATAATTGCAAATTTTGAACAAAACAAAATGAAGCAGACTTCAAACAAGTAGTACCCCAATTTTGGATAGAAAAAAAATCCCAGCACCCTGAATATGTTAACAGCCAACACAAACAGATTTGACTTACACCCAATTGTGTGAATAAGTGCCATCAATATTATAATGAGGGAAGGCAACAAATATTTGAAAACATACATGTAATTCATGCAAGGGTCAGAATATAAGATCAAAGCAATGTAGTCTTGAAGGAAACAGAGATAAAAGGTGAAATTATGAGGTAAATCCAGAGATGAGTAAACACTACTTGGGGAAGAGGCCGCTGTGTCTGGAAAGAGAGTAGGATGGCTGAGTGGGAGATGAAGCATCTTGGTCAAAGGTCAAGGCTGTGTTCCTTTATTGAACTCAGTAGCCAACAAATCATTCAGTGTATCACTTCAATATACCATATATACCTTATGAACATTATTTTATTATATAATACTTGATATGTTAAAAATAATCTTTATAAAAAATAATTAACAATCTCCCAAATTTTGACTTTAGACATTTAACAAACTTCCGGGAAGTTGAAATGAGTCTCATCCACACAGCATAAACTTTTACCTATTTCTTCATTGAACTCAAGAGCTATGACATGTAAGACGCAGTAGCTATGAAAGTGCATGAAAATGCCTACTTCATCTTGCTCTCCTGACCACTGCTTGAGAATGTCCCCTCATTCCCAGGCTGGCTTTCTGGAAATCCGGACATCAGTGACATTTGATTTACATATCCGAGATGCACTGAACTGGAATCAATCCTGAATACTTATGGTATAGTGTGCTTTCTGTATAATACTAGGAGACAGCTGTATTTCCTAAGGCTGAGGTGGACAATGTGGGTGGTTAGAATAATGCGCATGACAAGACAGTGGGTATCTAATGAGTATTTTCTTAAAGTAATCCTTCTTACTAAGTATGGACACTTATAGGAGAAAGAATGGCCAAGTGCTGGTTTTAAAATAAGAATTAGAACTAGGGCCTGAAAAAAATAGGTTAGCAGTTACAAGCACTGGCTGCTCTTCCAGAGGACCTGGATTCTATTCTTAGCACACACATGATTGTTCACAACCATCCTCAGCTCCACTTCTAGTAGATCTGATGCCCTCTTTTGGCCTCCGTGGACATGGCATGCATGTTGTATACAGACATACAAGCAGGCCAAACACCCATCTACAGAAAAAAAAATCTCAAAGAAAAGAGATTTACAATTATTTTTGTTTGTTTACTTTCAACCTAAGTTCTATCGGCAACCAATTTGGAGTAAAAGAGAAATCTCTGTGCTTTTCTGTGTACACAGAAGTTAAGAATTTTATAGTTTATCAAAGATTAGTAGCCTGATGATTCTGTCAGATTTTTGGAAGTAAAAATGATACGTATAGGAATATCTCTGGAATTGTCTCAATTTGTAAGAAGTCCTTTTCCACTTCTAATAGACTCCCAAGTCATCGCACATCTCACCCATGAGTAGAAGTGAAGTCCTTCCTCTAACCTGGTTCCCTTCATACCTGTGTTGCTTCCAAGATGAAGTCTTGAACGATCAGTTTTTCCTCGTTCGAAAGGCATTTGTGTTCTTCAGACATAAGCGTGACTTTGAAGCTTTCACAATTTATGGGCTCATCTTTATTTGGCCAGTAGACAAACTCATCCTCTGCCTGAGAAAGGCCAAGGGAGAATATAGATTTTCATGAAACAGTTCATTGGTATGATTATTGGAAAATCAGATCAAATGCTCGGCGTAGACATTTCAAATCAAAATTTCCTTTGAATAACAAAATTTACTATTAAAATGTCCTTGAAGTGTGAAATAGGACATCGCATAACCCAGATTACCGCATGACATTCTGTGCTCTTGGTGCATCAGTAGCCTTGGTAAGCCTGCTGCTTCTACAACTGCCAACTGAGTAGGATGACTGAAGCAAGAACGCACCAATTTCTAGCACGACTTGGAATCTTTGTGACTTTAGATACTTAAACTGAGTACAAGAGATAAGTATACTTGTCAAGCCCAAATCATATATTAATTTTGACTGATATAGAAAAGTGGATGAGTCACTGACACTGAAGAGTCCTTTCCAAGTATATATATATGTAAATCTCTCCACCACGGGAAAGAGAGGAAGACCTGGGGACTCCTCTTACCACTATAGCTGAGAAGCTATGAGCAGATGAGAGTAGCTCGGGGAAGGAGATTCATTCTTCTTTGGTGCCATGGCCACTAGTAAGATGCCCATGTTCCATGCCTAGTGCTACACCCTTGCTTATAGGGTCCACAATAACTGTCGTAAGTTATCAAAACACACACACACACACACACACATCAAGTTTGAAGAGGTGTGTGCTGGCAAATCTGAGTTGGGGGTGGGTATGGTCCTACTTTGTTGTATACATGGATGGGATCCTCAAAGCATAAATCTAAAAGTTTCCCAAGGCTTTCTGTCATAAAAGAGCCTTGGCTGACATTATTAAGAGGATGTAACTACTTCTTGAGCTATGCTTTCGTAAAATTGTAAATAAAATAATAAAATAAAACAAAATGAGAGGCTTAAATGGAAATTTCAATACAATACTATATATTTTATCTGAAAAACGCAACCAGGACTGTATAAACTGGTGTCATTTGTGGTTGCATTCCTGTGGTGCTTAAGCAGTGCCACAAATGTGTATCTAGCAGCTTTAATCTACTTCATTTAGATCTCTCATTTACTACTTTGACCCAATGGAACTGCTTAACCAATACAGTCCAGCAAAGCATGACCTCACTGTGTCTTTTAGCTGTAAAAAAAAAAAAAAAAAAAAAGATAATATTTTTGTTTGTAATGATAGGCTTCTGGCTATTGTAATCTATTTTCCTTATAAGAAAGGAACAAAAAAAATGACCTACCATGTTTTGACCATCTGGAATCATAACCACCAGCTGGGCATTATGATCCCATATCATTCTCCAGAAGTCCTTGATGGTGTGCAGCAGGGGATGCTGGGTGATGATGAATTCATTGCTCTGGTAATAGCCCTACAGAAGCAAAGACATGAGAGAAGAGCCCAACCTATGACTTAACAGAGAAACATGGTTTTATGTTAAAGTAGTGTATTTAATTCTAGACCGTATGCTGAAAGAATACTGTATTACAACCAAAATTTACTGGCCAGTGTCTATATGCTAGGTATAGTTTTCTTCCTATTCAGGAATCTATGAGATAGAACTATCATCCTCATTTTTTTTTTTTTTTTTTTTTTTTTGAGACAGGGTTTCTCTGTATAGCCCTGGCTGTCCTGCTTTCCTGTAATTCACTTTGTAGACTAGGCTGGCCACGAACTCAGAAACCTGCCTTCCTCTGCCTCCCGAGTGCTGGGATTAAAGGCGTGCACCACCATGCCCGGTTTATCATCCTCATTTTAAAGGTGGTTAAACTGGGTATAAGAAGTTAAGTGCTGTGGAAACATTTACCTTAAGTGACGTGACCTCTAGAAGTTGATGGGCCAAAACCACTTGTGAAAGTGTCTCTTGCACTAGATGCCAGAGTGTAAATCCATGGCAGAGTTTATAATCCCTATTGTCCAAAAGCCCTGGGATTCAAAGAACTGAATCTCACAGCTCTTCACCCCAGGTCACCTTCCATGTCCTGGCCCCTGGCTGCCTCCCCTATGAGAGGAATCACGGGAAAAGGCCCTCTATGATTATATTTATGAAGCCTGGAAACTGGTATAACGGAATCAAATGATTTACATGCTGTTTACTGAACTCGAAACTCTCCTCCTGCAGTGTGATCTTTCACTAACCCCAATGGGTTCATTTGAAATGTGGTGGGTGTTAGACAGTGGTAACCACATAGCTCCTTGTTTCCCGCATCTTCTTGGGTCATTTCCTTGCTGGCTGACTAGAACAGTGGTTTGGGGATGAACATTAGGACTTGTTTTCATTTGAAATCAAGCTGTATGACTGACTATCTTAAGATGGTACTAAAGGGCACACAAAAGCCACCAAAGCGCCGACCCATCCATCAGACAACCTCAATGCAGAAGGAAAAAAATCCAATAGTGTAAATGAACCCAGTACTTAGGGAAGAGCTGTAATGCAAACCTGGGGTGCTAATTTTAGTGAATTTGGACTCTACTGAAGTCCTCTACTCTACCTCTGCCCCAGATCTGTGCCTGGGTGAATGAAAATACATTTTATGTCTACTCATCAGCTCTGAGTGGTGAATTTGGGACGCCGGATTTCCTTATGGTTTTCTATTGAGGTTTCTTCAGTCCCAGAACATATGAAAACATCCAGGTATGCTGCTATTACTCTGGCCACTGAAGACTGTGTGCCATAGTCAGTGTATTGTACTGACTGTATTGGATAGCTGCTGTTGCTGCATCCAGGAGCACACTCTACTATTAATTCTGGTAACACAGATGGGCTGTAGATTCTCCCACGCTGTCTCTGACTTACCATAATATAGGATGCATTGATGTAGTCTGTGCCTTCCCCACTCAGGGATGAAATGCCCACCCTTGATCTTTCCACTGGAACACAGAACATTGCAGGTAAACAAACATGCTCACTGCACTGGTCCATCCCCACCCTCAACAACAACTCCCAAATGCAAAGTACAATTGCATTTCTCAATGACTACCTTTGACGGTTAAACTAACTGTTACAGTTAAATTTTCCAATTTTTCATAAGACCTCAAAGATTTGAGTTATTCCTAATAATCAAGTAGTGGGTATAATTAGAACAATATGATAATAGACACAACATAATTAGTACAC